>NC_069508.1:99176170-99776170 GCF_027579735.1 Bombina bombina
AAAAAGATATAAAGATGTAATGAACAAAATGAACAGATAAATAAATGAATAAAAACCGTATTGTATGGCTGAAACAGATTGCAGCTTAATAAATACAACCTGCTGAAATAACTACAACTCAAACATAAGGAAGAAAATAGGTAACTATGCTCAGCTATATCCCTGTCGTAAATCGCAATTGTTATAGCAAAAACAAACCCTATCTAATATGAGTATTAAAAACTCAAACGTGTATCTCAATGTACACAGGTAACAGTGACCTATATAGGGAAATAAAGAAATACAACTGTACTGAAATAATAATATAATCAGTGGATACTGCTGAATGAGTGTAGTATGGTATGCGATGTACAGAGCAAAACAAATAAACTGCATTAAAGGGCTATATTGAGGAGTAGGTAAGAGGGACCCTATCTTAAAGGGATATAATGACGAAGAGATGTATGTAGGGGAACAAAGGGAGGCTAAGAGGGTATAAACCAACGGGAAAAAGGTGGGCAAACGTGAAAGGTGAAAGGATTATTTCCAATAGTTAATCAAATCGAATTCAGAGTTTAGACCCTCTGGTACTCTAGTACGCAATTTGAAGATCCAAAACAATTCACGCTTGCCCAACAATTGATTCCTATCACCTCCTCTAGGTGGTGCCTTAACATGTTCAATAGCCTGCCATCTGAATGTGGCGTTACTTTTATTGTGAAAATTCCGAAAATGCTTAACCAGAGGGGTACTAGCTTCACCTAGTTTGATTGTGGAAAGGTGGTTTCTAATTCTAGTGTTTACATCCGTAGTAGTGAGTCCTACATACTGGAGATGGCATTCTATACAGTAAAGTAAATAGACAACATAGGAGGATGTACAGTTAAGGCAAGTGGATATCTTGACTGCAGGGGATGATGGACAGATTATAAGCAATATGTATAGGAAACCTATATCGAAAAATACATTGCTTCATGCAAAGAGCTGTCACCCCGCACATGTCCCTATGGCAGTAGCCAAAGGACAGCTCATAAGGGTCAAACGGAACTGCAGCAATAGCGATCATTACAAAGTGCAAAGTAGAGACATGCAGAAAAGACTCAGAGAGAGAGGATACCCTGGGCATCTGGTAGACAGAGCTCAGAGACAGGTCGACCTTTTGGATCGACAGTCCCTTTTGAATAGATCCAATGGTAACAAGACTGGTGAGGAGATTAACTCCTCACACAAAATAACTTTTGTGACGGATTTCAGTACAGATTACAGAGAAATATGTAAGATTGTCAAAAAACATTTTAGTTTGCTCTCTGCAGATGACAGCCTTGCTAGCTGTGTGGAGGGAGGTTTACGTTGCTCCTATAGGAAGAACAGAACTCTAGGCAATATACTGGCCCCCTCCGAAGTTTCTATCAAGAAACCAGACAGACAAAGCTCTTGGTTGCAACATGGGGGGATGTACAGGTGCGGCAAGTCGAGGTGTAGACCCTGTGAGTTTATCATTATTTCTGATGAATTCAGATCAGAGGTCACTGGAGACATTTATAAGATATCCACTTGCCTTAACTGTACATCCTCCTATGTTGTCTATTTACTATACTGTATAGAATGCCATCTCCAGTATGTAGGACTCACTACTACGGATGTAAACACTAGAATTAGAAACCACCTTTCCACAATCAAACTAGGTGAAGCTAGTACCCCTCTGGTTAAGCATTTTCGGAATTTTCACAATAAAAGTAACGCCACATTCAGATGGCAGGCTATTGAACATGTTAAGGCACCACCTAGAGGAGGTGATAGGAATCAATTGTTGGGCAAGCGTGAAATGTTTTGGATCTTCAAATTGCGTACTAGAGTACCAGAGGGTCTAAACTCTGAATTCGATTTGATTAACTATTGGAAATAATCCTTTCACCTTTCACGTTTGCCCACCTTTTTCCCGTTGGTTTATACCCTCTTAGCCTCCCTTTGTTCCCCTACATACATCTCTTCGTCATTATATCCCTTTAAGATAGGGTCCCTCTTACCTACTCCTCAATATAGCCCTTTAATGCAGTTTATTTGTTTTGCTCTGTACATCGCATACCATACTACACTCATTCAGCAGTATCCACTGATTATATTATTATTTCAGTACAGTTGTATTTCTTTATTTCCCTATATAGGTCACTGTTACCTGTGTACATTGAGATACACGTTTGAGTTTTTAATACTCATATTAGATAGGGTTTGTTTTTGCTATAACAATTGCGATTTACGACAGGGATATAGCTGAGCATAGTTACCTATTTTCTTCCTTATGTTTGAGTTGTAGTTATTTCAGCAGGTTGTATTTATTAAGCTGCAATCTGTTTCAGCCATACAATACGGTTTTTATTCATTTATTTATCTGTTCATTTTGTTCATTACATCTTTATATCTTTTTCATCATAATACATATTAATGACTATGGCCTAGATTTAGAGTTCGGCGGTAGCCGTCAAAACCAGCGTTAGAGGCTCCTAACGCGGGTTTTTTACGCACTCCGGTATTTAGAGTTTATTTACCGCGACTCAAAATACACCTAACGCTCAACTTTCTACCGCCACCTCAGACCCAGTAGTAAACATATACCGCACAAAAAAACATCCACGAATCACAAAACAAATATTACACAAAGTACACTTACACTCATACAAACACAACACTATCTTTATTTTTCGTATTTTTTATTTTTTCTTTAAAATACAAAGGATTAAAGTTGCGAGATCTCGGGTGTTTGAAAAAAATCCACACAAATCCATTTTCCCATTGACTTACATGGACATACGGGAAAAGACCCTCATATACCTACATCTAACGAATAACATTATCACAAACATACACTCATCGATGCATACAAACAATATACACCACATTACATACACAAAATATTTATTTATTACAAAAAGAACACGATTTAGCGACTTTTTCACACAAGCTCATGACGTCACTCACTTTACGAGGAAAACCAGTCTTAGAAAAAAAAATATAGAAATCTTTGGAGCCTCCATTGACTTCTATTGGGAAGACGTGCTCGTGCACGCGAAACCCTCATTTCCCTAACGCACGCAAATAGCGTAGACTGAAAAACTCCAAATACCAGCGCTAGAAAATACATGATTTCATGCGTTAGACCCAGCTATGATAAATAGATAAAGAAATGACTATTTCCCTATGGTGGACTTATGTTTTTTAATATTAAATATTCACCACACCATAAATATTTTTAACACTTTTAGATTACATCAACTACAAATCCCCATCACTAGTAACACATTATTATTTCAATAAAATTACATTTACAATTAAAATAAAAATCAATACACATTTCTGGATTCACAAACACTACACAATGGGAAACATCTCTCATTTACCTTTATTATTGCATTTCTGTTATTCAACTCATATGCTTGCAGCAACTGCATATCTACATAGGCTTAACACATGATCACTCATGGATGCACATACATTACTTTTAACATTCACTCATACATGTGCATTCAAATGATGGGGGAAAAACACATTACATTCTCTCTAGGAATCACAAAACACAACATATGGATTTTACTGTACTTTTAACATCATGATTCCATCACCAGAAACCATTAGGAATTACGTACAACACGAACATCATTACACCAGATTACAGATGTCACTTTATGGGAAGGAACAACAATGCCAGACCGCTATATACAAGTCAGCATATGTGGGACACAATCACAATATATACGTACATGTACATAACACGCATCACCCATCACGCAACCACAAAGCACACATTTAGATTTTATTCAGCACACAATAACAATGTAGCACAATACAACAACACAATGAGGATTTCACAACTACATAGGCAGGTTAATAATATCATGACGTCATTAGAAGATTCAACCATACACATCACAGATTCACCACTGTACCGCCCCTTTAGGAACTTTAACACTCAATACTACAATACAACATATACGTAAAACACACTTTTGAACAGCATTATTATGGAGATTTCAATGGGACAATTCAGAAATATTGTCAGATCGCACATCAATTATATATATAATACTACAGATGACAGCCGGAAGTTATTCAGTATTCGTGCAATTTTTATGGGACGCATACAATATCGTCAGATCGAAAATCAATTATATATATAATACTACAGATGACAGCCGGAAGTTATTCAGTATTCGTGCAATTTTTATGGGACGCATACAATATCGTCAGATCGAAAATCAATTATATATATAATACTACAGATGACAGCCGGAAGTTATTCAGTATTAGTGCGATTTGAAAGGGACGCGTACAATATTCACATCTCGGCAATCACTTATATATACAATACTACAGATGACAGCCGGAAGTTATTCAGTATTAGTGCGATTTGAAAGGGACGCATACAATATTGACATCTCAGCAATCACTTATATATATAATACTACAGATGACAGCCGGAAGTTATTCAGTATTAGTGCGATTTGAAAGGGACGCATACAATATTGACAGCTCGGCAATCACTTATATATACAATACTACAGATGGCAGACGGGAATTTCGGAATTATTATTGCGATTTGAAAGGGACGCGTACAATATTGACAGCTCGGCAATCACTTATATATACAATACTACAGATGACAGACGGGAAGTTCTGAATTATTATTGCGATTTGAAAGGGACGCATACAATATTGACAGCTCTGAAATCACTTATATATACAATACTACAGATGTTACTTTATCATTTACAAACAATATTGCAGCAACATTGATCGATCACATTCGATGCACATTATACACAACTATGCACTTTCATTCATGTTAGCCTGGACGT
Source organism: Bombina bombina (assembly GCF_027579735.1). Taxonomy (NCBI): domain Eukaryota; kingdom Metazoa; phylum Chordata; class Amphibia; order Anura; family Bombinatoridae; genus Bombina; species Bombina bombina. The sequence continues at coordinate 99,181,000 of NC_069508.1, forward strand.
GTGCTTGTTACTATAACATCGCGTTTAGGAAATATTGATTACGCATATGATCAAACATTACAAACATGCACTGTATGTGTGATATTTGACACTTTCACATTGAGAATCATTGTTTGAAACTAACATTTCAGCAAACAACAAATAAACGCCCACTGTCAAAGCATTGGCGCCGCTCACATACAAACAGGTGAATACAATCAGCAATCATTACAAACTCACTACCATTGGACTAATTGTACTATAAATCCCCCAAACAACATGGCCAATGCATCACTTGTGATCCACATCAGATCAAGTGCTTACCTTGTTACGCTGTTTTGAAAGATGGATGACGATGACATGGTAGACGCTGCTGGTGGTGCTATTGGCGAACTAGCTGTTGGTCGAATCAGGCAGCCTCGGCGGCTCAGACCGAGACGAAGGGGTCGTCTGGTTCGAGGTCCTCGTGTCTACAGGGTGAGACCCACCTTGGAAAACATGAGTGACTTTGAGGTTTTTGATAAGTATCGGCTCGATCGCGAACAGCTCATTGGCCTTTACGATCTTCTTAAACCTCATTTGGAGCCACGTATACAAATAAGGACTGCTGTTCCCCCCATGAGTAAGATGCTAAGCTGTCTATACGTCCTGGCCTCCGGGAGTTTTCAATCCGGAGAACTGTACATGCATGGCCTGGCTCAAGGTACATTCTCTGGGGTGTTTGATAACTTTCTGAACGCCATGGTACGTATCAGTAAGCAATACATAGGATTCCCACAGAATGATGGTGATTGGAGGCGCCTGAAGCGGGAATTCTTTGATATTGCTCAATTGCCCAATGTCTTGGGAGCCATTGATTGTACCCACATTGCGCTGCGTGCTCCAATTGATGACTTGCCCTTCAGAAATCGCAAACATTTTCATAGCCTCAACGTGCAGTATGTTTGTGACGCACGGATGAGGATTATGCATGTGTATGCGAATTTTGGAGGTGCTTGTCATGATGCCCGCATCCTCTCTCTGTCGTCCCTGTGGAGACAGTTTGAGGAAAGACAAATGCCCCCTGGTTATCTCGTTGGTGAGTATTAGTGCACAACATGGTTAATTATTTTGACAATTGCCCCTGTATTTTTTAACTGTTAGCGTCATGTTCAGCTATAGGATTAAATTTAACCATTTGTTATTTACCGACGCTAATGTCTATTTTTATTGAAATGCAGATATGTAGCATGTCTTACCTTAAGTGTTCATATAGAGAATGCAATGTAAACATGTAGTTAGCATTTTACACAAGGTTTGGTTTAGGAGAAATACGCATATGTAGCATGTCTTAGATGAAATGGCAAGATATTATCTCATGCAATTTAACCCTGTCATTGTCTTTTTCTGCTAATGTCTATTTTTATTGAAATGCAGATATGTAGCATGTCTTACCTTAAGTGTTCATATAGAGAATGCAATGTAAACATGTAGTTAGCATTTTACACAAGGTTTGGTTTAGGAGAAATACGCATATGTAGCATGTCTTAGATGAAATGGCAAGATATTATCTCATGCAATTTAACCCTGTCATTGTCTTTTTCTGCTAATGTCTAGTTTTATTGAAATGCAGATATGTAGCATGTCTTACCTTAAGTGTTCATATAGAGAATGCAATGTAAACATGTAGTTAGCATTTTACACAAGGTTTGGTTTAGGAGAAATACGCATATGTAGCATGTCTTAGATGAAATGGCAAGATATTATCTCATGCAATTTAACCCTGTCATTGTCTTTTTCTGCTAATGTCTAGTTTTATTGAAATGCAGATATGTAGCATGTCTTACCTTAAGTGTTCATATAGAGAATGCAATGTAAACATGTAGTTAGCATTTTACACAAGGTTTGTTTTAGGATAAATACGCATATGTAGCATGTCTTAGATGAAATAGCAAGATATTATCTCATGCAATTTAACCCTGTCATTGTCTATTTCTGCTAATGTCTAGTTTTATTGAAATGCAGATATGTAGCATGTCTTACCTTAAGTGTTCATATAGAGAATGCAATGTAAACATGTAGTTAGCATTTTACACAAGGTTTGTTTTAGGAGAAATACGCATATGTAGCATGGCTTAGATGAAATAGCAAGATATTATCTCATGCAATTTAACCCTGTCATTGTCTATTTCTGCTAATGTCTAGTTTTATTGAAATGCAGATATGTAGCATGTCTTACCTTAAGTGTTCATATAGAGAATGCAATGTAAACATGTAGTTAGCATTTTACACAAGGTTTGGTTTAGGAGAAATATGCATATGTAGCATGGCTTAGATGAAATGGCTAGATACAGATTTATATATAATTTTTTTTAATTTCTTTATGTTTCTGACAACTTTTAATATGGATTATGGTTTTTAAAAAATATATTTATACAACAATATACTAGTTTAAGTATTCTGTTTGAATTATGTTCTGTTCTAAATTTATAGGTGATTCTGGGTACATGAGCCGGCCTTGGCTCATTACCCCCTTGCGTAGCCCAACTGATGTGTCTGAGGAGCGCTACAATAGGGCTCATAAGAGAACCAGGGCGGTGGTTGAAAGGATGTTCGGGCTCCTGAAGATGAGATTCAGGTGCCTGGACCGTTCTGGAGGAGCACTCCAGTACAACCCAAAGAAGGTGGCTAAGATCGTTGTAGCCTGTAGCGTCCTGCATAATATTGCACAGCGGGCTGGGATGCTGCAGGCCGTCCCGGTGGACAGAGACCTCCTCAGAGATGAGGAGGATGATCCTGTTCTAGAGGGGGAATTCCAGGACGAGGGACTTGATGTCAGAGCAGACGTCATCAACCGCCACTTTAGACGGTAAATAATAGAAGTTACACTGGAGTATTTTCAATAGATGTGAACTCTAGGGAAATGACAAGTAGAGAATTGTGCAAACATGTTAGTATTGATCAAATGTTAGAATAATATTTATTTCTCATAATATAGGTGATGCTCTGGGCATTGGGTCCTATAGCGAGTCTTTGCCACCTGGTTTTTATAGAGGACATCAGATGGTAAGTAGAAATGTATGGACTGTTGCTGGCATGATTTGTACACAAATACATAATATGGCATACATTTTTAAAAATATAACTTTGTTTACACATTACTTATGTACATAATCAGAAAGGGATACTCTAGAATGACTATGGTTCAATGTCACACAGAGGTTTGTTCTGCTCAATATGACTCATCTTCACACTTGATAGAAAATAACACAGGTTCATACACAGGCTTAGTAAGCTAGTGATAGATATTTATTATGAAATGGGGGGTGGGAGAGGGGTACAGAACTGATTCACACACTTGTATGAAATCTTTATATATAATTTCTTACATTAGGGAGATGACTTAATATAAAGACTGAAAGGGAACAATTTGAAGCCTGACAGTGAAGATTTCCAAGACTGACAGTGGGGAAAAAGCCAAGATTGAAATTGAAGTATACCAATGGGATCATGTCTGGCATATTTAAATTCTGCTGACCTTGAAAACCATACAAAGACATGTTCACATGGTAAGTGCAAACTATTTGATAGAATAAGGCTGTGGAGACATCCTATTGGAGACACTTAGATGATTTTCTATTTTGTAGATGGTATTTCCCAGTCCTCTATTTAATGAACTGATGAATAAGACACCTATTGAAGATCAACTGTTTACCCCTGAATTGACATTCAAAGACCATGCATTGTCCAGGTTGGTGTACCAATGCATGCTAGTGAAGACTGTAGAATATTAGTAGCTTACATACATTAGTCATATTTAGTTCTTAATTAGATATTTAGGGATCACAATCAGACACTTAGATGATTTTCCTTTTTAGATGGTATTTCCCAGTCCTCTATTTAATGAACTGATGAATAAGACACCTATTGAAGATCAACTGTTTACCCCTGAATTGACATTCAAAGACCATGCATTGTCCAGGTTGGTGTACCAATGCATGCTAGTGAAGACTGTAGAATATTAGTAGCTTACATACATTAGTCATATTTAGTTCTTAATTAGATATTTAGGGATCACAATCAGACACTTAGATGATTTTCCTTTTTAGATGGTATTTCCCAGTCCTCTATTTAATGAACTGATGAATAAGACACCTATTGAAGATCAACTGTTTACCCCTGAATTGACATTCAAAGACCATGCATTGTCCAGGTTGGTGTACCAATGCATGCTAGTGAAGACTGTAGAATATTAGTAGCTTACATACATTAGTCATATTTAGTTCTTAATTAGATATTTAGGGATCACAATCAGACACTTAGATGATTTTCCTTTTTAGATGGTATTTCCCAGTCCTCTATTTAATGAACTGATGAATAAGACACCTATTGAAGATCAACTGTTTACCCCTGAATTGACATTCAAAGACCATGCATTGTCCAGGTTGGTGTACCAATGCATGCTAGTGAAGACTGTAGAATATTAGTAGCTTACATACATTAGTCATATTTAGTTCTTAATTAGATATTTAGGGATCACAATCAGAAAAAGGAATACATATTATAGTTGATATAGAGGTATTTGAATGGACATGAAATATTACATTTATGTTCAGCATACATATATTGTTTACATGTGATATACATTATTATGTATAAATTTAATTTTTGAAATTTAAATATTATTTTTAATCAACAATATAATGGTGTATGTATTTCATTAATTTAAAATGAATGTAATGATTATGTGTAAAAAATGTTGATCAAAGTTAGAGCATAGACACCATATGATTTTAAATGTATTTTATGAATATTTTACAACGTGTGTATTAACTTTGTTCCATTTTTATTATTTGTCATTTCAGATTGGCATCTGATGACTTCATGGAATATTTAATTATTTTCTATTAAATATATATTTTTTTTTTTAGCAGATTCTAATATATATCAATATAATCTGTAAATAAATAAAACTTGGACTCCCATGACTGATAGTTGGCTATTTGACAAGCACATGCATAAGAGAAAATAATGCATTAATAGTAGAAAATAAAATTCTTCAGAGAATATTAAAAGATATATTTTAACATTAATTGGGGAGTCATATTCTTCAATGCTTTTATATTGAAAAAGTATATATTAAAAATATTTAGGATATGTATTAATATTATGATTGTTTTAACATTTAATAAGGTGAAGTGGTTCAATTACATGAAAGTGACAGTGTTGTTGAATGTAAAAAGAATTGTATAAGATCATGTATCTTCCTTAGGTATCTCAAAACATTATTAGAAAATATTTTACAATTATTACATTTATAAATGGTAGGTCATTTAACTTTATAATTTTTAATAATTAGTTATTGGATGCCAGGTTAATCTATGTAATTTTCTAGTGGAGTCATTTAACTATACTTAGTAATATTATGTATTTATTACAATCTTACCTCTTGGGTTAGACATCAAATATCTATATAGAATGTAATTTCCCCTTTAGTTTATTTTGTCAATGTTAAATCAAAATACAATATGTTTGGGTCCTTAAAGGGGTCATTCAAAATGTATATTTTGTATACATTGTTACAAATATCATACAAGAATTTAAACATATTTAGAATGTACTATAGAATTACATTCAGTCTTTAAATATACTTGTTAAAATAAAAATAAATGCACATATCTTAGTCAATGATATAAGGCATCTATATGCAAACAACAATCAGCATCAAAATAGCCTATGTAGAGATGTATTTAATCCACGAATATATATAATTACAATATAATAATTGAATAACAAAACATATAAAGTTGGTCAAATATAAGATTATGATACAAAATGCATACATAACATATAGCTTAATGTCCCTCTACGCTGAAGGCTAAAAAAGACCTCATTTAATAAATATATTTCAGTCAGTGTGTAAAACAATCTAGAAGTTAATCTAAATTTGCTTTACTCATATGTTAGACTCATTTAGCAAAAGGAAGGTGCCTAGGTTTATGATATATTAAGCATTATTGTGAAATGTTTATTTAAAGGGACATGAACTCAAAATATACTTAAAGGTAGCCATTTAAAAAAACAAAGATTTATACATTCTGAATGAGTATTCTATTTTAATCAAGTTTAAAACTTGTCTCATATTATGAATGCTCATTGTGATGTTGCTATCATTACTTTAGAAATAAGGCAGTAAATAGCTAATTTATTTGCTTCAGTACTCTGGACAGAACTTGATTGTTTGGAATAATTGATGCAACAATCGTCAAGGACAACCCAGGTTTTTATTAAACAATTGTCCGTAATATAAAATATCATTATTGTTTTTCAAAGAAACATAACAAGATAACTTAACATTTGATAATCGTATTAAATAATAAAGTTGATTAACATTTCATGCTCAATCACCAATGGTAAATTTTTTTGGACAGTGTCCCTTTAAGAGCTTGAAATAGTGTATTTACTTCTCTTCCTATCTTTACATACTTTGCTTGAAAAGCATATCGAGATAGGCTCAGTAGATGAAGATTGGTGGATGCACAGAGATGCCTTATGTGATTGGCTCAACCATGTGCATTTAAATTTCTTATGTTGAGGATATATAAATACTAAGAGAAAATGATTTACATTTTAAAGTCTAAACAATCTTCTATCTCTACAGATCATTTGATACAATTGTTTGTAATGTCTCTTTAAAACTAAAGACGCCATTGCACAATAACATATATGAGCACTTCAGAGAAATACAAGCTCGAGGTTTATTTGCGAATAACAAAGCTGTAGTTTAACATTTATAAACAGATTATCAAAGTTACTGACATTCTTCCCGGAATTTTAACATTAATAAATATTGCGTGGGAAACGCATCTTCAAACACCAGATTAGCATATTTAAACATTAGTGTAATGTCACGCAATAGCACACAATCAATGTGCATTATAAATACATTTAATAGAGCAATGTCAATACTTCACAATAAATTTATTTAAAGAACAATAAAGACATACAATATTAAATGTGTATTTGTATTAAAGAAACAGACCGTTATTAAACCGAGAAATTTCTACAACATTAATAATGTGACAGGATTAGATTTTAAAGAGTATTTAATCATTAATATTTCACGGATCACGGATATTAAATCTGCGTCACACATATCCGCATGACAGGCCCATGAGTTACAAATAAGTCTACATGAAAAATGAAGTTACAGCACCACCAAGCGGTATGTGTAAGGAAGTTACTAAGATATGAAACATTAAGGAACGGCCAATCAGAGTTCATCACACAAACACAACTTGAGTCAGGATGGTCTCACAGACATTATAACAATATTTCAAACTTTTATCCAATCAGATGTACAGATAAATTGTCCCATGGTGCATCTCATGTTTACTTCACCATATAAAAGTCCATTACACGTTGCCATCTTTGTCAGTTCTCTAATGCCTGCAGGCAATATATATTATTATTATACAACCCAGCAGGCATGTCAGTTCCCAGGTTCACCAAGGAGGAGAGCGCTGCACTGGTCCACGCCGTCAAGGACTTTTATCCCCAGCTGTTTGGGAACAAGAGGAGCTCGACAGATGCGCCTGTTAAGAAGGCCCTCTGGGAGTCTATCACCAATGCGGTTAGATTGGTGTGTGACGTCCAGAGGACCCAGGATCAGATCATGAGGAGATTCGGAGATATGAGGTTGCGTTTATCGAAAAAAGTCAACCTCATAAGGGACTGGGTACAAGCCCGTAAAAGAGGGGGCCAAAGAAAGGCCCCGCGGAAACTGTACCTACTCCCTTATGAGGTGACTTTATGCGAGCTCCTCAATCTCCGGGTCCCCAAAAGATTTAGATCCTCGCCATCCTCGGCCTCCTCTTCTTCCCTCCCAGCTGCGGGATCTGAAAGTCCTGACGCGGGGGACAGGGCAGATGCTTCTCCGTCCGGTGGCCTGGGAGGACCCGATAGAGAATCTGAACCAGGTAATTATCCAACTTCATATAATATTTATAATGTTAAAAATCCAAAAATTGTATTTAGTCAGATACTAAACCTATACAGATCTCACAACATACACTACATATGATGTTTAGATATCTGATTTTACATTAGTGATACATGAAATTGGAATGATGTTTCTTGCGCTCTACAGAATATGCGTCACAGAGCGGAAATGTAATTTCGCATCCACGTTAACATGGGTTTGCGGAAAGTGGCATTGCTTTATACATGTTGGTCAAATGACGGATGCGTAATTCCGCTTGGAATCATTGCGCAATGATCGCGAAAATGGCATTTCTCATCCACGTTAACATGGGTTTGCGGAAAGTGGCATTGCTTTATACATGTTGGTCAAATGACGGATGCGTAATTCCGCTTGGAATCATTGCGCAATGATCGCGAAAATGGCATTTCTCATCCACGTTAACATGGGTTTGCGGAAAGTGGCATTGCTTTATACATGTTGGTCAAATGACGGATGCGTAATTCCGCTTGGAATCATTGCGCAATGATCGCGAAAATGGCATTTCTCATCCACGTTAACATGGGTTTGCGGAAAGTGGCATTGCTTTATACATGTTGGTCAAATGACGGATGCGTAATTCCGCTTGGAATCATTGCGCAATGATCGCGAAAATGGCATTTCTCATCCACGTTAACATGGGTTTGCGGAAAGTGGCATTGCTTTATACATGTTGTTAAAAATTAAATGGAAAATCTTAGATTAGTGAAGAATACAGTATTCTTATTTTAAATATTATATCTAATAAAAAACGAATAATACTAATAAATTATAACATATGGCCATCAATTGATGATTATGTAATAACAAGCATATATTCTTAAAGATACAGTAAACAACACAACTGATTGAAAATAAGAGTCCAGGATATATTTATCATTCATTTAATTGCGGAAACTATTAACTCATGGGACTACCAAAGGATTAATATTTTTCTATTGATTTGTTATTAATGTAAATATTTTAAACATGGCATGATTAGTATTAATGATATGCAATCCTCATTTAATATATTACAGATATGGATGTGGCTGCTGGATCCTCAAGCCAGGGCTTGTCACAGTATGGTATGTCTCATTTTAATTGACATTTGTCTTAGAAACATGGAATGAACATTACATACTAAATACACATTGTTCTATATTTATATGTAATGTCTATTTAATAGATGAAAATTATATAATTATTCGGATATACTTAAATAACATATTTGATTTTAATTGCATGCTCAATACCATTCATTACATCAACATATGGAGTAGATAATTCATTAACAAACAACAACATTGTGGAATCTATTTAATTTTAGATTAAAGGGATACTGAACTACAATTATTAATATTGTCTTTCACATACAGTATGCAATATTAATAAACATAAAATATAATACTATCATCATATGTGACATATTCTATTGCTAAATGTAGTTTAAAATAAAGAAAGTACGTTTATGTGCATCTAAATATTTGTTGACCAACCTGGGTTTATATTGATGATTGGTGGATACCTTCAACAAACAATATTTATTGAATCCAATATTCCTTATCTGCCTTTAAGATTAATATCGAACAACATTCGAATTATAATAGGAGTGAATGTTAAATCATTTTTTACAGTTTGAACATAGAAATCAATTATTTAAATTAATCATGTCAGTGTCCCTTTAAGACAAAATAGATTCATTCATCATTACATTATTTTTATTAAAAACTATTGATATATAAATCTAATTATCTGTTGGAGTTACTTTATATATATCTGCATACTCTAACAGCACCATGATTACATATTAGTAATAATAAAGTTTGTTATGTATTGTGATAAATATGTGTTGTGTCCTAAACAAGATTACTGTACATTGAAAAAATGGCTCGATGTGACACATGTTTGTTTAGATTTGTCAACAGATGCTCCTCAATATGTGGTTTGTGTGTATTCTTGTAACTTCTTAAGGACATATGACGGAATTATTCCGTCATAAAACAATTGAGCTAAGTGAAAGCTGTGTCCTTAAAGGGTTAAGAACATTGATCATTGGGTATATTTAGATATGCAATAGCAGCATCTGAGATGAATTTGATGTCTAATGTAGTCTGACATTAAACATATGTTGAATACAGATATGTTTACAGAATCCCCTTGATTCAATCAAGCATTTTCTGGTGTAATGACTGCTCTATTATTCACATTTTAAAGTTGATTAATGTTAAAATTCTAGACAGATGTGATTTAGTGATATCCAAAATGTGTTTAATAATATATATCTATATCATTCATAGAGAGAGTTGGTGTGGGGAGCCCACAGGAATCCAGCAGTGACATAGAGCCGCCTTTGCGGGCTCCTGGTAAGTCCATTGACTCATTTATATGTAATTGAAGGTGTATTGCTAATCAATATTATGATCATGATTCCGATGAAGCATAACATTATAAAAAATCATAGAATTTATCTTCTGATTATATATTTATTTTTTATATTGAGCGATTAATAATTTCTACTTTATTATTCTACACATTTGTTATTCATAAGATGTCTAACATATGTTTTTTTCATTTTTTAATTTTTTTAACAACAGTCATCAAGTGATACACACATGAGAAATCTTAAATGTTCTATGTACTATGCTTTTATGAATTTAACATTAAGACAAACAATACATTAAGATTCTGATTTATTGACAATAACAAATCTATTGTCATTTGTATGCTCCATCAAAATGATGTAAATCATAACTTTGTGTGTGTATATCTTTAATGCAACATTGATGTGCGTATTTGAGCAACAGTAACATATGTTATAATATCTGATCTTAAGGTGTACACAACATGTTATGTTTTACAGAGATTGATGTCACATGTGGGATGGAGGAGGAAGAGGCTGCCTTGGAGTCTGATGGTATGTGAAATATATCTATCATGTTTCCAACATGTTTCTTTTTTTGAAATCATTTTATTGAAGACATTCAAAGTCTACAGCTTTTTCCCTTTAAAAAGGAATATTATTTGTCTGTTCAAATACACTACTGCCCCCTTTCTATATCAGGCAGCATGAAAATCTGCTTGTATATATTTTTTTAAGAATATATAATTCATGCCATCATTATGTCACATGCATATTCCATGCCAAAACACAATAATAAGTTTCACATTGTACAGACAGTCATTGAGATTCATCTGAGTGCCTATATAGATACCATATCCTCATTTCAGAATAGTTTACAGATTCAAACACACTTCGAGGTATATTGAAAACATAATCAATTTTAAATGCGTTGATTTGATGTCAGGATGTATGAGATGTTAATATATTTATTTTACATTTTCAGATGGATCCACCACTTCTGGTCATCTGGATTCCGCCCCTGCCCAGTCACAGACCCCTCCCCGTGCACACACCCCTGACCATGGCCACACCTCTGCACACACCCAGAGCCCTTCCCATCACCAAACCCATGACCATGCCCCGACCACTGCCAGCCCTTCCCATATTTCATATCCTGTCCCTCCCAAAAAACGCCCATACACCCCCCTTCGCCGCTCTCCCCGTATTCTGGCCCGTACAGCTGCCCAGACCCAAACTCCCCACTCCCCAGCTGTACGGCCTACCCTGGAGCAGCAGCTCACCACTCCCCAAGCCATTCCCATCCCTCCCCGAGCCAATCCCATCCCTTCCCCCTGTTTAAACCTTCATTGTCCTGGGTGTCAGATTGTCCTTCCCAGGCACAGCTGTAAGTATCATTCTAAATACACTTTATAAGATACTTAAAGGTACAGTGAAGTTAAATTGGTTAAATTGTGATTCAAATCCAGCATGCAATGTTAAGCCAATGTATCATAGAATACTCTTATGAATTATTCGTCATTCTCTTGATATATTTATTGAAAACAACTTATTCCTATAATTAGTTTAAACAATAAAATAAATGTGGCCATCATTTCTTTATTGTTGGATGAATGTATCCATCAACCAGCATGCACAAACAAGGTTCATCAACAAATATTGGCTTCCATAAAAACCAACATTCTTGCATTCAAAATATAGCTTGACAATTAAAACATATAATGAATATGTGTAATTTCTAAAGATTTGTCATGTCATGCTCTATCTGAATCAGTCCATTAAATATTTAGGTTCAGTGTCCCTTTAATTGGATATCACTACATATACCAAACACCACTACTTGGATCCAAAATTTTATGTCCAAATGTGGATACATTATCTCTTGTCTAACCCAGTGGGAATGTAATTTCTTCTGGTTGCTATGTTTACACAGCTTGTCCTCAATGCCAAAATGTTTAAGGATAGGTGTGCCTACCACAGTCTAAATTGAATTTTTAAATTGCTGATGTAAGTACAATGTAAATCCTTTAACAAGATTTGATACACTCAAGCTGTATAAGTGGATCATCTAAAACCAATTAAAGGGTTCAACATGTTTGAGTAACATGAGCCTTTAATGATTTCTGTCTGTCTGAATAACCTAATTCATGTGTAAAGAATATATGAAAAATAATTGATGTAAATAATTATTTGTCTTTATGATGACAATGTATGTATTAAAATCTTTTATTCTGTTGTGTAATTATCCTTAATATTAATTTTTATTTTATTTTAGGCTGTGACTCAGCATGGCTCATGCTAGAAGGGATAGCAAGAGTAGAGCAGGCCGTGTTGAGGAACGCAGCTGTCCTGAGAGGGATGAACGACACCATGCACGCCCAGCTCCGGGTTCAGGACTTGACTCTGCGTGAAATTATGCAATTACGTTCAAGGCCTGAATCTGGAGCTGGACATGCACAGGACAATGAAGAGGATGACCAGTAAGTGGAGGATCTGGATATGCTCCATGGTGGCAGATAATAATCCTCCGTCCACATGTTGAATTTGTATTTATATTGTTGCCCTTTGGCCTTTTTATCAGTTTTTTGTTGTGCCTGTTGCACTCTTTTACCTTGTCATGTGTCTCCAATGAGGCTATGCTGGCCCTTGGCAACTCTCTTCATGGACTGTGATGCACTGTGTTACCTTGTCATGTGTCTCCAATGAGGCTATGCTGGCCCTTGGCAACTCTCTTCATGGACTGTGATGCACTGTGTTACCTTGTCATGTGTCTCCAATGAGGCTATGCTGGCCCTTGGCAACTCTCTTCATGGACTGTGATGCACTGTGTTACCTTGTCATGTGTCTCCAATGAGGCTATGCTGGCCCTTGGCAACTCTCTTCATGGACTGTGATGCACTGTGTTACCTTGCCATGTGTCTCCAATGGGGCTATGCTGGCCCTTGGCAACTCTCTTCATGGACTGTGATGCACTGTGTTACCTTGCCATGTGTCTCCAATGGGGCTATGCTGGCCCTTGGCAACTCTCTTCATGGACTGTGATGCACTGTGTTACCTTGTCATGTGTCTCCAATGGGGCTATGCTGGCCCTTGGCAACTCTCTTCATGGACTGTGATGCACTGTGTTACCTTGTCATGTGTCTCCAATGGGGCTATGCTGGCCCTTGGCAACTCTCTTCATGGACTGTGATGCACTGTGTTACCTTGTCATGTGTCTCCAATGAGGCTATGCTGGCCCTTGGCAACTCTCTTCATGGACTGTGATGCACTGTGTTACCTTGTCATGTGTCTCCAATGAGGCTATGCTGGCCCTTGGCAACTCTCTTCATGGACTGTGATGCACTGTGTTACCTTGCCATGTGTCTCCAATGGGGCTATGCTGGCCCTTGGCAACTCTCTTCATGGACTGTGATGCACTGTGTTACCTTGCCATGTGTCTCCAATGGGGCTATGCTGGCCCTTGGCAACTCTCTTCATGGACTGTGATGCACTGTGTTACCTTGTCATATGGCTCATATATTCCTTATTTTTAAAAGATTATTTATAAACGTTGTGTATGTTTTCTTACATACTAATAAAATAAATTTTATTTCACAAATCTTTGTCCTCATTCTTCCTGTTATTTTTTGCAAGCTCTAGTTTATGTTGTTTATCCTTAAAGGGACCTAACAAATCTATTTGTTATAATGAAATCATATATGTAAGACAATAGTAAATGACTTTAAGATTAACATCTCCAATGTAATCTTATTATTTGTGTTTATATTATTTTCTCTTAGCTCTATCATTGCCTGATTATGATTAGCAGAGTAATTTCTTTATATATGTATATATATTTTTGTATTTGTGTATATATGTATATTTAAATGTTCATATCCATGTGTGTATTTATAAACTCTGCATGAATTGATGCACCTTTACAAAATGATCTGAGTATTGATACAATGATATAATCCCTGTAAAGTGTTCATTTTATTTAAATAGTATTGACTATGTGTATGCTCTTTTTAAAAACAAAATAATGTCCCTTTAAGTGATGTTGATCACTATTGTAAATGAATGTATTTCCATTTGTAAAGCGTTTTTGTCCTTTTTACAAGAACAAGGACATATAATTTTATTAATAAACAATCTTATTGTAATGTTGACAGCACCTGTATTTCATTTTCAAATCTATATTATTGTCAAAGTGTAACCAAATCAATCTCTGTGTGTAATACAAATAATGTAGATGATGAATATTAGTTAACTAATATGTTAACAAAATACATCTCCTCCCATATATGGCTATAGGTAGGCTGACCATAATTAAACTTGAATAAATGACACGTTTAATCAATACATGTATAACTATTGTTATTCAACAACAATCCAAACATATCTTAAAACATCAATGGCATATGTATTTCTCATGTGTATCTTTTAAATGTTAAAGATATACACCATAGCTATAGTTCAAGGGACAGTCAAGTCCGAAAAGATGATTCATGATTTGGTGACATTCCTAGATAGCAATCTACACACATACTAGTTCATAAAATATAAATACGTTTCTTAATGATATGCCAAGATGTCACTGAGTCCTTGTATTGTCTGCGGTTTTTCAGCGATCTCGGATGCGCCATTTTGCTTAAGACGTCACCTGCCAGGCTGTCCAATGATTCCTTGTATTGACTGACGTTCTTACGTGATCAGGAATATGCCTTTTATTGGATTGCGTTTTGACGCGATCAAGGATGCGCCTTTTTTTTTTGGGCGTTCTTACGTGATCAATAATGTGCCTTTCATTGGATGGCGTTCTTACGTGATCAAGGAAGCGCCATGTTAAGACGGCACATGTAAAGTTAAAAAAACGTGTGATTGGATTGCGTAGTCCCGCAATATTTGTGCACGTTAAAAACGTTTGTGACTGCATGCAATTTTAAAAAGCTTGCGAATATGTATTATTTGCATCATGTTACATTGTTGACCCGTAGCTGATAAAGACCAACACATTCTCTTTTGCTGGATGTCTGGTTGAATCAACGAACGAAAGCAAAATGTTTTCATGCATAGGATATTTCTAGGCAAGTGCAAATCTCTACAGTCCATGTTTAATATGTTTGTCAACAATGTTCCTTTTTCTTAAAAATTAATGTTGTGTTTAATGTTGAACATATCTAATTAATAAATATGCGCTATTGTGTTTGAATAAAGTAATCAATATGCATTTATCATATGCTAAATATATGATGCCGACTTCTTCTAAATGTAATTTCGTTGTATATTTTATGAAAGGTTCATTAGACACTCACATTATAAATAAAAATATTTGATTTTGTCTATAGTTAGATAGTCCATTGTTTAACCAATAGGTTTATTTTGTCTTGTGTTGTAAGAAAATGTAAGTTATTTTCTTACTCCTCGCAAAGCCAATGAGTTTCATGTGAGTACCATCTCCAGCTTTGTCCAGTTTGTGTAAAGGTTCTTTTCATATGTTAATGATGGGGTATTGTGTTTTACGGTTGTAATGGTGGTTCATCTATATTTAAAATATAGCTAACCCTATTTTATTTGCAAGTGTTTGAAGCTTTTTAATATTGCTATCAGTATATGTTAATCTTGTTGTTTGTAGTAGTGTCTATTACATACAGTTATGTAAAAAATATAGGATACTGTCCCTTGAATGCAAATGTTGTTTTTTTGTATCATGTATGAGATCCACATAGTTTAATCTTCAAATATATTTTTGTTAGCATATTTCACCCCCCCACTCCTAAAAGGAATTTAAACCATATTCATTGTTAAAATAAAAATAGTTACAATAAAATATTAACACAATAATGTCTCTTAAAGAAAATAGACTTTATTTAACACGTCAATATAAATGTGATTTTCAAATTTTTTTTTGGAAAAAGTACATGTAGATATAGCAACAAGCTTAAAATGTGTTAGCATATGTAATGTTGTTAAAGGGACAGTTTCGAAAAAATTTTTTTTTACATTATTCGAAAAGTAAATTCTGTAATAACAAGGATATCAAATGTTTCTCAACAATTGAACATTTGTCTGGGTTTATTTAAATTTGCTATCTAAACCTATGAGGTTGGTGTGCTCATTTCTTAAATCTTGAAGAGTGCTTGTAATCATTATACAATTTGAGCACTAGAGGGCATTTGGATAGCATTTGTATATGTAAAACCTTGTGCTCATACAGCATATTATTGACCATGTATTGATCATTGATATCTAAAATGTTGTTATGTCAGAACAACAAATAAGTGGTCATTTTTCATAGTCATAGATACAAGGGTAAGCACATAAGTCACACATGTATTTCTCCATGTTTTGTTGTTTCAAACTTTATAATGCGTAATACAGTGTTTTCTTTGTAATCAATAATTTTCTGACTGTCCCTTTAAGCTGTGTTATTGGCATTCAAACAGTAATATGCCATCATGGATAATTGTTATGGTAATTTAGTTAGCGATTCGGGAAACAGTTTGGACATCACATCACAGAAACCAATCAATATCATGAACAAGGATAGGTATGTGATGATGTGGTTTTCACACACTTATAACCCACACTCTGCAAAGAATCTTCCTCCATGGACCCGGTCCCATAGAAGTCGATTATATACAGAGTGTGGTCCACAAGTGTATGAAAACCACATCATCACATACCTATCCATTACCCAAAAAAAATAATTTAAGATGGAAAAAAATACTTACTTCCTCTTCCTTCCCCTCTTCCCACGGGGCTGAGGCTCTGGGAGAGGCAACTGCCGACTCCGAAGAGTCCTCCTTGGAGCTGTTGTGGGAGGAGTGGAAGGAAGAGTACTGGGACGACCAAGGTGAGGAGTAGATGGCTGAGGAGGAGGAGGAGAAGATGGATGAGGAGGAGAAGATGGCTGAGGAGGAGGAGGAGTAGATGGCTGAGGAGGAGGAGGAGTAGATGGCTGAGGAGGAGGATGATGAGATGGGCCGGCAGGAGGAGATGGCCCAGCAGCAAGAGGCCCAGCAACAAGAGGCCCAGCAACAGGAGGTAGACCAGCATGCGCCTCCCGGAAAAATGTGAACATTTCCTGATGAAGATTGAACATTCTTGTTTGTCCTTCTTGTATTGTATTCAGTATACTGATTATTTCAGTTTGGCCTTGAATTATTTGATTCTGCCCATCAAGTATTCTGCGCCGTCCTTCTATGTTTTCTATCCGGGAGGTACGCATCTGGTCTATGTACTCCAGTAGAACCCGCACCTCCGCTATTTCTTCTTGTTGTGCCTGTTGAACCCGTGCACGGCGGGGTGCCCGTGCACGGCGGAGTGCGGGTCTTTGAGGGACCTCGGGTTCCGCGGGTTCAGCGGGATCCTCCTGTGCTTCCGGGGCCTCTTGATCATCTCCCGTGCGCTGTTCGTCACGGGGGGCCTCTTCCCTCCGAAGTGGGAATTCCTCACCACCACTCTCATCCCGGGGAGATGCAGGAGGCTGTGCTGCCTCGTCCCCAGACTCTGTATATTAAAAAAAAAAGAAAAAAAGAAATGTATATATTAGCATATTTGCAAATAAAGTTTTAAATGACTTAGCTTACGATACAATTACAAATGCAGAATCATTAATCCACTTTGAAATCTAACAAACAATCAATTCTATTTCCGCTTTTTCTAAACAGTGTTTGTGATATCTGGTCAATGTGAATGTTTTTGCGTTTGTTTTCAGTCTGTTTAAATGCACACCTAACCTATAGCCTAGATACTGATGTAACCGCTAAGTAATAGAATGCGTGTAAACAGCGTAATAGCATTAATCTGATCCTTAACACATGAAACCCAATGTTTTATCTTTCATGATTTATAAGCATACATTTAGTATAAACTTTCGAATGTACTTTTGTTATCTAATTAGCTTCATTCTCTGGATATTCTTTGATGAAAAGCATATCTAAATATGTTTATAAGATTCTGATTGTTAGCTGAATATAGCTGCCTCCTGTGATTGTTTCACCGTGTGCATGGCTATTTCTTCATTAAAATATATCTCAAGAATGATTCAAATTATGTAATATAAGTACATTTGAATGTTTTGTCAAATTGTATTCGCTACCTCAATCATGAAAGTAAATGTTTGCGTATAGTGTCCATTGAAATACATTCGTATGTGAAATTATTGTTCAATGAGCTTACCGTCAGATGAGAGTGGCAGGTTCCCGGTATCGATTCCTCCGATACCGACTACTTCCACCTCGGAGATGCTGGGCCGCAACATTTCCTCCCATCTGCAGTACTCCATTTCAAGGGCAGGGCCGCCACCGGTCCCTGCAGCATGTCGGGCCTCCAGGCTTAACTTTTTTTTAAGTTCAAGTTTACAGTCCCGGTACCGATGTTTGATGGAATCCATATCCCGGTTCCGGCCACCCACTGCATTGACTGCATTCCGAATCTCGTTCCAGAGCCTCCTCCTGTCAGTCGGGGTAGTCTTCTGGTGCTGCAGCATCCTATACCTGGCCATATAGGCCTCTACGAGGGCCTCCTTCTCCTCCATCGTAAACCTCGCCTCCCTAGTCGCCTTGGCCTTCCCCTGTGACGATGCCCTCTGTTTCCCGGACTGTGAAGCCCTACTCTGACCGCCACTGGGCCCAGCCACTTGGTCATCTTGAACCAAGTGGCTGGGTCCACCCACCGCTTCCACCCCCGCTTCCTGCCCCCCTTCCTGCCCCCCTTCCTGCCCTGTTCCTCTCCCCCTCCCTCTACTCCCCCCTCTACCTGTCCCCTGCCTGGCCTCCATCTCCTCCCTAAACTAAACCCCAAATAATCAAAAAAAAGTGAGTGTGATGAAATGAAAGGGGGTCAAAATAAAGAACTAAAAAGACAAAAAAGGTGCTTAAAGTGTGAGGGATGTAAAAAAAAAAGAGGGTAAGGAGTATTTAAATAAACGAAAAGAATAAGACTAAAAGGAGGATATGTAAACTAAATGTAACTAGGGGATGGGTATGGGATGGGTATGGGGTATGGGATAAGAGTAAATGGGATGAAAGGGAATGGGACTACAAGGAATGGGGTATGGAGTGTAGTATGAGGGGGTAGGGGGTATGGAGTGTATGTAGTGTTATTGATAAGTGTATGTATGTATTGAATGTGTTTGCGTGTAAATGTGTTAAGTGTACAGATAAATCACTCGCTCGCTAACTAACACTACTTCTAATTCTCAATAACAAACACTCCCACTAACGCTCACTAACTACCACTAACTGACGCTCACACTAACAACTATCACTAATAACTCCCACTAACTCACTCACGCTCCCACTAACAGACTCTCTCCCACTCCCGCTAACTCCCACTAACTCACTCACTCTCTCACGCTAACACTACCAACTGACTATCTCACGCTAACACTACCAACTGACTCTCTCACGCTAACACTACCAACTGACTATCTCACGCTAACACACTCTCAAAAATTCGCAAAATCTCTATTCTTAAATCTCCAAAGACCCACCAGCAACACAGTCAAAGAAGCCCTGCTTGTGTGGTGCTTATATACCCTGTGTAAATGTTTAATGATGTCCCAATTTCCATTGTAATTAGTGTTCAGGTGTGCTTTATTAGCAATTAATATTATTGCAATGTGTATTAGGTGTGTTAATTTGCGCATGCTCATTTTGAGTTGGTATTTGTGGAATGTGTAGAATGCGATGATGTCATAGTGGTCGTTTTCTCTAACATTGTCCAATAGTATTCTTTTTAAATGTGAATTTGCGATGGTGTGTTCTTCGTGAAGTGTTGTATATGTATGTTTTTCATAATATATAATGATATTGAATGCGATTTTTTTTTTAGTGTATGTATATATTTTTTATTCCTTGTTGTTATTGTGCGATTTTCCGCATCTTAAAGTATATGCGTATTCCCCGTATAAATAGTATTAAAACTTCCCCCGCTTGTGAATGTGTAATGCTTGTGTGCTTTGTTGATTGATTGATGTTGTGACATTTGCGGCGTGTTATTGTTGTGCATGATGTGGTATGCGTCATATGACCGAGCTGTGCGTATTCTCGCGAGATCGAGTGTTAGGTAAAAAAAGCTATTTTTTGCCTTTCCCATTGATCTCTATGGGAGACTGTCTAACGCGGGCAGGATTACGCGTGTGACATACACGCGTTAGGAGCATCGTTAGATGGTCTTATATTAACTCTAAATACCGGAGTCAAACAATGACGTGCGTTAGACATAAAACACGCGTGGCGTTAACAGCCCATCTACCGCCGAACTCTAAATCTAGCCGTATATCTGTTGTTTTGTATTATGCTATGCTAGGGTACATATACATATACTAAACTGTCAGGGTGCATTAGTTCTTTTTATATATAGATTTATTACGTTTTTTGTCCAACAGTGTACCGTTTCTATTGGTCTTATTTTTGTCCAATGAGTGTGGATTTTGTCTTTTATATAGCCAGCACACCTGTTTCCAATTAGCTATGATTACGGTCTTTACCGAAACATGTTAGCGGAATCTTTTTAGGTAACACTGTTATGCTGGATCCCCCTTTCTTTTTGCATTTTTATCCTAAGAGGAATTTAATAAAGACTTTGATTTTTAAACGCAGCCTGGATATCAGTTCTTTTTGCTTGATGTCTATTTTGCCGGCAATCTGGGCTGCATCAGGAGCGTGCCTCTACTCCACTCCCCCTACTATCTCTGACATTTGGCATCCCCTCCGACGTTGGATCCTGCAAGCCTCCTGGTAGGCTAAGCATCCCATTGGCTGTGACGGCCGACGCCCATCACACGACCGGAACCGGCTGGATAGAGGCATCGAGGCTGTCTTGGACGCCGTGGGTCACGTAGCATACAGCAGGTTTCCTAAGGTACACGTTTGAAACTACAAGCAAGAAGGGTGAGTCGCACAGCTACTAGCTGTTTGGGTATTGCTATCGATATCCTGTGGCAACACTGTATTGCCTGTTGAAGGGTGACGTACTCAGCGTTTACTGCTTGCCCCACATGGAACTCACCTGGCTATTTCTATGATGCACTGCACTTTATTTCTGTGATGCACTTTGTTTCTGCTGTTTTTGCATAAGGGGATGCTTTGAGTCTTTGAAATTTGTATATTGCGGTTTTCTACAGTGAACTGTCCTTTTAAACCTGCATAGGGGTTGAGTGGAATAGAGATCCACATGGTGGCTTTACAAGTGAAAATATTTTTATACAGAAGTCCCTTTTACTAAACACCCTTTTTTGACTGTTCTATTTTATGCTTGCTGGCAGCATATTAAGTAACAAGGGATTTTCCTATAGCTCCTAAATGGAGGGATCCAGCATTATGAACTATTACTCCCTGCTGCCTATAACTGAAAGAGGTTATAATAATGATGAACTGGACACAGTCTTTTCAACGGATATTTCTACATACTCCCTGAGTACCCTTTTTGATGATATTGAGAGGCTTCTCATAAAAGAACATAGACTACAGTTTGAGATCTGGACTTTTGAAAAATATATTATATTGAACATTGTCCCCAGGGGTCTCAGGCTTAACAAGTATCCCACCTTTGAGGTCTCCGACCAGGAGTTCGTTGAGACCTGGAACACAGTACTCACGGAATGTTCAATCAGATTAATGCATTTATTGATTATGTATAAAACGAAATTACTTACTGTTGTTAGAGGTGAAATTGAAAAACTGCAGATTGAATTGATTAATAGGAAATTAGAACCTGACTATCCCAAATTTGATGGTATTTTGAGATTGACCTTGTCTGAATCTAAGAAAGAGATTTTAGATACCAAACACTCCAAATATCTCAGGGATCAGTCAGACTATGACAACAAATCAGTATATGTGTGGCATCATTCTAGAAATACTCCCAGCAATAATTCTAATAACAGGAGAGGTAGATCTAGGAGTAGGAGTAGAGGGAGAGGTAGAGGTAGAGGTAGGACACAACCACCACAACAACAGCATACCTCCCTAAACCACCCATCTACTAATAAATCTTCAGGCAGTGAAGGGGACTCAGGAGATGACTATGGTGCCTCAGGGGGTGAAGAATGTATAGAACCACCTAGGGGAATTCTGAAAAATACATCAGGTACACATAAACAAGTAAGCATAAATGATGCCACGAATACTTTAGCTGTTATACCTAAGAATTCACACAAACAGGGTACCAACACTGCTAACAATACACAAATTAAGGCACACAATGCCAAGGGCACGAAATATGTAAGCAATATTAATCAGAGTACAGCTAACGAAATGAACACTTTAGGAGAGGATCGTAGGGCTTTTGACCAGGTTTTTCAACAGGCACAGATCAAAACTGGGGTAGGGCAAGAGAAGAGGTACCCACAGAGGATAAACAAGAGTACCAAATACCAATGACATCTAGTAATGACAACACCTCTAATGTAATTAATCTCTCCAGTGTAACATTATCTGAGATGCAATTAAAAGTACTTAGTTACGGTCTGAATTTCTCTCCGACCACTTCATTTAACCTCTTCAATACTTTGCTAGATGTTAATAGATTGATTAGAAATTTAACCTTGAAAAAGTTTTTCTATAACACTGACAATGCTCTAGGTACTGGTGAACAGTTGGCACAATCACAAATGTCCATCCTGGATACCACACAACTCTCGTTTTCTGAGTCCTGTGACTTGGTGTCACTGCATGAACTTAGTAGACAGGGGTTGAATGGGACTGCCACAGGGACTATAAGAAGTCATAGTGGTTTTAAAAAAACTTCTGACTTCTATCCCATGCAATGTCGTGGTCCGGCCTTGGAAACCTTTTTTAAGAGGATTGAGAGGGACCTCACTTCCTTGGCCTCTAATAATATTGAGACCAAGAATTGGAAGGCTAATCTATCTTTTAGAGAAAGACAAGCACTATTAGAGCTACAACAGAATGAAAATTTGGTCATTAGGTCCGCCGATAAAGGCGGATCTGTTGTGGTTTTGGATAAATCTGAATATGTTAAGGAGGCCCATAGACAACTTCACAATGATGCTAATTATCAGAGATTAGATAGGGATCCCACTGCGCGCTTCCAGAAAGAGCTTAGGTGCCTTTTGGATGATGGTTTGGAGGATGGGTTTTTTGACCGTGATACCTATGAGTATCTATTAGTAGATCATCCGGTAGTGCCCATCTTCCACCATCTTCCCAAGGTACATAAATCCTTAATAGGGGTACAGGGAAGACCTATAGTCAGTGGGATAGGTTCCCTTTTGGAACACCTATCCCAGTGGCTAGATAGCATACTGTTTCCTATAGTGGTATCACTACAGAGCTATCTTAAGGACACCAAAGATCTATTAAATCTTGTGGACACCTTTTGTTGGGATCTTGAGAGGCACAAGTGGCTAACAATAGATGTGGTATCGTTGTATTCCACAATTCCACATGAGGAAGGCCTAAAAGCTCTGTCTTATATGTTGGAAAATCTATCTGATTTGGACAGTGATTTTGTCAAGTATGTGGTGAGGGCAACTGGTTTTGCCCTGACACACAACTATTTCCGTTTTGGTGAGCAGTACTATCTCCAGAGATGTGGGACAGCTATGGGGGCCAAATTTGCGCCCTCATATGCCAACATCTTTATGGGTTGGTGGGAGCTGTCCCACATCTATGGAGATAGTAATACACATAAACATAATATCGCCTTTTATAGGCGGTATATTGACGATCTGCTCCTTATATGGCAGGGATCTGGGGATTCTTTGTCTGAATTTGTGGATTTTCTAAATTCTAATAATGTTGGCCTGAGTTTCACATTTGAGACTAACTCTAGAACTATTAACTACTTAGACCTCACTTTGACTGCAGGGGATGATGGACAGATTATAAGCAATATGTATAGGAAACCTATATCGAAAAATACATTGCTTCATGCAAAGAGCTGTCACCCCGCACATGTCCCTATGGCAGTAGCCAAAGGACAGCTCATAAGGGTCAAACGGAACTGCAGCAATAGCGATCATTACAAAGTGCAAAGTAGAGACATGCAGAAAAGACTCAGAGAGAGAGGATACCCTGGGCATCTGGTAGACAGAGCTCAGAGACAGGTCGACCTTTTGGATCGACAGTCCCTTTTGAATAGATCCAATGGTAACAAGACTGGTGAGGAGATTAACTCCTCACACAAAATAACTTTTGTGACGGATTTCAAT
This sequence comes from Bombina bombina, assembly GCF_027579735.1. Taxonomy (NCBI): domain Eukaryota; kingdom Metazoa; phylum Chordata; class Amphibia; order Anura; family Bombinatoridae; genus Bombina; species Bombina bombina. Next base: position 99,205,483 of record NC_069508.1, read on the forward strand.
ACAGATTACAGAGAAATATGTAAGATTGTCAAAAAACATTTTAGTTTGCTCTCTGCAGATGACAGCCTTGCTAGCTGTGTGGAGGGAGGTTTACGTTGCTCCTATAGGAAGAACAGAACTCTAGGCAATATACTGGCCCCCTCCGAAGTTTCTATCAAGAAACCAGACAGACAAAGCTCTTGGTTGCAACATGGGGGGATGTACAGGTGCGGCAAGTCGAGGTGTAGACCCTGTGAGTTTATCATTATTTCTGATGAATTCAGATCAGAGGTCACTGGAGACATTTATAAGATATCCACTTGCCTTAACTGTACATCCTCCTATGTTGTCTATTTACTATACTGTATAGAATGCCATCTCCAGTATGTAGGACTCACTACTACGGATGTAAACACTAGAATTAGAAACCACCTTTCCACAATCAAACTAGGTGAAGCTAGTACCCCTCTGGTTAAGCATTTTCGGAATTTTCACAATAAAAGTAACGCCACATTCAGATGGCAGGCTATTGAACATGTTAAGGCACCACCTAGAGGAGGTGATAGGAATCAATTGTTGGGCAAGCGTGAAATGTTTTGGATCTTCAAATTGCGTACTAGAGTACCAGAGGGTCTAAACTCTGAATTCGATTTGATTATTGGAAATAATCCTTTCACCTTTCACGTTTGCCCACCTTTTTCCCGTTGGTTTATACCCTCTTAGCCTCCCTTTGTTCCCCTACATACATCTCTTCGTCATTATATCCCTTTAAGATAGGGTCCCTCTTACCTACTCCTCAATATAGCCCTTTAATGCAGTTTATTTGTTTTGCTCTGTACATCGCATACCATACTACACTCATTCAGCAGTATCCACTGATTATATTATTATTTCAGTACAGTTGTATTTCTTTATTTCCCTATATAGGTCACTGTTACCTGTGTACATTGAGATACACGTTTGAGTTTTTAATACTCATATTAGATAGGGTTTGTTTTTGCTATAACAATTGCGATTTACGACAGGGATATAGCTGAGCATAGTTACCTATTTTCTTCCTTATGTTTGAGTTGTAGTTATTTCAGCAGGTTGTATTTATTAAGCTGCAATCTGTTTCAGCCATACAATACGGTTTTTATTCATTTATTTATCTGTTCATTTTGTTCATTACATCTTTATATCTTTTTCATCATAATACATATTAATGACTATATCTGTTGTTTTGTATTATGCTATGCTAGGGTACATATACATATACTAAACTGTCAGGGTGCATTAGTTCTTTTTATATATAGATTTATTACGTTTTTTGTCCAACAGTGTACCGTTTCTATTGGTCTTATTTTTGTCCAATGAGTGTGGATTTTGTCTTTTATATAGCCAGCACACCTGTTTCCAATTAGCTATGATTACGGTCTTTACCGAAACATGTTAGCGGAATCTTTTTAGGTAACACTGTTATGCTGGATCCCCCTTTCTTTTTGCATTTTTATCCTAAGAGGAATTTAATAAAGACTTTGATTTTTAAACGCAGCCTGGATATCAGTTCTTTTTGCTTGATGTCTATTTTGCCGGCAATCTGGGCTGCATCAGGAGCGTGCCTCTACTCCACTCCCCCTACTATCTCTGACATTTGGCATCCCCTCCGACGTTGGATCCTGCAAGCCTCCTGGTAGGCTAAGCATCCCATTGGCTGTGACGGCCGACGCCCATCACACGACCGGAACCGGCTGGATAGAGGCATCGAGGCTGTCTTGGACGCCGTGGGTCACGTAGCATACAGCAGGTTTCCTAAGGTACACGTTTGAAACTACAAGCAAGAAGGGTGAGTCGCACAGCTACTAGCTGTTTGGGTATTGCTATCGATATCCTGTGGCAACACTGTATTGCCTGTTGAAGGGTGACGTACTCAGCGTTTACTGCTTGCCCCACATGGAACTCACCTGGCTATTTCTATGATGCACTGCACTTTATTTCTGTGATGCACTTTGTTTCTGCTGTTTTTGCATAAGGGGATGCTTTGAGTCTTTGAAATTTGTATATTGCGGTTTTCTACAGTGAACTGTCCTTTTAAACCTGCATAGGGGTTGAGTGGAATAGAGATCCACATGGTGGCTTTACAAGTGAAAATATTTTTATACAGAAGTCCCTTTTACTAAACACCCTTTTTTGACTGTTCTATTTTATGCTTGCTGGCAGCATATTAAGTAACAAGGGATTTTCCTATAGCTCCTAAATGGAGGGATCCAGCATTATGAACTATTACTCCCTGCTGCCTATAACTGAAAGAGGTTATAATAATGATGAACTGGACACAGTCTTTTCAACGGATATTTCTACATACTCCCTGAGTACCCTTTTTGATGATATTGAGAGGCTTCTCATAAAAGAACATAGACTACAGTTTGAGATCTGGACTTTTGAAAAATATATTATATTGAACATTGTCCCCAGGGGTCTCAGGCTTAACAAGTATCCCACCTTTGAGGTCTCCGACCAGGAGTTCGTTGAGACCTGGAACACAGTACTCACGGAATGTTCAATCAGATTAATGCATTTATTGATTATGTATAAAACGAAATTACTTACTGTTGTTAGAGGTGAAATTGAAAAACTGCAGATTGAATTGATTAATAGGAAATTAGAACCTGACTATCCCAAATTTGATGGTATTTTGAGATTGACCTTGTCTGAATCTAAGAAAGAGATTTTAGATACCAAACACTCCAAATATCTCAGGGATCAGTCAGACTATGACAACAAATCAGTATATGTGTGGCATCATTCTAGAAATACTCCCAGCAATAATTCTAATAACAGGAGAGGTAGATCTAGGAGTAGGAGTAGAGGGAGAGGTAGAGGTAGAGGTAGGACACAACCACCACAACAACAGCATACCTCCCTAAACCACCCATCTACTAATAAATCTTCAGGCAGTGAAGGGGACTCAGGAGATGACTATGGTGCCTCAGGGGGTGAAGAATGTATAGAACCACCTAGGGGAATTCTGAAAAATACATCAGGTACACATAAACAAGTAAGCATAAATGATGCCACGAATACTTTAGCTGTTATACCTAAGAATTCACACAAACAGGGTACCAACACTGCTAACAATACACAAATTAAGGCACACAATGCCAAGGGCACGAAATATGTAAGCAATATTAATCAGAGTACAGCTAACGAAATGAACACTTTAGGAGAGGATCGTAGGGCTTTTGACCAGGTTTTTCAACAGGCACAGATCAAAACTGGGGTAGGGCAAGAGAAGAGGTACCCACAGAGGATAAACAAGAGTACCAAATACCAATGACATCTAGTAATGACAACACCTCTAATGTAATTAATCTCTCCAGTGTAACATTATCTGAGATGCAATTAAAAGTACTTAGTTACGGTCTGAATTTCTCTCCGACCACTTCATTTAACCTCTTCAATACTTTGCTAGATGTTAATAGATTGATTAGAAATTTAACCTTGAAAAAGTTTTTCTATAACACTGACAATGCTCTAGGTACTGGTGAACAGTTGGCACAATCACAAATGTCCATCCTGGATACCACACAACTCTCGTTTTCTGAGTCCTGTGACTTGGTGTCACTGCATGAACTTAGTAGACAGGGGTTGAATGGGACTGCCACAGGGACTATAAGAAGTCAAAGTGGTTTTAAAAAAACTTCTGACTTCTATCCCATGCAATGTCGTGGTCCGGCCTTGGAAACCTTTTTTAAGAGGATTGAGAGGGACCTCACTTCCTTGGCCTCTAATAATATTGAGACCAAGAATTGGAAGGCTAATCTATCTTTTAGAGAAAGACAAGCACTATTAGAGCTACAACAGAATGAAAATTTGGTCATTAGGTCCGCCGATAAAGGCGGATCTGTTGTGGTTTTGGATAAATCTGAATATGTTAAGGAGGCCCATAGACAACTTCACAATGATGCTAATTATCAGAGATTAGATAGGGATCCCACTGCGCGCTTCCAGAAAGAGCTTAGGTGCCTTTTGGATGATGGTTTGGAGGATGGGTTTTTTGACCGTGATACCTATGAGTATCTATTAGTAGATCATCCGGTAGTGCCCATCTTCCACCATCTTCCCAAGGTACATAAATCCTTAATAGGGGTACAGGGAAGACCTATAGTCAGTGGGATAGGTTCCCTTTTGGAACACCTATCCCAGTGGCTAGATAGCATACTGTTTCCTATAGTGGTATCACTACAGAGCTATCTTAAGGACACCAAAGATCTATTAAATCTTGTGGACACCTTTTGTTGGGATCTTGAGAGGCACAAGTGGCTAACAATAGATGTGGTATCGTTGTATTCCACAATTCCACATGAGGAAGGCCTAAAAGCTCTGTCTTATATGTTGGAAAATCTACCTGATTTGGACAGTGATTTTGTCAAGTATGTGGTGAGGGCAACTGGTTTTGCCCTGACACACAACTATTTCCGTTTTGGTGAGCAGTACTATCTCCAGAGATGTGGGACAGCTATGGGGGCCAAATTTGCGCCCTCATATGCCAACATCTTTATGGGTTGGTGGGAGCTGTCCCACATCTATGGAGATAGTAATACACATAAACATAATATCGCCTTTTATAGGCGGTATATTGACGATCTGCTCCTTATATGGCAGGGATCTGGGGATTCTTTGTCTGAATTTGTGGATTTTCTAAATTCTAATAATGTTGGCCTGAGTTTCACATTTGAGACTAACTCTAGAACTATTAACTACTTAGACCTCACTTTGACTGCAGGGGATGATGGACAGATTATAAGCAATATGTATAGGAAACCTATATCGAAAAATACATTGCTTCATGCAAAGAGCTGTCACCCCGCACATGTCCCTATGGCAGTAGCCAAAGGACAGCTCATAAGGGTCAAACGGAACTGCAGCAATAGCGATCATTACAAAGTGCAAAGTAGAGACATGCAGAAAAGACTCAGAGAGAGAGGATACCCTGGGCATCTGGTAGACAGAGCTCAGAGACAGGTCGACCTTTTGGATCGACAGTCCCTTTTGAATAGATCCAATGGTAACAAGACTGGTGAGGAGATTAACTCCTCACACAAAATAACTTTTGTGACGGATTTCAATACAGATTACAGAGAAATATGTAAGATTGTCAAAAAACATTTTAGTTTGCTCTCTGCAGATGACAGCCTTGCTAGCTGTGTGGAGGGAGGTTTACGTTGCTCCTATAGGAAGAACAGAACTCTAGGCAATATACTGGCCCCCTCCGAAGTTTCTATCAAGAAACCAGACAGACAAAGCTCTTGGTTGCAACATGGGGGGATGTACAGGTGCGGCAAGTCGAGGTGTAGACCCTGTGAGTTTATCATTATTTCTGATGAATTCAGATCAGAGGTCACTGGAGACATTTATAAGATATCCACTTGCCTTAACTGTACATCCTCCTATGTTGTCTATTTACTTTACTGTATAGAATGCCATCTCCAGTATGTAGGACTCACTACTACGGATGTAAACACTAGAATTAGAAACCACCTTTCCACAATCAAACTAGGTGAAGCTAGTACCCCTCTGGTTAAGCATTTTCGGAATTTTCACAATAAAAGTAACGCCACATTCAGATGGCAGGCTATTGAACATGTTAAGGCACCACCTAGAGGAGGTGATAGGAATCAATTGTTGGGCAAGCGTGAAATGTTTTGGATCTTCAAATTGCGTACTAGAGTACCAGAGGGTCTAAACTCTGAATTCGATTTGATTAACTATTGGAAATAATCCTTTCACCTTTCACGTTTGCCCACCTTTTTCCCGTTGGTTTATACCCTCTTAGCCTCCCTTTGTTCCCCTACATACATCTCTTCGTCATTATATCCCTTTAAGATAGGGTCCCTCTTACCTACTCCTCAATATAGCCCTTTAATGCAGTTTATTTGTTTTGCTCTGTACATCGCATACCATACTACACTCATTCAGCAGTATCCACTGATTATATTATTATTTCAGTACAGTTGTATTTCTTTATTTCCCTATATAGGTCACTGTTACCTGTGTACATTGAGATACACGTTTGAGTTTTTAATACTCATATTAGATAGGGTTTGTTTTTGCTATAACAATTGCGATTTACGACAGGGATATAGCTGAGCATAGTTACCTATTTTCTTCCTTATGTTTGAGTTGTAGTTATTTCAGCAGGTTGTATTTATTAAGCTGCAATCTGTTTCAGCCATACAATACGGTTTTTATTCATTTATTTATCTGTTCATTTTGTTCATTACATCTTTATATCTTTTTCATCATAATACATATTAATGACTATATCTGTTGTTTTGTATTATGCTATGCTAGGGTACATATACATATACTAAACTGTCAGGGTGCATTAGTTCTTTTTATATATAGATTTATTACGTTTTTTGTCCAACAGTGTACCGTTTCTATTGGTCTTATTTTTGTCCAATGAGTGTGGATTTTGTCTTTTATATAGCCAGCACACCTGTTTCCAATTAGCTATGATTACGGTCTTTACCGAAACATGTTAGCGGAATCTTTTTAGGTAACACTGTTATGCTGGATCCCCCTTTCTTTTTGCATTTTTATCCTAAGAGGAATTTAATAAAGACTTTGATTTTTAAACGCAGCCTGGATATCAGTTCTTTTTGCTTGATATATATATATATATATATATATTACACCTCGTCTCTCTCTCTCTCTCTCTCTCTCTCTCTCTCTCTCTCTCTCTCTCTATATATATATATATATATATATATATATATATATATATATATATTTATATATTACACCTCGCCCCTCTCTCTCTCTCTCTCTCTCTCTCTATATATATATATATATATATATATATATATATATTACACCTTGTCTCTCTCTCTCTCTCTCTCTCTCTCTCTCTCTCTCTCTCTCTCTCTCTCTCTCTCTCTCTCTCTCTCTCTCTCTCTCTCTCTATATATATATATATATATATATATATATATAAACACACATTATTTAATGTTTTAAATTTGAAAGCAACTTTCTCATGCCATTCTTCATATGAACCAAGAGGTTCATAGATCATAAAAACAATAACATTACTGCCCTAGTGGGAGGTGTTTTTTTTTTGTTTTGTTTTTTAAAGAACTGCTTATTATTTCCTTTCACAACAATTGTTAAAGGGACAGTATACTGTAAAATAGTTTTTCCCTTAATGTATTTTCAATGACTTGTTATACCAGCTGCAGAGTATAAAATCTATGAGAAATTGCATTTTCAGGTTTATTTGTGTATATGAAGTAGCTGGTTTTGTGCTTTTAAACCACAACCTAATGAAATGGGTTCAGCTTCCAGGTGATATCAGATCAGGGATAGGCACGGACCAAAACTGTGGCAGACATTTTCCAAAGTACAGACCTTAGTGAAGGACACCAAGGTACGTTACAAATTAATAACATCAAAAAACATTCTCTTTGAGTTTAAACATACGTGGGATAGGCATAAGGCTATTATAGATATAAGATAAGGCCAGGAACTAATGACAGTGCTCAAAACCAGCTATTTCATATACACAAACGAACCTCAAAATCAAATCTCATACATTTTATACTCTGCACGCAGTTGGTAAAAAAAGTAATTGAAAACACATTAAAGGGACAGTATATTATAAAATAGTTTTTCCCTTAATGTGTTTCCAATTACTTTTTTTTCCAGCTGCAGAATATAAAATGTATGAGATTTTCTTTTTTAAGGCTTATTTGTGTATATGAATTAGATGAATTAGCTGTTTTTGTTTTTTGAAGCCACAACCTAATAAAAGGGGTTGATCTTGTAGGTATAATCAGATCTCATTACTTTATCACATTGTGTACATATACCTGTTTCTTTATCTTATATCTGTCCATAAACCAAACACCAATACTTGGAGAGAACAATGGAAAATTAACACTTTATTATCTTATCTCTTCTATAACCCACTGAGTGTGTAATTTCTTCTACCAGCTATGTTAACACAGCTTGGCCTCGAGGCCAAAAACTTTCAGGATGGGTGGGGATATCACAGGTTAAATCAACTATTTCAAATGCCAATATAAGGGTAATGGAAATACTTGTAAAAAATGTAATACACTCCAGCAGGTAAAGTGGATAATTGGGAACAAATTAAAGGGGAGCAAATTTTTGAGTAAACTGTCCCTTTAAGGGAAAAATAATTTTACAGTATACTCTCCCTTTAAGGAAGTGTCCCTGGAGCTTTATAAAGCACTTTAACAGGCACCTGAGGTTTATTCAGTAGTAGTGCTACAAAACATTTTCCATTTCCTATTAATTAATCAGAAAGAAAATATATACTTAGGTTGTGATTGTGAATAAAGTTAGTGGTTTGTTTTCAAGACTGCTGCTAGCGGTAATTATATTGCAGTTTAACTAAATCTGCCTATAATTATCTTATTATTAATAATAACTACAGACATATTTAGATAAACTGCTATATAATTATTACCACTACCAGCAGTCTTGAAAACAAACCACTAACTTTATTCACAATTCACAACCTTAGTATACATTTTCTTTCTGATTAATTATAAAGCTCCAGAGATACAGGCTGCACTGGTAACCGTATGTGTGTGGCTTGGTCTCTCTCTCATTGTTCTGCCAAGATAGCTGCAATGTAAAAAGGTGATATTATAGAGCAATACATGGGGAGGGGATCATTCATATGCCTCCTAGAACTGTCACTATTCTATTCTATTCGATCAGCCAATAGAATGCGAGCTCAATCTGATTGGCTGATTGGATCAGCCAATCGGATTGAACTTGATTCTGATTGGCTGATTCCATCAGCCAATCAGAATATTCCTACCTTAATTCCGATTGGCTGATAGAATCCTATCAGCCAATCAGAATTTGAGGGACGCCATCTTGGATGACGTCCCTTAAAGGAACCGTCATTCTTCAGTTCGGTGGAGGTCTTCAGGATGGAGCCGGTCGTCATCGGATGAAGATAGAAGATGCCGCTTGGATCAAGATGGTTGCCGGTCCGGATCGCCTCTTCTTCCCGGATAGGATGACGACTTTGGACCCTCTTCTGGACTTCTTCAGTGGATGTCTAGCCCCCGCTTGGGTTGGATGAAGATATCGGAGCCAGGACCGATCGGTGATACCCGGTGAGGTGAAGACAAGGTAGGAAGATCTTCAGGGGCTTAGTGTTAGGTTTATTTAAGGGGGGTTTGGGTTAGATTAGGGGTATGTGGGTGGTGGGTTGTAATGTTGGGGGGGGGGGTATTGTATGGGTTTTTTTTACAGGCAAAAGAGCTGAACTTCTTGGGGCATGCCCCGCAAAGGGCCCTGTTCAGGGCTGGTAAGGTAAAAGAGCTTTTAACTTTAGTAATTTAGAATAGGGTAGGGCATTTTTTATTTTGGGGGGCTTAATTGTTTTATTAGGGGGCTTAGAGTAGGTGTAATTAGTTTAAAATTGTTGTAATATTTTTCTTATGTTTGTAAATATTTTTTTATTTTTTGTAACTTAGTTCTTTTTTATTTTTTGTACTTTAGCTAGTTTATTTAATTGTATTTATTTGTAGGAATTGTATTTAATTAATTTATTGATAGTGTAGTGTTAGGTTAATTGTAGGTAGTTTATTTAATTAATTTATTGATAGTGTAGTGTTAGGTTTAATTGTAACTTAGGTTAGTATTTATTTTACAGGTAATTTTGTAATTATTTTAACTTTTTTAGCTATTAAATAGTTATTAACTATTTAATAGCTATTGTACCTGGTTAAAATAATTACAAAGTTGCCTGTAAAATAAATATTAATCCTAAAATAGCTACAATATAATTATAATTTATATTGTAGCTATATTAGGATTTATTTTACAGGTAAGTACTTATCTTTAAATCGGAATAATTTATTTAATAAGAGTTAATTAATTTTGTTAGATGTAAATTATATTTAACTTAGGGGGGTGTTAGTGTTAGGGTTAGACTTAGCTTTAGGGGTTAATACATTTATTAGAATAGCGGTGAGCTCCGCTCGGCAGATTAGGGGTTAATAAGTGTAGGCAGGTGGAGGCGACGTTGTGGGGGGCAGATTAGGGGTTAATAAATATAATATAGGGGTCGGCGGTGTTAGGGGCAGCAGATTAGGGGTACATAAGGATAACTTTGTTGGCGGCGCTTTGCGGTCGGCAGATTAGGGGTTAATAAGTGTAGGTAGATGGAGGCGACGTTGAGGGGGGCAGATTAGGGGTTAATAAATATAATACAGGGGTCGGCGGTGTTAGGGGGAGCAGATTAGGGGTACATAAGGATAACGTAGGTGGCGGTCGGCAGATTAGGGGTTAAAAAAAATTATTCGAGTGTCGGCGATGTGGGGGGACCTCGGTTTAGGGGTACATAGGTAGTTTATGGGTGTTAGTGTACTTTAGAGTACAGTAGTAAAGAGCTTTATAAACCGGCGTTAGCCCAGAAAGCTCTTAACTACTGACTTTTTTCCTGCGGCTGGAGTTTTGTCGTTAGATGTCTAACGCTCACTTCAGAAACGACTCTAAATACCGGAGTTATAAAAATCCCATTGAAAAGATAGGATACGCAATTTACGTAAGGGGATCTGCGGTATGGAAAAGTCGCGGCTGAAAAGTGAGCGTTAGACCCTATTTTGAGTGACTCCAAATACCGACGGTAGCCTAAAACCAGCGTTAGGAGCCTCTAACGCTGGTTTTCACGGCTACCGCCAAACTCCAAATCTAGGTCATTGTAAATATATTACTAGATCCACCATGTGCATTCACACAACATTTCATCACATTGCTTGTTTGCTGTTTCATTTAAATTTATATATATTTTTTTATAAGTCAAGCTTTTCTTTTCAGTATTAATTTCATAATATGTGCTGCATTTTATATATTGCAAATCAGAAATCAACAGAAGACATTATTAATCAATCAAACAGAAGGAAAAGCTTGTTTAATTTTATTTTTAAAAAAGTTTTTAATTTTAGAAAACACACTTTTTTGTCATTTAAACTTTTGACGTTCTCTCTGAAATCCTTATTATGTACTCATGTAGGTAATAATAATCTGTGAAATGATGATCTAGATTTTAAATGCATTTTTTTTTAAATAAACGTAGAAAAGGGAGTTTATTTAAAAAAAAATGCACATATATGACTAGTAGCAACTAGCAAGTCAAGAAGTATTAAAGGGACACTGAACGCAATTTTTTTCTTTTGTGATTCAGATAGAGCATGAAATTTTAAGAAACTTTCTAATTTACTCCTATTATCTAATACTCTTCATTCTCTTAGTATCTTTATTTGAAATGTAAGTTTAGATGCCGGCCCATTTTTGGTGAACAACCTGGGTTGTTCTTGCTGATTGGTGGATACATTCATCCACCAATAAAAAAGTGCTGTCCAGAGTTCTGAACCAAAAAAAGCTTAGATGCCTTCTTTTTCAAATAAAGATAGCAAGAGACAAAAGAAAAATTGATAATAGGAGTAAATTAGAAAGTTGCTTAAAATTTCATGCTCTATCTGAATCACAAAATAAAAAAATAGAGCAGCTGCAGCCTGCATTTTGCACAGCACAGTTCTCAGACTCACTCTTACCCTGCAACAATGATTTTTTTTTTAAATAAATCTATCCTTCTAGTTCTTGAGCTCTTGGCTTCTTAGTTCATCTATCTTCTTCCTTCTCAGTCTCACGTCTCTGCTAGCTCCCTCGTCACTAAATTGTTTTCCCACCGCTACAGACAGTGACCCTCCCACTCTGAGCTGAGGCTGAGCGCGGTGTCAAGTGACGGGGGCGTGGCCCACAAAACAAACCTGGCTGGCACTGCGAGTGTGCATGCGTCAAGGAGGAGACTCAGGGTCAGGGAGACCAAATCTTACCATTCTTGGACCATCTCCGCAGCAAACGGGCAGCAGACGCGGCAGACATGTGGAGGGCATGTCATGGACACCACCTTGCTAATCCCTGTATCAGATCTCATTATGTTATCACTTTGTGTACACGCACTTGCTTCCTTATCTTATAATTGTCTGGAAAACTGAATACTTAGAGAGGACAATGGAAAATAAACATTTTATTACTTAACTAGCACCCAAAACGGAGAGTGTTACCTCTTCTGGTTGTGTTTATTTAGACTTGTCAATAGCCTGGACTTGAAACCAGAAACTTTCAGTATAGGTGTCAATACCACAGGCTAGTTCCCAGGAGTAATGGATTTTGGACTCTTACCACCTTTATGAAAGAATTAAGGGTAAATTAGCTACTTTTAAACCATTTAATAAACTCCAGCAGGTAAAAACGGATCATTTGGAATAAAGGGTAGACAAATTTTGGGTAAACAGTCCCTTTAACTCTTTGCATGTTTTGAAGGAATCAGATGTTTTTTGTTAACACAAAAGTAAACATTAGAACAGGTGTTTTAAAATGTATCTAAAACTTAGGAACCAGCAAGATTTTGAAAAAGCTAGAAAAAAAGCACAGCGAAAATGTATATATATATATATATATATATATATATATATATATATATATACACATACACACACACACACTTATTGGCAGCAAAAAAAATAAGTAAATAACACAAATTAAACTGAGTCATTAAAGTGATGGTAAATGTATAGCACTTTAAAAGTAAAATTTTATTCCTACAGTAGTTACAAACAAAATCGCTAACTTTTTTGTTTTTCTATCTCAAAGCTTTATGACTAAATTAAGAATTCACTTACTGAGCGTTATAGCTCCTTGCTCCACCCCCGGCATTACTTCCTGATGTATTCCTTAGCCAACGTAGATAGGGGAACCACCCACTCATTATGTCATTATATTGGCATCTCGTCTTCAACGTTTATTATGCGCATGTGTGTAATTAGTTTCGCAATACATAATATACAACAACAAAAAAGCACATTGCGCACAAGTACATGTTGCCAGACTGTCATTCAGCGATCCAACATGTAGGGCGTGTTTGATTATTTTCTGAGTCTCCAACTGGCCTGGATTTCTATTGGATTGATAAAAAACGTGACATTAGAAATTCAATGGCGGCGGTTACATAGGCGGAGGATCGTAGGTGAATTTTATTTTTAGAATTGTAAAATATTTACATACAAAGGTCAGAAAGCGGCATGTTCATGAATGAAAGTCACTTTATTTTTTAACTTTACATACTATCGCATGTTTCACTGGGTCTTAGTTTACCATCACTTTAACCTTTAATAAATTGTGTTATTAAATTTGTAAAAACGCCTAGATATTTTTGGGCGCCACTTTAATTTATGAACTCGGATTTTAAGATGCACCAATACAACAGCACTCATGTTACAGAGGAGTGCTATTAAACGTTTAACACTACATAAATATTGTTATGGAAAGACCATATATTTAGTGTTGAGTATTATCTTTAATCTTTGAACGTTTGTTTGTTTTTTGAGTTTTTTATTCTTCTTTAGTAAAGTGGCTTTCACGTACAATTTTCATAGAATACCATTTCACTAATCTCTTTAGTATCCGCCCACTCAGATTTTGATTTGAAGTGATAATTGCAATACAATTTGTGACTTCATTCTGTCAATATGACACAACGAACCTTAAAATATGTTGCTTTGAATAAATTAACAGTTAAAGAAATTTGACAAAATGAGAGTCTTGAGTGCAGAGATCACTTTATTGCTCAGAAAAGACTTTAAGGATATTGATCTTTCTTTCATGTAATTAGCAAGAGTCCATGAGCTAGTGACGTATGGGATATACATTCCTACCAGGAGGGGCAAAGTTTCCCAAACCTCAAAATGCCTATAAATACACCCCTCACCACACCCACAAATCAGTTTTACAAACTTTGCCTCCTATGGAGGTGGTGAAGTAAGTTTGTGCTAGATTCTACGTTGATATGCGCTCCGCAGCAGGTTGGATCCCGGTTTTCCTCTCAGCGTGCAGTGAATGTCAGAGGGACGTGAGGAGAGTATTGCCTATTTGAATTCAATGATCTCCTTCTACGGGGTCTATTTCATAGGTTCTCTGTTATCGGTCGTAGAGATTCATCTCTTACCTCCCTTTTCAGATCGACGATATACTCTTATATATACCATTACCTCTACTGATTCTCGTTTCAGTACTGGTTTGGCTTTCTACTACATGTAGATGAGTGTCCTGGGGTAAGTAAGTCTTATTTTCTGTGACACTCTAAGCTATGGTTGGGCACTTTTATATAAAGTTCTAAATATATGTAATCAAACATTTATTTGCCTTGACTCAGGATGTTCAACGTTCCTTATTTCAGACAGTCAGTTTCATATTTGGGATAATGCATATGAATACATTTTTTTCTTACCTTAAAATTTGCCTTTTTTTCTTGTGGGCTCTTAGGCTCGCGGGGGCTGAAAATGCTTCATTTTATTGCGTCATTCTTGGCGCTGACTTTTTTGGTGCAAATTTTTTTTTCTGTTTCCGGCGTCATACGTGTCGCCGGAAGTTGCGTCATTTTTGACGTTTTTTTGCGGCAAAAGTGTCGGCGTTCCGGATGTGGCGTTATTTTTGGCGCCAAAAGCATTTAGGCGCCAAATAATGTGGGCGTCTTTTTTGGCGCTAAAAAATATGGGCGTCCCTATTGTCCCCACATTATTTAAGTCTCATTATTTATTGCTTCTGGTTGCTAGAAGCTTGTTCACTGGCATTTTTTCCCATTCCTGAAACTGTCATTTAAGGAATTTGATCAATTTTGCTTTATATGTTGTTTTTTCTATTACATATTGCAAGATGTCCCAGATTGACACTGAGTCAGAAGATACTTCTGGAAAAACGCTGCCTGGTGCTGGATCGACCAAAGTTAATTGTATCTGCTGTAAACTTGTGGTATCTGTTCCTCCACCTGTTGTTTGTAATGAATGTCATGACAAACTTGTTAATGCAGATAATATTTCCTTTAGTAATGTTACATTACCTGTTGCTGTTCCGTCAACATCTAATACTCAGAGTGTTCCTGTTAACATAAGAGATTTTGTTTCTAAATCCATTAAGAAGGCTATGTCTGTTATTCCTCCTTCTAGTAAACGTAAAAGGTCTTTTAAAACTTCTCATTTTTCAGATGAATTTTTAAATGAACATCATCATTCTGATTCTGATAATGGTTTCTCTGGTTCAGAGGATTCTGTCTCAGAGGTTGATGCTGATAAATCTTCATATTTATTCAAAATGGAATTTATTCGTTCTTTACTTAAAGAAGTCTTAATTGCATTAGAAATAGAGGATTCTGGTCCTCTTGATACTAAATCTAAACGTTTAAATAAGGTTTTTAAATCTCCTGTAGTTATTCCAGAAGTTTTTCCTGTCCCTGAAGCTATTTCTGAAGTAATCTCCAGGGAATGGAATAATTTGGGTAATTCATTTACTCCTTCTAAACGTTTTAAGCAATTATATCCTGTGCCATCTGACAGATTAGAGTTTTGGGACAAAATCCCTAAAGTTGATGGGGCTATCTCTACTCTTGCTAAACGTACTACTATTCCTACGGCAGATAGTACTTCCTTTAAGGATCCTTTAGATAGGAAGATTGAATCCTTTCTAAGAAAAGCTTACTTATGTTCAGGTAATCTTCTTAGACCTGCTATATCTTTAGCGGATGTTGCTGCAGCTTCAACTTTTTGGTTAGAAGCTTTAGCGCAACAAGTAACAGATCATAATTCTCATAGCATTGTTAATCTTCTTCAACATGCTAATAACTTTATTTGTGATGCCATCTTTGATATCATTAGAGTTGATGTCAGGTATATGTCTCTAGCTATTTTAGCTAGAAGAGCTTTATGGCTTAAAACTTGGAATGCTGATATGTCTTCTAAGTCAACTTTGCTTTCCCTTTCTTTCCAGGGTAATAAATTATTTGGTTCTCAGTTGGATTCTATTATCTCAACTGTTACTGGAGGGAAAGGAACTTTTTTACCACAGGATAAAAAATCTAAAGGTAAATTTAGGTCTAATAATCGTTTTCGTTCCTTTCGTCACAATAAGGAACAAAAGCCTGATCCTTCACCCACAGGAGCGGTATCAGTTTGGAAACCATCTCCAGTCTGGAATAAATCCAAGCCTTTTAGAAAACCAAAACCAGCTCCCAAGTCCACATGAAGGTGCGGCCCTCATTCCAGCCCAACTGGTAGGGGGCAGATTACGTTTTTTCAAAGAAATTTGGATCAATCAATCAATCTTTGGATTCAGAACATTGTTTCAGAAGGGTACAGAATTGGCTTCAAGATAAGGCCTCCTGCAAAGAGATTTTTTCTTTCCTGTGTCCCAGTAAATCCAGCGAAAGCTCAAGCATTTCTGAAATGTGTTTCAGATCTAGAGTTGGCTGGAGTAATTATGCCAGTTCCAGTTCTGGAACAGGGGCTGGGGTTTTATTCAAATCTCTTCATTGTACCAAAGAAGGAGAATTCCTTCAGACCAGTTCTGGATCTAAAAATATTGAATCGTTATGTAAGGATACCAACATTCAAAATGGTAACTGTAAGGACTATCCTGCCTTTTGTTCAGCAAGGGCATTATATGTCTACAATAGATTTACAGGATGCATATCTGCATATTCCGATTCATCCAGATCACTATCAGTTTCTGAGATTCTCTTTCCTAGACAAGCATTACCAGTTTGTGGCTCTGCCGTTTGGCCTAGCAACAGCTCCAATAATTTTTACAAAGGTTCTCGGTGCCCTTCTGTCTGTAATCAGAGAACAGGGTATTGTGGTATTTCCTTATTTGGACGATATCTTGGTACTTGCTCAGTCTTCACATTTAGCAGAATCTCATACGAATCGACTTGTGTTGTTTCTTCAAGATCATGGTTGGAGGATCAATTTACCGAAAAGTTCATTGATTCCTCAGACAAGGGTAACCTTTTTAGGTTTCCAGATAGATTCAGTGTCCATGACTCTGTCTCTGACAGACAAGAGACGTCTAAAATTGATCTCAGCTTGTCGAAACCTTCAATCACAATCATTCCCTTCGGTAGCCTTATGCATGGAAATTCTAGGTCTTATGACTGCTGCATCGGACGCGATCCCCTTTGCTCGTTTTCACATGCGACCTCTTCAGCTATGTATGCTGAACCAGTGGTGCAGGGATTACACAAAGATATCTCAATTAATATCTTTAAAACCGATTGTACGACACTCTCTGACGTGGTGGACAGATCACCATCGTTTAGTTCAGGGGGCTTCTTTTGTTCTTCCGACCTGGACTGTAATTTCAACAGATGCAAGTCTGACAGGTTGGGGAGCTGTTTGGGGGTCTCTAACAGCACAAGGGGTTTGGGAATCTCAGGAGGTGAGATTACCAATCAATATTTTGGAACTCCGTGCAATTTTCAGAGCTCTTCAGTCATGGCCTCTTCTAAAGAGAGAATCGTTCATTTGTTTTCAGACAGACAATGTCACAACTGTGGCATACATCAATCATCAAGGAGGGACTCACAGTCCTCTGGCTATGAAAGAAGTATCTCGAATACTGGTATGGGCGGAATCCAGCTCCTGTCTAGTTTCTGCGGTTCATATCCCAGGTATAGACAATTGGGAAGCGGATTATCTCAGTCGCCAAACGTTACATCCGGGCGAATGGTCTCTTCACCCAGAGGTATTTCTTCAGATTGTTCAAATATGGGGACTTCCAGAAATAGATCTGATGGCTTCTCATCTAAACAAGAAACTTCCCAGGTATCTGTCCAGATCCAGGGATCCTCAGGCGGAAGCAGTGGATGCATTGTCACTTCCTTGGAAGTATCATCCTGCCTATCTCTTTCCGCCTCTAGTTCTTCTTCCAAGAGTAATCTCCAAGATTCTGAAGGAATGCTCGTTTGTTCTGCTGGTGGCTCCAGCATGGCCTCACAAATTTTGGTATGCGGATCTTGTTTGGATGGCCTCTTGCCAACCGTGGACTCTCCCGTTAAGACCAGACCTTCTGTCGCAAGGTCCTTTTTTCCATCAGGATCTCAAATCCTTAAATTT
Source organism: Bombina bombina (assembly GCF_027579735.1). Lineage (NCBI taxonomy): Eukaryota > Metazoa > Chordata > Amphibia > Anura > Bombinatoridae > Bombina > Bombina bombina. The sequence goes on from NC_069508.1 coordinate 99,223,437, forward strand.
AAAGGTATGGAGATTGAACGCTTGATTCTTAGTCAAAGAGGTTTCTCTGACTCTGTGATTAATACTAGGTTACAGGCTCGTAAATCTGTATCTAGAAAGATATATTATAGAGTCTGGAAGATTTACATTTCTTGGTGTCTTTCTCATCATTTTTCCTGGCATTCTTTTAGAATTCCGAGAATTTTACAGTTTCTTCAGGATGGTTTGGATAAAGGTTTGTCTGCAAGTTCCTTGAAAGGACAAATCTCTGCTCTTTCTGTTCTTTTTCACAGAAAGATTGCTAATCTTCCTGATAGACATTGTTTTGTACAAGCTTTGGTTCGTATAAAACCTGTCATTAAGTCAATCTCTCCTCCTTGGAGTTTGAATTTGGTTCTGGGGGCTCTTCAAGCTCCTCCGTTTGAACCTATGCATTCGCTGGATATTAAATTACTTTCTTGGAAAGTTTTGTTTCTTTTGGCCATCTCTTCTGCTAGAAGAGTTTCTGAATTATCTGCTCTTTCTTGTGAGTCTCCTTTTCTGATTTTTCATCAGGATAAGGCGGTGTTGCGAACTTCTTTTAAATTTTTACCTAAGGTTGTGAATTCTAACAACATTAGTAGAGAAATTGTGGTTCCTTCATTGTGTCCTAATCCTAAGAATTCTAAGGAGAGATCATTGCATTCTTTGGATGTAGTTAGAGCTTTGAAATATTATGTTGAAGCTACTAAGAAATTCCGAAAGACTTCTAGTCTATTTGTTAAAAGAATGGTTAACTGCAAGGAAAACAGAAACAGAGGCGCCACATGTGTAGATCAATCAAAACTGACAAAATCCAAGCAAGATGAGATACAGGATACTCACAAACGTGAAGGCACTCTCTTGTGCCTGTAGGGGCAGGCTGGTATTTAACAGCAAACCAGCTGGCTGTACCAAGGGATCCCCGTCAGGATATCCTATAGTTGTGGTGGATCTCACAACAACAACCCTTATCTAGGTTACTTCCAGCAAAAAGGAAAATATGTCCAGAGGGGAGGAAGGCTAGACAGCCTTATGGTTACTGGCAAGGGAAATGCCACACGAACACCAGATTTGTTAAAAAAGTTTCAAGTATTTTATTTTTCAAAAGATAAAAAATACCATCAGTAACAAATTACAGCTGGGTGTGTTATATGGCAAGTCTCCTTGTATATACAGAGATAATAGCGACGCGTTTCTCAGGGAAGACCCTGTTTCATCAGGCTTGTATACTCTAAAACAGTTTAAATCCCCTTTATATAGGGATCAGTAACCATATGTTTGTAATAAACCCTCCCCTTCCTTAACATCAACCAATAAAACCTTTCCTTTCCAAAAACTCCCACTTGTTGCCTTAATTAGAAGTTTATTGTAATTTTTTATTATGTAGTCTGTTAACTTGGTAAGGAATCCATGAGCAATAACTCTAATGTGGTTGTCTGTGAAATTAGATCTAAATAATGATGTGTCAATTATGAGATCGTTATAAGTGTATAAATGTAAACAAACTCCGTAGGTAATCGTTCCTTGACCAATTGCAAGCCATCTTAAGGAGGCTTGTATAATTTGGGGCATCTAATTGGTTTGTGTGCTCCTAGTCTGATGACTGCAAGTACCATCATGCCTCTGTGCCGGAACTACAAGAAAAATGTGTCTGCGTGATTGTATGTTATTCTCTAACCGGCTTATCTGAATGACTAAAAGTACCATCATGCCTCTATATTCTATACCGGAAGTACCCGGGTAATGTGTTGGCGTGACTGTTACTTTGTTGTTCTTTTGTTCCTGGAGGGGGCTTGTGCTTATTAATCCATTTAATTGGTTGGTGTCACATTACAATGAATTGTAGCTGCCATCTTACTCTGATAAACTACAATTACCATCATGCTTCTGTGTGTCATATCAAAAACACTCTCTGATTATCTATTGGTCATTCACTTGAAGTTTCCCCACAAAAGCGCATTGGGTCAACCTATAATACTTTTGCAGATGAACATATTGCGCTCCCCAATATGATAGTAGGGGCACCCAACAGAAATAATAAATTGTATATATAAAAAACAATAATAATAGTTACTGTAAGACTCAATATTCTCTCATATGTTGATGTGGTGACAATAAATTACAAATAAAAAGTGCTATATGTAACTAAACTATACTATACTCACCCTATATAAATAAGTGTAACTGGAAACTCTCACAGATTTTAGACCTGAATATAAAATGTCAGTGCATATATCAAGTGATTGGTAATAGAAGTGACTTTCCCTTTTCTCCTTATGAGATATGCTAATCCCCACCATTATGATAATAGTAGTAATAATGGTGAGAGTAAGGGATATGCTGTGTAAGGTGTTATATATTATACTAAATATGTTATAAAGAATAAAAGTGAATGGTCATGTTTAGGACACTTGTGGCTAATGCAACATAAGTGTGTATAAAGACCGTTACAAATAGTGTGAAGGTGATTGTGAATTCATAATAATGTTTTAGACTGCCACATCGTCTAAGTTATACCCTACTGTTGTGATAAAGTGTAGTCTATTTGTTATCTTTTCCGGTTCTAGGAAAGGTCAGAAAGCCTCTTCAATTTCTTTGGCATCTTGGTTAAAATCTTTAATTCATCTTGCTTATGTCGAGTCGGGTAAAACTCAGCCTCAAAGGATTACAGCTCATTCTACTAGGTCAGTTTCTACTTCCTGGGCGTTTAGGAATGAAGCTTCGGTTGATCAGATTTGCAAAATAGCAACTTGGTCTTCTTTGCATACTTTTACTAAATTCTACCATTTTGATGTGTTTTCTTCTTCTGAAGCAGTTTTTGGTAGAAAAGTACTTCAGGCAGCTGTTTCAGTTTGATTCTTCTGCTTATAATTTCAGTTTTTTTCATTATAAGATTTAAACTTTATTTTGGGTGTGGATTATTTTCAGCGGAATTGGCTGTCTTTATTTTATCCCTCCCTCTCTAGTGACTCTTGCGTGGAAGATCCACATCTTGGGTAGTCATTATCCCATACGTCACTAGCTCATGGACTCTTGCTAATTACATGAAAGAAAACATAATTTATGTAACAACTTACCTGATAAATTCATTTCTTTCATATTAGCAAGAGTCCATGAGGCCCACCCTTTTTTGTGGTGGTTATGATTTTTTTGTATAAAGTACAATTATTCCAATTCCTTATTTTTTATGCTTTCGCACTTTTTTCTTATCACCCCACTTCTTGGCTATTCGTTAAATTGATTTGTGGGTGTGGTGAGGGGTGTATTTATAGGCATTTTGAGGTTTGGGAAACTTTGCCCCTCCTGGTAGGAATGTATATCCCATATGTCACTAGCTCATGGACTCTTGCTAATATGAAAGAAATGAATTTATCAGGTAAGTTCTTACATAAATTATGTTTTTATGAGACAAAAAAATATGTTGCATCTATTAATAAAAAATGATACCTTGGGTTTGATAACCCAAAGCTGCCACAATATTCTCTTTTTATTTTGATGCAATGATGTAGTTAGAATTGTCCAAATACAGTACTAAAGTGAACTACTATGGAGAGATTTCTTTTTAAATAAGAATTTTGGGTAGTAGATTCTTGATATGTAGAATTCAGAAGCATTCAACTAAAATTACTGCCATTCCAGTTTAACAACAATAAGAATATACCAACACTTACTAAAGCTATGGTATACATTCATCAATATTAAAGGGACACTGAATCAATTTTTTTTTCTTTTGTGATTAAGATAGAGCATGCCATTTTAAACAACTTTCTAAATTACTCCTATTATCAATTTTTCTTCGTTCTCTTGCTTTCTTTATTGGAAAAAGAAGGCATCTAAGCTATTTTTTTGGTTCAGAACCATGGAAAACACTTGTTTATTGGTAGGTGAATTTACCCACCAATCAGCAAGAACAACACAGTGTGCTCACCAAAAAAGGGCCGGCATCTAAACTTACACTCTTGCATTTCAAATAAAGATACCAAGAGAATGAAAAGAATTTGATAATAGGAGTAAATTAGAAAGTTGCTTAAAATGCATGCTCTATCTGAATCATGATAGAAAACAAATTGTGTTCCGTGTCCCTTTAAACTTGGTATCTAATAGTAGACCGCTGCAGTTCGTTTGTATGACATATCTATAGAGAACTAGACATTTTTTTCAAAGTTGTGAATATATAAAAGTTCGTTCAGCTAAGTTTCTTAACCAATCATTATGGGAACAAATGTATATATCAATCCCTACATAAAATGAATCCTCATTGTTTGTCAGTCATATTATCTATCAGAAAATATGGTTATTTAATATAGATTATATCTTACTACCATCCTGATCTAAGGGGGAAGAGAAAAAAAAAAGAACCTCCCTCTGTTTTGGGGGTTTAGAGACTCCTTCTTACTAAACTTATTGTATTAACTAACTCATAATTCCTGCATTGATTTGAATATTTAGTTAGGACAATTACCTGTTTTGCTGTGATCTCCCATTCTATTGCCAGAATCCTTTTTAACCAGTAATTCACTTGTGTCCATAATTGAAAAATTTTGGGGCAAGACCAGAAGAAATAGCGGGTATCTGCCATAACTGAGCTACATTTGGGGCATACTTGTGTTGTTTTATACCATTTATTTAAACTATGTGCTGTTATGTAAATCATATTTATCAATTTTAAGTGGGATTCTCTCCATGATGTTGGTACCTACGCTTTGTTAATTATTTTTAAACTATCTTGTATCTCTGCAATATTAATCTCTGGAAAATCCTTTTGCCACTTTCCATGTATTCCTTCCAATTGTTTTGAATTCAAATTAGAATTAAATAAATTGTAAAGATGGACTAAATTGTAAAATGACAAAGTTAACACCAAATTCTGGAACCCTACCAAACATCTTTGATATATATATATTTATTTATTTTTTGGAGCAGGGGGAATGTATCAAAATATTCTAATGCTTTACAGTCAAAAGGAGAAAGGGTAAAGAATATATCAAGATTCCCAGACCAATCTGATTGCTATCTTATCCTATGGTTAAAGATCAGAAATGGTTAATTTATAATAAACTAGTATCCCATTACTTGTGTTAATATCTATTAGTTGACAGCTATTTGGTTCAAAAGTATGTTACTGTATGCCTCCTATCCCGCTACAGTTTCTGTATGCATGTTTATGTATCATGTATGGCTAGCTTTGACTTCTGCAGAGTAAAGCCGAGATTGTCTCCTCCAAACAAGGCAAGTTTTGGGTGGTAGTTGGCTTCTAAAAACAAATGTAACAAACAAGATGTTACTTCGTTTATAAAAATGTTTAGGTTGATTTTAAATAAGTAGATTTCTTTTTGATAAATTTTAAAATTAAAATGTTATATGCTGGCCCCTGTATCATGTGACAGCCATCGGCCAATAACAAACTCCTATGTATACACTGAACTCAGGAGCAGGTGCCTCAGTGTGCAAATAAAAAGACTGTTCACAATTTGATCATGGAAATACAATAACGTTTCTTAAAGGGACAGTCTAGGCCAAAATAAACTTTCATGATTCAGATAGAGCATGTAATTTTAAACAATTTTCCAATTTACTTTTGTCACCAATTTTGCTTTGTTTTCTTGGTATTCTTAGTTGAAAGCTTAACCTAGGAGGTTCATCTGCTAATTTCTTAGACCTTGAAGCCCATCTCTTTCAGATTGCATTTTAACAGTTTTTCACCACTAGAGGGTGTTAGTTCATGTATTTCATATAGATAACACTGTGCTCGTGCACGTGAAGTTATCTGGGAGCAGGCACTGATTGGCTAGACTGCAAGTCTGTCAAAAGAACTGAAAAAAGGAGCAGTTTGCAGAGGTTTAGATACAAGATAATCACAGAGGTAAAAAGTATATTATTATAACTGTGTTGGTTATGCAATACTGGGAAATGGGTAATAAAGGGATTATCTATCTTTTAAAAAAATAAAAATTGTGGTCTAGACTGTCCCTTTAATACTGCATTTTGAATCTGAATCATAAGTTTAATTGTATCCGTCTTAAACTACAATGATATTTTTTTACCTTTTAAAATACATGTATAAGATTCTGAACAAAAATGGTTAGGCCCTGCTTTAAAGGGACATTAACCCAATTTTTTTCTATCATGATTCGGATAGAGCATGCAATTTTAAGCAACTTTCTAATTTACTCCTATTATCAATTTTTCTTCATTCTCTTGGTATCTTCATTTGAAAAGCAGGAATGAAAGCTTAGGTGCTGGCCCATTTAAGGTTCAGCAGCTGGGTAGCGCTTGCTGATTGGTGGCTAAATGTAGCAAGCGCTATCCAGGATTCTGAACCAAAAATGGGCCGGCTTCCAAGCTTTCATTCCTGCTTTTCAAATAATGATATCAAGAGAATGAAGAAAAATTGCTAATCGGAGTAAATTAGAAAGTTCTTTAAAAGTACATGCTCTATCCAAATCCTAAAAAAAAAAAAATTGGGGTTCAATATCCCTTTAAGTCTTAGTAATGAAAAAGATTTTGTCCAGAAAACTGGGAAACTGTAAAGTAGCCAACACTTCTGACAAACCTTACTTCTGAGAAAGATGGTTACTTCTTTGTCACATTAATGTCAACATCTTCTCGATGTCTGTAGAAATGGAGGTTTAATCATTCTAGAGCACTGGTTTTCAAACCTGTCCTCAAACCTCCCTAACAGGCCAGAATTTGTGGATCTCTTAACTAGAGCACAGGTGAAATAATCAGCTGGTGGTAATAGATGGTTATTTCACCTGCTCTCATCCAAGGTAATCCTGAAAATCTGGCCTGTTAGCGAGGCCTGAGCACAGTTTTGAAAAACAATACTTTAGAGCAATAAAACTGCTCTAATGTGTAAGGTACTTTAGAGTAAAAAGAAAACATAACAAACACTTCTTCCAATTGGAAATTTTTACCATTGGCAAAAACCTGTCCTTTTTTAACCACCAAATAATAAATAAACCTAATCAGGTGAGAAAGATAAATTAGCTAAAACTCCAGGTCTAAGATGCTGCAAAACTGGAAATCTAACCTACACAATTCTTACATGGAACCAGAGAAAGGGAAGCCCTTCTATGACTACAAGCAATAGACAATTCCCAAAAATGCAATCCATTATCATACAAAAAAAACCTTAAGCGTATTAAAGCACTTTATATACACCTCTCTCTTGGTATGATGGGTCAAAACAAAGCCAGTCGGTCACCTGAAAGTAATAAATAGTAAGACTCCAATTGTCATACTTGCATCCCAACAATTGTGGCTAGGTATTAAATTAAAAGGAAACAAAATGAACAATGAAAGTATATTGCATAGTAGCTTCAATAAACAAACATTTTATATAAAAATCTCAAGGAGTATACTGTCCCTTTAAGTGTTTGCTGCAGGCCTAAAGTCATCTTTTTAATATGCATATTAGCAATCAAGTACTGCATCACGAAAGACCTGCATACAAAATAACAAAAAAACAAACGAAAACTGCCACTTTGTTAAAGGGACACTGAACCCAAATTTTTTCTTTCGTGATTCAGAGATAATTTTAAACAACTTTCTAATTTACTCCTATTATCAATTTTTCTTTGTTCTCTTGCTACCTTTATTTGAAAAAGAAGGCATCTAAAGGTAAGGAGCCAGTCAATTTTTGATTCAAAACCCTGGACAGCACTTATTTATTGGTGCTGTCCAATCAGCAAGGACAACCCAGGTTGTTCACAAAAAATAGGCCAGCATATAAACGTTCATTCTTGCTTTTCAAATAAAGATACCAAGAGAATGGAAAAAAATTGATAATAGGAGTAAATTAGAAAGTTGCTTAAAATTGCATGCTCTATATGAATCATAAAAAGAAAAAAATTGAGTTCAGTGTCCCTTTAATGATTTGCAAAGCTCTTTTAAAAACCTGGTATGTTTATCTTAATTTGAATTGTGTCTAGTCATTGACAGCTAAAATAAGGGTGTCAAATGCTCTTTCGCAGTCCCATACCTGCTTTAGTAAATTTGTAGGTTTTTTTTTTTTTAAGAAAACCTAAGTTACAGAATTTGATTTTAAGATTCTCTAGGGAGGATGACACAAGCATAATCTGTACACTAAAGAAAGACCTGTTTCAAAGGGACAAAATAAACATTTATGATATAAAGGATGTAATGAAAACACTTTTTTTTTTTTTTTTTTTTTTAAATGTACTTGGCAAATTTACTTTGTTCACTTACTATTCTTTGTTAAACCATCTGTAGATATGCCTGGAAGCAGTAATGCACTACTGGGAGCTAGCTGGTGATTTGTAGCTACATACTTTTCTCATTGTTGGTACACCAGATGTTTTCTGCTAGCTCCCAGTAGCTGACTTAAAGGGAAGGTCAACACCAGAATTTTTGTTGTTTAAAAAGAAAGATAATCCCTTTATTACCCATTCCCCAGTTTTGCATAAACCAACACAGTTATAATAATACACATTTTACCTCTGTAATTATCTTGTATCTAAGATTCTGCTGACTGCCCCCTTATTTCAGTTCTTTTGACAGACATGCAGTTTAGCCAATCAGTGCTCACTCCTAGGTCACTTTACGTGCATGAGCTCAATGTTATCTATATGAAACACGTGAACTAATGCCCTCTAGTGGTCAAAATGTATTCAGATTAGAGGCAGTCTTCAAGGTCTAAGAAATTAGCATATGAACCTCCTAGGTTTAGCTTTCAACTAAGAATACCAAGAGAACAAAGCAAAATTGGTGATAAAAGTAAATTGGGAAGTTGTTTAAAATTCCATGCCCTATTTAAATCCTGAAGTTTTTTTTGGACTTGACTCTCCCTTTAAGTGTTTAATCCCTTTGAAGGGGTTAATACATAGTTAGATAATTTTATTATTGCATCGTTGTTTGCTTATAACATTTGAGCTTTTTTTTATTGCACTTTGATGTCCATTTAAATCCTCTTAAACTAATAAAACATAGGGTCAGGGTTAATTTAAGCTATGAGTGAGATGGGACTTGCTTTTTTTCCTATTATGCCAAGTTATGAATGGTGAGCTGATATGACTGGCAATTCCTAAGAATTGCTTCTAATTGCCTAGCCATTTGGCTGCTAATACAATGCATTAAACAGCTCCAGCAACTTCTTGGCACATCTAACACTAATCAGCATGTTGCAATGCTAATTTATTTAATGTAATCTGTGTATTTCTAGTCACAGACTGTTTTCAAAGCTCCAAGAGCAAAAGTCAGACAGCCAGAAGTGCATGGAATATTTTCTAGTAAATGCATATTAGAATTAGTAATATATACTGTATTTATGGTATATCTGGTAAGTGAAGAGAAGGTATATCAGATATCTTGGTTTATAGTGTTTTTCTTTATTAATTCCCTAGAAAAACAACATTTATTCTTACCTTATAAATTATTTCCTTTCTTGGTGTTGAGAGTCCACAACCTTACTCTAAGAATTACATCACTTGACCACCAGGAGGCGACAAAGACAGCCTACACTAGAGCTTTCAAGTATCCCCCTACTTCCCTTTCTCCCCCAGTAGTACATATAGCCAAGTACAAAGAACCAATACCCAAGCTGTGAAGTCCACGAAAATTTCTAGGTGGGACAAAAAGAAAGGCAGGCACCTATTTACCAGGCATCACAGCCTGAAGGACCTTCCTACCAGTGATGTGCGGTGAGGTCAGAGGCTGGTGAGGCACTGGCTATGATACCCTCCGAGAAACACACACACACACACACATACATACACACACACACATATATATATATATATATATATATATATATATATATATATATATATATATATATATCACAGTATTTAGAAAATAAAGGGTCATTATAGTTGAAAAACTACATACTCCTTTTCTGTAGAGCATGTAGTTTTAAGACTAGTGACCTGCACCTCTATGTTTAACCCTTGCAAATAGGTTAAATACATAGTAGAAGTACTGCACTGCTGGTTCTGAGTGGAGACTGCTGCTAATACAATCATCAGTGCTAGTTACAGAGCTGAATCATGCTACTAGTGATGATGATTGTATCAGTGTCAGTTACCACTCAGGACCAGTGGTGCTGTGTGAGACCTGAGTGGTACTTCTACTATGTGTTTAACACCTTTTCGGGGGGTTAAACACATAGTCATGCAGAGTCTTAAAATAACATGCATTAAAGAATTAAAGACACTAACACGGTAACACACTAACACACACACAGATGCACAAACAGATGCTAAACACAGGTGTACATTAATACAGACACACACACACAACCAATATAAAAACATAGACACTAACATACACGCAGGCACAAAGACACTTAGACAGACACTGAGAAAAACACAGACACACATCCTGATTAGCAAGTTCGACTTAAAGGAACAGTCTAGTCAAGATTAAACTTTTATTATTCAGATAGGGTATGCAATTATAAACAACTTTCAAATGTACTTTTCTAATCAAATTTGCTTTGTTGGTGGAATCTGTTGGTGCTCTACAAATACCGGATAATAATATTAATAATATTCTTTGTTAAAAGCTCAACCTAGGAAGGCTTATATGCTGATTTCTAAGCCCTTGAAGGCTGCCTCTTATCTCATTGCATTCAGACAGTTTTTCACAACTAGATAGTGATAGTTTATGTGTGCCATATAGATAACATTGTGTTCACTTCCGTGGAGTTACCTAGGAGTCAGCACCGATTGGCTAAAATGCAAGTCTGTCAAAAGAACTGAAGTAAGGGGACAGTGTGCAGAGGCTTAGATACAAGGCAATCACAGAGGTAAAAAGTAATTAATATAACTGTGTTGGTTATGCAAAACTGGGGAATGGGTAATAAAAGTGATTATCTATTTTTTTTAAACAATAAAAATTCAGGAGTAGACTGTCCCTTTAACTGGTAAACACAGCAACCATCTAAACTTCAGTGTTTGGTGAAAATCCTTTATGTATTTATTGTACTTTTTAAATAATCAAAAAGACATACTGGCATGATACTAGCGGGGGATATTTTCTCACTTTGGGGGGAAAAAGTTGAATTAAGACTCCTCTTTAACATCTGATTAAAAAGAGATTTTTAATTTTATTTTGTTATTCAGGCCAATTCAGTTCCTTGACTAGCATTTACAAAAATATAAAAGAAATTATAAACAAGCAATATTACAAAGTTATCTTGTGGGACAGGACCACAGAGCAACATCAACAGCCAAGAAAGAGGCAGATTATACACTATAGCTGCTGCCAATTTAAGAAAATTAAAATTTAAGGAAAATATAAGCTTCAAGTTACTTTTATAGTGCAGACTGACATGCAGGTGAAGGTTGCTACCCTGCATAGGCATCATATAAACTTTGCATGTGGTGCTAAATATAAAGCTCAAGGAGCACATTAATCTGGCCCTGCTCCCTGCCACCATTTTTTTTAATTATTCCAGACTCCCGGGCGCTTTAGGAACATGTGGACAAAACAGAATTTATGTTTACCTGATAAATTTCTTTCTCCAACGGTGTGTCCGGTCCACGGCGTCATCCTTACTTGTGGGATATTCTCTTCCCCAACAGGAAATGGCAAAGAGCCCAGCAAAGCTGGTCACATGATCCCTCCTAGGCTCCGCCTACCCCAGTCATTCGACCGACGTTAAGGAGGAATATTTGCATAGGAGAAACCATATGGTACCGTGGTGACTGTAGTTAAAGAAAATAAATTATCAGACCTGATTAAAAAACCAGGGCGGGCCGTGGACCGGACACACCGTTGGAGAAAGAAATTTATCAGGTAAACATAAATTCTGTTTTCTCCAACATAGGTGTGTCCGGTCCACGGCGTCATCCTTACTTGTGGGAACCAATACCAAAGCTTTAGGACACGGATGAAGGGAGGGAGCAAATCAGGTCACCTAAATGGAAGGCACCACGGCTTGCAAAACCTTTCTCCCAAAAATAGCCTCAGAAGAAGCAAAAGTATCAAACTTGTAAAATTTGGTAAAAGTGTGCAGAGAAGACCAAGTCGCTGCCCTACATATCTGATCAACAGAAGCCTCGTTCTTGAAGGCCCATGTGGAAGCCACAGCCCTAGTGGAATGAGCTGTGATTCTTTCGGGAGGCTGCCGTCCGGCAGTCTCGTAAGCCAATCTGATGATGCTTTTAATCCAAAAAGAGAGAGAGGTAGAAGTTGCCTTTTGGCCTCTCCTTTTACCTGAATAAACAACAAACAAGGAAGATGTTTGTCTAAAATCCTTTGTAGCATCTAAATAGAATTTTAGAGCGCGAACAACATCCAAATTGTGCAACAAACGTTCCTTCTTTGAAACTGGTTTTGGACACAGAGAAGGTACGATAATCTCCTGGTTAATGTTTTTGTTAGAAACAACTTTTGGAAGAAAACCAGGTTTAGTACGTAAAACCACCTTATCTGCATGGAACACCAGATAAGGAGGAGAACACTGCAGAGCAGATAATTCTGAGACTCTTCTAGCAGAAGAAATCGCAACTAAAAACAAAACTTTCCAAGATAATAACTTAATATCAACGGAATGTAAGGGTTCAAACGGAACCCCCTGAAGAACTGAAAGAACTAAATTGAGACTCCAAGGAGGAGTCAAAGGTTTGTAAACAGGCTTGATTCTAACCAGAGCCTGAACAAAGGCTTGAACATCTGGCACAGCTGCCAGCTTTTTGTGAAGTAATACCGACAAGGCAGAAATCTGTCCCTTCAGGGAACTTGCAGATAATCCTTTTTCCAATCCTTCTTGAAGGAAGGATAGAATCCTAGGAATCTTAACCTTGTCCTATATTTTTTCCAAATTTTGTGGTAAATCTTTCTAGTTACAGGCTTTCTGGCCTGAACAAGAGTATCAATAACAGAATCTGAGAATCCTCGCTTCGATAAAATCAAGCGTTCAATCTCCAAGCAGTCAGCTGGAGTGAAACCAGATTCGGATGTTCGAACGGACCCTGCACAAGAAGGTCTCGTCTCAAAGGTAGCTTCCAAGGTGGAGCCGATGACATATTCACCAGATCTGCATACCAAGTCCTGCGTGGCCACGCAGGAGCTATCAAGATCACCGACGCCCTCTCCTGATTGATCCTGGCTACCAGCCTGGGTATGAGAGGAAATGGCGGGAACACATAAGCTAGTTTGAAGGTCCAAGGTGCTACTAGTGCATCCACTAGAGCCGCCTTGGGATCCCTGGATCTGGCCCCGTAGCAAGGAACTTTGAAGTTCTGACGAGAGGCCATCAGATCCATGTCTGGAATGCCCCACAGGTGAGTGACTTGGGCAAAGATTTCCGGATGGAGTTCCCACTCCCCCGGATGCAATGTCTGACGACTCAGAAAATCCGCTTCCCAATTTTCCACTCCTGGGATGTGGATAGCAGACAGGTGGCAGGAGTGAGACTCCGCCCATAGAATGATTTTGGTCACTTCTTCCATCGCTAGGGAACTCCTTGTTCCCCCCTGATGGTTGATGTACGCAACAGTTGTCATGTTGTCTGATTGAAACCGTATGAACTTGGACCTCGCTAGCCGAGGCCAGGCCTTGAGAGCATTGAATATCGCTCTCAGTTCCAGAATATTTATCGGTAGAAGAGATTCTTCCCGAGACCAAAGACCCTGAGCTTTCAGGGGTCCCCAGACCGCGCCCCAGCCCATCAGACTGGCGTCGGTCGTGACAATGACCCACTCTGGTCTGCGGAACGTCATCCCTTGAGACAGATTGTCCAGGGACAGCCACCAACGGAGTGAGTCTCTGGTCCTCTGATTTACTTGTATCTTCGGAGACAAGTCTGTATAGTCCCCATTCCACTGACTGAGCATGCACAGTTGTAATGGTCTTAGATGAATGCGCGCAAAAGGAACTATGTCCATCGCCGCTACCATCAACCCGATCACTTCCATGCACTGAGCTATGGAAGGAAGAGGAACAGAATGAAGTATCCGACAAGAGTCTAGAAGTTTTGTTTTTCTGGCCTCTGTTAGAAAGATCCTCATTTCTAAGGAGTCTATAATTGTTCCCAAGAAGGGAACCCTTGTTGACGGGGATAGAGAACTCTTTTCCACGTTCACTTTCCAGCCGTGAGATCTGAGAAAGGCCAGGACAATGTCCGTGTGAGCCTTTGCTTGAGGAAGGGACGACGCTTGAATCAGAATGTCGTCCAGGTAAGGTACTACTGCAATGCCCCTTGGTCTTAGCACCGCTAGAAGGGACCCTAGTACCTTTGTGAAAATCCTTGGAGCAGTGGCTAATCCGAAAGGAAGCGCCACGAACTGGTAATGTTTGTCCAGGAATGCAAACCTTAGGAACCGATGATGTTCCTTATGGATAGGAATATGTAGATACGCATCCTTTAAATCCACCGTGGTCATGAATTGACCCTCCTGGATGGAAGGAAGAATAGTTCGAATGGTTTCCATCTTGAAAGATGGAACCTTGAGAAACTTGTTTAAGATCTTGAGATCTAAGATTGGTCTGAACGTTCCCTCTTTTTTGGGAACTATGAACAGATTGGAGTAGAACCCCATCCCTTGTTCTCTTAATGGAACAGGATGAATCACTCCCATTTTTAACAGGTCTTCTACACAATGTAAGAACGCCTGTCTTTTTATGTGGTCTGAAGACAACTGAGACCTGTGGAACCTCCCCCTTGGGGGAAGTCCCTTGAATTCCAGAAGATAACCCTGGGAGACTATTTCTAGCGCCCAAGGATCCAGAACATCTCTTGCCCAAGCCTGAGCGAAGAGAGAGAGTCTGCCCCCCACCAGATCCGGTCCCGGATCGGGGGCCAATATTTCATGCTGTCTTGGTAGCAGTGGCAGGCTTCTTGGCCTGCTTTCCCTTGTTCCAGCCTTGCATTGGTCTCCAAGCTGGCTTGGCTTGAGAAGTATTACCCTCTTGCTTAGAGGACGTAGCACTTTGGGCTGGTCCGTTTTTACGAAAGGGACGAAAATTAGGTCTGTTTTTCGCCTTGAAAGGCCGATCCTGAGGAAGGGCGTGGCCCTTACCCCCAGTGATATCCGAGATAATCTCTTTCAAGTCAGGGCCAAACAGCGTTTTCCCCTTGAAAGGAATGTTTAGTAGCTTGTTCTTGGAAGACGCATCAGCCGACCAAGATTTCAACCAAAGCGCTCTGCGCGCCACAATAGCAAACCCAGAATTCTTAGCCGCTAACCTAGCCAATTGCAAAGTGGCGTCTAGGGTGAAAGAATTAGCCAATTTGAGAGCATTGATTCTGTCCATAATCTCCTCATAAGGAGGAGAATCACTGTCGAGCGCCTTTATCAGCTCATCAAACCAGAAACATGCGGCTGTAGTGACAGGGACAATGCATGAAATTGGTTGTAGAAGGTAACCCTGCTGAACAAACATCTTTTTAAGCAAACCTTCTAATTTTTTATCCATAGGATCTTTGAAAGCACAACTATCCTCTATGGGTATAGTGGTGCGTTTGTTTAAAGTAGAAACCGCTCCCTCGACCTTGGGGACTGTCTGCCATAAGTCCTTTCTGGGGTCGACCATAGGAAACAATTTTTTAAATATGGGGGGAGGGACGAAAGGAATACCGGGCCTTTCCCATTCTTTATTAACAATGTCCGCCACCCGCTTGGGTATAGGAAAAGCTTCTGGGAGCTCCGGCACCTCTAGGAACTTGTCCATTTTACATAGTTTCTCTGGGATGACCAACTTTTCACAATCATCCAGAGTGGATAATACCTCCTTAAGCAGAATGCGGAGGTGTTCCAACTTAAATTTAAAGGCAATTACATCAGGTTCAGCCTGTTGAGAAATGTTCCCTGAATCAGTAATTTCTCCCTCAGACAAAACCTCCCTGGCCCCCTCAGATTGGGTTAGGGGCCCTTCAGAGATATTAATATCAGCGTCGTCATGCTCTTCAGAAACTAAAACAGAGCAGCCACGCTTACGCTGACAAGGGTTCAATTTGGCTAAAATGTTTTTGACAGAATTATCCATTACAGCCGTTAATTGTTGCATAGTAAGGAGTATTGGCGCGCTAGATGTACTAGGGGCCTCCTGAGTGGGCAAGACTCGTGTAGACGAAGGAGGGAATGATGCAGTACCATGCTTACTCCCCTCACTTGAGGAATCATCTTGGGCATCATTGTCATTATCACATAAATCACATTTATTTAAATGAACAGGAATTCTGGCTTCCCCAC
The DNA here is from genome assembly GCF_027579735.1 of Bombina bombina. NCBI lineage: Eukaryota > Metazoa > Chordata > Amphibia > Anura > Bombinatoridae > Bombina > Bombina bombina. The sequence continues at coordinate 99,239,597 of NC_069508.1, forward strand.
ATTCAGAACACAGTCTATCTGGTAGTTCAGACATGTTAAACAGGCATAAACTTGATAATAAAGTACAAAAAACGTTTTAAAATAAAACCGTTACTGTCACTTTAAATTTAAACTGAACACACTTTATTACTGCAATTGCGAAAAAACATGAAGGAATTGTACAAAATTCACCAAATTTTCACCACAGTGTCTTAAAGCCTTAAAAGTATTGCACACCAAATTTGGAAGCTTTAACCCTTAAAATAACGGAACCGGAGCCGTTTTAAAACTTTAACCCCTTTACAGTCCCTGGTATCTGCTTTGCTGAGACCCAACCAAACCCAAAGGGGAATACGATACCAAATGACGCTTCAGAAAGTCTTTTCTAAGTATCAGAGCTCCTCTCACATGCGACTGCATGCCATGCCTCTCAAAAACAAGTGCGCCACACCGGCGCGAAAATGAGGCTCTGCTTATGCTTTGGGAAAGCCCCAGAGAAATAAGGTGTCTAATACAGTGCCTGCCGATATTATAATATCAATATACCCAGATAAAATGATTCCTCAAGGCTAAATATGTTTTAAAACTGAATCGATTTAGCCCAGAAAAGTCTACAATCTTAATAAGCCCTTGTGAAGCCCTTATTTACCATCGTAATAAACATGGCTTACCGGATCCCATAGGGAAAAATGACAGCTTCCAGCATTACATCGTCTTGTTAGAATGTGTCATACCTCAAGCAGCAAGAGACTGCACACTGTTCCCCCAACTGAAGTTAATTGCTCTCAACAGTCCTGTGTGGAACAGCCATGGATTTTAGTTACGGTGCTAAAATCATTTTCCTCATACAAACAGAAATCTTCATCTCTTTTCTGTTTCTGAGTAAATAGTACATACCAGCACTATTTTAAAATAACAAACTCTTGATTGAATAATAAAAACTACAGTTAAACACTAAAAAACTCTAAGCCATCTCCGTGGAGATGTTGCCTGTACAACGGCAAAGAGAATGACTGGGGTAGGCGGAGCCTAGGAGGGATCATGTGACCAGCTTTGCTGGGCTCTTTGCCATTTCCTGTTGGGGAAGAGAATATCCCACAAGTAAGGATGACGCCGTGGACCGGACACACCTATGTTGGAGAAAAATACATAATCTGAGTAAGAGCGGCCCAGTACCTTGTGCTCTGTAGTACTTATAGCCAAATGAGGCTGGCAAGGTTTATCACAAGTGACAAGTACAGTTCAGTAGCCCAGGTACATCTATGGCCCCCTCTGTATTTTTTAACTATTAAATATAAAATTTCAAAGGAAGCGAAACACCAAGAAAATCATGAATAAGGACGTTAAATTCAGAATTTTAATGAGAACTTAATCTTAAACAATCATGTGTGTATATGTATATATATATTTACACATACACACAAACACATAAATATATATATATGAAAGCATTACACATTCAGACAATTTCTAATGATGCATGTCCCTAATAAAATGTTATATTTGATATCAAAAAAATAAAAGTTACCATAATCTCCTTAAATTCTATATATTTTATTTTGCACACATTTGTTCAAATGTATTAGTAATTGAGCTTGAAGTGTAAAGTGGACATTACAAAGTTTTTTTTTTACAGAGGTTATCTCTGCCCAATTGACCATAACATATGGATGGGTGTTGCATGGACTTTATTTAACAACCAGGCTAAAAGAGCAGCAATGCAGTGAAAATACTTTTCTTTTTTTGTTTTGTTATTTGGCCCCTTATTTATAATGACATGAAAAGTATATCAATGAAGTGAAAGGTTAATATTTTGGTGGTACTACATAAATAACATTATATAATCTTGTAAAAATGTATTTCTGTAAACAGTTCCCCTGTGCCTACTTATTTCTGCATTATATATAAAAAATTGTGTACTGACATGATAGCCCCCCTGCCTCCCTTACCTTCTCAGTTTTCCTCTTGGCTGTAAATTATCCCTGTCACTGTGCATGTCTGTGCTGTCTCATCATGTGCTGGTAGCAGTCCATACTCAGAGGCTAAGGGGAGGGCAAACCAGGGAAGAAAATATATTTTTCTAGCTAGACTGTAAAGAAATGTTTGGCTTCATCTGAAAGTGTACACAACACCCACCCAGCCCCTATTTCCCCACTGATTGCTGCCTAGCGTGCTCTTGCAAAAAAAACAGTGTCCTAGCCAGGACTCTATTATGGGTTGCATAGCAGCTTTTTAGTGCGGCTCTGGCCTGGGTACAGCACGGGGGTCACAGGGTACTGGTAGCTGCATAGCATGATGACGGCAAATGCCTGTGAAGCCAAATGTCACGATCGTCATGATCGGATTCATATGCAGAGGTTTTAAGGGGGCAATGTTATCGGTGGGGAGAAACAAGGGGAGAGGCAAAATGAAATACCAACCTATCTGACTGTGCTGCAGATGGCGATTGGAGTGTCAGTGACTCCTTCAAACAGAGGGAATAATTGTATATACAATTAGGCTCACAAGTCCGGCAGCAACTGTCTGACTCTGACTAGCACAGTGCTAGTCAGAGTCATACAGTTGCTGCCGGACTTGTGAGCCTAATTGTATATATTTATTAATTCCCTCTGTTTGAAGGAGTCACTGACACTCCAATCGCCACCTGTAGCACAGTCAGATAGGTTGGTATTTCATTTTGCCTCTCCCCTTGTTTCTCCCCACCGATGACATCCTTGTTTCTCCCCACTGATGACATTGCCCCTTTAAAAACCTCAGTGCATATGCATCCGATGGCACTGGTTCCTCTCCCTCACTCAGCAGCAGCAGCACTGATAGGTGACATGACAAACACTCACTAAGCTAATACCTACTAAAGTCACTACTACTGACTGAGCTAACACAGTCACACGTAGGACTCACTCGGGCCACAGGCACTTGCAGTTGTTGCAGCAGCTCCCTTCGGCTTCTGTTGAGTTCCCGCCAATGACGCTGGCACGCCTCCCCAGCAGTGTTGATGCTGATTGGCTTGGATTAGAGCTCCATCATAGAGGCGGTTTTGAGAACCGCCTCTATTAGATCGTGGTATGGGCCCGGTAAGTCACCACTGGGTGGCGCTAGCTCATAGTGAGCTAAGAAACAGTATCATCACCCATGTTGCGCAATCAATGGAGGGCAGCGGAACGGCTCACTGCCTCTTAATTGCGCAACATGGATGATGAAAGATGGGATCACATCGCATTTGGTGGTGGCGGCGGGGGGGGGTTGGGGGGGTGTAAATTTTTTTTTTTCTGAATGGACAGGGGAGGCACTGCCTCCCCTGCCTCCTATTACTGCACGTCACTGCTTCCTACCAAATGCAGCCTCCACCGAGTCAAAAATATGAAGAACTGTAACATTTTGTAAATGTTTGTAAAGAAGACAAAGTCACAGCCTTATAAATCTGTTCTACAGAGGCCTCATTCCTGAAAGTCCAAGACGTGGTAACAGAATGAGTAGAATGAGCAGTAATTCTGACAGGTGGTTGCTAACCTGATTCCAAGTAAGCCTTGGGTATTAGACTCCTCATTTAGAACTACAAGGACACAGAAGTAGCCTTCTGACACTTGCACTTTCCTGAATAAAAAACAAGCTAGAAGACTGAAGGAAATCTTTTGTAGAGTCCAAATAGAATTTCAATGCCCCGACCACATCTAAGTTATGCAGAAGTCTCTCCTTATGAGACTTTGGGTTAGGAAATAAGGAAGGAACAATGATTTCCTGATTAATGCTTTCAGATGAGACTACCTTCGGGAAAACAACCATTAACTGCTTGTAACACCGCGTTATCCTGGTGAAAAACCAAGTAAGGAAGATCACAAGATAAGGCAGATAATTCTGAGACCCTCTGAGCTGAAGAAATAGCCAGTAAAACCGAACCTTCTGAGATAGAATCTTGATGTCCAGAGAATGCATTGGCTCCAAAGGTGGAAGCTGTAAAACCAAAGAACTAAGTTAAAGCTCCATGGCAGAGAGACTGGCTTGATAACAGGTCTGACCCTCCTTACTCCCAGTATATAATCTCTTAGCACACTATGTCTTTCAGAAAGAAAAATTTCCTGCAGCATATCAGTCTGATCCTGCCAAATGACAGTCCAATCCCAAAATACCAGGCAAATCTTCTCTGAACACGAAAAAACAACAAACAGATGTACGTTTCAGCCTCTATGGGACTCGTGAGTGAAGTGCAGTTGCATTCCTCTAGGGCACTGGTTTTCAAACCTGTCCTCAGGCCTCCCTAAGAGGCCATATTTTGAGGATATCTGAACTGTAGTACAGGTGAAATAATTAGCTGATTAGTAAACATTGTTTAGTTACCTGCTCTCATCCAAGGTAATCCTGAAAACCTGGCCTGTTGGGGAGGCATGAGGACAAGTTTGAAAACCAGTGCTCTAGGACATGTGGCAAGGAGAGACTAAGCACATTGCTCTTAGATCTCCCAGATGTGGACGCATTGCACATATGCCCTAGAGGGATGCAACTGCATCTCACTGACAAGGTCCATAGAGGCTGAAACGTACATCTATGGTTTGTTATCTCTTGGGACTGGACTGTCATTTGGCAGGATCAGTCTCATATGATACAGGAAATTTCTCTTTTGTGAAAGGCAAAGTGTGCTAAAAGATTGTACCCTGGGAGTAAGGAAGGACTAAGCAAGGAAGTTTATTAGTTTATTCCAGCGTCTGTTCTAAGCCCAGTTGAGTGTCTCTATTTTTCAGTTCTGACTCTAACAAAAGCCTGAACAAAAGATTGAATACCAGGAAGAAGAGCAAGCTTTCCTATGAAACAAAACAGAGCGCAGAAATTTGCCCCTTGAGAGAACTGGCCGATAAACCCTTATCTAGGCCCTCCTGCAGAACTGAAAAATACGGGGAATTCACACGGAATGCCAGGAATAACCCCTATAGAGAACTATTGGCCACATTGGTTAATTCACAGTTATGGCTGAAAAGTCAGAGTAGTCTTTCAGTGTGAAAAATCGCTAAAGGAGAAGATGAAGCTTGAACCAAGATATTGTCAAGGTAGGGTGACACTGCTACCCCGTGAGCCTAAATCACCAAAAGAGCTCCTCGAACCTTGGTAAAAACGCAACTAGCAGTAGTCAGACCAACAGGTAAGGCTACAAATTGGTAATATTTATTTGAGAAAAGCAAGCCGTAGACATAAATTGTCCCTGAAGGACTAGAGGCAGAATTAATCTTATTGTTTCCATTTTGAAGAAATTAATCCTTAATAACTTGTCAGAATCTTTAAGTCCAAGCTGGGTCTGAACTTTCCCTCCTTCTTTGCAACTATGAAGAGGGTGGAATAAAAACCCTTCCCATGGTCCGCCACTGGTACTGGGACAATTTCTCCCATATCTTCTAGATCACTGGTTTTCAAACCTATCCTCAGGCCTCCCTAACAGGCCAGGTTTTCAGTATTACCTTACATGAGAGAAGATAAAATAACCTTTTTTTTTTTTTTTTTACTAATCAGCTGATTTCACCTGTGCTTTAGTTCAGATATCCTCAAAATCTTAGGGAGGCCTGAGGACAGGTTTGAAAACCAGTGCTCTAGATCCTTCACACATTGAAATAAGGCAGTTCTCTTTTCTGGACATCTAGAGACAGGATAGACCTTCCCAGAGAGGAGGAAGATACCTGAAGCCTATTCTGTATCCTTGAGGCACTATCTCAATAACACAAAGATCCTGGACAGAATGTGCACCAAAGCCTTCTGAAAAAGGCTTAATCTGCACCCTACAGGAGAAGAATCCAAATAGTGGGGGGCACCTTCATGCCGATTTGTTCTCAAAGGAGGGCTTATTGGGCTGCTTAATCTTACTCCAATTTGGGTTAGGTCTCCAGGTGGATTTGGAGGAATCTATTTTCTGGTTAGAAGAGGATCTCTGGGACTCGTTCTGGCAAAATGTTACTAGACTTTCCCTTAGGTCTAGACTTCTTGTTCAGGGGCAAAAAGGCTCTCTTGCCCCCAGTCCCTTTTGAAATAGCCAGGACCAAACAAAGGCTTAATCTTGAATGTAAGAGATAATCTAATTTTGGAAACCATGATTTCAGCCAAAGAGCCCTTTGGCACCAAACAGCTAAAGCAATATTGTTAGCATTAGTGCAAACAATCTGGATGACCACATCACAAATAAAATAATTCCCCCCTTTAAATACTGGATACAATCTTGGGGTCACACCAGAAGGCAGCAGGTCCTGCCACTGAGGCAATGACTACTGTTAGTTGAAACAACAACTCCCCTTGAAAAAATGTTTTCCACAAAAACCCTCCAGTTTCCTGTTCATTGGGTCTAAAGTAGATTCCTTAAGGATAGTTCCCCACAATTCTAAATTGCCCTAAGGAAAAGGTAGGAGATGGAGTTAAGGGAACTCCTGGCTTATCCCATTCCTTAAAGCCAGTCTCAGAGACCAATTTCAGAAAACAGGGAACAACTTTGGAACCTTAGACTTGGGCCTTAAAATCATATCAAACTTTTATACCAGTTGTTCTCAACCAGCTTACAATCCTGTATTCCTATGGTCTTTAAGACTTCCTTCAATAAGGAAACGTAGATGCTCCATTTTAAATTGAAAAGTAATGTCTCAGACTCCTTGTAATAGTCAAAACAGGAATCCTCTGAGGAAACCTCTCATAACCCTTGACAAAGAGTCTGATGAGATATGTTTATGCTTGTGTTAACTTGCAGGCGGCATTTCAGCCATAGCCTCAGTAACAGCTGAATGTAAATGATTCTTATAGCCAGGCACAAAATCAGTCATTCCTTCATGGGTAAGATAAACAGGTGGATGTCCCACAGCAGTAGATGTACTAGAAGCCTGAGAACGGGTCTGCAGAACAGAACATAGGCAGGTGTTGCAGAGTTATGCAGGTGAAGAAACTGACTAATTTGCACAATAAACATTTAACAGGAACAATGAGTTCTGAGAGACCTCCTTCTGTAGTGACAGTAGTGACACAAAGAGCAGTAACAGATAAAGTTATTAGAGCCAGAAAGTACCTCTAAAACAGTGATTTTTAACCTTTTTTTTGCCGTGGCACACTTTTTTACAAAAAAAAATCCTGTGGCACACCACCATCCCAAAATTTAAAAAAAATCACACATTGTAGCCTAATACAGCATATATATATACACATACACACAAACACACACATACTGTATGTATTGTGCTGTTATGCCATGCCTCCTACAAACTACCCCTGCACTGGGAGTAAAAAACAAGCAAAGTTTAAAAAATATGTCACACTGTTGTCAGTCTGCCGTGGCACACCTGAGGATCTCTCACGGCACACTAGTGTGCCATGGCACACTGGTTGAAAAACACTGCTCTAAAACACTAATCCCCAGTAACCACAGATGAGAAGCAGCCCACAACCAGACTAGGCCTGTAGCTTCCACAAAATAATCAATGCACCATAGGATTTTTAACATTGCTAGACTACAGCAAATAGCTCCCCTTGCTCAGTTCATAGGGTCTTACCCTCTCCTGGGATCTAAGCAGGGTCCGTGCAGAAAGCATTGTGTGAAGTATGCTGATGCGTCCTGAGTGTAACTGTGCTGACAGTGTAGGAGCGGGAATCACACCTAAATCCTCTCCTATGATGGGACACTGCTCAACTCTTCCCTAGTCACAGGAGAGGAGAGATCCAAGTCTCCCTGCTGATCTCCATCTAACCGCTGCTGCCTCAGTACTTCCGAAACTTTCACTTTCCTAAGCTCTCCAGTGACAAATGAAAAATGAGGTGACCCAAGCCCCCTTATATATCAAGGGAGGCTATGTAGGACTAGCTGCCATTAATCACCATAGATGACACCTGTGTGCACAAACCTCCCTGTGCACAAACTGCTGCCCAAGTAGATCAAAACTCAATGGAGCACTGAAACTACTTAGTGGCTCAATAGGAGGTACTAAGTACCATAAAGATTGTCCAGTGGCTCAGGGTACTAAGTCTCATACTAGCCGGCACCCCTCAGAACACTGCTCATATGAAAAAAGACTGCAGAGATATAATCATTTCATGTAACTAACACTTAGGACTGTGCAGGAGAGTACATGTGCCTGGCCAACAGGAGGTGGCTTGCCTGTGATTATAACTCCCAGGAGAAGCATTACCATACACATGCTTGTCCTCTCCTTGATGAAGCAAAGAACTACTGGTAGAGAGGGGGAAGTAAAAGCTCTAGTGTGGGGTGTCTGCCTCCTCCTGTTGGTCAGGTGATGTAATCCTAAGAGTAAAGTTGTGGACTCTGATCACCGTAGACAGAAATGTGTATAAGCATGGATAAAAAGCAAATGGTTTTCAGGGTCAATGGGATGGAGTATTTGGAAAACGTGCTTTGTCCAGTACTGTAACAGTAATAGGAGATATTTAAAGTCCAAACAAATAACCACAGATGTAACTCATGATTGCAGCACACAGGCTTTAACCCCTTAACATCAGAAGATGTTCCCTGTATGTCTGCTGCTTGTTGCGCTTGTAGGGGTATACATATTTGAGTCTTGTTTACAGCATAGAGACCAGGCTATTTCTGCATACCCAGGCAGTAAGGCATGCAGAAGAAGCATGGTCTCACCCCAAGGCAAGACCAGCACTTTTATAGACTGGAAAACCCCTTGCTACAGGGTTTGTGGCTGTAGTTAAGAGATTTAAAGGAAAACATTTAGGCCAGGGTAATTCACCCAGACAGGAGGGCAGAGTGCTGTGTGACTGTACATTGTGGTGTATTTACCAGTACTTAACAATTTCTGCTTGCTCATTGAGAAAATACTTTTACTATTAATTGGACAGTCTACTAGAGTTTTAAAATATAGATAATACCTTGATTACCCATTCCCCAGCACAACCAACATTGTTATAATAATATACTTTATATCCTCTAAACATTTAAATATATGCCTGTTTCTAAGCCCCTGCAGGCTGCCTCTTATCTCAGTGTATTTTATTAGCTTTTCCAAATCAGACAGTGCTAGTTCATGTGTGCCATATAGATAACATTTTGCTCACTCCAGCTGGAGTTATGCAGTAACCAGCCCTAAGTGGCTAATATGCAAGTTTGTAAGAAGCACTGAGGTAAGGGGCAGTCTGCAGAGGCTTAGATACAAGGTAATCACAGAGAAAAAAAGTATATCAATATAACCGTGTTGGTTTTGCGGTTATGCAAAACTGGAGAATGAGTAATAAAGGGACTATCTATCTTTTTAAACAATAAAAATGTTATACTTCCCTTTTAACAGTTATGTGCTGTTGCTACTCTATGTGAAAGAAAAAAGAAAAACTACTGTGAATGTGTCCTCTTGTTGCATTTGCCCTTAAAGAGAGTGGTTACTAACAATTCATGTCAGTACACTATATTCCAAGCAGGAACTAGTCCTTATAAACTGTATTAAAGGTATAGCCATAATTACGCCTGTATGATTCAGATAGAGCATGTCATTTATAGACACGTAAAGGGACAGCAAAGTCATAATTAGACATTCATGATTCAGATAGACTTTTCATTTTACTTCTATTTAATTTGCATCCTTTTGTTATCCCTTGTTGAAGGGTTTATCTAGGTAAGCTCAGGAGCACCAAAGCACCTGGGTACTAGCTGCTGATTGGTGGCTGCATATATATATGCCTATTGTCATTGGCTCACCCCATGTGTTCAGTTAGCAACCAGTAAAGCATTGCTGCTCCTTCAACAAATGATACCAAAAAAACAAAGCAAATTTGATAATAGAACTAAACTGGAAAGTTGTTTCAAATTGTATGTTCTACCTAAATCATGAAAGAAACATTTTGGGTCTCATGTCCCTTTAAATCCACTTCTATTTTCAAATATGCTTTGTTATCCTTGTATCCTTTGTTGGAAAAGAATATGAACATTTAAAACTACTGTGAGCTAGATGATAATTGGTGGCTTTACACATATGTCTCTTGTTATTGCCTTACCAGATGAGTTCAGCTAGTTCCCAATAGTGCTTTACTCCTTTGCAGGGCTTAAACATCAAGTTATGCAAAAGCAATAGAGCAATAATAAAATGTTTAAAAAGAGTATTTTCTTTTCGTGCTTTTATATCCATTGCAGGGAAATAAAACAGTCTGTTTCATTGTTGCAATAAGCATAACCCACTGCTTAGTGGGGTTTTTTTTTTTTTTTTATAGAAATAAATTGCAATATTTATATCATTTACAATTTTAAAAAGACTTAACATTTATTTTTTTAAACTTTATTTCTGCAGAATCCATTACTTCCTGTCACAGTCCCACAAGGAAGCTGGGGTCTCTACTAGGAGGCATATCGTGATTGAGGTGAAATCTTCTAGAGCAAAATGATCTGGCTTACTGTTCAGTGAATGCTAGTTTACCAGGATGTCAGTTTCTTTAAGTGCTCATTTTGAAAAAAAAAACAAGTTGTTTGCCGGTTTCAAAACAAACCTTTTTTTTTTTAGTTTGATAGAACAATATTTTACTAAAAGAGCAATGTTTCATATCTTTTCAAAGCCAATTTAAAAGCAGATAAGTACTTTTACATTTCCATGATCCACTGCTACCTTTGATAAATGCAACAACAACAAAAACCACCATAACCCTTCCAACTGCAGGTTAAAGTGGTGGTAAACTTAGCACAGATCTAAGTGTAATCTAATAGAGTTACATTTAAATTGTTAAACAATAATTAAAAAAAAATGCAAACAGACTTTTTTTTGGTTGCACAATATATAAGTACACTCCTCACTTTACAGGTCCTATAAGGCCATCCCCCGCCCCCCGTGTATTTTCTTTTTCTGGTGACGTTTCTTACTGTCACCCAATCAACAGCTAAGCCATATGGCTCACTGTTTTCAATGTGGGGGATCCTTACTTGTTCCACGCATATGCAATGTTGTGCCAAATCTATCACTAAAGGCCCTTCACATGGTTCTCTCACTAAGAGAGTACCCATTACATAACAGCAATACAAGTAAAAGGTGAATTGAAACAAGGAGTTCTGATTCACTGTTTACTTGTATTGCTGACATGTTTCCATTGCAGTGGGAGTATAATGTGGAGAGCACACTGCCAATTACATACAGTGCGTGTGGGACTGCTCTATACATCACTACACTACAGAAGAAAGGCATAGAAGCGGGGAAGTAGTAAAACTTATTTTATATTAATGTTAATTTAAAAAAAACAACTAGCAGATTGATTGGCAAACTAATTGGGGATATAATGGTTAATATGAAGAAAAAAAATTGAATGTGTGTATATAATATGAAAAATAGTGTGTGTGTGTGTGTGTGTATATATATATATATATATATATATATATATATATATATATATATATATATATATAGCTAGCTAATTACTAACATAACAAATGTTCATGTATCAGGGTGCAGGAAAACTATCACAAGAAGATACCACAGTTTGTCTGAGGAAGGGGTGTGCACCTTTAAATGCACCTATAAAGTGGAACTTCTGTTTAAATCCAAAGTACTGTATCTTCTTATCAAGAACAAATTTGTATTTGTAAAAAAAATTCCAGTAAATAATGATGCACCGAAATGGAAATTCTGGACCGAAATCAAGGATGCACTTGGCCTAAATCCGAAACCGTCTTCTTCTTTTTTTGGCATAATTAGACTATTTAATGAATGAATCTGAATTGAAAAACTGCAAGCCAATAAAATAAAATAACACTTTTATTGAAAGTAACACACTAAAATTGGACAAAAAAATATCTTGAAATAATAATATGCTACACAATAATTTTATCAAGGAAAAAAAACAGGCAAAAAAAAAAAAAACGGAAAAAAAATGTTTCTGCGACCGACATTTTGGTGCATCCCTATTAAATATCAATACACTGTATTATTCTTTATTTAGTTCTGTGTAACAGAATCAGATTTAACAGTTTTTTTTACCAGTTATCCAAATAAAGTATAGTCCTTGAAAACTATTATTATCTGCAAAACAGTAAGTCAAGTAATGAACTCAAACAGCAGCTCTAGGCTAGCATCAAATTTGAAATATGCTACACAATAATTTTACTGAAAATAACAGGCAAAAACCCCCCGAAAAACGCAATAAACGAAAATGCCATTTTCGGGCGAAACGTTTTTGCAGCTGAAATTTCGATGCATCCCTACCAGTAAATATTTGAACACCTATCTAGAATTTATCACCAATGAAAGTTGTTGTTTTTTAAATAGCTCTAATAGCAACACAAACATCTCTAAGGCAACTTTCTCCTGGTATTAAGTGAAAAAGAGTTATACTTCTGCATGAGTCCTGCAACACCCACCACCATCCTTAGTTGCCAAGCAACAAAAGCATCCTTCACTCTTGATGTCTCCTTGCGCTCAGAGAGAACACTTCAGTTTCAGTTCAATACTTTATGCAGTTTTGATTTTATGCACCTGTGATCTGAAATAGGTCAGGGTGAAACAGGTTTAGGTAAAGTGTAAACACAAACAACAATTTGAATACCAAATGAAAAAAGGCACCAAAAAAAGAAAAAGGGATATAGAGCCTAGAAAAAGGCAGTAGCAGCATTACAATACAGTAATATTCTGTATCTAAGGAGCAGCCTGTTGCTGATTAGCTATATACTCCCATTGACCTTGACACAAGCATGGTAGCTCCATTACCCTGAAGTGTTTGGAATGAAGACTAGTAATTTACAGGAATGCTGAAGATAATGCTGCAAGTCCCTAAAATAGAATTATGATTCTAATTAATAATTATTTTTAACAAGCCTAAACTTTAACAGCTTATTTTTAATTCATTTTTGGGGTCTATCACACCATTTTCTATATGGTACTTCAAGCAATCAGGTTTTGTTTTGTCTGTTTTTAATTTGCCACGATAAGTAGTCTTAAGAAAATTGCAAAACACTGAAAATAATATTTCTGTAATGCAAATTATATTACAAATATTACATTGGATATGCACGGGGGGGGGGATTTTATAGAGAAGAACAATTCTGTAATATCTTAGATGTAACCTGTGTCTTGAGTACACAGACTTATGCTGTGTTATATACTTAATTACATTACTGTACATTCCATTGCATTTGCTATACTTCTATACTTTTTATTATTTAAAATAGTTTCATTTAACAGGATGAGTTGTGAATTAGGAAAAATTCAAATTTTTATAACATATACAAAATCCCCTGCTGGCAAACATTTCTTACTAATATAAATGCAAATGTAATTAGGCACATAGTTAAATCCTTTTGACCTTTCTGTAGACACTAAAAACATTTTAATTTTTTTAAATCACTAGGGAGAACGACTCCCCCTCCCCAAATAATGCAGTGAAAGTTAACCACCACCGTTTCTTGCTTAAAGGGATACTACACCAAATGTTTTTCTTTAATGGTGTAGATAGATGATACCAATTTTAAACAACTTTCTATTTTCCTTCTATTATCTCACTTGCTTCATTCTCTTGGTATCCTTTTTTGAATAAGCAGCAATGCACTTCTGGGAGCTAGCTGAAAGCCAATGAGGCATATATGTGAAGCCATCAATCAGCATTAGCCTACTTAGTTATACTTTTCAACAAAGGATACAAAGATAACTAAACAAATAAGTAAATAGAAATACATTTGGAAGTTATTTAAAATGGTATGCTCTATCTGAATTGGGTTTTGTGCCCCTTTAAAGGGACAAAAGTGTAAAATGAAATAGAGCTATTCAGACTATGGGGTAGATTTAACAAGCAGCGGATGATGGAGATCGCTGGAAGCAGCGGTTGTAAGAGAAATGCTTGTGCAGTGTTAAATGCCGACATTGTATGCTGTCGGCATTTAGCGATATCGGACGTACATGATCCGCTACAGTGGATCATGTCCGCCCGACAGTTAATAAATCGGCCCCATATTTCTTTAAATCACATGCCTGATTTTATATTTTATTGTGGCACTGGTTAATTTTACATAGCACTGGAGCTAATGTTTGATCTAATTGAGAAGCTGATTGATATTTAAAGCCCTTGAGTATCATCAGTATTGTGGGGTTTTATGGTCCCAGTTTGTAGGTTAAAAAAAAATTCCTTTGTGGAAGACAAATAAAGATTAGTGTGCATAGCCAGTATTAATGTGAATATCTGAAAAGGATCTTCACACATAAAAGTGTCTCATACAATAAAAGACAAAAGCGCAAATGTTTCTTTTAATCCAATACAGTGTCTTTTGAAAGTGAATATCTATAGAGAGAGATAAATGGAATAACGAAAAATAGTGAAAGAAAACTCTGCTGATTTTGAGAGAGAGAAACTCTTTATATTATTTTTAGCTCATCAGTTGCCATAACAATAAAGAAATATCAAAGTTGTTATGGCAACAGAAATTTTGAAAGCAGTCAAATAAAGAGTGAAGAATTCTTCGGCTTGAAATGCTACATCTGTCTGCGATTACGGAGGGCTAGAACTCACCTTTTGTAAAAAAAGTTAACAGAAGAAATATCTGCAGATATGTGGGCGACACTCGTGTGCTCAAAACAGTTGCATCAACTTACACTTTATATCTGATGTAATAATGCAGCAAGTATTCAGTTTCCTTATTTTTAAAGGGATGTGAGACGCAAAATTTACTTTTTATGATTTAGATAGAGCATGCGATTTCAAACAACTTTCTAATTTACTTCTATTAACAATTTTGCAACATTCTCTTGGTATCTTTTGTTGAAGAGCAGGGGCATATGCTTAGGAGCCAGCCCATTTCTGTAGCACTATATGGCAGCAGTTTTGCAAGACTGTAATCCATTTGCAAGAGTACTAGAGGACAGCCCTATTTCTTACCATGGAGTGCTCCAGATGCCTATCTAGTTATCTCTTCAACAAAGAATATCATAAGAACTAAGCAAATGTGCTAATAAATTTGAAACTTTTTTTTAAAATGCTGTGATCGGTCTGAATCACAAAATAAAATTTTAGGGTTTCATATCTCTAAGTAAAAACTCTGAATCTGACTATAACAACTAGAAACAGCCAATGTTTAATTAAACTAATGGGTCTGTATCTTGTGACTAATCACTAGACCAGCCCTTCTTAAACTGTGGGTCGCGACCTAGTATGGGGTCGCGTAACCCTAATGTGGGGACTACAAAATATTCAGGGAGGCCGGTGTGTGACCTGTGCCATTGCACACACTCCAAGCACTGGCCATCGGCCTGCTTCCTCCCAGCACTGGCAGCGCTGGGAGGAAGTGATCATATGTCACTTCCTCTGTAACATGTATCCCTTTAGGACCCTGAGGTGAGTCTGGGAATGTCTCTCAATATTATAAGCCTCTCTTTCACCTCTCCTCATTGCTTGGTAATATTTGAAGTTACACTGAACTCGCAAGCCTGCAGCGCCTCTGTTTTGTTAGCTGTCTCATCAAGGAATCTAACTACATTTTGCTGCTACCTAGATATCCAGTTACAGAGTTCTTACTCTAAAGACTTTCTAAACTTGTTCGTTAGTTTGTACTTTGAAGCCGCCTCTTCACTTTACTTTCAGCTCATTACCCGTCAGCTGATTCCTGATTGGCTCTAGCCGGACTTCTCCATTCCTGCAGTCACCACTCAGCTGTTCTACTAACTTCAGCATCGGCTGTAACAACTTGCTCCGTGAAGCAAGCGCCTGGATCTGCTGAATTTCCCTGAACCAAGTTCCTTCCGCTCAGCTGCTGTACGCAAACCTCCTTCTCCTTCAGATCTGTTTACACAGTCTCACAGGATTTGCCTAAGACCCCAAGCAAACAGACAGGTAAATCCTTGTATCTTACTGTTGCTCAGTTTTTGACATTTTTGTTTGCTGGTAAAAACAAGAGTACTAAATGAGTCTATTCCTAAGAGGATCGCATCTATCATAACCCCATCTTCTAAGGTGATGTATGAACCTATGGACATTAGATTTATGAAGGGACTTTTAACCCCCAAGAGAAAGTTTGCAGGAGACAAAATAATCTCTGTATGTATTGTGCCGCCACTGGGCATACAGTGAAGGATTGTCCCAGCTTACTAAAACAAAGAAGCATATAACAAATAACCATTCCTTAACTGTAAAATGTGTTAATTCTCATCATTGTGTTCTACCCATCTCATTGCAGTGGGATCAACAAATTGTCCATCTGTACACTGGTGCCTCAGGAAACTATATTGATAAATCAATTGTGTGTATGAATAAAAACATAATTTATGCTTACCTGATAAATTTATTTCTCTTGTAGTGTGTTCAGTCCACGGGTCATCCATTACTTATGGGATATATTCTCCTTCCCAACAGGAAGTTGCAAGAGGATCACCCAAGCAGAGCTGCTATATAGCTCCTCCCCTCACATGTCATATCCAGTCATTCGACCGAAACAAGACGAGAAAGGAGAAACTATAGGGTGCAGTGGTGACTGGAGTTATAATTTAAAATTTAGAACCTGCCTCAAAAAAGACAGGGCGGGCCGTGGACTGAACACACTACAAGAGAAATAAATTTATCAGGTAAGCATAAATAATGTTTTCTCTTGTTAAGTGTGTTCAGTCCACGGGTCATCCATTACTTATGGGATACCAATACCAAAGCTAAAGTACACGGATGATGGGAGGGACAAGGCAGGGACTTTAAACAGAAGGAACCACTGCCTGTAGAACCTTTCTCCCAAAAACAGCCTCCGAAGAAGCAAAAGTATCAAATTTGTAAAATTTGGAAAAAGTATGAAGTGAAGACCAAGTTGCAGCCTTGCAAATCTGTTCAACAGAGGCCTCATTCTTAAAGGCCCAAGTGGAAGCCACAGCTCTAGTGGAATGAGCTGTAATTCGTTCAGGAGGCTGCTGACCAGCAGTCTCATAGGCTAAACGTATTATGCTACGAAGCCAAAAAGAGAGAGAGGTAGCCGAAGCCTTTTGACCTCTCCTCTGTCCAGAGTAAACGACAAACAAAGAAGAAGTTTGCCGAAAATCTTTAGTTGCCTGTAAGTAAAACTTCAGGGCACGGACTACGTCTAGATTATGCAAAAGACGTTCCCTTCTTTGAAGAAGGATTAGGACATAATGATGGAACAACAATCTGTTGATTGATATTCCTGTTAGAAACAACCTTAGGTAAAAACCCAGGTCTAGTACGCAGGACTACTTTGTCTGAATGAAAGATCAGATAAGGGGAATCACAATGTAAGGCAGATAACTCAGAGACTCTTCGAGCCGAGGAAATAGCCCTCAAAAACAGAACTTTCCAAGATAAAAGTTTAATATCAATGGAATGAAGGGGTTCAAACGGAACACCCTGCAGAACTTTAAGAACCAAGTTTAAGCTCCAAGGAGGAGCAACAGTTTTAAATACAGGTTTAATTCTAGCCAAAGCCTGACAAAAAGCCTGGACGTCTGGATTGTCTGCCAGACGCTTGTGTAAAAGAATAGACAGAGCAGAAATCTGTCCCTTTAGTGAACTAGCGGATAAGCCCTTTTCTAAACCCTCTTGTAGAAAGGACAATATCCTAGGAATCCTAACCTTACTCCATGAGTAACTCTTGGATTCACACCAATATAAATATTTACGCCATATCTTATGGTAAATTTTTCTGGTAACAGGTTTCCGAGCCTGTATTAATGTATCAATAACCGAATCCGAAAACCCACGCTTTGATAGAATCAAGCGTTCAATTTCCAAGCAGTCAGCCTCAGAGAAATTAGGTTTGGATGGTTGAAAGGACCCTGAATTAGAAGGTCCTGCCTCAGGGGTAGAGACCATGGTGGACAGGACGACATGTCCACTAGGTCTGCATACCAGGTCCTGCGTGGCTACGCAGGCGCTATCAGAATCACCAATGCTCTCTCCTGTTTGATCCTGGCAATCAGTCGAGGTAGCAACGGAAAAGGTGGAAACACATAAGCTATGTTGAAAACCCAAGGGGCTGCTAGTGCATCTACCAGCACAGCTCCAAGGTCCCTGGACCTGGATCCGTAACAAGGAAGCTTGGCATTCTGGCGAGATGCCATGAGATCCAGATCCGGTTTGCCCAAACGATGAATCAGTTGAGCAAATACCTCCGGGTGAAGTTCCCACTCCCCCGGATGAAAAGTCTGGCGACTTAGAAAATCCGCCTCCCAGTTCTCCACGCCTGGGATGTAGATCGCTGACAGGTGGCAAGAGTGAGACTCTGCCCAGCGAATTATCTTCGAGACTTCCAACATCGCTAGGGAACTCCTGGTTCCCCCTTGATGATTGATGTAAGCCACAGTCGTGATGTTGTCCGACTGAAATCTGATGAGCCTCAGTGTTGCTAACTGAGGCCAAGCTAGAAGAGCATTGAATATTGCTCTTAATTCTAGAATGTTTATTGGGAGGAGATTCTCCTCCCGAGTCCACGATCCCTGAGCCTTCAGGGAATTCCAGACTGCTCCCCAGCCTAGTAGGCTGGCATCTGTTGTTACAATCGTCCAATATGGTCTGTGAAAGGTCATTCCTTTGGACAGATGAACCCGAGACAACCACCAGAGAAGAGAATCTCTGGTCTCCTGGTCCAGATTTAGCAAAGGGGACAGATCTGAGTAATCCCCGTTCCATTGACTTAGCATGCATAGTTGCAGCGGTCTGAGATGCAGGCGCGCAAATGGCACTATGTCCATTGCCGCGACCATTAAGCCGATTACTTCCATGCACTGAGCTACTGATGGGCTTGGAATGGAGTGAAGGACACGGCAAGCATTGAGAATCTTTGATAACCTGGACTCCGTCAGGTAAATCTTCATCTCTACAGAATCTATAAGAGTCCCTAGAAAAGTAACCCTTGTGAGTGGTAACAGAGAACTCTTTTCCACGTTCACTTTCCACCCATGCGACTTCAGAAATGCTAGAACTATCTCTGTATGAGACTTTGCATTTTGAAAACTTGACGCTTGTATCAGAATGTCGTCTAGGTACGGAGCCACCGCTATGCCTCGTGGTCTTAGTACCGCCAGAAGTGAGCCCAGAACCTTCGTAAAAATTATCAGGGCCGTAGCTAACCCGAAGGGAAGATCTACAAACTGGTAATGCCTGTCTAGAAAGGAAAACCTTAGGTACCGATAATGATGTTTGTGAATCGGTATGTGAAGGTAGGCATCCTTTAAGTCCACTGTGGTCATATATTGACCCTCTTGGATCATGGGTAGGATGGTCCGAATGGTTTCCATCTTGAACGATGGAACCCTTAGGAATTTGTTTAAGATTTTTAAGTCTAAGATTGGTCTGAATGTTCCCTCTTTTTTGGGAACCACAAACAGATTTGAGTAAAACCCTTGCCCTTGTTCCGTTCGCGGAACTGGGTGGATCACTCCCATCACTAAGAGGTCTTGTACACAATGTAGAAATGCCTCTTTCTTTACTAGGTTTGTTGATAACCTTGACAGATGAAACCTCTCTTGTGGAGGAGAAGTTTTAAAATCCAGAAGGTATCCCTGAGATACAATCTCCAACGTCCAGGGATCCTGTACATCTCTTGCCCAAGCCTGGGCGAAGAAAGAAAGTCTGCCCCCCACTAGATCTGTCTCCGGAGAGGGGGCTCTGTCTTCATGCTGTCTTAGGGGCGGAAGTAGGCTTTCTGGCCTGCTTGCCCTTGTTCCATGACTGGTTGCCTTTCCAACCCTGTCTGTAACGAGCAGTAGTTCCTTCCTGTTTTGGAACGGAGGAAGTTGATGCTGCTCCTGCCTTGAAGTTACGAAAGGCACGAAAATTAGACTGTTTGGCCTTTGATTTGGCCCTGTCCTGAGGAAGGGTGTGGCCCTTACCTCCCGTAATGTCAGCAATAATTTCCTTCAAGCCGGGCCCGAATAAGGTCTGCCCTTTGAAGGGAATGTTAAGTAGTTTAGACTTAGAAGTTACATCTGCTGACCAGGATTTAAGCCATAGCGCCCTACGCGCCTGTATGGCGAATCCGGAATTTTTAGCCGTAAGTTTGGTTAAATGCACTACGGCATCTGAAACAAACGCATTAGCTAGTTTAAGCGTTCTAACTTTGCTCAAAGTCTCATTCAATGGTGCTGTGCGAATCGCCTCTTCCAGAGACTCAAACCAGAATGCCCCTGCAGCCGTGACAGGCGCAATGCATGCAAGAGGCTGCAATATAAAACCTTGTTGAACAAACATTTTCTTAAGGTAACCCTCTAATTTTTTATCCATTGGATCTGAGAAAGCACAGCTATCCTCCACCGGGATAGTGGTACGCTTGGCTAAAGTAGAAACTGCTCCCTCCACCTTAGGGACCGTCTGCCATAAGTCTCGTGTGGTGGCATCTATAGGGAACATTTCTCTTGTAGTGTAGTCAGTCTACGGGTCATCCATTACTTATGGAATATATCTCTTCCTAACAGGAAGCTGCAAGAGGATCACCCAAGCAGAGCTGCTATATAGCTCCTCCCCTCACATGTCATATTCAGTCATTCGACCAAAGCAGACGAGAAAGGAGAAACCATAGGGTGCAGTGGTGACTGGAGTTTAATTAAAATTTAGATCTGCCTTAAAGACAGGGCGGGCCGTGGACTGACTACACTACAAGAGAAATAAATTTATCAGGTAAGCATAAATTATGTTTTCTCTTGTTAAGTGTAGTCAGTCCACGGGTCATCCATTACTTATGGAATACCAATACCAAAGCTAAAGTACACGGATGAAGTGAGGGACAAGGCAGGAACATTAAACAGAAGGAACCACTGCCTGAAGTACCTTTCTCCCAAAAATAGCCTCCGAAGAAGCAAAAGTGTCAAATTTGTAAAATTTTGAAAAGGTGTGAAGCGAAGACCAAGTCGCAGCCTTGCAAATCTGTTCAACAGAGGCCTCATTTTTAAAGGCCTAGGTGGAAGCCACAGCTCTAGTAGAATGAGCTGTAATCCTTTCAGGAGGCTTCTGTCCAGCAGTCTCATAGGCTAAACGTATTATGCTACAAAGCCAAAAAGAGAGAGAGGTAGCCGAAGCCTTTTGACCTCTTCTCTGTCCAGAGTAAACGACAAACAGGGAAGAAGTTTGACGAAAATCTTTAGTTGCCTGCAAATAGAACTTCAGGGCACGGACTACGTCCAGATTATGCAAAAGTCGTTCCTTCTTTGAAGAAGGGTTAGGACACAGTGATGGAACAACAATCTCTTGATTGATATTCCTGTTAGTAACTACCTTAGGTAAGAACCCAGGTTTAGTACGCAGAACTACCTTGTCTGAATGAAAAATCAGATAAGGAGAATCACAATGTAAGGCAGATAACTCAGAGACTCTTCGAGCCGAGGAAATAGCCATCAAAAACAAAAGCTTCCAGGATAACAGCTTGATATCAATGGAATGAAGGGGTTCAAATGGAACGCCTTGAAGAACATTAAGAACTAAGTTTAAGCTCCACGGCGGAGCAACAGTCTTAAACACAGGCTTAATCCTAGTTAAAGCCTGACAAAAAGCCTGAACGTCTGGAACTTCAGCCAGACGTTTGTGTAGAAGAATAGACAGAGCAGAAATCTGACCCTTTAACGAACTAGCAGATAAGCCCTTTTCTAAACCCTCTTGTAGAAAGGACAATATCCTAGGAATCCTAACCTTACTCCATGAGTAACTCTTGGATTTGCACCAATATAAATATTTACGCCATATCTTATGGTAAATTTTTCTGGTAACAGGCTTCCTAGCCTGTATTAAGGTATCAATAACCGACTCGAGAAGCCACGCTTTGATAGAATCAAGCGTTCAATCTCCATGCAGTCAGCCTCAGAGAAATTAGATTTGGATGGTTGAAAGGACCCTGAATTAGAAGGTCCTGTCTCAGAGGCAGAGACCACGGTGGACAGGACGACATGTCCACTAGGTCTGCATACCAGGTCCTGCGTGGCCACGCAGGCGACGCAGGCGCTATCAGAATCACCAAAGCTCTCTCCTGTTTGATCTTGGCAATCAAACGAGGAAGCATCGGGAATGGTGGAAACACATAAGCCATGTTGAAGACCCAAGGGGCTGTCAGAGCATCTATCAGCACCGCTCCCGGGTCCCTGGACCTGGATCCGTAACAAGGAAGCTTGGCGTTCTGGCGAGACGCCATGAGATCCAGATCTGGTTTGCCCCAACGATGAATCAGTTGAGCAAAGACCTCCGGATGAAGTTCCCACTCCCCCGGATGAAAAGTCTGGCGACTTAGAAAATCCGCCTCCCAGTTCTCCACGCCTGGGATGTAAATCGCTGACAGGTGGCAAGAGTGAGACTCTGCCCAGCGAATTATCTTTGAGACTTCCAACATCGCTAGGGAACTTCTGGTTCCCCCTTGATGGTTGATGTAAGCCACAGTCGTGATGTTGTCCGACTGAAATCTGATGAACCTCAGAGTTGCTAACTGAGTCCAAGCTAGGAGAGCATTGAATATTGCTCTTAATTCCAGAATATTTATTGGGAGGAGTCTCTCCTCCTGAGTCCATAATCCCTGAGCTTTCAGGGAGTTCCAGACAGCGCCCCAGCCTAGAAGGCTGGCGTCTGTTGTTACAATCGTCCAATTTGGCCTGCGAAAGGTCATCCCCTTGGACAGATGTGGCCGAGAAAGCCACCATAGAAGAGAATCTCTGGTCTCTTGATCCAGATTTAGAAGGGGGGACAAATCTGAGTAATCCCCGTTCCACTGACTTAGCATGCACAATTGCAGCGGTCTGAGATGCAGGCGCGCAAATGGTACTATGTCCATTGCCTCTACCATTAAGACGATTACTTCCATGCACTGAGCTACTGACGGGTGTGGAATGGAATGAAGGACACGGCAAGCATTTAGAAGTTTTGATAACCTGGCCTCTGTTAGGTAAATTTTCATCTCTACAGAATCTATAAGAGTCCCTAGAAAGGGAACTCTTGTAAGTGGTAATAGAGAACTCTTTTCCACGTTCACCTTCCACCCATGCGACCTCAGAAATGCCAGAACTATCTCTGTATGAGACTTGGCAGTTTGAAAACTTGACGCTTGTATCAGAATGTCGTCTAGGTACGGAGTCACCGCTATGCCTCGCGGTCTTAGTACCGCCAGAAGTGAGCCCAGAACTTTTGTGAAGATTCTTGGAGCCATAGCTAATCCGAAGGGAAGAGCTACAAACTGGTAATGCCTGTCTAGGAAAGCAAATCTTAGGTACCGATAATGATCCTTGTGAATCGGTATGTGAAGGTAGGCATCCTTTAAGTCCACTGTGGTCATGTACTGACCCTCTTGGATCATGGGAAGGATGGTTAGAATAGTTTCCATTTTGAATGATGGAACTCTTAGAAATTTGTTTAGGATTTTTAAGTCCAAGATTGGTCTGAAGGTTCCCTCTTTCTTGGGAACCACAAATAGATTTGAAGAGAATCCCTGCCCGTGTTCCGTCCGCGGAACTGGGTGGATCACCCCCATTAGTAAGAGGTCTTGTACACAGTGTAGAAACGCCTCTTTCTTTATTTGGTTTGCTGATAACCTAGAAAGATGAAATCTCCCTCGTGGAGGAGAAGTTTTGAAGTCCAGGAGATATCCCTGAGATATGATCTCCAACGCCCAGGGATCCTGGACATCTCTTGCCCAAGCCTGGGCGAAGAGAGAAAGTCTGCCCCCCACTAGATCCGTTTCCGAATAGGGGGCCCTCTCTTCATGCTGTCTTGGGGGCAGCAGCAGGTTTCTTGGCCTGCTTGCCCTTGTTCCAGGACTGGTTAACTTTCCAGCCCTGCCTGTAACGAGCAACAGCTCCTTCCTGTTTTGGAAAGGAGGAAGTTGATGCTGCTCCTGCCTTGAAGTTACGAAAGGCACGAACATTAGACTGTTTGGCCTTTGATTTGGCCCTGTCCTGAGGTAGAGCATGGCCCTTACCTCCCGTAATGTCAGCTATAATTTCTTTCAAGCCGGGCCCGAATAAGGTCTGCCCTTTGAAAGGAATATTAAGCAATTTAGATTTAGAAGTCACGTCAGCTGACCAGGATTTAAGCCATAGCGCTCTGCGCGCTTGGATGGCGAATCCGGAGTTCTTAGCCGTAAGTTTGGTTAAATGTACAACGGCATCAGAAACAAATGCGTTAGCTAGCTTAAGTGCTTTAAGCTTGTTCATAATTTCATCCAATGGAGCTGTGCGAATGGCCTCTTCCAGAGACTCAAACCAGAATGCCGCCGCAGCAGTGACAGGCGCAATGCATGCAAGGGGCTGTAAGATAAAACCTTGTTGAACAAACATTTTCTTAAGGTAACCCTCTAATTTCTTATCCATTGGATCTGAAAAGGCACAACTATCCTCCACCGGGATAGTGGTACGCTTAGCTAAAGTAGAAACTGCTCCCTCCACCTTAGGGACCGTCTGCCATAAGTCTCGTGTGGTGGCGTCTATAGGAAACATTTTCCTAAATATGGGAGGAGGGGAAAAAGGCACACCAGGTCTATCCCACTCCTTGCTAATAATCTCTGTAAGC
Organism: Bombina bombina; assembly: GCF_027579735.1. Classification (NCBI taxonomy): domain Eukaryota; kingdom Metazoa; phylum Chordata; class Amphibia; order Anura; family Bombinatoridae; genus Bombina; species Bombina bombina. The sequence continues at coordinate 99,263,969 of NC_069508.1, forward strand.
CTTTTAGGTATAGGAAACACGTCAGTACACACCGGTACCGCATAGTATCTATCCAACCTACATAATTTTTCTGGAATTGCAACCGTGTTACAATCATTCAGAGCCGCTAATACCTCCCCTAGCAATATGTGGAGGTTCTCAAGCTTAAATTTAAAATTAGAAATCTCTGAATCCAGTCCCCCTGGATCAGATCCGTCACCCACAGAATGAAGCTCTCCGTCTTCACGTTCTGCAAACTGTGACGCAGTATCTGACATGGCTCTCACCTCATCCGCGCGCTCTGTCCTTAACCCAGAGCTATCGCGCTTGCCTCTTAATTCTGGCAATTTAGATAATACTTCTGTCATAACAGTAGCCATGTCTTGCAAAGTGATTGGTAAGGGCCTCCCTGATGTACTTGGCGCCACAAAATCACGCACCTCCTGAGCGGGAGGCGAAGGTACTGACACGTGAGGAGAGTTAGTCGGCATAACTTCCCCCTCGTTGTCTGGTGATAATTTCTTTACATGTAAAGATTGACTTTTATTTAAAGTAGCATCAATGCAATTAGTACACAAATTTCTATTGGGCTCCACATTGGCCTTTAAACATAGTGAACAAAGAGATTCATCTGTGTCAGACATGTTTAAACAGACTAGCAATGAGACTAGCAAGCTTGGAAATACTTTTCTAAATAAATTTACAAGCAATATAAAAAACGCTACTGTGCCTTTAAGAAGCACAAAAAGCTGTCACAGTTGAAATAACAATGAACCAAAATAGTTATAGCAACCAATTTTTCACAGTAAATGTATTAAGTTAGCAAAGGATTGCACCCACCAGCAAATGGATGATTAACCCCTTAATACCCAAAAACGGATAACAATTTAATAATTAACGTTTTTTTCACAGTCAAAACACACTGTCACAGGTCTGCTGTGACTGATTACCTCTCTCAAAATGAATTTTGAAGACCCCTGAGCTCTCTAGAGACGATCTGGATCATGGAGGATGAAGTAGACAGATTGTGACTGAATTTTTACTGCGCAAAAAAGCGCTAAAATAGGCCCCTCCCACTCATATTACAACAGTGGGGAAGCTCAGAAAACTGTTTCTATGCAGAAAACAAAGATGGCCATGTGGTAAAAATCATGCCCCAATAAGTTTTATCACCAAGTACCTCACAAAAAATGATTAACATGCCAGTAAACGTTTTAAACATACATTTGAAAAGTTATGAATTGTTATTAATAAGCCTGCTACCAGTCACTTTTACTGCAGTTAAGGCTCATACATTATTTCAGTATTAACAGTATTTTCAGAGTCAATTCCATTCCTTAGAAAAATACATTCAGTGTACACACACTCATCAGCCTAATACCAGTCGCTATCACTGCATTTAAGGCTGAACTTACTTTACATTGGTATCAGCAGTATTTTCTCAGTCAATTCCATTCCTCAGAAAAATAATTACTGCACATACCTCATTTGCAGGGGGGCCCTGCATGCTATTCCCCTTCTCTGAAGTTACCTCACTCCTCAGATGAGAACAGCCAGTGGATCTTAGTTACGTCTGCTAAGATCATAGAAAACGCAGGCAGATTCTTCTTCTAATGCTGCCTGAGAATAAACAGCACACTCCGGTGCCATTTAAAATAACAAACTTTTGATTGTAGAAATAAACTAAGTTAAAAAACACCACAGACCTCTCACAGCGACCTATCTTTAGTTAGGCTGCAAGAGAATGACTGAATATGACATGTGAGGGGAGGAGCTATATAGCAGCTCTGCTTGGGTGATCCTCTTGCAGCTTCCTGTTAGGAAGAGATATATTCCATAAGTAATGGATGACCCGTGGACTGACTACACTTAACAAGAGAAACGTCGGTACACACCGGTACCGCATAGTATCTATCCAACCTACATAATTTCTCTGGGATTGCCACCGTGTCGCAATCATTCAGAGCCGCTAACACCTCCCCTAGTAACACGCGGAGGTTCTCAAGCTTAAATTTAAAATTTGAAATTTCTGAATCCGGTCTCCCCGGATCAGAACCGTCACCGACAGAATGAAGCTCACCGTCCTCATGTTCTGCAAATTGTGACGCAGTATCAGACATGGCTCTCGTGTCATCTCTGTCCTTAACCCAGAGCTATCGCGCTTGCCTCTTAATTCGGGCATATTGTATAATACTTCTTTCATAACATTAGCCATATCATGTAAAGTGATTTGTAAGGGCCTTGATGTACTTGGCGCCTCAATCTTACGCATCTCCCGAGCGGGAGACGAAGGTACTGACACGTGAGGAGAGTTAGACGGCATAACTTCCCCCTCGTCGTCTGGTGATAATTTCTTTATCGGTACAGATTGACTTTTATTCAAAGTAATATCAATACAATTGGTATACATATTTCTATTGGGCTCCACATCGGCTTTTGAACACAATGAACAAGCAGATACCTCTGTATCAGACATGTCTAAACAGACTTAGCAATGAAGCTAGCAAGCTTGGAAATCACTCTCAATAAGTTTACAAGCAATTATAAAAAACGCTGCAGCGCTTTTAAAAACACAGTTGAATTACAAAGAAAACGAATTCAGTTATAGACAAACAATTCTTAACGAGAAGTGTATTAATTAGCAGAAAATTGCACCCATTAGCAAAAGGATGATTAACCCCTCAATACCCAAAAACGGATATCAAATTAAGATTTAACGCTTTAATCACAGTCAAACACACTGTCACAGATCTGCTGTGACTGATTACCTCCCTCAAAAACGAATTTTGCAGACCCCTGAGCTCTCTAGAGACGTCCTGGATCAAGGAGGAAGAAACAGAAAGACTGTGCTAGAATTTTAACTGCGCAACAAGGCGCTAAAACAAGGTCCCTCCCACTCATATTACAACAGTGGGAGACCTGATATAACGGTTTCTATGCAGAAAAATACGTTAGCCATGTGGAAAAAAATCATGCCCAAAAGATTTATCACCAAAGTACCTCACAAAACGAATAACATGCCAGTAAACGTTTTAAAAACAACATTTTCAATGTCATGTAAAGTTATCACTAAGCCTGCTACCAGTCGCTTCCACTGCCGATAAGGCTTAAACATTATTTCAGTATTAACAGTATTTTCTCAGTCAAATTCTAGTCCCTAGAAAATAACTCAACTGCGCATACATTTATCAGCCTGATACCAGTCGCTACTACTGCATTTAAGGCTGTACTTACATCCTATGGGTAACAGCAGTATTTTCTTAGTCAATTCCATTCCCAGAAAATAATGTACTACACATACCTCATTTGCGGGGGACCCCGCATGCTATTCCCCTCTTTCTGAAGTTACCCTACTCCTCAGAATGTCGAGAACAGCCAGCGGATCTTAGTTACGTCTGCTAAGATCATAGAAAAACGCAGGCAGATTCTTCTCCAAATACTGCCTGAGATACAAAAAAAACGGCACACTCCGGTGTCATTTTAAAATAACAAACTTTTGATTGAAGAATAATTAAGTAAAACTCCAACTCCACTCGCGACCTCCTTCTTTGTTGAGGGTTGCAAGAGAATGACTGGATATGACATGTGAGGGGAGGAGCTATATAGCAGCTCTGCTTGGGTGATCCTCTTGCAACTTCCTGTTGGGAAGGAGAATATATCCCATAAGTAATGGATGACCCGTGGACTGAACACACTTAACAAGAGAAATACCTCATATTGAAAAAGCAATTTCTGTCTCTCTCAGAGTTATTGATGGGAACCAAATAAGTACTGGCCCTGTCACTCAACATACCATTCCTCTACTGGTAACCTCACAAACACATCAAATTGAAACCATATATTTTGATACAATTCAATCTCCTATTGTTCCCATATTGCTTGGAATTAATTGGTTTATGAAACACAAACCCATAATAAATTGGAAGACACTAGATATATCATTAGATTCTCAATTTTGCAAAACTAATTGTTTAAGCACACCAACCATACTACACTCAACAGAAATTTCTATACCTACTGAGTATTCAGAATTCTTTGATATCTTTAGTCACAAAGAAGCAGAGAATTTACCCCCTCATCAGCCATATGACTGCCCTACAGAACTTCTCCCCGGCAGTTCTATTCCCAACGGTCATATTTACCCTTTAACTCAGCCAGAGTTAAACATTTGAAGAACTATTTAGACGAAAACATAAAAAAAGGTTTCATAAGATCAACTACTTCCCCAGCCGGAACAGGCATATTTTTCATCAAGAATAAGGATGGTTCATTAAGACCCATCATAGATTATAGAGAGTTAAACAGAAGAACTATAAAAAAATTGTTACCCTTTGCCTCTTATTCCAGAAATGTTAGAAAGATTACATGATGCAAAAATATACACCAAATTTGACCTCCGGAGGGGCTTATAATTTGATTCGTAGTGGCGATGAATGGTTAACCGCATTACGGTCTCTATGAATAAACAGTGATGACTTTCTCCTTATCTAATGCCCCAGCCACATTCCAAATGTTGATCAACAACATTTTCAGAGATGTTCTTGATGTATTCATAGTCATATATCTAGATGACACTCATTTTTTCCTCATATGAAGAACATGTAAAACATGTGAAATTGGTCCTACAAAGATTAAGACAAAACAAATTATTTGCCAAACCAGAGAAATGCATTTTTTTCTGATTCCATTTCATTCCTTGGTTACCTTATCACACCCACAGGTAAACATATGCAACAAGACAAAATACAATCTATCCTGGACTGGCCCATACCCCAATCTAAACAAGATGTACAACGCTTCATGGGATTTTCTAATTTCTATTGAAAATGTATTAAATGGTTTTGTGGCTCTCACCAAACCAATTACAGACCTCACAAAGAAGGAAAAATATCCATTTGTTTAGATGGACGCCGCTCATCAAGCCTTTCAGCTATTAAAAACCAGATTCACCACAGCACCTATTCTCAAACTTCCAGAACCATCTTCACAATACATATTAGAAGTAGACGCTACTGATTATGCCATAGGTGCAATTCTCTCTCAGAGAAACTCCCTATCTGATCCTATTCATCCATTGGCCTACTCTCGAACCATGTCTAACCCTGAACAAAATTATCCTAAAGGATAGAAGGAGCTACTTGCAATCAGATCCTCCCTAGAACATTGGAGACATTTACTTGAAGGAACGGAATTACCAATAATTATCTACACAGATCATAGGAACCTTCAATATCTCAAGTCCACTAAAACGAAGTTCTTGTCAGGTTCGTTGGAGTTCATACTTTTCCAGAATTAATTACATTATAATTTTTAGACCATGCAATAGGAACGCCAAGGCTGACTCTCTCTCTAGAAAGGATTAAAAACCTCCTAATTTCAAGGAACCATCTAGTGTTATTTCTCTAAAAAATATCACTATTCTCACCCTCATGTCAGACATCAGTCTTAAGGAACCTCAACAGCAGTATTTCGGTAAACCATTGAATGTATTACATATAAAGCGAGATGGAATTTACTACCATCAGAATCAAGTGAATATCCCACCACCACTTAGAACTGACACACTACAAACTCTGCATGATTCAGCTCTGGCAGGTCACCCTGGTATACAAAAAAACTATCAAACTTGTCAAAAGATCCTATTGGTGACCATCCCTCACTAAGGATATTAACAATTACATACAGTCTTGTGAGACATGTACTATCTCCAAACCCCAAAGGAAAAAAAAACAAACATACGGATTACTTATGTCTCTACCTATACACAAATAGGCCCTGGGAAGGCATTTCCTTACATTTCATTGTTGAACTCCCTCTCTCCAACCTTCATACTGTTGTTTTAGTAGTAGGATATATATTGACCAAAATGGCTAATTTCATACCTTGCAAAATAGTACCCACTGCATCCGAGACTGCTCATATGTTCCTCACAAATATCGTCAGACTACATGTACTTCCATCCAGTATCACCTCCGATAGAGGTCCTCGATTCACCTCCAAATTTTGGAGAGAAATATGTTTCCTGCTACAAATCAAACAACATTCATCCACAGCTTTCCATCCACAGACCAATGGACAGATGGAGTGTACTAACCAGTGGTTAGAACAGTACCTCCGCTGTTACTGTTCTCATCAACAAGAACAATGGGCTTCATACCTTCCCTATGCAGAATTCACGTACAATAATACCACTCATTCTTCCACCAAACATTACCATTTTACTCTAACTATGGGTTTCACCCAACATTTTATCTTCTCCAGGATCATGGTAGTATCTGTCCTTTGGTAAATGACAGCAACAACACTTTGTCTGCAAACTTTAAACTATTACGAGACAACATTAAACTCGTACAAGATAAACAAAAAAATTCTTATGATCTAAGGAGAAGACCTTCACCTCTGTATTCAATCGGAGACATGGTCTGCTTATCTACCAAAAATCTCAAACTTGCAGGAAATTCAATAACTTATTCATAGGTCCTTTCAAAATCATCAAAATAGTAAATGGTCACTCTACAACTCCCTACCGGTTACAGAATTCATCCCACCTTCCATGTTGCATTTCTCAAACCTCATAGACCCTCTTTAACTGCCCCCATTCCTTCTGCCCCTACTGCACTCGATGATGAAGAAAATTAAGTTCAACAAAGTCTTGATTCGCGTCGAGTAAGGGGTGAACTTCAGTACTTTGTAAAATGGGTTTATTATGGTCCGTATGACTACTCCTGGGAACCCTCTTCTAACGTTTCAGCTCCACGTCTGGTCTCTCTTTTTCACTGACGATTTCCTGACAGACCTCGACCTTGAACCACGGAGTGGTTCTTTAGGGAGGGGTGTCATGTAACACGTATCCCTTTAGGACTCTGAGGTCAGTCTGGGAATGTCTCTCAATATAAGCCTCTCTTTCACCTCTCCTCATTGCTTGGTAATATTTGAAGTTACACTGAACTCTCAGTGTGATTTTTTTGAAGCCTGCAGCTTCTGTGTTTTGTTAGCTGTCTCATCAAGGAATCCAACTACATTTTGCTGCTACCTAGATATCCAATTACAGAGTTCTTACTCTAAAGACTTTCTAAGCTTGTTCGTTAGTTTGTACTTTGAAGCCGCCTCTTCATTTTACTTTCAGCTCATTACCCGTCAGCTGATTCCTGATTGGCTCTAGCCGGACTTCTCCATTCCTGCAGTCACCTCTCAGCTGTTCTACTAACTTCAGCATCGGCTGTAACAACTTTCTCCGTGAAGCAAGAGGCTGGATCTGCTGAATTTCCCTGAACCAAGTTCCTTCCGCTCAGCTGCTGTACGCAAACCTCCTTCTCCTTCAGATCTGTTTACACAGCCTCACAGAATTTGCCTAAGACCCCAAGCAAACAGACAGGTAAATCCTTGTATCTTACTGTTGCTCAGTATTTGACATTTTTGTTTGCTGGTAATCTCCGGTAAGCCCAGCAGTAACTTTGTGTGTTATATAAAGCATATATTACTTAGTGTTGTATAAATAACTCCTCTTGTCCATTATTCTATTTGTTCCGCTGTTAGCTGTACCTTGTGTACAGTATTAATTTGAGGGTTTCCTTTATCACCACATACACTCAGAGTATTAGAGTGATTCTTAAAAACATGTCATACATAGGAACTAACCACAGTTGTGATTCATAATCAATTCCTACTGAATTTTGTGTTCAATTATTAAACAAATTTCAGATACCATAACATGTGTAACATCCTCCCACAGCACAGTGCTGCTCAGGAGAGAAGAGGGAGCCCTGCAGAGAAAGTATAAATCATATAGTACCATCTTGTGTGTATTCGCTATAGGATGATGTGTGTGTGTGTCTGTATGTATATATATATATATATATATATATATATATATATATATATACATACACACACACATACGAGTGCGCACTAATACTACATATATAAATCATACAGTACCATCTTGTGTGTACATTTGTACTGTATGATTTATATATGTAGTATTAGTGCGCACTCGTATGTGTGTGTGTATATATATATATATATATATATATATATATATATATATATATATATATATATATACACACACACATATATGAGTGTGCACTAATACTACATATATAAATCATACAATACCATCTTGTGTGTACAGTAGATTTGTGTGAATCGCTATAGGATGATGTGTATATATTTATATACATGAGTGCACACTAATAGTAAATATATAAATCATACAGAACCATCTTGTGTGTACAGTACATTTGTACTCTATGATTTATATATGTAGTATTAGTGCGCACTCATGCATATAAATATATAAAAATTATATTAGGACAAAATTCATTAGATAAACTAAAATGCCTAAAAATACCTTACAAACCATAACGGGGATACCAAATGACAATAACAATTGATGTCAAATTAAGAATAAAATTTTTAGTTTATACACATGTTTAGGGTCAGCTAGGTACCTTATTCCAAGGAGCCTAAGGAATCTTATTGGTTGAAGCACTGTGAGATATTTGATTAATACACATCATTAGGGTTATATTGTCTCCATTGTTTGGGAATTTCACTCAGAGTAAATATTTGTAAGGAAAGTCTCCCCAGAGAGATGTATATGAAGTGATATGAATAATAATGCTGTTATTTGATTATTATAGATTGTGGATATTTTGATATTTTCCTTCTAGTCCATAGGACTATTTATGTGTGTGGTTAATGAAACCATAAGATTTTAACCAGTTTTTATGCTTCTAATTAAAAAGTTGTTGTTTTTTATTCTGAGGAATGGTTCATTAAAGGGACACTGACGTCAAAATTAAAATCTTTTATGATTCAGATTCAGATAGCGCATGCAGTTTTAAACATCTTTCAAATTTACTTCCATTAGCAAAATGTGCACAGTCTTTTTATATTTACACTTATAGTCCTAGCTCCTACTGAGCATGTGCAAGACTTTACCGAATATACATTTGTGATTGGCAGATGGTTGTCACATGATACAGGATAGACATAACTGAATCTATTGAGTTAAAGGTCAGACTAAGTGCTATTACATTGTCTTATTAGAATGCATTTGTTAATTATGCAAATCTACGGTATTTACCTTTGACATTATTGCAAAACAGCTGCCATACAGTGCTGCAGACATGTGTGAGCTATTGATCTTATGTTCCTGTTTTTCAACAAAAGATACCAAGCAAATTTGATAATAGAAGTAAATTGGAAAGTTGATTAAAATGGTCTGCTCTATCTGAATCATAAAATAAACATTAAATGTCCCTTTAAAGAAAGAACTGTTTTAGGCATTCCACCATATGAAAAGTCTCCAATAACCCCTCCCTCCCCCATAGAAGTTGGATGTATTAGATATTTATTACCAGGGAATAGTTAGTTGCTAAAAGTAATGGCAACATCATCAGGGTCATGATATTCAAACCAATTAGATCCATGAATAATGCCCTGAAGGCAGCAATACCACCTAGCCTGGTAGTTTTCCACGCAAACAATAGACAAGTTATTTTCCCTTTACATGCTATGGAATTTTTTTTTGGGAGAATTTGTAAACCTTTTATGAAAATTGCTCAAATAAATGTGAAACGGTGGAAATTCACGTAGGTCAGTTCCAGTTACAAAGACTTAAATATATTTTTAGATTTTCTTCAAACTGACTGGGTGACTCATACGCTATACAGATTTCTTTTAAAGGTAAATTATAAAGAATGCAAATTGTATTTGCTGGCTAGATAAACATGTAGGAAGCCATAGCTAAAACTATGACAGATTTCAAGGTCTATACAAATGTAACTAGTGAAACAGCACAGTAATACAAGATTATGGTTGTCTTGAATGTGTTCCTTGAGTCACACAGGGCTCCCACAATTTTGTGGACCTGCTATTTTTTTTTTAATTTTTATTTAACCCCTTAACTGCTGAGTCTTTGGGGTAGATTTATTAAATGTCAGGGGAACATGATCCGCTGTAGCGGATCATGTCCGTCCGACAACGATAAATGCAGACAGCATACACTGTCGACATTTATCATTGCACAAGCATTTCTTGTGAAATGCTTGTACAATGCCGCCTGCACATTCGCGGCCAATCAGCCGATAGCAGGGGGTGCCAATCATCCCGATCATCCCTCAGAGGTGGCGGACAAGTTAAGGAGCAGCGGTTTTACGACTGCTGCTTATTAACTTATATTCCCGACAGCACCCACTGCTTCATAAATATACCCCTTTGAGTTTTTAGATAATGTTCACATTTAATTCCTTCTGTAGGTCATATAATTTTTAACCAGCAGATACAGCAGATTCAAATTATATAAAGTGCATAATGTGAGAACTGTGCAACAAAAATGTGTGAAAAATGTATACGGCCATTAAAAATCTAATGAACAAAGGTTGTAAAAAAACAACAACAAAGTGCGAGCACATGTATTTTCTTAACACTATAGAGAAAAGGAAAAGGGGTTCGCTTCAATTAAGCGCCTTTAGATATAGTTCTATTGCGAATGTACACATAGGGTCTCCCATGAGCCTCTTCTCAAATAAATGTGCATTTATTCATGGCAGGTGATAACTATTAATACAGTGATCACCTGGGTATTAAAAGCTATTATAGAAGGGCTTCTGGGCTTTAACACAAGTAGTCTTGGGGTCTCTAAGCTTTTTTTATTTCCTGTTATAAGTGCCCCCTTGTGGAGTTATAAAATATAGAATATGGGAATGAAGAGTTATAAATGTAATTAAAATAGATAGGATTAGTCATAATTCAGTTAGCAAAGGGTTAATCCTTTACAAGGGCATTACATTTAGAACTGTGACATTTACATTCAGTTGCTCCTGTCAATCAAGACACTACTTACTGCTAGCTACATATAAATTATTATTAACACTATTAAACTGCTCATGAGCAAAGTTAAAATAGAATGAGCTATATGTCACCCAAACTCATAAAGACATTTTAAGGGAGTTAACATATATAGAATTAGCCTTTAACTTATGGTATGGACTAAGCTGAATGGTTAAGATGTGTATAAATACAGTGAACTGGAATTAATTGTTATCGGTTACCTCTAGATCTCAAGGTATATATTAATCTTCACTTGTTGTGATAATTAATACATTAATTTATGTCAACTAATATTTAATAGATACAAATATTAATTTAATCTGTTAGATAACCAAGATTAAAAATGTGTCTATAATTAGTTTAATCTAGTCAAGGCATATCATATTTATATTAAGAATAAAGTTCTGCAGAAGCTTAGATACAAGGTAATCACAGAGGTAAAAAGTGTATTATTACATTAGTGTTGGTTATGCAAAACTGGGGAATGGGTAATAAAGGGATCATCTATCTTTTTAAACAAGATTTTTCAAGTAGACTGTCCTTTTAATATGAATAATAACTAAAAAGACTAAAGCCTATTGCAGCACATTTTATACAGGGAGCAGTACCAACCTGTGCTTATTGCACCATTATCAGACCAAAACTATAAGCTGACTTGGAGGAGGCATAGCCATCCTAAGTGCTAGAAGTGGAAGGGTGCAGAAAGTTTTGAATCCTGGAGTAGAACTCCCTTGTACTATGGGAACAAATGAGAACAATCTTTTAGAGGAAAAATAATAGCATTAGTTTAGTTACAATACATAAAAAATCCATACAAAATTGCAAAGCTGAAATGCCATCTAAAGCTGGGGTTAACCACCTGGGGCGCCCAGATATTTTGAAACTACATTTCCCATGATGCTGAGACACTCTTTAGGCTGTCTGAGCATCATGGGAAATGTAGTTCCAAAACATCTGGGGGTTTAAGGTTGCTGACCCCTGATCTAAAGGATCTAAAATATAATAGTGGGTATCACTGAATCAGGTGAAAGTGTAAGTTGACTACTGGGGATAAGCAATTAGCGCCAAGATATGTATTCCTGCTACACTATAAATAGACCCCCTAATAAGGTCCTCAAATAAAGTACAGTATGATAGGTATATAGGAGCGCCAAAAGGCTAAGGTATACAACAGGTTAATATTTAATTCAACACTTCTGAGTTTACAGGTGTGTATCTAGATTAACAAAAATTGTTTAGTTCAAGCTAGTCAATCTGAGAGAAACTGAATATGTTCAAATAATTTCAATTTAATCCACATACAAAATAATCTCAATTTAATCCACATACATAATAAAAGTCATTATAAAACCAGTGCTAAAAAGTTAAAAAATATGTGTATATAAGAGAACGATAAAACAAATCAATTGATCAGATCAGCAATAAAGATCCAATTATGGACCTTGGGATTGGATAATAACCCCAAATTTGATGTAAATACCAATGATGTCAATACAAAAGAAGATATTAAATTTAGGAGGATGAGTATATCAAGTGATATCTCACTGAGCAATATACAAATGAAAATAAAAATAATCTTGCAGAGACCTCTATGTCTCACTTGAAAAAGTACAAAAAAAAAAGAAAAAAAAGGAAAAAATGGATCAAATACCGGTATGATCAAAAATGTGACAATAAAAAGTGATATAAAATTTATATTGATAAAAATATGATCAAAAATATATGCGGTTATAAAACATATATAGTGAAACAACAAAAGAAAAAAAAAATATATGTAAGACAAATGGTGTAAACCAATAATACAATCACAATCCTATTTGTGACAATATCAATTCCAGTGACAAGTGTATCTTTAGTGTATAAATACAAACCAAATAAATATGACCATAGATATCTGACACCAGATGGTCCTAAACTAATAATTAGTTACCAAATTAAATAAAATTAAATAAATAAAATAAATAAAATGAACAGTGTTAATGGTGAATCCGGTTAAGATCCAATATCATCAAAGTCCCAAATGTCCAAATAACAAAAGTCCAAATAAGTCCCAAATTACAATTCGATCCGATGAGTAAAAGCAATTATTATGAATGTATAATGTTCTATCCTGTATCCTAGTCCATTGTATAGACAAAGACCTAGAAAAAAGAAGAAAAAATGCACTAAACAAAAAGGCCTAGGGCTGAAACGCGTAGACGACATTGAAGTAAGATTTGTGAGGCTCATTATAACTCCTAGGACCACGGCACTTGGGTAAGCCTATTTACCAATAGACCATATCCCATTTTTGTTTAGTGCATTTTTTTCTTCTCTTTTCTAGGTCTTTGTCTATACAATGATGATATTGGATATTAACCGGATTCACCATTAACACTGTTCATTTTATTTATTTTGTTTATTTAATTTGGTAACTAATTATTAGTTTAAGACCATCTGGTGTCAGATATCTATGGTCAGATTTATTTGGTTTGTATTTACACTAAAGATACACTTGTCACTGGAATTGATATTGTCACAAATAGGATTGTGATTGTATTATTGGTTTACACCATTTGTCTTACATATATTTTTTCTTTTCTTTTGTTGTTTCACTATATATGTTTTATAACCGCATTTAATTTTTGATCATATTTTTATCAATATAAATTTTATATCACTTTTTATTGTCACATTTTTGATTATACCGGTATTTGATCCATTTTTTTCCTTTTTTTTTTTTTTGTACTTTTTCAAGTGAGACATAGGTCTCTGCAAGAAAGTTTTTATTTTTATTTTTTATTTTCATTTGTATATTGCTCAGTGAGATATCACTTGATATACCCATCCTCCTAAATTTAATATCTTCTTTTGTATTGACATCATTGGTATTTACATCAAATTTGGGGTAATTATCCAATCCCAAGGTCCATAATTGGATCTTTATTTCCGATCTTATCAATTGATTTGTTTTATCGTTCTCTTATATACACATATTTTTTTAACTTTTTAGCACTGGTTTTTAATGACTTTTATGTATGTGGATTAAATTGAGATTATTTTGTATGTGGATTAAATTGAGATTATTTGAATTTAATCAGTTTCTCTCAGATTGACTAGCTTGAACTAAACAATTTTTGTTAATCTAGATACACACCTGTAAACTCAGAAGTGTTGAATTAAATATTAACCTGTTGTATACCTTAGCCTTTTGGCGCTCCTATATACCTATCATACGGTATCACTGAATCAATTTTACTGTGCAAATTTGAACAACTACAACAGTAAATAAAGGAGAGTAATTTATCATACAGGGACTTTAAGAGCAAGCCTGAGTAATAAAGGACAATAAATGTGAGCCATAAAGTAAGACTTATTTACATTAAAATAGAAAGTCAATTTTTATGAAATATATATAATATATATGAACTGGGAGAAATACAGAAGTCAGTATGACAAAGCATGCACTTTTTGGTAGGAAATAAAAAAGATGTAGACCCAACCTCTAAAGCAGATATCCTCAAACTTTGACCTCCAGAGGTTTTGGAACTACATTTCCAGTGATGCTCAGCCAGCAAATCAGCTGGCTGAGCATCATGGGTAATGTAGTTTCAAAACCTCTGTAAGGCCAAGTTTGAGGATATCTGCTTTAAAAGGGCTTAACCGAGAAGGGAAATACAGTACAACAGAGATACGAGAGACACACAGTATGCGCAAAACAAAGCGTATATATATAAAGCAAGTACTGAGCCCCTGATCAAGCAGTGTTTTAACTAACCACTGAGGCACAGAACAATCACAGATGCATTTAGGTTGCTGTATGGAAAACAGCAGCCTTTAAAAAAGAACCTATATAAAAAGGTAAATATTGCAATCCTGGTATAGAACTCTTACCCTCTCCTGAACGCTCTCAATACTAGAGAGCTAAGGGCACAAAGTGCACAAACATACCCCTCATGCCAGCATATAAAACCTTTGAGCACAGACAGAGGGAGCGTGCTAAACATAGCCACTATAACACTTAAGTATAGTAAACATAAGGAGGGGTTAAATGCTTGTAAAGTTTTGGGATATCTTTACCACCGCCTCCTAATGACCAGGAGCTGAATTTCAAGGAGTAATGACTCGTGGACTAACCACCTTAAGGAAAAAATGAGATATAATTTGAGTATGTACTTCAAAAAAAAAAAAAAGTTTAAATTTATGTGTAAATTCAGTGAAAGTAGGGTTGCCAGGTGTCCGGTATTAAACCGGACTGTCTGGTATTTCAGGCTACTTCCCGGTAATTTTTTTTTTTTTTTTTAAACTGACAAAGCCTTAGGTAGTTTGCTTTTGAATTTTTCTATTTTTTTTTAGCTTTGAATTATTTTATTTTTTTATTTATTTATATTTTTTACTATTTAGACCATTAGCCCAGCCCTGGCAGTCACCCGCAGCCCGTGTCCACTCGTATAACAGTCCTCTCGTCGTCTAACAGGCTCCGCTCAGCTGACCTGGATGTGCGGTGCCCCTCAGCCTGCGCCGTGCGTGCTGTCGCCTGTCACAGTAGTGTGAGACTGTCAGACGTCACGTGATCACGCGCGTGACGTCACAACAGCAAGAAGATCTGCAGGCTGCGCTGACACTGTCTATGTCTACAGTCAGTCAGTCTATGCTGCTGTTGGTGCCAACCAAGCAATAACTTATAAACCATTGTCAATTTAATTAGTGTGTGTCGCTCACTTGAAGGGAGACTCAACTCAGTCTAAATACAGTCATTCAATCAAAACAATGAGGTATGTGATAATAAAAATGTGTGTCTCAGTCAGACTCAGTTTTTTCATTTTTAAATAATTGCTATATATATCACCCTTCCTTCACTTACGGGCCATGCAATAAACACATATACATATATAAATATATATATATATATATATATATATATATATATACATACATATACACACACACATAAATACATATACAATTTCTAAGTATATTTAATACTGTATTATATGTATAATATAATAATAATAATAATAATAATAATAATAATAATAATAATAATAATAATGTCTGTATATATATATATATATATATATATATATATATATATATATACACACACACACAATATTATTATATTATACATATATTATTACTTATATATATATTTTATATATATATATATATATATATATATACACACGTATGTATATATACATATATATATGTATATATACATATATATATACATATACAGTATATATATATATATATACATATATATATGTACATATATATGTACATATATATATATATACACATATATGCATATACGTATAAATAAACGTGCATACATGCTTTTTTGTTTTAAATCTCCCCCCCCCCCCCCCCCCCCCCCCCCCGCTTATCTGTCTGGTATTTTTGTTGCAGACACCTGGCAACCCTAAGTGAAAGTGAAGGTCAAACAACTGTAGGCTTACCTGATACATTTCTTTCTTTCTTGACACGGTGAGTCCACGGATCATCATAATTACTGTTGGGAATATCACTCCTGGCCAGCAGGAGGAGGCAAAGAGCACCACAGCAAACCTGTTAAATATCACTTCCCTACCCAAAAACCCCAGTCATTCGACCAAAGGGAAAGGACGTAACATAAGGTGCAGAGGTGCCTGAGGTTTCATAGAAAAATAAACTGTCTGAAAAATACAGGGCGGGGCGTGGACTCGCCGTGTCAAGAAAGAAAGAAATTTATCAGGTATGCATACATTTTCTTTTCTTTCTAATGACACGGTGAGTCCACAAATCATCATAATTACTGTTGGGAACCAATACCTAAGCCAGAGGACACAGATAATAAGGGAGAGGCAAGACAGTTAACCTAAACAGAAGGCACCACTGCTTGAAGAATCTTTCTCCCAAAAGAAGCCTCACCCGGAGCAAAAGTATCAAACTTATAAAATTTAGAAACAGTGTGTAAAGATGACCAAGTGGCAGCCTTGCAAATCTGTTCCCTAAAAACGTTACAACCTCCTTGCACAGGCAAAGAGAATGACTAGGGTTTGTGGGTAGGGAAATTATATTTAACAGCTTTGCTGTGGTGCTCTTTGCCTCCTCCTGCTGGCCAGGAGTGCTATTCCCAACAGTAATTATGATGATCAGTGGACTCACCGTGTCATTAGAAAGAAACACCTATAGCATAAAAGTGAACAAAAAAAAAATGTCCAGCAGCGAAAGGGTTAATGTCCCTTTTTACTTAATGGCAAACACAAAGCTTAAAAGGAACATTCCATCCAAAACTGGAACGTACAGAGGTGCATTTCAGTTATGAATAGAAGCATTTTTGCTAAATACACTTTTTAGCAAAAACGCTTCTAGTAAAAGCTTCAAGAGTGTACTTAAATATGCTCTGTGCACCATCATATTAAACAAGGCACTTGCTCAGAGAGCCTAAGGTGCATGTGTGGTCTGGCAATGAATCCATTTGCAGAATTGCTGACATGATAAAATGTTGTATACTGGGAATATTTAGCTAAGAAAAATGCCAACACTAAAACAGTGATAACGGTATGAGAAGAAGTTATACCAATACTTGTATATTGTAAATATCCATAGATGTAATTAATCTGTGCATTTAAGTTTTCATCATATCACTTTAAAGTGAAGGTAAGCTTTGGTGAATGAAAGTCCGTTTTTTAAAAACAGAATTTATGCTTACCTGATAAATTGCTTTCTCTTGCGGTGTATCCAGTCCACGGATTCATCCTTTACTTGTGGGATATTCTCATTCCCTACAGGAAGTGGCAAAGAGAGCACACAGCAGAGCTGTCCATATAGCTCCCCCTCTAGCTCCACCCCCAGTCATTCGACCAAAGGTTAGGAAGAAAAAGGAGAAACCATGGGGTGCAGTGGTGACTTAAATGCCAGGGCGGGCCGTGGACTGGATACACCGCAAGAGAAAGCAATTTATCAGGTAAGCATAAATTCTGTTTTCTCTTGCAAGGTGTATCCAGTCCATGGATTCATCCTTTACTTGTGGGATACCAATACCAAAGCTTTAGGACACGGATGAAGGGAGGGAACAAGACAGGTACCTTAAACGGAAGGCACCACTGCTTGCAAAACCTTTCTCCCAAAAATAGCCTCCGAAGAAGCAAAAGTATCGAATTTGTAAAATTTGGCAAAAGTATGCAGTGAAGACCAAGTCGCTGCCTTACAATTTTTTACATTTTTGAAAGCCCATGTGGAAGCCACTGCTCTGGTAGAATGAGCAGTAATTCTTTCAGGAGGCTGCTGGCCAGCAGTCTCATAGGCCAAACGGATGATGCTTTTCAGCCAAAAGGAAAGAGAGGTAGCTGTCGCTTTCTGACCACTCCTCTTACCAGAATAGATAACAAACAAGGAAAATGTTTGTCTGAAATCCTTAGTTGCTTGTAAATAGAACTTTAAAGCACAAACTACATCAAGATTGTGTAAAAGACGTTCCTTCTTCGAAGATGGATTAGGACACAGAGAAGGAACAACTATTTCCTGGTTAATATTCTTGTTAGAAACAACTTTAGGAAGAAAACCAGGCTTGGTACTCAAAACTACCTTATCTGCGTGGAACACCAGGTAAGGTGAATCACACTGTAAGGCAGATAATTCTGAAACTCTTCGAGCAGAAGAGATAGCTACCAAAAACAAAACTTTCCAAGATAACAACTTAATGTCTATGGAATGTAAAGGTTCAAACGGAACCCCTTGAAGAACTGAAAGAACTAGATTCAAACTCCATGGCGGAGCCACAGGTTTATAGACAGGCTTGATTCTGACTAAAGCCTGAGCAAACGCTTGAACGTCTGGTACTTCTGCCAGACGCTTGTGTAACAGGATAGACAAAGCAAATATTTGTCCTTTTAAGGAACTAGCTGACAATCCTTTCTCCAATCCTTCTTGGAGAAAGGACAATATCCTGGGAATCCTAATCTTACTCCATGAGTAACCCTTGGATTCACACCAACAAATATATTTACGCCATATCTTATGGTAGATTTTCCTGGTGACAGGCTTTCTAGCCTGAATCAGAGTATCTATAACTGACTCATCCTTCTTGGAGAAAGGACAATATCCTGGGAATCCTAATCTTACTCCATGAGTAACCCTTGGATTCACACCAACAAATATATTTACGCCATATCTTATGGTAGATTTTCCTGGTGACAGGCTTTCTAGCCTGAATCAGAGTATCTATAACTGACTCTGAGAAACCACGCTTTAATAGAATTAAGCGTTCAATCTCCAAGCAGTCAGACGTAGAGAAACTAAATTTGGATGCTTGAACGGACCCTGTATTAGAAGATCCTGCCTCATTGGCAGTGTCCATGGTGGGACAGATGACATGTCCACTAGGTCTGCACACCGAAGCCTTCTTCTGCTTGATTCTGGTGACCAGACGCGGGAGGAGAGGAAACGGTGGAAAAACATAAGCCAGATTGAAGGACCAAGGTGCTGCTAGAGCATCTATCAATACCGCCTTGGGGTCCCGGGACCTGGACCCGTAGAGAGGAAGTTTGGCGTTCTGACGGGACGCCATCAGATCCACTTCTGGAGTGCCCCATAGCTGAGTCAGCTGAGCAAATACCTCCGGGTGGAGTTCCCACTCCCCCGGGTGAAAAGTCTGACGACTTAGAAAATCCGCCTCCCAGTTGTCTACTCCTGGGATGTGAATTGCTGAGAGATGGCAGGAGTGGTACTCCGCCCACCTGATTATTTTGGTTACTTCCGTCATCGCTAGGGAACTCTTTGTTCCCCCCTGATGATTGACGTAAGCTACAGTCGTGATGTTGTCCGACTGAAATCTGATGAATTTGGCCGCAGCTAGTTGAGGCCATGCCTGAAGAGCGTTGAATATCGCCCTCAGTTCCAGAATGTTTATCGGGAGAAGCGTTTCTTCCCAAGACCATAAGCCCTGAGCTTTCAGGGAGTCCCAGACTGCACCCCAGCCTAACAGACTGGCGTCGGTCGTTACAATGACCCACTCTGGCCTGCGGAAACATATTCCCTGAGACAGGTGGTCCTGAGACAACCACCAGAGAAGAGAATCTCTGGTCTCCTGGTCCAACTGAATTTGAGGAGACAAATCTGCATAATCCCCATTCCACTGTTTGAGCATGCATAGTTGCAGTGGTCTGAGGTGTATCCGAGCAAAAGGGACTATGTCCATTGCCGCTACCATTAATCCGATTGCAATAATATAATATATAAAACAAAGGTATTTGGTAACTATAACTAGATTGCAGTTAGTAATTTTAAAGGGCACAATTTGTATTTTAAGATCATGTTCATAGTCCTGTGTAGTTTAACTAGTCATATTTAGTGCTAAGCAATGTATATTTGCAACTATATATTTTAGAATTTGCCTTATTGTAACTATATAAGATTTATTTCAGTCCAAATAAATTAGCATATTAATTGGATGTTAAAGTAGTTTAAGTATATTTGTCTGAAAGTTAGCGATCCATACCCTGGTATTTCATTGTGGTACATTAAATGTGACTCTGATTTGGGAGATTCATTGTGAATAAGGTAAATTGTAAAGGTATAAGTTTTATGATCTTTGTATAGAATATTGTAACAGCTTAAGGGCTAGATTTATTAACGCTGAGGAGTACAGGGGTGCGTATATGCGCCCCTGTACGCCTCAGCTCGCCTGTGGCGGGGCGAAATTACCCGCAGGTATTCGCCATTGCACATGAGCGCAATTTTGCGCTCGCATGCAATCCCCCCCCCCTGCCTGCGCACAGCCAATCACAAGCGGGCAGGAGCTGTCAATCTCCTCGGTCGAACTCGACCGAGGAGATTGAATTTCGCCACCTTAGAGGTGGAGAAGAGCTTAGGGAAGCAGTGGTGACCGCTGCTTGATAAATCATGGCGAGCAAGTTCTTGTGATAAATCAAGCCCTTAGTGTGCATCATTTGATTCATAATCTGGTTTCTATAAATATAATTCAATGTGTTTATAATTTTTAACTAATCTAAAGAATTTAGGAATAATTATTGATTTTAATTGTTTAGTATATGCATTTTAATTGGAGGTTATTTTAAAGAATAATTATTAAATAAATTATATTATAACCTTGCTATATACTGACAGGGGGTAATTGAGGACTGCAGATGAGAAACAATGGACTAGATAACTGGGTCAGACTTGCTCATGCCTAGATCATTCACAATGTAATCTAAGTTCCAAAGATGTTAGCTCCCATATCACTATTTAGAGAAATATATAAACTGGCACTACACAGGTGTAAAGTAAGATAAAGAATCCGTAGATTCCGGTGCTACCCCTTAGTTACAATTATAATACACAAAAAAGGAAAGGAAAGATAGGGGCTATTGCAGCACTCATTCTTACTTAAGTTATTGTGGAGTTGGTTAAAAAAAAACAGAATTTATGTTTACCTGATAAATTACTTTCTCCAACGGTGTGTCCGGTCCACGGCGTCATCCTTACTTGTGGGATATTCTCTTCCCCAACAGGAAATGGCAAAGAGCCCAGCAAAGCTGGTCACATGATCCCTCCTAGGCTCCGCCTACCCCAGTCATTCGACCGACGTTAAGGAGGAATATTTGCATAGGAGAAACCATATGTTACCGTGGTGACTGTAGTTAAAGAAAATAAATTATCAGACCTGATTAAAAAACCAGGGCGGGCCGTGGACCGGACACACCGTTGGAGAAAGTAATTTATCAGGTAAACATAAATTCTGTTTTCTCCAACATAGGTGTGTCCGGTCCACGGCGTCATCCTTACTTGTGGGAACCAATACCAAAGCTTTAGGACACGGATGAAGGGAGGGAGCAAATCAGGTCACCTAAATGGAAGGCACCACGGCTTGCAAAACCTTTCTCCCAAAAATAGCCTCAGAAGAAGCAAAAGTATCAAATTTGTAAAATTTAGAAAAAGTGTGCAGTGAAGACCAAGTCGCTGCCTTACATATCTGATCAACAGAAGCCTCGTTCTTGAAGGCCCATGTGGAAGCCACAGCCCTAGTGGAGTGAGCTGTGATTCTTTCAGGAGGCTGCCGTCCGGCAGTCTCATAAGCCAATCGGATAATGCTTTTAATCCAGAAGGAGAGAGAAGTTGCCTTTTTGACCTCTCCGTTTACCAGAAGTTGCTTTTTGACCTCTCCGTTTACCAGAATAAACAACAAACAAAGACAAAGTTTGTCTGAAATCCTTAGTAGCTGCTAAGTAAAATTTGAGAGCACGAACTACATCCAAGTTGTGCAACAAACGTTCCTTCTTTGAAACTGGATTAGGACACAAAGAAGGCACAACTATCTCCTGGTTAATGTTTTTGTTAGAAACAACTTTAGGAAGAAAACCAGGTTTAGTACGCAAAACCACCTTATCTGCATGGAACACCAGATAAGGAGAAGAACACTGCAGAGCAGATAATTCTGAAACTCTTCTAGCAGAAGAAATTGCAACCAAAAACAAAACTTTCCAAGATAATAACTTAATATCAACGGAATGTAAGGGTTCAAACGGAACCCCCTGAAGAACTGAAAGAACTAGGTTGAGACTCCAAGGAGGAGTCAAAATTTTGTAAACAGGCTTGATTCTAACCAGAGCCTGAACAAAGGCTAGAACATCTGGCACAGCTGCCAGCTTTTTGTGAAGTAACACAGACAAGGCAGAAATCTGTCCCATCAAGGAACTTGCAGATAATCCTTTTTCCAATCCTTCTCGAAGGAAGGATAGACTCTTAGGAATCTTAACCTTGTCCCAAGGGAATCCTGCAGATTCACACCAACAGATATACCAAATTATGTGGTAATTTTTCTGGTTACAGGCTTTCAGGCCTGAACAAGAGTATTAATAACAGAATCTGAGAACCCTCGCTTTGATAAGATCAAGCGTTCAATCTCCAAGCAGTCAGCTGGAGTGGGTCGAACGGACCTAGAACAAGAAGGTCTCGTCTCAAAGGTAGCTTCCATGGTGGAGCCGATGACATATTCACCAGATCTGCATACCAAGTCCTGCGTGGCCACGCAGGAGCTATCAAAATCACCGACGCCCTCTCCTGATTGATCCTGGCTACCAGCCTGGGGATGAGAGGAAACGGCGGGAACACATAAGCTAGTTTGAAGGTCCAAGGTGCTACTAGTGCATCCACTAGAGCCGCCTTGGGATCCCTGGATCTGTACCCGTAGTAAGGAACTCTGAAGTTCTGACGAGAGGCCATCAGATCCATGTCTGGAATGCCCCACGGTTGAGTGACTTGGGCAAAGATTTCCGGATGGAGTTCCCACTCCCCCGGATGCAATGTCTGACGACTCAGAAAATCCGCTTCCCAATTTTCCACTCCTGGGATGTGGATAGCAGACAGGTGGCAGGAGTGAGACTCCGCCCATAGAATGATTTTGGTCACTTCTTCCATCGCTAGGGAACTCCTTGTTCCCCCCTGATGGTTGATGTATGAACTTGGCCCTCGCTAGCTGAGGCCAAGCTTTGAGAGCATTGAATATCGCTCTCAGTTCCAGAATATTTATCGGTAGAAGAGATTCTACCCGAGACCAAAGACCCTGAGCTTTCAGGGATCCCCAGACCGCGCCCCAGCCCATCAGACTGGCGTCGGTCGTGACAATGACCCACTCTGGTCTGCGGAAGGTCATCCCTTGTGACAGGTTGTCCAGGGACAGCCACCAACGGAATGAGTCTCTGGTCCTCTGATTTACTTGTATCTTCGGAGACAAGTCTGAATAGTCCCCATTCCGCTGACTGAGCATGAACAGTTGTAATGGTCTTAGATGAATGCGCACAAAAGGAACTATGTCCATTGCCGCTACCATCAAACCTATCACTTCCATGCACTGCGCTATGGAAGGAAGAGGAACGGAATGAAGTATCCGACAAGAGTCTAGAAGTTTTGTTTTTCTGGCTTCTGTCAGAAAAATCCTCATTTCTAAGGAGTCTATTATAGTTCCCAAGAAGGGAAGAAAGAAAACGCCACGAACTGGAAATGCTTGTCCAGGAATGCAAACCTTAGGAACCGATGATGTTCCTTGTGGATAGGAATATGTAGATACGCATCCTTGAAATCCACCTTGGTCATGAATTGACCTTCCTGGATGGAAGGAAGAAGTGTTCGAATGGTTTCCATCTTGAACGATGGAACCTTGAGAAACTTGTTCAAGATCTTGAGATCTAAGATTGGTCTGAACGTTCCCTCTTTTTTGGGAACTATGAACAGATTGGAGTAGAACCCCATCCCTTGTTCTCCTAATGGAACAGGATGAATCACTCCCATTTTTAGCAGGTCTTCTACCCAATGTAAGAATGCCTGTCTTCTTATGTGGTCTGAAGACAACTGAGACCTGTGGAACCTCCCCCTTGGAGGAAGCCCCTTGAACTCCAGAGAATAACCTTGGGAGACTATTTCTAGCGCCCAAGGATCCAGAACATCTCTTGCCCAAGCCTGAGCGAAGAGAGAGAGTCTGCCCCCCACCAGATCCGGTCCCGGATCGGGGGCCCGCATTTCATGCTGTCTTGGTAGCAGTGGCAGGTTTCCTGGCCTGCTTTCCTTTGTTCCAGCCTTGCATAGGTCTCCAGGCTGGATTGGCTTGAGAAGTATTACCTTCCTGCTTAGAGGACGTAGCCCTTGGGGCTGATCCGTTTCTGCGAAAGGGACGAAACTTAGGTTTATTTTTGGTCTTGAAAAGACCTATCCTGAGGAAGGGCGTGGCCCTTGCCCCCAGTGATATCAGAGATAATCTCTTTCAAGTCAGGGCCAAAGAGTGTTTTCCCCTTGAAAGGAATGTCAAGCAATTTGTTCTTGGAAGACGCATCCGCTGCCCAAGATTTTAACCAAAGCGCTCTGCGCCACAATAGCAAACCCAGAATTTTTTCGCCGCTAACCTAGCCAATTGCAAGGTGGCGTCTAGGGTGAAAGAATTAGCCAATTTAAGAGCACGAATTCTGTCCATAATCTCCTCATAAGAAGAAGAATTACTAATAATCGCCTTTCCTAGCTCATCAAACTAGAAAAACGCGGCTGCAGTGACAGGGACAATGCATGCAATTGGTTGTAGAAGGGAACCTTGCTGAACAAACATCTTTAGCAGACCTTCTAATTTTTTATCCATAGGATCTTGGAAAGCACAACTATCTTCTATGGGTATAGTGGCGCGCTTGTGTAGAGTAGAAACCGCCCCCTCGACCTTGGGGACTGTCTGCCATCAGTCCTTTCTGGGGTCGACTATAGGAAAACAATTTTATAAATATGGGGGGAGGTACTAAAGGTATACCGGGCCTGTCCCATTCTTTACTAACAATGTACGCCACCCGCTTGGATATAGGAAAAGCTTCGGGGGGCCCCGGGGCCTCTAAGAACTTTTCCATTTTACATAGTGGTTCTGGAATGACCAGATAATCACAATCATCCAAATTGGATAACACCTCCTTAAGCAGAGCGCGGAGATGTTCCAACTTAAATTTAAAAGTAATCACATCAGGTTCAGCTTGTTGAGAAATGTTTCCTGAATCTGAAATTTCTCCCTCAGACAAAACCTCCCTGGCCCCCTCAGACTGGTGTAGGGGCCCTTCAGAAACCATATCATCAGCGTTCTCATGCTCTACAGAATTTTCTAAAACAGAGCAGTCGCGCTTTCGCTGGTAAGTGGGCATATTGGCTAAAATGTTTTTGATAGAATTATCCATTACAGCCGTTAAATGTTGCATAGTAAGGAGTATTGGCGCACTAGATGTACTAGGGGCCTCCTGTATGGGCAAGACTGGTGTAGACGAAGGAGGGGATGATGCAGTACCATGCTTACTCCCCTCACTTGAGGAATCATCTTGGGCATCATTTTTACTAAATTTTTTTATGACATAAAATACATATAGTTAAATGAGAAGGAACCTTGGTTTCCCCACAGTCAGAACACAATCTATCTGGTAGTTCAGACATGTTAAACAGGCATAAACTTGATAACAAAGCACAAAAAAACGTTTTAAAATAAAACCGTTACTGTCACTTTAAATTTTAAACTAAACACACTTTATTACTGCAATTGCGAAAAAGTATGAAGGAATTGTTCAAAATTCACCAAAATTTCACCACAGTGTCTTAAAGCCTTAAAAGTATTGAACACCAAATTTGGAAGCTTTAACCCTTAAAATAACGGAACCGGAGCCGTTTTTATATTTAACCCCTTTACAGTCCCTGGAATCTGCTTTGCTGAGACCCAACCAAGCCCAAAGGGGAATACGATACCAAATGATGCCTTCAGAAAGACTTTTCTATGTATCAGAGCTCCACACACATGCAGCTGCATGCCATGCTGTCCTCAAAAACAAGTGCGCCATACCGGCGCGAAAATGAGGCTCTGACTATGATTAGGGAAAGCCCCTAAAGAATAAGGTGTCTAAAACAGTGCCTGCCGATATAATCATATCAAAAAACCCAGAATAAATGATTCCTCAAGGCTAAATATGTGTTAATAATGAATCGATTTAGCCCAGAAAAAGTCTACAGTCTTAATAAGCCCTTGTGAAGCCCTTATTTACTATCTTAATAAACATGGCTTACCGGATCCCATAGGGAAAATGACAGCTTCCAGCATTACTTCGTCTTGTTAGAATGTGTCATACCTCAAGCAGTAAGAGACTGCACACTGTTCCCCCAACTGAAGTTAATTGCTCTCAACAGTCCTGTGTGGAACAGCCATGGATTTTAGTTACGGTGCTAAAATCATTTTCCTCATACAAACAGAAATCTTCATCTCTTTTCTGTTTCTGAGTAAATAGTACATACCAGCACTATTTTAAAATAACAAACTCTTGATTGAATAATAAAAACTACAGTTAAACACTAAAAAACTCTAAGCCATCTCCGTGGAGATGTTGCCTGTACAACGGCAAAGAGAATGACTGGGGTAGGCGGAGCCTAGGAGGGATCATGTGACCAGCTTTGCTGGGCTCTTTGCCATTTCCTGTTGGGGAAGAGAATATCCCACAAGTAAGGATGACGCCGTGGACCGGACACACCTATGTTGGAGAAACTATACTTTAATTGAATATATTAAAAAACATGGGGTAAATACCCCTAACGTTTACCACACCTACTACCAAGCAGTGAATAAACTAAAAACAAGCCCACAGTCACTTCTCTGTTTCCTGGCCGATAGCAGGAAACGTCGGCATCAGGTGGCTTAAGTGACTAAAATGGCAAGATTAAAAGTATATGGAGCAAACGCTTTTCGGCTACGACCTAGCCTTTCTCAATGCTGTATTTTACACTGACATTTGGTAAAACCCGAGGCTACCGGATGCACGGACTTAAATACTCATTTGAAGGCCACAGTTAGCCAATCACGTGGATTAAAGGGAGAACGCCCCATTATTATCCAATGGTTGTACAAGGGAGACAACGCCTACTAACCCGACTGTGCTGTATGGCTATAGGAACTAAATGATATGCCGCGCATGCTCAGTGTTCCGCTGCTAGCGTGTAAGAAGTAATTCCATGTAACAACACTGCTAAATTAGAAATACGAATTTATACATTATACGGACAATGTTTTATCCAAACAATGAAGATCTTACATTTCTAAATAATGTTTACCATAAGCTATAAGGTTTATATTTAAAAGGTTTCCTTATATCGATTCAAAATATAACGATACTTACTGGAGTAGAAGAGTACAAAAGTTTTAGAGACTATGGAAATACTATTATTAATATATCCATAAATGTACCTGCATTATATTTACCATTGTACAAATACTGCCATACTGATATGATTTAAGATCATGATATGAATATCAAACAAAGAGTAAAGTAAGCTGTCCACTTATACCTCACTGTTGTTTTTCATATTTATAAAATCACACCCAATATGCCTGAACATGTACCGGTAATGCAGTATATATGTGATTTAGGATTATATTGTGATTACCCAAAAGTCAAGGTTACAGTTCTTCTTTATGAAGTATCACTACCATTTTGAAGAATCGATTACTATGAAACCAAAAAAATTACCTTATAGATGGAAGTTACTTATTTGGATTATGGTCTATATTGCGTGAATGCATAAATATATAATATTTCTTCTGGGTCCCAATCTTAAAATATATAACGTTGACTCAAGATCTTTAATAAACTAGATCTTGAATATACATACATTATACAACGATTGGGACAGAAGAGCAGACTAATAGTCCAAGAATGTATATGCTCATTTACATAACAGTATTCCTATAATTTTTATGAAGTGATACAAGCTCACCAAATTATAGAATTGAATACAGTGGGCTATGTTAATAACTACATGGAATAAACTTTTTGCCAGTCATAGCAGATCAGATATACACCCAGTAATTGTTATACTCATTCATGCCATGGGGCATGACAGTATTAAGATTGAAAACCCATTTGGTTTCCATCTGTAACAATTTATCCTCAGTGTTACCCCCTCTTATTCCGGGCTTCAATTTTTCAAGACCCCAACATTTTAAGGCACTGAGTTTCCCATTATGATAGCGTAGAAAATGCCTGGCAACACTAGTAATTTGTTTGGATTTGTCTACGTCTCTTTGGGCTGTTCTAATATTGCTGAGGTGTTCAGTAATGCGTGTGCCCATGCTCCTTGTAGTCATTCCAATGTAATATAAATTACAGCTACAGGATATACAGTAGATAACATTAGTACTTTGACAATTTATGTGTTGTTTAATATTCCAGGTTTTTCCAAATCTGTCAACTATTTTTTGTTTTTTAACCATGTGTTGACATACTGAGCAGTGTCCACATGCAATAGAGCCTTCATATATAGGCAATTTTTTAGCATTTCTATCGTAATGGCTACTGACCAGTGTATCCTTAATATTCCTAGCTCGCCTATATGTTACTAGAGGTTTCTCTGTTATTAACGGTTTTAGTAGTTCATCTCTAGTTAGGACATGCCAATGTTTGGTCAGAATTTTAGTAATTTGATCGCTGTGTGCGGAATAAGTAGTGATACACCTTAGGGGGGTATTATTCTCCTTAATCTTAGGGGGAAGTAGTTCTCCCCTATCTTTCAGTAGCGCTCTGTTATATGCTCTTGCAAGCAGTTTTTTTGAATAGCCTCTTTCAAGTAACCTTTGTCTAAGTTCTCTAGCAGCTATTTTGATATTTTCAATGGTGCTACATAGGTAGTCCTCTAATAGTAGCAGGATGGTGATAGCTACTAGCATGCAAGATATTATTAGTGGACGTGGGCTTCCTATACGCTTCTGTAGCAATAGAGCTATCAGTATTTCGAATTGTTATATCCAAAAATTCCACTTTGGATTTTTGTATGTTAGATGTGAGATATAGTCCAAATGGATTATCATTTAGAATTTTAATGAAGTCATGCAAGAGATTCTCAGGACCATTCCATATAAATAGAATATCATCTATATATCTGGACCAGTGGGAGATGTGTTGGGTAAGGTGTTTTAGATTATCATTGAACACCACAGTTTCCTCCCACCAGCCCAGATATATATTAGCGTAGGTTGGGGCACATGCAGTGCCCATCGCTGTCCCACAGGTCTGTAAATAAAATTTGTCATCGAATACGAAAAAATTATGGGTTAAAATAAACTCTATCATATTCAATAAAAATTGTTTGACCTCCTCACTCATACTGGTATTTTGGTTAAGATAGTATGATACCGCTCTACACCCCCACTGTGTTTGTATACTAGTGTAGAGCGATTCAACGTCACAAGTTACCAGCACTGAGTTACTGTCAATATTGATCTCATTAATTTTATTCAACAGATGCATATTGTCCCTGGTGTACGATGGGAGTGATTCAACAATATATCTCAATCTTGTGTCTATGTATTTGCTGGCCTTTTCAGTAAGGGAGCCTATTCCAGACACTATTGGTCTGCCTGGTGGCTTGCATGTGTCCTTATGTATCTTTGGCAACAAATACAAAGTGGCTGTTTTTGGTTCTTTAACTTCCAGAAATTTCAATTCCTTCTGATCTATAACACCATCATCAAATGCTGAACGAATGAGTGTATTATAGCTGTTGAGAAACATCTCTGTAGGGTTACATAAAAGTGATTTATAGTTAGAAGAATTATTAAGCTGATGTAGTGCTTCTTCTCTCTACATAACATCTGGCCAAATAACAATGTTACCGCCTTTATCACTGCTTTTTATTTGTATACCTTTCATATTTTTCAATTGTTTCAGGGCTATAGCTTCTTCATTAGATAAGTTATGATCAATAGCGCCACTGTTATCCTGTATGTCTAAAATATCTTGGCATACTAAATTAAGAAAGGTCAGTGTGTTATGCGATGTATGGTTTGGAGGTACAAAATTGGACTTGGCTTTTAAAATTGTTCGCCAACCAATATCCTCTTTGTCTGGATTACAGCTAATAGCTTCATCTAATAATGCAATAAGATCATTAATGGCAGCTTGATCATTAGCATTAAGAGTGTTAAGTTCAGAGTTACTGAAATATTTTTTAAGGAGAATTTTTCGGGTAAAAAGGTGGATATCCTTTATGGCCTCAAATTTATTTAGTTTAGGTGTTGGTATAAATGACAGGCCTCTTTTTAGGACAGATATTTGTACATTAGATAAAGTGATATCAGAGAGATTAATTATATTTAGTTCAGGAATGTCTACTTCTTTTTGTGTTGTGATTTGTGATTGAACTTCACTTGTCTGCGAGTTCTGGGCTTGACGTTTACGGCCCCTTCTGGTTCTACGCCTAAAGGGATATTTGTTTTGTTACTAGTATGAGGTACAATTCTATTTTTCAGAATCGTTCTAGGTATATTTTCACCATCAGATAAATCTACATCTGTGTTGTCACCTTCTCTGTCTGATGTATCTGCATCTAGACTGGCGGTTTTATTCTGTCCCCAAGAGTAGATTGTGTCAGAGGAATAATCGTTAAGATCCCTATCAATCTTACGTTCTTTTCTCTCTGAAATAAAACGTGCAAACTTTTCAACTTCTCCCTTAGTTTTATTGTATGACTTTTGAAAATCTTCGTTTAATTCATACTGTTTGAGTTCGTCACACAATTTAGAGATTCCCTCATTGATGTCATTTAATTTATCTAGTTCATATTCTGTTAAATACCCCATCAATTTAAGCGAGCATTCAGTTAAGGCACTTTCCCATTTAAAATAAATCGAGCCCTTAGTGTGCATCATTTGATTCATAATCTGGTTTCTATAAATATAATTCAATGTGTTTATAATTTTTAACTAATCTAAAGAATTTAGGAATAATTATTGATTTTAATTGTTTAGTATATGCATTTTAATTGGAGGTTATTTTAAAGAATAATTATTAAATAAATTAGATTATAACCTTGCTATATACTGACAGGGGGTAATTGAGGACTGCAGATGAGAAACAATGGACTAGATAACTGGGTCAGACTTGCTCATGCCTAGATCATTCACAATGTAATCTAAGTTCCAAAGATGTTAGCTCCCATATCACACCGGTGGCAGGGGCTACATTGAGCATTACTAAGTGCTCGTTATGCAAGAAAAACAGAATTTATGTTTACCTGATAAATTTCTTTCTCCAACGGTGTGTCCGGTCCACGGCGTCATCCTTACTTGTGGGATATTCTCTTCCCCAACAGGAAATGGCAAAGAGCCCAGCAAAGCTGGTCACATGATCCCTCCTAGGCTCCGCCTACCCCAGTCATTCGACCGACGTTAAGGAGGAATATTTGCATAGGAGAAACCATATGGTACCGTGGTGACTGTAGTTAAAGAAAATAAATTATCAGACCTGATTAAAAAACCAGGGCGGGCCGTGGACCGGACACACCGTTGGAGAAAGAAATTTATCAGGTAAACATAAATTCTGTTTTCTCCAACATAGGTGTGTCCGGTCCACGGCGTCATCCTTACTTGTGGGAACCAATACCAAAGCTTTAGGACACGGATGAAGGGAGGGAGCAAATCAGGTCACCTAAATGGAAGGCACCACGGCTTGCAAAACCTTTCTCCCAAAAATAGCCTCAGAAGAAGCAAAAGTATCAAACTTGTAAAATTTGGTAAAAGTGTGCAGTGAAGACCAAGTCGCTGCCCTACATATCTGATCAACAGAAGCCTCGTTCTTGAAGGCCCATGTGGAAGCCACAGCCCTAGTGGAATGAGCTGTGATTCTTTCGGGAGGCTGCCGTCCGGCAGTCTCGTAAGCCAATCTGATGATGCTTTTAATCCAAAAAGAGAGAGAGGTAGAAGTTGCTTTTTGACCTCTCCTTTTACCTGAATAAACAACAAACAAGGAAGATGTTTGTCTAAAATCCTTTGTAGCATCTAAATAGAATTTTAGAGCGCGAACAACATCCAAATTGTGCAACAAACGTTCCTTCTTTGAAACTGGTTTCGGACACAGAGAAGGTACGATAATCTCCTGGTTAATGTTTTTGTTAGAAACAACTTTCGGAAGAAAACCAGGTTTAGTACGTAAAACCACCTTATCTGCATGGAACACCAGATAAGGAGGAGAACACTGCAGAGCAGATAATTCTGAGACTCTTCTAGCAGAAGAAATCGCAACTAAAAACAAAACTTTCCAAGATAATAACTTAATATCAACGGAATGTAAGGGTTCAAACGGAACCCCCTGAAGAACTGAAAGAACTAAATTGAGACTCCAAGGAGGAGTCAAAGGTTTGTAAACAGGCTTGATTCTAACCAGAGCCTGAACAAAGGCTTGAACATCTGGCACAGCTGCCAGCTTTTTGTGAAGTAAAACCGACAAGGCAGAAATCTGTCCCTTCAGGGAACTTGCAGATAATCCTTTTTCCAATCCTTCTTGAAGGAAGGATAGAATCCTAGGAATCTTAACCTTGTCCCAAGGGAATCCTTTAGATTCACACCAACAGATATATTTTTTCCAAATCTTGTGGTAAATCTTTCTAGTTACAGGCTTTCTGGCCTGAACAAGAGTATTGATAACAGAATCTGAGAATCCTCGCTTCGATAAAATCAAGCGTTCAATCTCCAAGCAGTCAGCTGGAGTGAAACCAGATTCGGATGTTCGAACGGACCCTGAACAAGAAGGTCTCGTCTCAAAGGTAGCTTCCAAGGTGGAGCCGATGACATATTCACCAGATCTGCATACCAAGTCCTGCGTGGCCACGCAGGAGCTATCAAGATCACCGACGCCCTCTCCTGATTGATCCTGGCTACCAGCCTGGGGATGAGAGGAAATGGCGGGAACACATAAGCTAGTTTGAAGGTCCAAGGTGCTACTAGTGCATCCACTAGAGCCGCCTTGGGATCCCTGGATCTGGCCCCGTAGCAAGGAACTTTGAAGTTCTGACGAGAGGCCATCAGATCCATGTCTGGAATGCCCCACCGGTGAGTGACTTGAGCAAAGATTTCCGGATGGAGTTCCCACTCCCCCGGATGCAATGTCTGACGACTCAGAAAATCCGCTTCCCAATTTTTTCTAAGGAGTCTATAATTGTTCCCAAGAAGGGAACCCTTGTTGACGGGGATAGAGAACTCTTTTCCACGTTCACTTTCCAGCCGTGAGATCTGAGAAAGGCCAGGACAATGTCCGTGTGAGCCTTTGCTTGAGGAAGGGACGACGCTTGAATCAGAATGTCGTCCAGGTAAGGTACTACTGCAATGCCCCTTGGTCTTAGCACCGCTAGAAGGGACCCTAGTACCTTTGTGAAAATCCTTGGAGCAGTGGCTAATCCGAAAGGAAGCGCCACGAACTGGTAATGTTTGTCCAGGAATGCAAACCTTAGGAACCGATGATGTTCCTTGTGGATAGGAATATGTAGATACGCATCCTTTAAATCCACCGTGGTCATGAATTGACCCTCCTGGATGGAAGGAAGAATAGTTCGAATGGTTTCCATCTTGAAAGATGGAACCTTGAGAAACTTGTTTAAGATCTTGAGATCTAAGATTGGTCTGAACGTTCCCTCTTTTTTGGGAACTATGAACAGATTGGAGTAGAACCCCATCCCTTGTTCTCTTATTGGAACAGGATGAATCACTCCCATTTTTAACAGGTCTTCTACACAATGTAAGAACGCCTGTCTTTTTATGTGGTCTGAAGACAACTGAGACCTGTGGAACCTCCCCCTTGGGGGAAGTCCCTTGAATTCCAGGAGATAACCCTGGGAGACTATTTCTAGCGCCCAAGGATCCAGAACATCTCTTGCCCAAGCCTGAGCGAAGAGAGAGAGTCTGCCCCCCACCAGATCCGGTCCCGGATCGGGGGCCAATATTTCATGCTGTCTTGGTAGCAGTGGCAGGCTTCTTGGCCTGCTTTCCCTTGTTCCAGCCTTGCATTGGTCTCCAAGCTGGCTTGGCTTGAGAAGTATTACCCTCTTGCTTAGAGGACGTAGCACTTTGGGCTGGTCCGTTTTTACGAAAGGGACGAAAATTAGGTCTATTTTTCGCCTTGAAAGGCCGATCCTGAGGAAGGGCGTGGCCCTTACCCCCAGTGATATCCGAGATAATCTCTTTCAAGTCAGGGCCAAACAGCGTTTTCCCCTTGAAAGGAATGTTTAGTAGCTTGTTCTTGGAAGACGCATCAGCCGACCAAGATTTCAACCAAAGCGCTCTGCGCGCCACAATAGCAAACCCAGAATTCTTAGCCGCTAACCTAGCCAATTGCAAAGTGGCGTCTAGGGTGAAAGAATTAGCCAATTTGAGAGCATTGATTCTGTCCATAATCTCCTCATAAGGAGGAGAATCACTATCGAGCGCCTTTATCAGCTCATCAAACCAGAAACATGCGGCTGTAGTGACGGGGACAATGCATGAAATTGGTTGTAGAAGGTAACCCTGCTGAACAAACATCTTTTTAAGCAAACCTTCTAATTTTTTATCCATAGGATCTTTGAAAGCACAACTATCCTCTATGGGTATAGTGGTGCGTTTATTTAAAGTAGAAACCGCTCCCTCGACCTTGGGGACTGTCTGCCATAAGTCCTTTCTGGGGTCGACCATAGGAAACAATTTTTTAAATATGGGGGGAGGGACGAAAGGAATACCGGGCCTTTCCCATTCTTTATTAACAATGTCCGCCACCCGCTTGGGTATAGGAAAAGCTTCTGGGAGCTCCGGCACCTCTAGGAACTTGTCCATTTTACATAGTTTCTCTGGGATGACCAACTTTTCACAATCATCCAGAGTGGATAATACCTCCTTAAGCAGAATGCGGAGATGTTCCAACTTAAATTTAAACACTAAAAAACTCTAAGCCATCTCCGTGGAGATGTTGCCTGTACAACGGCAAAGAGAATGACTGGGGTAGGCGGAGCCTAGGAGGGATCATGTGACCAGCTTTGCTGGGCTCTTTGCCATTTCCTGTTGGGGAAGAGAATATCCCACAAGTAAGGATGACGCCGTGGACCGGACACACCTATGTTGGAGAAACATTTTTTTTTATTTATTTTTTTACACAATCTGTTTCTTTTTAGATTTACTTTGATTTAACATATTTGTTTTTACTGAAGGAACACTTAATATCCCTTCAAGTCATATATTAACTATTATAGATAACCAACGCATCCAGGTTAGCTACTCTGTCAAGTATAAGATTGCATTTCAATGTAATATTCCCTTCAGTTGCTATACTACTGAAAAAAATGTACAATCTCTGTAATGTTTCCAGCCACTAACATCAGTCCCAGTTGGAATAACCCCATTTTATCAAACGGATCATTCCAGCAATGACAAGACGATGTGAAGAAGAGAAAACGGCAATTAATTAGGGTCTGGCTTTGCAAAAAACACAGTGACCTTTGCTGTCATGCCTTCAAATGAAATAACAGTTTAGGGGAAAAAAATAAGAATAGGTTGAATATAGATATCCCAGAGGGGGCTGAAGCTGTGAGTGTAGCTCGGTTCTGTGCCGCTTTCTTATTGCTAACTACTGATGTTAACCCACCACAGCACATACTCAATACACAGCTATCTATGAAAAGCCAACACTTTTAAATCATTAAAGCCAATGATGTATATGTAATGCTTAATATATCATCTACAATTTAAAGGGACCTACTGTAAAATGTTCACCTTTTTTTGGTGTTCCCAATGATTCATTTTACCTACTGGAGAGTATTAAATGGTTTTTCCTGTTGAAACATCCACCTATGTAAAACATTTCAATACAGGCGTACTGGCTACAGAACAGTTACATAAAGAAACTTCAGAAGAAATCAGCCTCCCAGTGGGATATATTTTTGTATCTGAAATCGCTTTTTTCCCCATTGAATTCCCCAGCCATAATTAGCACTGCAGTAGCTTTTAAGCGTAGTGTAGTGTATATAGAGAGAGAAACTGAGCAGATTTGCTTTTACTGCAGGCTCAGCCCATTTAAATGCATTGAAACTAGGCACAAAGACAGCTATTTAAAAAAAAATACATATATAAAACATTCACACACACATCCGGAACACATTAAAGGACCAGTAAATACAGTAGGATTACTGGAAAAATACATAATCTAATTAGTAAGAGAATGTCATATTTTCAATACTCACAAGGGGTTAAAAGCATAGGTAAAGTCTTGCCCAAAAGCCACAAGCACTGCAGCTCCAATGCCAACCACAGACAATATTTGATGGGCTTGTGTGAATGCTGCAGTTAGGTTTACAGGTTTTTACAGGCAGTTTTCTGCAGCTCCCCAACAGGACTTTATCAGTGTGTTTACACCCTTTGTTGGGGGTGAAGTAAAAGTAAAGTCAAAATGAAACCTTCATGAATCAGATAGACCAAACAATATTAAACATCCCAATGTACTTCTATCATCAAATCTGCGCATATTTATTGAAATGAACATCCAATTATTCCTGCATGTGCGAATTGTATAGCGCATGTGGTCTGTAAACCATGGGCGCATTTGTAAAGGGAGTGGAATCCCCCGGGGTGGGGGGGGGGGCATCGTGGATTGGAAACTGTAATATTTGTCATCGATGACGATAAATTAGAATACTGCGGGCGGCGGAACGGCGGTAAAACAAATCATTATAAGGTATTAGAAATCCGAAGTCAGCATTTATATAGGAATCGATGAATGAAACTTAGCCTTATTTTGTACAATCTTTAAAATGACGTTAGGCAGTTATTTTGACTTTACATTCACTTTAATCACCAGTACATTGAACAGTAAAAAGATTGCTATTATAGATATAAAAGTAACATTAAAGGGACACTAAAGCCAAATTTTTTCTTTCAGGATTCAGATAGAGAATACAATTTTAAACAACATTACAATTTACTTCTACTATCTAATTTGCTTCATTCTTAAGATATTCCTTTTTGAAGAAATAGCAATGCATACAGCGGAGCCAATCGCATGAGGCATCTATATGCAGCCACCAATCAGCAGCTGCTGAGCCTATCTAGATATGCTTTTCAGGAAAGGATATCAAGATAATGAAGCAAATTAAATAGAAGTAAATTAGAAAGATGTTTAAAATTACATGTTCTTTCTAAATCATGAAAAAAAAAAATATTTTGGGTTTCATGTCCCTTTAAAGATTGTTTAACATGCACACAGACATGCAAAGAAAAATAAATGACCACTCATTGGCTGATAAACAGAACTCCCCACTACCTTACTGATGGACAGTAAAATGCCTCGCAAGCATACAAACTATTTTTATATTGCTGTTTTTATGTTTACAGCATCCGTTGCAGGGCTTTAAATATAACATCATATAGTAATAGTATATATTACATACTAACACATATAACATTAAGTTATTATATAATATTACATTACATTACTAAAGTCAATTTTAAGAGGGGCCTGGAACATAACTCATCAAGTTCCCATTGACATATTATATATTACATTTTATAACTGGTATCATTTTACAACGATTATTTTTTACAACTATTCCTTCAGGAGCAGAACCCCAGTATAACTGAGGGCTACCTGTATAGTGAATTCTTGCACATGCCCAGTAGGAGTTCGGTGCTTAACCTTGCCACTCCAGAGTTTGTGGAAACACATTTCCCACGATGCTCAGAAAGCTTAAAAGTGTCTGAACATCATGGGAAATGTAGCTTCAAGTTTGAGCCCCCCTAGGGACTTAAAGTTTTTCATATATAGAAAGATTGTCCACATTTTGATAATGGAAGTGAATTGGAAAGTTGTTTAAAATTGCATGCTCTATCTGAATTATTAAAGAAACATTTTGAAAATTCAGCTCTAGCTTAAGTTTTATTTAAATTAAGGTTTCTTTTTAGTTAAAAATTGTCAAAAACAAAAATATTTTTATGTTATTTAAAGATAGATCATTCAACTCCAGTAAAAAGTTTGACACTAAACCTTTTATGTTTGGCTACCAGTATAATGAATATATTTTATAGCGCTGCGGAATCTGTTGGCGCTCTACAAATAACCGATAATAATAATAATAATAATTTAAAAAAAGGAAATTTATGCTTACCTGATAAATTGATTTCTTCTACGATTCAACGAGTCCACGGATTCATCCTTACTTGTGGGATATTATCCTCCTGCTAACAGGAAGTGGCAAAGAGCACCACAGCAGAGCTGTATATATAGCTCCTCCCTTCTCTCCACCCCCAGTCATTCGACCGAAGGTATAGGAAGAGAAAGGAAAAGCTAAAAGGTGCAGAGGTGACTGAAGTTTTGAAAATAAAATAAATTCTGTCTTAAAAAGACAGGGCGGGCCATGGACTCGTGGTATCGTAGAAGAAATCAATTTATCAGGTAAGCATAAATTTTCTTTTCTTCTACAAGATACGACGAGTCCACGGATTCATCCTTACTTGTGGGATACAATACAAAAGCAACAGGACACGGATGAACGGGAGGGACAAGGCAGATACCTAAACAGAAGGCACCACTGCTTGAAGAACCTTTCTCCCAAAAACAGCCTCAGAAGAAGCAAAAGTATCAAATTTGTAAAATTTGGAAAAAGTATGAAGGGAGGACCAAGTCGCAGCCTTACAAATCTGTTCAACAGAAGCATCGTTTTTTAAAAGCCCATATGGAAGCCACCGCTCTACTAGAATGAGCCGTAATTTTTTCAGGAGGCTGCTGTCGAGCAGTCTCGTATGCCAGGCGGATGATGCTTTTCAGTCAAAATGAAAGAGAGGTAGCTGTAGCTTTTTGACCCCTACGCTTTCCAGAATAAACGATGAATAGAGAAGATGTTTGACGGAAATCCTTGGTCGCTTGTAAGTAAAACTTCAAGGCACGAACCACGTCCAAGTTATGTAACAGACGTTCCTTCTTAGACGAAGGATTAGGACACAAGGAAGGAACAACAATTTCCTGATCAATATTCTTATTTCAAACAACCTTAGGAAGGAATCCAGGTTTAGTACGCAAAACCACCTTATCAGAATGGAATATAAGATAAGGCGAATCACATTGTAATGCAGAAAGCTCAGAAACTCTTCGAGCAGAAGAGATAGCAACTAAGAACAAAACTTTCCAAGATAAAAGCTTAATATTTATGGAATGCATGGGTTCAAACAGAACCCTTTGAAGAAGACTGAGAACTAAATTCAAACTCCATGGCGGAGCAATAGGTTTAAACACAGGCTTGATTCTGATTAAAGCCTGACAAAAAGACTGAACGTCTGGGACATCCTCCAGACGCTTGTGTAGTAAAATTGACAAAGCAGAAATTTGTCCCTTTAATGAACTAGCTGATAATCCCTTCTCCAATCCTTCTTGGAGAAAGGACAAAATCCTAGGAATCCTAACCCTACTCCATGAGTAGCCCTTGGATTCACACCAATAAATATATTTACGCCATATCTTATGGTAAATCTTTCTAGTGACAGGCTTTCGAGCCTGAATCAAAGTATCAATGACCGACTCAGAGAATCCCCGCTTAGATAAAATCAAGCGTTCAATCTCCAGGCAGTCAGCTGCAGAGAATATAGATTTGTATGTTGGAACGGACCTTGAATGAGAAGGTCCCGTCTCAATGGAAGTTTCCACGGTGGCAGAGAGGACATGTCCACTAGATCCCCATACCAAGTCCTGCGTGGCCATGCAGGCGCTATTAGAATTATCGAAGCTCTCTTCTGTTTGATTCTTGCAATCACACGAGGCAGGAGAGGAAACGGTGGAAACACATAAGCCAGGTTGGACGACAAAGGTACTGCTAGAGCATCTATCAGTACAGCTTGGGGATCCCTTGACCTGGACCCGTAACGAGGAAGTTTGGCATTCTGACGAGATGCCATCAGATCCAATTTCCGGTGTGCCTCATTGATGAATCAATGATGCAAACACTTCTGAATGGAGTTCCCATTCCCCCGGATGAAAAGTCTGACGACTCAGAAAATCCGCTTCCCAGTTCTCTACTCCTGGGATATAGATTGCTGATAGATGGCAAGAGTGAGCCTCCGCCCATCGGATTATTTTTGAAACTTCTATCATCGGTAGAGAACTCCTTGATCCCCCTTGATGATTGATATATGCTACAGTCGTGATATTGTCCGACTGGAATCTTATGAATTTGGCCAAAGCCAACTGAGGCCACGCCTGAAGCGCATTGAATATTGCTCTCAGTTCCAGAATATTGATTGGCAGTAGAGACTCCACTTGAGCCTTCAGGGAATTCCAGACTGCACCCCAGCCCAAGAGACTGGTGTCCGTCGTCACTAATACCCATGCTGGCCTGCGGAAGCACATTCCCTGGGACAGATGATCCTATGACAACCACCAAAGAAGAGAGTCTCTGGTCTCTTGATCCAGATTTATCCGAGGAGATAAATTCGCATAATCCCCATTCCACTGTCTGAGCATGCACAGCTGCAGTGGTCTGAGATGAAAGCGAGCAAACAGAACGATGTCCATTGCCGCTACCATTAATCCAATGACCTCCATACACTGAGCCACTGATGGCCGAGGAATGGACTGAAGTGCTCTGCAAGTATTTAGAATCTTTGATTTTCTGACCTCCGTCAGAAATATTTTCATGTCTACCGAGTCTATCAGAGTTCCCAAGAATGTCACTCTTGTTAGTGGAACTAGTGAACTCTTTTCTATATTCACTTTCCAACCGTGAGTTCTTAGAAATGCCAACACGATGTCCGTGTGAGATTTGGTCAGATGATAAGTTGACGCCTGGATCAAAATATCGTCCAGATAGGGCGCCACTGCTATGCCCCGCGGTCTGAGAACCGCAAGAAGGGACCCTAGCACCTTTGTGAAGATTCTGGGAGCTGTGGCCAACCCAAAAGGAAAGGCCACGAACTGATAATGTTCGTCCAGAAAGGCGAACCTTAGAAACTGATGATGATCCTTGTGGATAGGAATGTGAAGATACGCATCCTTCAGGTCCACGGTGGTCATATATTGACCCTCCTGGATCATTGGTAAAATTGTTCTTAAAGTCTCCATCTTGAACGATGGGACTCTGAGAAATTTGTTTAGACATTTGACATCTAAAATTGGTCTGAAAGTTCCCTCTTTTTTGGGAACCACGAACAGATTTGAGTAAAACCCCTGTCCCTGTTCTAGTTTTGGAACTGGGCAAATTACTCCCATGGTATAGAGGTCTTTTACACAGCGTAAGAACGCCTCTCTTTTCGTCTGGTCTACAGACAAACGTGAAAGATGAAATCTCCCTCTTGGGAGCAAATCCTTGAATTCCAGCTGATATCCCTGGGACACAATTTCCAATGCCCAAGGATCCTGAACATCCCTTGCCCAAGCCTGAGCAAAGAGAGAAAGTCTGACCCCTACTAAATCCGGTCCCGGATCAGGGGCTGCCCCTTCATGCTGTCTTGGCAGCAGCAGTGGGCTTCTTGACTTGTTTATTTTTATTCCAGGCCTGGTTAGGTCTCCAGACTGACTTGGATTGAGCAAAATTCCCTTCATGCTTTGTGGAGGAAGAGGAAGCAGAGGGTCCTCCTTTAAAGTTTCGAAAGGAACGAAAATTATTTTGTTTACCCCTAATCTTAACAGACTTATCATGAGGCAGGGAATGACCTTTACCTCCAGTAATGTCAGAAATTATTTCCTTCAATTCATGCCCGGATAGGGTCTTACCCTTAAAAGGAATAGCTAAAGTTTAGATTTTGATGACACATTAGCAGACCAAGATTTGAGCCATAACGCTCTACGCGCTAAAATGGCAAAACCTGCATTTTTCGCCGCTAATTTAGCCATTTGAAAAGCGGCATCAGTAATAAAAGAATTAGTTAGCTTGAGAGCCTTAATTCTATCCAAAACGTCATCTAATGGGGTCTCAACCTTAAGAGACTCTTCTAGAGTATCAAACCAAAAAGCTGCTGCAGTAGTAATTGGAACAATGCAAGCTATAGGCTGTAAAAGAAAACCCTGATGAATAAATAATTTCTTTAGAAGACCCTCTAACTTTTTATCCATAGGGTCTTTGAAAGTACAACTGCCCTCAATAGGTATAGTTGTACGCTTAGCCAGGGTAGAAATAGCTCCCTCCACCTTAGGGACCGTTTGCCAAGAATCCTGAATGGTATTAGATATGGGAAACATTTTCTTAAAATTAGGAGGGGGAGAGAACGGTATACCTGGTCTATCCCATTCCTTTGTAACAATGTCCGAAATTCTTTTGGGAACTGGAAAAACATCAGTGTAAGTAGGCACCTCTAGATATTTGGCCATCTTACACAATTTCTCTGGTGGTATCACAATAGGGTCACAATCATACAGAGTCGCTAAAACCTCCCTAAGTAACAGGCGGAGGTGTTCAAGCCTAAATTTAAAGGACATCACGTCCGAATCTGTCTGGGGCAACACATTTCCTGAGTCTGAAAGTTCCCCCTCAGACAGCAATTCTCCGACCCCCAAATCAAAGCACTGTGAGGGTACATCGGAAATGGCCAATAAAGCCTCAGAGGGTTCAGTATTAACCTTAATACCTGGCCTACTGCGTTTCCCCTGTAAAACTGGCAGTTTAGATAATACCTCTGTAAGGGTAGTAGACATAACTGCAGCCATATCTTGCAGAGTAAAAGAATTATACGCACTAGAAGTACTTGGCGTCGCTTGAGTGGGCGTTAAAGGTTGTGACACTTGGGGAGAATTTGATGGCATATCCTGATTCTCATCAGACTGAGAACCATCCTTAGAAATACTTTTATCACCTAAAATATGTTCTTTACAGTGTAAGGCCCTTTCAATACAAGAAGGATACAATGTAAGAGGAAGTTCTACAATGGCTTCTAAACACAGAGCATTGACTTTCCTCAATGTCAGACATGTTGAACAGGTTAGTAATAACCACAAAAGTCTTTAAACACTTTATTTATTGAGTAAAACAAACAATTTTGAAAAACGAGTACTGCGCCTTTAAGAATAAAAAAGCGCACAATTTTTCCAAATCTGCTTAAAAATGATAACAAACGTTAAATTTGAAGGTATTCCTATCCTAAATTGCAGTTGGATATTGCACCACAAGCAAGGGCAAATTAAACCCCTAAATGATTAATTTAACACAAAACCTACCTGCCCCCAGGGATCTGACAAACTGAGCAATATCACTCCGGTAGAAAATCACTCAGTTTGGGCCCAACCGAAGCTGAAGTTTGCTGTCCTTCTTGACAAACTAACTGCGCATCTGAGGCG
This sequence comes from Bombina bombina, assembly GCF_027579735.1. Classification (NCBI taxonomy): domain Eukaryota; kingdom Metazoa; phylum Chordata; class Amphibia; order Anura; family Bombinatoridae; genus Bombina; species Bombina bombina. Next base: position 99,307,348 of record NC_069508.1, read on the forward strand.
CGAAAATTAGGCCCCGCCCATCATGTACAATGTACTCTCAGCCTAAACAACCGCATGTAAAGCGGTGTAAAACTAGCCATGTGGATAAGCATTCATAAAAAGTATGATTAACGTCATGTGAACCCCCAGCACAATGTACAACAACCAGCTATATAAACGTTTTGCAATAAAAACCGTTAAGCTGCCCCAGTGTCTTAAACATGCTGCCATAATTTATTGCTGCATTTAGCCCTGATAAAAAATAAATACATAGGATTTCAGTAATACCTTTTCTTATGTCTATAGGATTACTGCTTACCCCTTCCCTCTTTGGGAACTATGTCAGCCAGTTCTGATATATCACCGTCTCCTCGCAAATAAATGACTGAACATACCTCAATGCTTGTAGCATAAAAACGTTCCCCATACTGAAGATGTCTCTAGTATTCCTCAGCCATTCTGTGGGAACCCACATGGATCTTAGTGACAACTGCTAAGATCATCAACCTCAGGGCAGAAATCTTCTTCTATATGCTGCCTGAGGAAAATAGTATTCACCGGTATCATTTAAAATAAAAACTTCTTGATTGAAGAAACTAAAAACTATCATTTTAACACCTCTTTCACTTTACCTCTTCCTATTACTAGTATAGGCAAAGAGAATGACTGGGGGTGGAGAGAAGGGAGGAGCTATATATACAGCTCTGCTGTGGTCCTCTTTGTCACTTCCTGTTAGCAGGAGGATAATATCCCACAAGTAAAGATGAATCCGTGGACTCGTATCTTGTAGAAGAAAAAAAAAAAGTCCTTATCTGAATTCCTGATATCCCAAAGATATTACTAGTAAATCATCAACCTAATCAGTAAATGCCTTATCGCTCAGTTTAGTAAGCCAGCCAGCTCCACATGTATTGTCATTTGAAAATCAATTTTCCTTGATTCTACTCCAGTACAAAACATTAAAAAATATGGAACATGTTTAAATATCAGCAACCTCCTTGATTCCAAATCAATTAGTAACTGACCAGCTTAAAGGGATGTGAAAGCCAACATTTTTCTTTCATGATTTAGGTACAACATACAATTTTAGACAACTTTCCAGTTTACTTCTATTATCAAATTTGCTTCTTTTCTTGGTATCATTTGTTGAAGAAAAAGCAATGCCCTACTGGCATAGTTGCCAACTGTCCTGTTTTTGCCGGGGCATTCCCGGAATGTGGGACCCTGTCCCGGCCATTTAAATATGTCATGGACTGTCCTGGCATTGATTGCTTTTCAGGGCTCCAGTAGTGTAGCAGAGAAATTAACAGGCTCATTGATCTCAACTACCCTGCACGGTTTACACCGGGAGAACACCACACCGAGAAACTAAGTGATGGAGACCCCCCCCCCGCTAGTACTGTGAAAAATAAACTAAACCGGGTTCCGCCCCCTGCCCAAGGATCTGAGCAGGTGGTGTTTTCTTTAGACCCGCAGATCATCACCAGCCTCCTTGCCATGGTTTCTCCCTGTACCCCGCAGGACGCTCCTGTCTCCCGGGACCAAGAAACAATCAGTACCGACTGCCAGAGCAGGCAGCAAGGCCAAGGGATCTCAGGGTGCTCTTGGGCCGCAAACAGACAGCAGCTCAGAGGAATCGTGCGCCTCAGAAGAGAATAGTAGCCGAGGGAGGAGTGTCCGAAGCCTCCAGCAGCTAAGTACCTCTCCGGCTTTCTCAGACCTTACAGAGGAGATGCTATATGGGGAAAGTGAGGTACTTTTACAGGAGATGGAAGAGGTGCATTCTGAGAATGACTTACTACTTGAAGGTGAGTACCACAGGGGTGGCCTGAGCCAGGTAAATGTCATTGTATAGCATTGGGTTTGGGCGGTGCTTAACCCCTCTAGGTTGTTATGTGCATTTGGAAATTGATTAGATGTTATTACCGGACAACTGGACCATGGGAGCAGTGATTATCAACCAAGTGAAGGAAAGTTTCTAAACGTATTATTGTATTTATTTAAGCATAGCCTATTAACCCCAAAGCGATATGGGAAAGTTTTGATTAAACAAAAATCTTCATCACTTGGTGCAAGCAGTGCAGGAAAAAAAAAAAAAAAAGTGTTCTATTGATTTATGTTATATTTATTTTAATCATTTAAATGATTTCAGGATAATTAAAAAATATATAAATGTAGTAGTTTGAATATGTTTTTTCATTAAAGAAATTAGAACAGCATACTAAAGATTTACATATTATTAATTTTATATGCCAGGAGTGACTCTACTGTAGAAAATATTTATTTTCCTGTAAAGTTTGTCATGTGATCTACACGTGCACCTGTGAATCAGGAAATATGGGCTTGCACATGTACCACGTAACATTTTCTGATATTCTATTGCTGAATCAAAGTTTTTTGTTGTTGTTGACAATGTAGTGGTGAAAAAACAGAATTTATGTTTACCTGATAAATTACTTTCTCCAACGGTGTGTCCGGTCCACGGCGTCATCCTTACTTGTGGGATATTCTCCTCCCCAACAGGAAATGGCAAAGAGCCCAGCAAAGCTGGTCACATGATCCCTCCTAGGCTCCGCCTACCCCAGTCATTCGACCGACGTAAAGGAGGAATATTTGCATAGGAGAAATCATATGATACCGTGGTGACTGTAGTTAAAGAAAATAAATTATCAGACCTGATTAAAAAACCAGGGCGGGCCGTGGACCGGACACACCGTTGGAGAAAGTAATTTATCAGGTAAACATAAATTCTGTTTTCTCCAACATAGGTGTGTCCGGTCCACGGCGTCATCCTTACTTGTGGGAACCAATACCAAAGCTTTAGGACACGGATGAAGGGAGGGAGCAAATCAGGTCACCTAAATGGAAGGCACCACGGCTTGCAAAACCTTTCTCCCAAAAATAGCCTCAGAAGAAGCAAAAGTATCAAATTTGTAAAATTTCGTAAAAGTGTGCAGTGAAGACCAAGTCGCTGCTTTACATATCTGATCAACAGAAGCCTCGTTCTTGAAGGCCCATGTGGAAGCCACAGCCCTAGTGGAATGAGCTGTGATTCTTTCAGGAGGCTGCCGTCCGGCAGTCTCGTAAGCCAATCTGATGATGCTTTTAATCCAAAAAGAGAGAGAGGTAGAAGTTGCTTTTTGACCTCTCCTTTTACCAGAATAAACAACAAACAAAGAAGATGTTTGTCTAAAATCCTTTGTAGCATCTAAATAGAATTTTAGAGCACGAACTACATCCAAATTGTGCAACAAACGTTCCTTCTTTGAAATTGGATTCGGACACAAAGAAGGCACGACTATCTCCTGGTTAATGTTTTTGTTAGAAACAACTTTCGGAAGAAAACCAGGTTTAGTACGTAAAACCACCTTATCTGCATGGAACACCAGATAAGGAGGAGAACACTGCAGAGCAGATAATTCTGAAACTCTTCTAGCAGAAGAAATTGCAACCAAAAACAAAACTTTCCAAGATAATAACTTAATATCAACGGAATGTAAGGGTTCAAACGGAACCCCCTGAAGAACTGAAAGAACTAAATTGAGACTCCAAGGAGGAGTCAAAGGTTTGTAAACAGGCTTGATTCTAACCAGAGCCTGAACAAAGGCTTGAACATCTGGCACAGCTGCCAGCTTTTTGTGAAGTAACACAGACAAGGCAGAAATCTGTCCCTTCAAAGAACTTGCAGATAATCCTTTCTCCAAACCTTCTTGAAGAAAGGATAGAATCTTAGGAATTTTTACCTTGTCCCAAGGGAATCCTTTAGATTCACACCAACAGATATATTTTTTCCATATTTTGTGGTAGATTTTTCTAGTTACAGGCTTTCTGGCCTGAACAAGAGTATCAATGACAGAATCTGAGAACCCTCGCTTTGATAAGATCAAGCGTTCAATCTCCAAGCAGTCAGTTGGAGTGAGACCAGATTCGGATGTTCGAACGGACCTTGAACAAGAAGGTCTCGTCTCAAAGGTAGCTTCCATGGTGGAGCCGATGACATATTCACCAGGTCTGCATACCAAGTCCTGCGTGGCCACGCAGGAGCTATCAAGATCACCGATGCCCTCTCCTGATTGATCCTGGCTACCAGCCTGGGGATGAGGGGAAACGGCGGGAATACATAAGCTAGTTTGAAGGTCCAAGGTGCTACTAGTGCATCTACTAGAGTCGCCTTGGGATCCCTGGATCTGGACCCGTAGCAAGGAACCTTGAAGTTCTGACGAGAGGCCATCAGATCCATGTCTGGAATGCCCCACAATTGAGTAATTTGGGCAAAGATCTCCGGATGGAGTTCCCACTCCCCCGGATGAAATGTCTGACGACTCAGAAAATCCGCTTCCCAATTTTCCACTCCTGGGATGTGGATTGCAGACAAGTGGCAGGAGTGAGTCTCCGCCCATTGAATGATTTTGGTCACTTCTTCCATCGCCAGGGAACTCCTTGTTCCCCCCTGATGGTTGATGTACGCAACAGTCGTCATGTTGTCTGATTGAAACCGTATGAACTTGGCCTTTGCTAGCTGAGGCCAAGCCTTGAGAGCATTGAATATCGCTCTCAGTTCCAGAATATTTATCGGGAGAAGAGATTCTTCCCGAGACCAAAGACCCTGAGCTTTCAGGGGTCCCCAGACCGCGCCCCAGCCCACCAGACTGGCGTCGGTCGTGACAATGACCCACTCTGGTCTGCGGAAGCTCATCCCCTGTGACAGGTTGTCCAGGGACAGCCACCAACGGAGTGAATCTCTGGTCCTCTGATCTACTTGTATCGTCGGAGACAAGTCTGTATAGTCCCCATTCCACTGACTGAGCATGCACAGTTGTAATGGTCTTAGATGAATTCGCGCAAAAGGAACTATGTCCATTGCAGCTACCATCAAACCTATTACTTCCATGCACTGCGCTATGGAAGGAAGAGGAACAGAATGAAGTATTTGACAAGAGTTTAGAAGTTTTGATTTTCTGGCCTCTGTCAGAAAAATCCTCATTTCTAAGGAGTCTATTATTGTTCCCAAGAAGGGAACCCTTGTTGACGGAGATAGCGAACTTTTTTCTACGTTCACTTTCCACCCGTGAGATCTGAGAAAGGCCAGGACAATGTCCGTGTGAGCCTTTGCTTGTGGAAGGGACGACGCTTGAATCAGAATGTCGTCCAAGTAAGGTACTACTGCAATGCCCCTTGGTCTTAGCACCGCTAGAAGGGACCCTAGTACCTTTGTGAAAATTCTTGGAGCAGTGGCTAATCCGAACGGAAGTGCCACAAACTGGTAATGCTTGTCCAGGAATGCGAACCTTAGGAACCGATGATGTTCCTTGTGGATAGGAATATGTAGATACGCATCCTTTAAATCCACCGTGGTCATGAATTGACCTTCCTGGATGGAAGGAAGAATTGTTCGAATGGTTTCCATTTTGAACGATGGAACCTTGAGAAACTTGTTTAGGATCTTGAGATCTAAAATTGGTCTGAATGTTCCCTCTTTTTTGAGAACTACGAACAGATTGGAGTAGAACCCCATCCCTTGTTCTCCTAATGGAACAGGATGAATCACTCCCATTTTTAACAGGTCTTCTACACAATGTAAGAATGCCTGTTTTTTTATGAGGTCTGAAGACAATTGAGACCTGTGGAACCTCCCCCTTGGGGGAAGCCCCTTGAATTCCAGAAGATAACCTTGGGAGACTATTTCTAGTGCCCAAGGATCCAGAACATCTCTTGCCCAAGCCTGAGCGAAGAGAGAGAGTCTGCCCCCCACCAGATCCGGTCCCGGATCGGGGGCCAACATCTCATGCTGTCTTGGTAGCAGTGGCAGGTTTCTTGGCCTGCTTTCCTTTGTTCCAGCCTTGCATTGGCCTCCAGGCTGGCTTGGCTTGAGAAGTATTACCCTCTTGCTTAGAGGACGTAGCACTTGGGGCCGGTCCGTTTCTGCGAAAGGGACGAAAATTAGGTTTATTTTTGGCTTTGAAAGACCTATCCTGAGGAAGGGCGTGGCCCTTGCCCCCAGTGATATCAGAGATAATCTCTTTCAAGTCAGGGCCAAACAGCGTTTTCCCCTTGAAAGGAATGTTAAGCAATTTGTTCTTGGAAGACGCATCCGCTGACCAAGATTTTAGCCAAAGCGCTCTGCGCGCCACAATAGCAAAACCAGAATTTTTCGCCGCTAACCTAGCCAATTGCAAAGTGGCGTCTAGGGTGAAAGAATTAGCCAATTTGAGAGCATGAATTCTGTCCATAATCTCCTCATAAGAAGAAGAATTATTATTGAGCGCCTTTTCTAGTTCTTCGAACCAGAAACACGCTGCTGTAGTGACAGGAACAATGCATGAAATTGGTTGTAGAAGGTAACCTTGCTGAACAAACATCTTTTTAAGCAAACCCTCTAATTTTTTATCCATAGGATCTTTGAAAGCACAACTATCTTCTATGGGTATAGTGGTGCGTTTGTTTAGAGTAGAAACCGCCCCCTCGACCTTGGGGACTGTCTGCCATAAGTCCTTTCTGGGGTCGACCATAGGAAACAATTTCTTAAATATGGGGGGAGGGACGAAAGGTATACCGGGCCTATCCCATTCTTTATTTACAATGTCCGCCACCCGCTTGGGTATAGGAAAAGCTTCGGGGGGCCCCGGGACCTCTAGGAACTTGTCCATTTTACATAATTTCTCTGGAATGACCAAATTCTCACAATCATCCAGAGTAGATAACACCTCCTTAAGCAGAGCGCGGAGATGTTCCAATTTAAATTTAAATGTAATCACATCAGGTTCAGCTTGTTGAGAAATTTTCCCTGAATCTGAAATTTCTCCCTCAGACAAAACCTCCCTGGCCCCCTCAGACTGGTGTAGGGGCACTTCAGAACCAATATCATCAGCGTCCTCATGCTCTTCAGTATTTTCTAAAACAGAGCAGTCGCGCTTTCGCTGATAAGTGGGCATTTTGGCTAAAATGTTTTTGATAGAATTATCCATTACAGCCGTTAATTGTTGCATAGTAAGGAGTATTGGCGCACTAGATGTACTAGGGGCCTCCTGTGTGGGCAAGACTGGTGTAGACGAAGGAGGGGATGATGCAGTACCATGCTTACTCCCCTCACTTGAGGAATCATCTTGGGCATCATTTTCTCTAAATTTTGTGTCACATAAATCACATCTATTTAAATGAGAAGGAACCTTGGCTTCCCCACATACAGAACACAGTCTATCTGGTAGTTCAGACATGTTAAACAGGCATAAACTTGATAACAAAGTACAAAAAACGTTTTAAAATAAAACCGTTACTGTCACTTTAAATTTTAAACTGAACACACTTTATTACTGCATATGCGAAAAAGTATGAAGGAATTGTTCAAAATTCACCAAAATTTCACCACAGTGTCTTAAAGCCTTAAAAGTATTGCACACCAAATTTGGAAGCTTTAACCCTTAAAATAACGGAACCGGAGCCGTTTTTATATTTAACCCCCTTACAGTCCCTGGTATCTGCTTTGCTGAGACCCAACCAAGCCCAAAGGGGAATACGATACCAAATGACGCCTTCAGAAAGTCTTTTCTATGTATCAGAGCTCCTCACACATGCATCTGCATGTCATGCTTCCCAAAAACAAGTGCGCAATAGAGGCGCGAAAATGAGACTCTGCCTATGATTAGGGAAAGCCCCTAGAGAATAAGGTGTCCAATACAGTGCCTGCCGGTTATTTTACATAGTTCCCAAGATTAAAATAATTCCTCAAGGCTATGGAGTATAAAATATGCTTATATATAAATCGTTTTAGCCCAGAAAATGTCTACAGTCTTAAAAGCCCTTGTGAAGCCCTTTTTTTTTCTTCATGTAATAAAAATGGCTTACCGGATCCCATAGGGAAAATGACAGCTTCCAGCATTACATCGTCTTGTTAGAAATGTGTCATACCTCAAGCAGCAAAAGTCTGCTCCCTGTTTCCCCCAACTGAAGTTAATTCCTCTCAACAGTCCTGTGTGGAAACAGCCATCGATTTTAGTAACGGTTGCTAAAATCATTTTCCTCTTACAAACAGAAATCTTCATCTCTTTTCTGTTTCAGAGTAAATAGTACATACCAGCACTATTTTAAAATAACAAACTCTTGATTGAATAATAAAAACTACAGTTAAACACTAAAAAACTCTAAGCTATCTCCGTGGAGATGTTGCCTGTACAACGGCAAAGAGAATGACTGGGGTAGGCGGAGCCTAGGAGGGATCATGTGACCAGCTTTGCTGGGCTCTTTGCCATTTCCTGTTGGGGAGGAGAATATCCCACAAGTAAGGATGACGCCGTGGACCGGACACACCTATGTTGGAGAAATATACAGTGCATAACAATTTTATACATGTGTTCCAGTTTAAGCCCATACTATACCACATTGTGATAGAAACGTTCTAGTAGAAGGGGGTGGAGGATATGTGAAAGGAAACATATAAGGAAAGAAAACTATGTTGGAGCAGAATACCTGAAAGGGAAATGCAGGTAATTAATAAAGAGACGGACAAACGACTTCCAGGGCAGCGCTCAGACACTCTTCCTCTGTACCCTAGTGACACGCACAACGTACTGATCTTCACGCTGCGATATCAATCACGCCCCCAAATGATCGAACTCCAAACACTCCACTCATAGCGAAACAATGAAAGGCACAAGTAATCTCACAGCTCTTTAGTAGGTGCCGTAAAAGAAGAGGCGGTCCACCCCCGCTTCAGAGAGAACACAATCCGACAAAGACAAATTAGTCTGTGTGTGTGTGTGTCACTATTTACAGGAGTTAGAACTAATAAATGAAGATTTTTTTTCACCACATTTACCCCTATGGATTTGGTTTCTCCTTTTTTACTTGCTGGCAGGGTGCGTTTCTGTTGTCGGATTTAATTAATAAAGTGATCAATGCAAATAGTTCAGGATAGGGAGAGGTTATAAAGCAGTAGAAGGAGTTATAGGGAGTGGTTGCAGTGTAACAGGAAGATTGAAAATCAAGTGATGATGAGTGGAAACAGACCAAAAGCCGTATATATGGGCAATAGTATTATTTATTGTATGTATTACAATACAATATTAATAATTGTATATATTTATTTCTATAAATACTAACCCATGCACTAGCGTTACAAAATACAAATTCATATTTTAATATATACAAATGATATAGAAAATGTTGCGCTACCCTTTTTTTTAAAAAAAAAAAAATTAAAAAAATCCTTGAATCTTATAGCTATATGAATGGTTTCACTATAGCAATGATACTGTATCGTCAAAAGATAAATAAATGTATCGTGGACTCTCAGGAAGAATCAGTTTGTGTATTCAAAAAAAAACCTGAGAGCATTGTCCACAGTCTTATATACAAATTTATACAGCAAGAAGTTGTAATCCAAAGAGAAAAAGAAGAAAAACACAGACCTTATATAGGGGGACCAATTTAAAGTCTGAAGCACAAGTGAGGGTCAACTTATACGATGACCTCTTAGTCCATACTGTAGAATCCTCAAAGTCCCCAGTGTAGTGTTTCCTTAAGGGCTGAAGCTTTGTGTTGTGGGAGGTTTCCTGCGGTACGTCTCCCAAAAATACTGGCACTATAGAAATAGAAGAGAAAAAACACAAGTGCCCACAACGGACCTCTAAGGGTAAAACGTGTCATAGCAGCAACGCCAGCCAGATTGTAAGTAGTGAACTAACCCTGAAAGAGATCCATACACCAGATCAGTGATCAAGTAAGGATTACAGCAGGAGCTTTTAAGTTCGATAAAGACATGGTCCGGCAGAGGAGTTGTACACGGTGATACTACTAATAATTGCAACTGTTTATTTTATATCTTGTACCTGCATTCTAATATTGCGCTACTTTATTTGTCAATAAAACTTTTACCCTTAGAGGTCCATTGTGGGCGATTGTGTTTTTTCTCTTATATTTTAATATATATATATATAAAAAATCTGCAACATAATAGGCGGAGCTAAATGATGCTAATTATGTGGGTTTATCAAAGTGGGCGGAACTTTAGGGCAGCGGGTGTGGTAAAAAATTTTCATGCAGGAAATTGATAGCTGCAAAGTGTCCCTGGAAATGTTTTTCAAATGTTGGCAACTATGTACTGGTTTATAACTGAACACATGGGTGAACCAATGACAATCGGCATATATATATATATATATATATATATATATATATATATATATATATATATATATATATAATTTGCATACGAAGAGAGAAGCGCTTCCGGGTGGTAAATCGCCATAGAACAAGCCACTGAGCTGTTGTTCGTTCCTGGTAGAGCGCTTCTCTCTTCGTATGCATATTATATATATATATATATATATATATATATATATATATATAGTTACCAATTAGCAGCTAGAACCTAGGTTCTTTGCTGCTCCTGAGCTTTCCTAGATAAACCTTTTTAGCAAAGGATAACAAGAGAAGGAAGCAAATTAAATAATAGAAGCAAATTGGAAAGTTGTTTAAAATGGTATGCTCTGTCTAAATCATGAATGTCTAATTATGACTTTACTGTCCCTTTAAGACCAGCACTCTAGAACCCAGTTTAGGCAAACATCTCTGCATATGACCATAACTACATCATTAGTACTGAATGCTCCAACCATGTACCTCCCTTTAACTCACAATACATTTACAAAAAGATTATTACTTGTTCCAATATCTGGTCTCTTGTAAATCAGTGCCACAGTTAAGAGATACGGTAAACCCCCTTGAGATTCTTCTATAAAATGTCTAGTTATGCATATTGCCCTCATATTAGAAGACCTTAGAATGTCAATAACTCAGATACAAACTCTACTAGCAAAACCAATTAAAGTTAAAATAAAAAAGGACAAAACACTAATAAAAACGAGCAAAATCAATAGCCCAGAAAAGGCACCCACTATACTAATAATGTCCTTGCACAATTACTTTAGAGAGATATACACAAAAAGCTTTACGGTTTTGGAGCACAACAGGTTAATAGCACAGATGTCATTACACAGGGATCAATAAACATATAGGCAATTTAACCTGTGCTGTAAGGGCTAAACACACAAAACCATTAGGTAAATCTTTAATCCAATGCATTTTGGTTTTTGGATTATAAAATCAGAGATCTTTTTAAACAGAACTATTTAGTGTTTTTGGGAGATGAAGATTTTGAGCTTCAGGAATTTTAAAACATTTTAGGATTGTGATGAGTGGAGAAAAAAACCCTGAGACAAATAGTGAAGTTCAGAAATTATCTACAGAGAACAAATGCAAGATTCTGATCCGCCTCTACATGGTTTCCTAGGCAGTAAAAACTCCCCTGTTGGTCTCTATTTTTAATTAATGGTCATATTTATGTGAAACACAAAAGTATCACCCCAATATCTAGATATCTAATTTCAATGCAATCACTATTAGACATGTTCATTTGTTGCTTTCAGGTTGTAACTATTTCTGAATATTGCTGAATATTGCATCTGCCAGTGAATGCTGCTGGCAGACGCCATATTCCGGCATTAGTTGCTACCCAAAAGCAATAAAGGCACGTCACCCTTATTTAACAATTCTTTTCACAAATAAATTCTAAACGCTCTGAACAATGCCGATTCCAAATTTGTTTAAATTTCTGCATCATAATAATCACATGAATGACTGCTTAATGTTTTGCAGTCATGTGACTGCTATTGAAAAGCATTGAGAAGCAGTGCATTGAATTAAAATAGCCAGTAGGTGGAGCTGTCTGCTTTGTGTTGCAGCAAAGATATGCAAGCCAAGCAAGCTGAAATTAATCAGTTTAACCAGACCTAAGCTATCGAGCAGCTTGCAAAGGAACAAGATCTTCCTGTCTATAAATCAGTACAGATTGCATAGAAAGAACTGTTTGCAGAAAAATACAAGTAAAGTCTATGTTGTGTGATTATTTTATTAGGTTTATAATGCTGTTTAGCATTTAAAGTCTTTATTTCAAAGCTTTAAAAATAATGTATTAGGTGTTACTTATGCCAATTTTGAGAGGGGCCTGGAACCTAACTCCCTCACTTCCCATTGACTTACATTATAAACTGGGTTTCAATTTACAACGGTTTCAATTTACAACCATTCCTTCTGGAACCGGCGTAAACTGAGGGCTACCTGTACTTAAAAAGGGACAAGAAACCCAAAATGTTTATTTCATGATTCAGATAGAAGTAAAATAGAAAGTTATTTAAAATTGCATATATCTATTATCAAATTGTCTTACTTCTCTTAGTATCTTTTGTTGAAAACCAGGGAGGTGAGCTCAGGAGTGTGCACGTCGCTGGAGTAAAGTAGTTTTTAAAGAATGTTATCTATTTGGAAAACCACTAGATGGCATCACTACTACTTGCCATGTATTGCTCCAGACAACTACCTAGATATCTATTCAACAAAGAATGAAGCAAACTTGATGGTAGAAATTAGAAACTTTTTTTCTTTTGTTGTTATATTGTATGCTGTGTCTGAAGCAAAGGAAACGTTTGGGGTTTCATATCCCTTTAACTAACTAATTATAATATATTTTTCTGTGCAAGGATTATAAGCTTATCACTAAAAAAAAATTAATACAATTTATATTTAATATTTTTTATTATTAAAAATGGTACTCATGGTATTTTACAATGTAATAATCGGTGTTCACAGCAAAATTGCTGGACAATTCAGTTTCCAGTTTGCCTCAGCTCAAAAATGTACTTAAAGGGATACTAAACTCATTTTTTTTCTTTCATGATTTAAATAGAAAGTTGCTTAAAATTGCATGTCTAGTTGACTTCTTTCATTCATTCTCTTGCTATCTTTATTTGAAAAAGCAGGAATCTTAGCTAAGGAGCCGGACCATTTTTGGTTCAAAACACTGGATAGAGGATGGTGGCTAAAAACATAATTTATTCTTACCAGATAAATTCCTTTCCTTCCTGGCAGGGAGAGTCCACAACTTCATTCCTTGCTGTTGGGAAATACAACACCTGGCCACCAGGAGGTGGCAAAGACACGCTTAAATATCCCTCCCACTTCCCGTATCCTCATTCTGCGGAGGGAATAAGGAAAAGTAGGCGAAACATCAGGGTAGAAAAGGTGCCAGAAGATATAATATAAAAAGGGAGCCGCCTATCAAAAATATTAATTACGGGCCGGGTCATTGTCTCTCCCTGCCAGAAAGGAAAGGAATTTATCTGGTAAGCATAAATTATGTTTTCCTTCCATAAGGCAGGGAGAGTCCACGACTTCATTCCTTACTGTTGGGAAAACTATACCCAAGCTCCAGAGGATACTGAATGAATAATGGGTGGGAACAGTAATAAGAGGTGGACCCTATTCTGAGGGTACCACAGCCTGCAAAACTTTTCTCACGAAAGCTGCTTCAGCCGAAGCAAACACATCAAACTTGTAAAATTTAGAAAAGGTGTGTAAGGAGGACCAGGTAGCCGCCTTAAAAAATCTGATTGAGGCTTTGTTCTTAAAAGCCCAAGAGCAAGCCACTGCTCTAGTGGAATGAGCCGTTATCCTCTCAGGAGGCTGTCGTCCCGCTGTCTCATAAGCTAAGCAGATGACACTCCTCAACCAGAAAGATCGAAGAAAAGTCGTAGTAGCCTTCTGCCCCTTACACTTCCTCACATAGATGACAAACAAAGAGGAAGATTGTCTGAATTCCTTAGTAGCCTGAAGATAGAACTTCAAGGCACGAACCACATCTAGAAGCTAACGTTCCTTCGCTGAAGAAGGATTAGGACACAAGAAAGGAACAACAATTTCTTGATTAATGTTACGATTCGACACCACCTTAGGGAGAAACCCTAGTTTAGTGAGTAAAACCAGCTTATCAGCATGAAAAACCAGATAAGGGGGATCACATTGCAAAGCAGAAATCTCAGAAACTCTGAGTGCAGAGGCAATAGCCAACAAAAAAAAAGAACCTCCCAAGACAACAATTTAATGCTCAAACTGAGCCTGCTGCAAAACACCAAGGTGGAGCCCCAGATCTAAACACGGGTCTGATTCTAGTCAGTGCCTTAACAAAGGACTGCACATCCGGAAGCTCAGCCAAATGTTTGTGCAGTAACACTGACAGGGCCGATATCTGTCCCAACAGGGAACTAGCAGATAAGCCCTTCTCCAATCCATCCTGGAGGAAAGCTAAAATTCTGGCAACCTTAACCTTATGCCAGGAAAAACCACGCTCTTCACACCAGAACAAGTAAGTCCACCACACTTTATGGTAGATACGAGTAACTGGCTTACAAGCTTTCAGAGAACCCTCTTTTGGCTAAGACTAAGTGTTCAATCTCCACGCAGTCAGCCTCCAGCTTTTGATGAATGAAGGGACCCTGTATCAGCAGATCTCTGCAACAAGGTAACCTCCACTGAGGAGATGAGGACATCCCCACCAGATCCGCAAACCACGTTCTTCGCGGCCACGAATTAGCAATCAAAATCACAGATGCTCGCTCCTACTTGATGCGAGCCACCACACGAGGGAGAAGCGGTAATGGAGGAAAAAGATATATGAGACTGAACCTCCATGGTACTGATAGGGCATCTATGAATTCCGCCTGAGGATCCCTCAACCTCGACACATACCTGGGTAGCTTAGTATTGAGGCGGGATGCCATGAGATCTATCTCCGGCCTCCCCCACTCGCTGCATATCTCTGCAAACACCTCGGGGTGAAGAGACCATTCCCCTGGGTGAAAGGTTCGCCTGCTGAGGAAGTCCGCTTCCCAGTTGTCCACACCCGGAATGTGGATCACTGACAGCGTCATTTGTGAGTCTCAGCCCACTCTAGTATCAGAGATACTTCTCTCATCGCCAAGGAACTTCTCGTTCCCTCTTGATGGTTGATATAGGCAACCAAGGTTATATTGTCTGATTGGAATCTGATAAACTGGGACGAACCCAGAAGGTGCCAAGCCTTCAAGGCATTGAAGATTGCCTGGAGTTACAAAATATTGATCGAAAGGGAGGACTCCTCCTGAGTCCACATACCTTGTGCCTTCTTGGCACCCCAAACCATTCCCCAGCCGGAAAGTCTTGCATCCGTAGTCACAATCTCCCAGGATGGTCTTAAAAAGCACACGCCTTGGGACAGATAATCTGGACAGAGCCACCAGGAGAGCGAGTCTCTCGAAAGGCTGTCCAGCCCAATCTGTTGAGACAGATCTGAATGGTCGCCGTTCCATTGTCTCAGCATGCGTAGTTGCAGGACACCATGAGTCCGATAACCTCCATACACTGAGCCACTGAGGGTCTCGAGGAGGCCTGGAGGGCAAGACATGCAGAAGTTAGCTTGCAACGTCTCTGATCTGTGAGGATAATACTCATGGATATGGAGCCTATTATAGTTCCCAGGAAATTCCCCCATGTATTTGGAGTAAGAGAACTCTTTTCCAAGTTTATCTTCCATCCATGTGATCGAAAAAGACTGAGAAGGGACTCCGAATGTTCTTCCACTAGACGAAAAGATGGTGCCTGTACCAAGATATCGTCCAGGTAAGGAACTACTGCAATACCTTGTGTTCTGGCAATGGCTAGTAGAGCCCCCAGAATATTTGTAAATATCCTTGGAGCAGTAGCTAGGCCAAACGGAAGGGCTATGAACTGGAAGTGCTGATCCAGAAAAGCAAACCTTAGGAACTGAAAATGTTCCCTGTGAATCGGGACGTGAAGGTATGCATCCTTCAGGTCTATTGTGGTCATAAACTGTCCTTCCTGAACCAGAGGCAGGATTGACTGTATTGTTTCCATCATGAAAGAGGAAACACTCAGAAACTTGTTTAAGCACTTTAGGTCCAGAATTGGATGGACAGTGTCCTCCGTCTTTGGAACCACAAAAAGGTTTGAATAAAACCCCAAACCTTTTTCTGCTGTAGGAACCGTGACAATTACTCCTAGAGAGGAGAGATCCCGTACGCAACTCAAGAAGGCAGCCCTCTTTTCTGGTCTTGTCGAAAGACTGGAGAGTAGGAATCTGCCCCTGGGCGGATGAGACTTGAATCCTATCCTGTATCCTTGAGATACAACCTCCAGGACCCAAGGATCCTGTACATTCTGGAACCAAGCGTCTGAAAAAAGAGACAGTCTGCCCCCTACTCGATCCGATCCCGGATCGGGGGCCGCCCGTTCATGCTGATTTGTTCTCGGCGAGCTTCTTAGTCTGTTTTGATTTATTCCAGGAGTGAGCGAGCTTCCAAGTACTCTTGGGCTGCTCGGACTTGGAAGAGAACTGCTGTCAGTGTGACGTGTCACTACGAAAGGAACGAAAATTAGACACTTGCCGTCACTTAGGACTATTCTTCTTATATTGCAGTAGGAAGGCACCTTTCCCTCTGGTAACCATAGAGATAGAGTCCAGCCCTGGACCAAATCAAATCTTCCCCTTGAAGGGAAGAGAAAGAGGTTTGGATTTAGAAGTCATATCCACAGACCAAGACTTCAACCAGAGAGCCCGGCAGGCTAGAACCGCAAAGCCAGCAGCCTTAGCATTTATGCGAATAATCTGCATATTCGCTTCACAGATGAAGGAGTTAGCAATTCACCTTAATTCTCTCCTGAATATTCTCGAGGGGAGTCTCCCCCTCAATGAGCTCCGGCAGAGTGTCGCACCAGTAGGTAGCTGCTCCAGCAACTGCGGCTACAGCTGCCGCCGGTTGAAATAAAAACCCTGTATGTTGAAACATCTTCCTCAGAAAGTTTCCATTTTTTAATCCATAGGCTCTCTAAAAGAAGAACTATCTTCCAGAGGGATAGTAGTATGCTTAGCCAGCGTGGAGATAGTGCCAAGCCACCTTCGGGATGGAGCCCTACAAATCTAATTGAGAGTAAGGGACAGGGAATAATTTCTTAAAAGTAGACGAGGGGGAAAAAGAAGTTCCTACTCTTTCCCATTCATTACTAATAATGTACGCCATCTTAACTGACACAGGAAAAATCAGAGGGACCTTCCTATCTTCATAAACTCTTTGTAATTTAGGGACCTTAGGCTCCTCAGGGAGTGTAGCCTCTGGAACCTCTAGAGTTGACAGAACCTCCTTTAATAAAAAAACGCAGATGCTCAATTTTAAATCTAAAAGCGGTTTCCTCTGTTGAAGGAGGTTTAGTAACTGAAATCTCTGACTCAGAAAGTTCACCCTCTGAAGCTACAAAGGTTAACTCATCCTCGGATAGCTGGGATATAGTAGCTAAATCCGACAAATATTTAGATGACTCTAGGTCAGGAGAACTATGTTTAACCTTTCTCTTGCGTTTGTTAGAGCGAGGTAAGGCACTCAGGGCCACAGACACCGCCGATTGTAACTGTGCTGTAAAGTCAGCTGGAAAAAAGTCCCCTCCAGGTGGAGGATTAGTTGAGCCGTGGGGAACTGCATGTGGAGCGGGTAACGTAGAGAGGGTAGTCATTTCTCGGGAACCAGATTCTGAGAAGTAGACGGCTCAGAAGGGCTAATAGCGCTATGAGTATTAGCAGGCTTGTCTCCCTTCATAGACTTTAGAACAGTGTTTAGGCAAATGGAACAAAATTGAGCGGGCGGGCAAACCACAGCCTCCTCACAATATGAACAGGAATTATTAATTAGTACAGAAGGAGCCGAACCTTCTAATGTAGTATCAGAGTCCTCCATAGCTTTGTATATACCCACAGAAGGACAATAAAAAAAACGCTTTTAACGAAAAAACGGCACCTTAATACTCACAATGGCTGGGGCACTCACCACCTCCTAGACCCAGACAGCTTACAGTGAAAATGCTCTCCTCAGGAGTTATGTCTGCAGCAGGATCTTAGGAAATTAAAGAGACCGCACCAGGTCACGTGGAACGTAAGACAGGACTTCCCCTGCTATGAAAAAGGGAGCGATGCTATTTTGAGCTGCGCAACACTTCAAAAACGAAAGTAAAACCTGTTTGTTTCAAGCCAAAAACACACAGTCTATGAGCCTAAAAAAACTCTGAAAATAAGCAGATATAAATCCCTTATTAACTGTTCAAATAATCTCTCTGAAGGAGATATTAACCCAGATCCTATCGAGGTATAAAGGAGCCACACTGTGACCCTGTATAGCATTTTAAAATGTATATATAAAAAACGGTCTTACCCTCCAGGATCCATGTGAAACTCAAGTGTGACAGTCTTGCAGCAGCGCTTCTGACATGGACTTGTGTGTGTAGCAGCAAGCAGTGAAACTTGTTAACTTGTGAACAGGAGCTGTTGGCGACAGTCTGGATGGGTTTGCAGAAAAACTTTACCTGCATCTCCAGACTCTAGCTTTCATCAATACTCTCACTGAGAGGTTGACATGATTACTTAAAACTCCAGTCCTTTCTCGAAGGGAACATACCCAGACACTTATCTGTCACCTCCAATAGTGACGAAAGGCAAAGAATGACTGGGGGATATGGGAAGTGGGAGGGATATTTAAGCCTTTGGCTGGGGTGTCTTTGCCTCCTCCTGGTGGCCAGGTGTTGTATTTCCAACAGTAAGGAATGAAGTCGTGGACTCTCCCTGACTTATGGAAGGAAATGTGGGTTTAGTATACCTTTAAACTTAAAGTTCAACAGTTTGAAACATTTCTGTTAAAAAGCATAATAATAATAATAATACCACAACAACGAAAAAAGAAACAACAGCTGGTATATCCCAAATGCAATGCAGAGGTAATCAATCTGACACTGTACCTTAACAATTGAGAGAATATAACCATGCAATTATATTCTAATACCATCCAACAACTCTGAAGAACACAGGGAAAAAAAATTACATTACTCTGAACACACTATCGTATTTTATAGAAACTCAAATGTGAGTGTATGCTATCTGTTCAACATGAGATAACACATCAAGGAATAAAAAAAATAAAAAAAAGATGAATGAAAAATAATTTCTTCAGAGATTATTATTATAAGACGCATGTTTATAGAGAATAAAATACATTTTGGAACATACAAGATATAATACAACCTATTGTAAAAATTGTGCTACAACAAGACAATTAATTTAGCCATTTTTAATTTAGGTTTTTGGTATTTTTTCCAATTATGTTTAATGCAAAATTTGCATTTTCACAGTTATAAAGGGACACGGTAATACAAAAATGTTTCACTTCTACAGCATTGTTAGTCTCTAGATATACCTGTTAAATGCCAATAAAAGGGTTAAACTTAAAGGGGCAGTATACAACAATGTATTTAACTGCATGAAATAGACACTACTATAAAGAAGAATATGCACAGATACTGATATAAAAATCCAGTATAACACTTTTTATAAACTTACTTAAGCACTGTTGATGATATTAGCCTAAGACACCCACTGAAAGGGACTGAGACCAGAACCTCCCCTGCATATTATACAAACCAGCAGTCTGAAGTCTGTATACATCAGAATACATCTTAAACTTTGGGGCTTGGTTAAGAGTCTGAAAATCAGCACAATGTTATTTGAAAATCAGCAAAACTATACATTTTTACAAAAACACATCCAGGTTGGCTTTATAAATGGATCATCTACAAAACATTTATGCAAAGAAAAATTTAGTGTACAATGTCCCTTTAAGTTTGTGCACAATGAAGCTGGTCTTGAGCAGGACATGTAAGGTGATTGGCAGCTACATGCCTTTAACATTCCTGATTGGCTCACCAGTTTCAGAGTAAGAATATAACCTACTGCATGAGTTAAACACAGATCATAAGGAAGTTCAGTCAATAAAATACTTAAACAAATTAGAGCATTATTATTGCATTAAGACACGTACAATCTGCAAATGCCTCAGATGTAGGTCAAAGATTATGACCTCTTTCAAAAGTGACAATGAAAACCGACTTCTATCTAGGGTGACCATATTGCCGCTTTAAAAAAGGACACATGAAAAAATCATTTGTCAGGGCTGTTTAGAAATGTTTTGTATAAGAACCCTGACATATGTATTTTTCAATGGTCACCTTAACTAGTCACACATAACAGTGAGTGAAAAGGGGCTCCAATAAGTATAATTGGTACACTTTATACAAATAAATATGACAAAGGATTGATAAAGTAAGAGATATGACAGAATTCATAGGATGAGTCAGTATTCAGCTGGACATCATTTTACGTAAGCTCAGCAAAAAAGCTCAATATATCTTGAAGCCAGATAATTAAATTCCCTTACCTTTATGATGAGTGTCTTGTACTTCTCCAGCATTTCCTGGTTTTCATGACAACCAGCAAGTAATTGCCATACTTCTGCCCTTAGTGCTTCAGGTACCCCTCTCTTCACCAATGAAGACAGTCCCTTGGGCCTTACGCTTAGATTACTGTGCCTGAAGGAAAACAGGAGTAAAAAGTCAAAGAAGAGAATAATAAGTCAGATTTTACCCAATACAAAATGAAGAAAAGGCTATAAAACCAGTTATTAACATTTGCATGATGTAAACAGAACCAGCAGTGTAATAAAAATGATACTATCGGCCAGATTACGAGTTTTGCGTTAAGAGCGGCTCGGTAATAACTTGCAAGTTATTTCCACCGCTCACCTTTAATAGCGCTGCTATTACAGGTTTGCAAAAAACCTGCGTTAGCGGGCAATATGGCAGCGTTGAGCTCCATACCGCACACAAATACCAGCGCTGCTTTGAGCTGGTTTTATGTGCTCGTGCACAATTTCCCCCTAGACATCAATGGGGAGAGCCGGCTAAAAAAAAGTTTAACACCTGCAATAATGGAGCGTAAAGCTCCGTAACGCAGCCCCGTTGATTCCTATGGGGAAAGAAAATGTATATTTACACCTAACACCCTATCATAAACCCTGAGTCTAAACACCCCTAATCTGCCGCCCCCGACATCACCGCCACCTACATTACACTTATTAACCCCTAATCTGCCCCCCCCGACATCACCGCCACCTACATTATACAGGTAGCCTTCAGTTTACGCCGGGGTTAGGTTCCAGGAGGAATGGTTGTAAATCAAAACCATTGTAAATTGAAACCCAGTTTATAATGTAAGTAAATGGGAAGTGAGGGAGTTAGGTTCCAGGCCCCTCTCAAAACTGACATAAGTAACACCTAATACATTATTTTTAAAGCTTTGAAATGAAGACTTTAAATGCTAAACAGCATTATAAACCTAATAATATAGATTGTATCATCATCAAACTAAGTTTAATGAACAAAAACATTTGCTAACAGCACCTAATAAAATAATCACACAACAGACTGCATCATCATCAAACTAAGTTTAATGAACAAAAACGTTTTTTTACTTGCATTTTTCTGCAATCAGTTCTTTGCATTGTTAGCATGTTAGATAATATTGGGTCTGCACCTATTCTATGCATTTCAATCTGCAGTGATTAATAGGCAGTTAGGCACCTTCACTTCAAGCAGCTGGACAGGAAGATAATAGGGAAGTGGCTGCTTGATAGCTAATGTCTGTTCTGTGTACACAGATCAATTTCAGACCTGATAAGTTGCATAACTTTGCTGCAAAACAAGCGGACAGCTCAATCTACTGGCTATTTTAATTATTGCACATGACTGAAAAAAAAAGGTTGTTATTCTAAAACGGCGCCAATTGAACCGGCGTAAACCGAGGGCCACCTGCACTTATTAACCCCTAATCTGCTGCCCCCAATGTCGCCGCCACCTACCTACACTTAATAACCCCTAATCTTCCGCCCCCAACATCGCCGCAACCTACCTACACTTATTAACCCCTAATCTGCCACCCTCAACGTCGCCGCCGCCACTATACTAAAGTTATTAACCCCTAAACCTCTGGCCTCCCACATCACTAACACTAAATAAATATATTAACCCCTAAACCTAACCCTAAGTCTAACCCTAATCCTAACACCCCTAACTTTAATATAATTAAAATAAATCTAAATACAAATTACCATTATTACCTAAATAGTTCCTATTTAAGACTAAATACTTACCTATAAAATAAAACCTAAGCTAGCTACAATATAACTAATAGTTACATTGTAGCTATCTTAGGTTTTATTTTTATTTTACAGGTAAGTTTGTATTTATTTTAACTAGGTAGACTAGTTAGTAAATAGTTATTAACTATTTACTAACTATCTAGTTAAAATAAATACAAATGTACCTGTAACATAAAACCTAACCTGAGTTACACTGACACCTAACATTACACTAAAATCAAATAAATTACATTAATTAAATACAATTAACTAAATTACAAAAAAAAACAACTAAATTACACGAAATAAAAAAGAAATGATCAAATATTTAAACTAATTACACCAAATCTAATAGCCCTATCAAAATAATACCCCCAAATAAAAAAAAAAACCTAGCCTACCCTAAACTGCCAATAGCCCTTAAAAGGGCCTTTTGCGGGGCATTGCCCCAAAGAAATCAGCTCTTTTACCTGTAAAAAAAAAATACAAACAACCCCCCAACAGTAAAACCCCCCACCCACACAACTAATCCCCCCAAAAAAAAACTACCTAAAAAACCTAATCTCCCTATTGCCCTGAAAAGGGCATTTGGGTGGGCATTGCCCTTAAAAGGGCATTTAGCTCTTTTTCTGTGCCCAAAACACTAATTTGAAAATAAAACCCACCCAATAAACCCTTAACAAAACCTAACACTAACAGTTTTTGAAGACCAGACATCCATCTTCATCAAGCCGGGAAAAGTCTTCATCCAAGCGGGCAGAAGTCCTCAACGAAGCTGGGAGGAGTCTTCATCCAAGCGGCAATAAGTAATCCTCCAGGTGGGCAGAAGTCTTCATCCAGACGGCATCTTCTATCTTTATCCTTCCAACGCGGAGCGGCTCCATCTTCAAGACATTGGGGCGGAGCATCCTCTTCTTTCGCTGGATCTTGAAGAATAAAGGTTCCTTTAAATGACGTCATCCAAAATGGCGTCCCTTGAATTCTGATTGGCTGATAGAATTCTATCAGCCAATCGGAATTAAAGGCTAAAAAATCCTATTGGCTGATGCAATCAGCCAATAGGATTGAGCTTCAATCCTACTGGCTGATCCAATCAGCCAATAGGATTGAGCTCACATTATATTGGCTGATTTTTTAGATAGAATTCTATAAGCCAATCGGAATTCCAGGGACACATCTTGGATGACGTCATTTAAAAGAACCATCATTCTTCAAGATCATTCTTCAAGATCCAGCAAAAGAAGAGGATGCCCCGCGCCGGATGTCTTGAAGATGGAGCCACTGTTAGGTTTATTTAAGGGTTTATTGGGTGGGTTTTATTTTTAGATAAGGGACTTTAGCAGCATAAAAGAGCTAAATGCCCTATTTTTGTTTTACAGGTAAAAGAGCTGATTTCTTTGGGGCAATGCCCTGCAAAAGGCCCCTTTAAGGGCCATTGGTAGTTTATTGTAGGCTATGGGTTTTTTATTTTTATTTTGGGGGCTTTTCTATTTTGATAGGGCTATAAGATTAGGTGTAATTAGTTTAAATATTTGATCATTTCTTTTTATTTTGTGTAATTTAGTGTTTATTATTTTTTGTAACTTATTTATAAATGTATTTTGTTAATTTAATTTATTTAATTTTAGTGTAATGTTAGGTTTTAGGCCCCAATTTATCAAAGGGCTTGCGGACCTGATCCGACACTGCGGAACAGGTCCGCAAGACCTCGCTAAATGTGGAGAGCAATATGCTCTCCGCATTTAACATTGTACCAGCAGCTCACAAGAGCTGCTGGTGCAACGCCGCCCCCTGCAGACTCGCAGCCAATCGGCCACCAGCAGGGAGGTGTCAATCAAGCAGGCGGACAGGGTTATGGAGCAGCGGTCTTTAGACCGCTGCTTCATAAGTTCTGTTTCTGGCGAGTCTAAAGACTCGCCAGAAACACGGCCCTTCAAGCTCCGTATGGAGCTTGATAAATGGGCCTGTTAGTGTAAGACAGGTTAGGTTTTATTTTACAGGTAAATTTGTATTTATTTTGACTAGGTAGCTAGTAAATAGTTAATAACTATTTACTAACTAGTATACCTAGTTAAAATAAATACAAACTTACCTGTGAAATAAAAATAAAACATAAGCTAGATACAATATAACTATTAGTTATATTGTAGCGATCTTAAAGGGACACTGAACCCAAATTTTTTCTTTCGTGATTCAGATAGAGCATGCAATTTTAAATAACTTTCTAATTTACTCCTATTATCAATTTTTCTTTGTTCTCTTGCTTTCTTTATTTGAAAAAGAAGGCATCTAAGCTATTTTTTTGGTTCAGGACCATGGAAAGCACTTTTTTTATTGATAAGGGAATTTACCCACCAATCAGCAAGAACAACACAGTGTGTTTGCCAAAAATGGGCCGGTATCTAAACTTACATTCTTGCATTTCAAATAAAGATACCATGAGAATGAAAAGAATTTGATAATAGGAGTAAATTAGAAAGTTTCTTAAAATGTCAAGCTCTATCTGAATCAAGAAAGAAAAAAAGGAAATTTATGCTTACCTGATAAATTTATTTCTTTTAAGATATGACGAGTCCACGGATTTCATCCTTACTTGTGGGATTAAACTTCCTGCCAGCAGGAAGTGGCAAAGAGCACCACAGCAGAGCTGTATATTTAGCTCCTCCCTTCCCCTCCTCCCCCAGTCATTCGACCGAAGTTAGGAAGAGAAAGGAAAAGTCAAAGGTGCAGAGGTGACTGAAGTTTAATAAAATAAAGTACATACCTGTCTTAGAAATGACAGGGTGGGCCGTGGACTGGATTTCCTTTTCTTTTACAAGATATGACGAGTCCACGGATTTCATCCTTACTTGTAGGATACAATATCAAAGCTACAGAACACAGATGAAAGGGAGGGACAAGACAGGAACCTAAACGGAAGGCACCACTGCTTGAAGAACCTTTCTCCCAAAAATAGCCTCAGAAGAAGCAAAAGTATCAAATTTGTAAAATTTGGAAAAAGTGTGAAGAGACGACCAAGTTGCAGCATTGCAAATCTGTTCAACAGAAGCATCGTTTTTTAAAAGCCCATGTGGAAGCCACCGCTCTAGTAGAATGAGCCGTAATTCTTTCAGGAGGCTGCTGTCCAGCAGTCTCATATGCCAAACGGATGATACTCTTCAGCCAAAAAGAAAGAGAGGTAGCCGTAGCCTTCTGGCTCCTATGCTTTCCAGAAAACACAATGAATAATGAAGATGATTGACGGAATTCCTTAGTCGCCTGTAAGTAAAACTTCAGGGCATGGACCACGTCCAAATTATGCCACAGACGCTCCTTCTTAGAAGAAGGATTAGGACATAATGAAGGAACAACAATTTCCTGATTAATATTCTTATTTGAAACAACCTTAGGAAGGAACCCAGGTTTGGTAAGTAAAACCACCTTATCAGAATGGAAGATAAGATAAGGCGAGTCACATTGTAACGCTGAAAACTCAAACTCTTCGAGCAGAAGAAATAGCAACCAAAAATAAAACTTTCCAAGATAACAACTTAATATCTATGGAATGCATGGGTTCAAACGGAACCCCTTGAAGAACATTAAGAACTAAATTCAAACTCCAGGGTGGAGCAATTGGTCTAAACACAGGCTTGATTCTGGTCAGAGCCTGACAAAAAGACTAAACGTCTGGAACATCTGCCAAACGTTTGTGTAGTAAAATTGACAAAGAAGAGATTTGTTCCTTTAAGGAACTGATTCACACCAATGAAGATATTTACGCCATATCTTATGGTAGATCTTTCTGGTAACAGGCTTACGTGCCTGAATCAAAGTATCAATGACCGAATCAGAGAACCCCTGCGTAGATAAAATCAAGCGTTCAATCTCCAAGCAGTCAGCTGCAGTGAAACTAGATTCAGATGAAGGAAAGGTCCCTGAATGAGAAGGTCCTGCCTCAATGGAAGCTTCCACGGCGGCAGAGAGGACATGTCCACTAGATCTGCATACCAAGTCCTGCAAGGCCACGCAGGCGCAATTAGAATTACTGAAGCCCTCTCCTGTTTGATCCGAGCAATCACCCGGGGAAGGAGAGCAAACGGTGGAAACACGTAAGCTAGGTTGAACGACCAAGGCACTGCCAAGGCATCTATCAGTTCGGCCTGAGGATCCCACTACCTGGATCCGTATCTTGGAAGCTTGGCATTCTGACGAGAAGCCATCAGATCCAATTCCGGTCTGCCCCATCTGAGGATCAGAGTGGTAAAGACCTCCGGATGGAGTTCCCACTCCCCCGGATGAAACGTCTGTCTGCTTAAAAAGTCCGCTTCCCAGTTATCCACTCCTGGGATGTAGATTGCTGACAGATAACAAAAGTGAGCCTCCGCCCATCGAATTATCTTGGATACTTCTGTCATCGCTAAGGAACTCCTTGTTCCTCCCTGATGATTGATGTAAGCCACAGTCGTGATGTTGTCCGACTGAAAGCGGATGTATTTGGCCGAAGCCAACTGAGGCCACGCCTGAAGCACATTGAATATTGCTCTCAATTCCAGAGTATTGATTGGAAGAAGAGATTCCGGCTTAGTCCACACACCCTGAGTCTTCAGGGAATTCCAAACTGCACCCCAGCCCAGTAGGCTGGCGTCCGTTGTCACTATCACCCATGAGGGTCTGCGGAAGCACGTCCCTTGGGACAGATGATCCGGCGACAACCACCAAAGAAGAGAGTCTCTTGTCTCCTGATCCAGATCTATCTGAGGAGACAAATTTTCATAATCTCCATTCCACTGCCTGAGCATGCTCAGTTGTAGTGGTCTGAGATGAAAACGAGCAAACTGAATGATGTCCATTGCCGCCACCATCAATCCAATTACCTCCATGCACTGAGCCACTGATGGCCGAGGGTTGGACTGAAGAGCTCGGCATGTGTTCAGAATCTTTAACTTTCTGATCTCCGTCAGGAAAATTTTCATAGATATGGAATCTATTAGAGTTCCCAAGAAGGGAACCTTTGTCTGTAGAATTAATTAACTCTTTTCTAGATTCACCTTCCATCCGTGAATTCTCAGAAAGGACAACACCATGTCTGTATGTGTGAGGTTTATATTCCTCTTTATTGCTGCAACAAGTTGAAATAAGAAAATCTCAGCTGCAGACCTAAAATATTGTTTGTACCACTTCCCCTTTGCTACTGATATATATAATTAGTAACCATTTGCAGAGAGTGGGTATTAATGCTGAGGATGTATATTGCAATTCAGAGATTGTTACAATTAGTAACTTAGATATATAAATGAGGGAAAAGGAATAGTAGCTGTTCTGTGGTTTCAGCTATATTGAATCTGAGTCTTTGTTACCAATCCTTACTGGGTATCTTAAGTTTAAGATTTCTTGTCGAGAGCCATACCAGATCACCTACCACATATGTTGGAGAGGGTCTTCTGCGGAGATTATAATAATGTCTTTGTCTTTCCTGAGATTTTGCTATATTTTCCTGTAGAGTCTTGAAAACTTCTCTATGTTTTGCTGCAAAGTCATTGAAGTTTGGACAGTCTGAAGTAGTAACAACTGGTATGCCAGAGGTTGGATAAGAATTGGGATGAAAGCCATAGTTAGCATGGAACGGTGACATTTTGGTGGATGCATTTTGTGAATTGTTGAAAGCAAACTCTGCCAAACATAAATATGTTAGCCACTGGTCCTGTTGATAGGAACAAAAGCAACGGAGGTACTGCTCCAACCATTGATTCACCCGTTCAACTTGCCCGTTGGTTTGAGGATGGAACGAGGTAGAAAGTCAGTGATCCATTTGGAGCTGAGTTGTAAGTGACCTCCAAAACCGGGAAGTGAACTGTGTCCCGCGATCTGAGGTCAAAATCTTCGGGAAGCCATGTAAACGGACAATGTTGTCCAGAAAAAGTTTAGCGGTCTCAGAAGCAGATGGTAATTTATGAAATGGAACAAAGTGTGCCATCTTGGTAAGAAGGTCAACAACCACCATGATAGTATTCATGCCAGATGAAACGGGAAGCTCAACAATGAAGTCAAGGGAGATGTGATGCCATGGTTGAGACGGAATGGGCAGAGACATGAGATGTCCATAAGGAGAGTTTTTGGTAGCCTTTGAAGTTGCACAAATTGTGCAACCTTTTATGTAATTCTTGATACATTTCGCCATTGATGGCCACCAATAAGTTCTTTGCATATTTTCAAGTGTTCTCCTTTCTCCAGGATGTCCAGCAAGGGGGGACTCGTGGTGAGTTGTAGCAAAAAAGACCTGAGACTGCTGGGTACGTATAATCTCTTATTACGATAAAGTAATCCATCGGTTCCTGGTTCCAGATTTTCCCCGAATAGCTTCTGATCAGTGTTGTATGAATCTTTGAAAGCTTTCAGTAGATAAGGTGTTAAACCAATAAATTTGTCTGATGGGATTATTGAACTGATTTCTGGTTGGTACACTCGAGGATGATCTTTTCTTGATAGAGCATCGGCCTTTCCATTCTTGGATGAAGGTCTGTAGACTATATGGAAATTAAATCTTGTGAAAAAAAGAGACCAACGCACTTGTCTGGAAGAGAGAGTCTTACTGGTTTGAAGAAATTCGAGATTCTTATGATCTGTGTAGATGATAATAGGTAGTTTAGTTCCTTCCAGAAGGTGTCTCCAATTCTCTAATGCCTACTTGATTGCTAGAAGTTCCTTCTCGCCAATTGGGTAATTAACTTCTGAAGGACTTAAAACTTTAGAAAAGAATGCTACTGGATGGAGTGGTTCTGTTGCTGATGCTTTCTGTGATAGGATGGCACCTATTGCGAACTCTGAGGAGTCTGCCTCCAATATATACTGAAGTTTTGGGTCAGGAAAACAGAATTTATGCTTACCTGATAAATTACTTTCTCCAACGGTGTGTCCGGTCCACGGCGTCATCCTTACTTGTGGGAATATCTCTTCCCCAACAGGAAATGGCAAAGAGTCCCAGCAAAGCTGGCCATATAGTCCCTCCTAGGCTCCGCCCACCCCAGTCATTCGACCGACGGACAGGAGGAAATATATATAGGAGAAACCATATGGTACCGTGGTGACTGTAGTTAGAGAAAATAATTCATCAGACCTGATTAAAAAAACCAGGGCAGGCTGTGGACCGGACACACCGTTGGAGAAAGTAATTTATCAGGTAAGCATAAATTCTGTTTTCTCCAACATTGGTGTGTCCGGTCCACGGCGTCATCCTTACTTGTGGGAACCAATACCAAAGCTTTAGGACACGGATGAAGGGAGGGAGCAAATCAGGTTACCTAAACGGAAGGCAACACAGCTTGCAAAACCTTTCTCCCAAAAATAGCCTCCGAAGAAGCAAAAGTATCAAATTTGTAAAATTTGGCAAAAGTGTGCAGTGAAGACCAAGTCGCTGCCTTACATATCTGGTCAAAAGAAGCCTCGTTCTTGAAGGCCCATGTGGAAGCCACAGCCCTAGTGGAGTGAGCTGTGATTCTTTCAGGAGGCTGTCGTCCGGCAGTCTCATAAGCCAATCGGATGATGCTTTTAAGCCAAAAGGAAAGAGAGGTAGAAGTCGCTTTTTGACCTCTCCTTTTACCAGAATAAACAACAAACAAGGAAGAAGTTTGTCTGAAATCTTTTGTAGCCTCTAAATAGAATTTTAGAGCACGGACTACGTCCAAATTGTGTAACAAACGTTCCTTCTTTGAAACTGGATTCGGACATAAAGAAGGTACAACTATCTCCTGGTTAATATTTTTGTTAGAAACAACCTTAGGAAGAAAACCAGGCTTAGTACGCAAAACCACCTTATCTGCATGGAACACCAGATAGGGCGGAGAACACTGCAGAGCAGATAACTCTGAAACTCTTCTAGCAGAAGAAATTGCAACCAAAAACAAAACTTTCCAAGATAGTAACTTAATATCTATGGAATGTAAAGGTTCAAACGGAACCCCTTGAAGAACTGAAAGAACTAGATTTAGACTCCAGGGAGGAGTCAAAGGTCTGTAAACAGGCTTGATCCTAACCAGAGCCTGAACAAATGCTTGAACATCTGGCACAGCTGCCAGTCTTTTGTGTAGTAAGACAGATAAAGCAGAGATCTGTCCCTTTAGAGAACTTGCAGATAATCCTTTCTCCAAACCTTCTTGTAGAAAGGAGAGAATCTTAGGAATTTTTATCTTATTCCATGGGAATCCTTTGGATTCACACCAACAGATATATCTTTTCCATATTTTATGGTAAATCTTTCTAGTTACCGGTTTTCTGGCCTGAACCAGAGTATCTATCACAGAATCTGAAAACCCACGCTTCGATAGAATCAAGCGTTCAATCTCCAAGCCGTCAGCTGGAGGGAGACCAGATTTGGATGTTCGAATGGACCCTGAACAAGAAGGTCCTGTCTCAAAGGTAGCTTCCATGGTGGAACCGATGACATATTCACCAGGTCTGCATATCAAGTCCTGCGTGGCCACGCAGGAGTTATCAAGATCACCGAGGCCCTCTCCTGATTGATCCTGACTACCAGCCTGGGAATGAGAGGAAACGGTGGAAATACATAAGCTAGGTTCAAGGTCCAAGGTGCTACTAGTGCATCTACTAGAGTCGCCTTGGGATCCCTGGATCTGGACCCGTAGCAAGGAACCTTGAAGTTCTGACGAGACGCCATCAGATCCATGTCTGGAATGCCCCATAATTGGGTTATTTGGGCAAAGATCTCCGGGTGGAGTTCCCACTCCCCCGGATGGAATGTCTGACGACTCAGAAAATCCGCCTCCCAGTTTTCCACACCTGGGATGTGGATCGCAGACAGGTGGCAGGAGTGATCCTCCGCCCATTGAATTATTTTGGTCACTTCTTTCATCGCCAGGGAACTCCTTGTTCCCCCCTGATGATTGATATATGCAACGGTCGTCATGTTGTCTGATTGGAACCTTATGAATCTGGCCTTTGCTAGTTGAGGCCAAGCCCTGAGAGCATTGAATATCGCTCTCAGTTCCAGAATGTTTATCGGGAGAAGAGACTCTTCCCGAGACCATAGACCCTGAGCTTTCAGGGATTCCCAGACCGCGCCCCAGCCCACTAGACTGGCGTCGGTCGTGACAATGACCCACTCTGGTCTGCGGAAGCTCATTCCCTGGGACAGATGGTCCAGGGTCAGCCACCAACGGAGTGAATCTCTGGTCTTCTGATCTACTTGAATCATTGGAGACAAGTCTGTATAATCCCCATTCCACTGTTTGAGCATGCACAGTTGTAATGGTCTTAGATGAATTCGTGCAAAAGGAACTATGTCCATTGCTGCAACCATCAACCCTACTACTTTCATGCACTGCGCTATGGAAGGACGAGGAACAGAATGAAGAGCTTGACAAGAGCTTAGAAGTTTTGATTTTCTGACCTCTGTCAGAAAAATCCTCATTTCTAAGGAATCTATTATTGTTCCCAAGAAGGGAACTCTTGTTGACGGGGACAGAGAACTTTTTTCTTTGTTCACCTTCCATCCGTGAGATCTGAGAAAGGCCAGAACGATGTCTGTATGAGCCTTTGCTTTTGACAGGGACGACGCTTGTATTAGAATGTCGTCCAAGTAAGGTACTACTGCAATGTCCCTCGGTCTTAGAACCGCTAGAAGGGACCCTAGTACCTTTGTGAAAATCCTTGGAGCAGTGGCTAACCCGAATGGGAGTGCCACAAACTGGTAATGCTTGTCCAGAAAAGCGAACCTTAGGAACTGATGATGTTCTTTGTGGATAGGAATATGTAGGTACGCATCCTTTAGATCCACGGTAGTCATAAATTGACTTTTCTGGATAGTGGGTAGAATCGTTCGAATGGTTTCCATCTTGAACGATGGTACCCTGAGAAATTTGTTTAGGATCTTCAAATCCAAAATTGGTCTGAAAGTTCCCTCTTTTTTGGGAACTACAAACAGATTGGAATAAAATCCCATTCCTTGTTCCTTTATTGGAACTGGGTGTATCACTCCCATCTTTAACAGGTCTTCTACACAATGTAAGAATGCCTGTCTCTTTATTTGGTTTGAGGATAAGTGAGACATGTGGAACCTTCCCCTTGGGGGTAGTTCCTTGAATTCCAGGAGATAACCTTGAGAAACTATTTCTAGCGCCCAGGGATCCTGAACATCTCTTGCCCAAGCCTGAGCAAAGAGAGAGAGTCTGCCCCCACTAGATCCGGTCCCGGATCGGGGGCTACTCCTTCATGCTGTTTTGTTAGCAGCGGCAGGCTTCTTGGCCTGCTTACCCTAGTTCCAGCCTTGCATCGGTTTCCAGGCTGGTTTGGGTTGTGAGGCATTACCCTCTTGCTTAGAGGATGCAGAATTAGAGGCCGGTCCGTTCCTGAAATTGCGAAAGGAACGAAAATTAGACTTATTTTTAGCCTTGAAAGACCTATCTTGTGGAAGGGCGTGGCCCTTTCCCCCAGTGATGTCTGAAATAATCTCTTTTTCGATTCTGGTCCAAATAGAGTTTTACCTTTGAAAGGGATGTTAAGCAATTTTGTCTTGGATGACACATCCGCTGACCAAGACTTTAGCCAAAGCGCTCTGCGCGCCACGATAGCAAACCCTGAATTTTTCGCCGCTAATCTAGCTAATTGCAAAGCGGCATCTAAAATAAAAGAGTTAGCCAATTTAAGTGTGTGAACTCTGTCCATAACCTCCTCATATGGAGTCTCTCTACTGAGCGACTTTTCTAGTTCCTCGAACCAGAACCACGCTGCTGTAGTGACAGGAACAATGCACGAAATGGGTTGTAGAAGGTAACCTTGCTGTACAAAAATCTTTTTAAGCAAACCTTCCAATTTTTTATCCATAGGATCTTTGAAAGCACAACTATCTTCGATAGGAATAGTAGTGCGTTTGTTTAGAGTAGAAACTGCCCCCTCGACCTTAGGGACTGTCTGCCATAAGTCCTTTCTGGGGTCGACCATAGGAAATAATTTCTTAAATATAGGGGGGGGGGAACAAAAGGTATGCCGGGCTTTTCCCACTCCTTATTTACTATGTCCGCCACCCGCTTGGGTATAGGAAAAGCGTCAGGGTGCACCGGAACCTCTAGGAACTTGTCCATCTTGCATAATTTCTCTGGAATGACCAAGTTGTCACAATCATCCAGAGTAGATAACACCTCCTTAAGCAGTGCGCGGAGATGTTCTAATTTAAATTTAAATGTCACAACATCAGGTTCAGCTTGTTGAGAAATTTTTCCTGAATCTGAAATTTCTTCATCTGACAAAACCTCCCTCATGGCCCCTTCAGATTGGCGTGAGGGTATGACAGAACAATTATCATCAGCGCCCTCCTGCTCTTCAGTGTTTAAAACAGAGCAATCGCGCTTTCTCTGATAAGTAGGCATTTTGGATAAAATATTTGCTATGGAGTTATCCATTACAGCCGTTAATTGTTGCATGGTAATAAGTATTGGCGCACTAGATGTACTAGGGGCCAACTGCGTGGGCAAAACTGGTGTAGACACAGTAGGAGATGATGTACTATCATGTTTACTCCCCTCATCTGAGGAATCATCTTGGGCAATTTCATTATCTGTGGCAGTACTGTCCTTACTTTGTTTGGACGCTATGGCACAATTATCACATAAATTTAAATGGGGAGACACATTGGCTTTCATACATATAGAACATAGCTTATCTGAAGGTACAGACATGTTAAACAGGCTTAAACTTGTCAACAAAGCACAAAAAAACGTTTTAAAACAAAACCGTTACTGTCTCTTTAAATTTTAAACAGAAAACACTTTATTACTGAATATGTGAAAAAGTAGGAAGGAATTGTTAATTTCACCACAGTGTCTTAAAGCATTAATAGTATTGCACACCAAATTTCAGAGCTTTAACCCTTAAAATAACGGAACCGGCGCCGTTGATAAATTTAACCCCTATACAGTCCCAGCTATAGTTTTTGCTGAGACCCAACCAAGCCCAGAGGGGAATACGATACCAATTGACGCCTTCTAGAAGCTTTTCCAGCAATTTTTAGATCCTCACACATGCATCTGCATGCCCTGCTCTCAAAAAACAACTGCGCAGTAATGGCGCGAAAATGAGGCTCAGTCTACAATTAGGAAGGCCCCCTGACTGGAAAAGGTGTCTAACACAGTGCCTGCCGTTTAATAAACGTTCCCCAAGTTTATAAATGCAAATTGTCAGCATAAATATGAATAAAATGCCCAAATAAAGCAATCGATTTAGCCCATAAAAATGTCTACCAGCTTTTTAGCCCATAATAAGCCCTTTATTCTGTTTGTTTGACTAAGAAAATGGCTTACTGGTCCCCATGAGGGGAAATGACAGCCTTCCAGCATTACATCGTCTTGTTAGAAATATGGCTAGTCATACCTTAAGCAGAAAAGTCTGCTAACTGCTTCCCCCAACTGAAGTTACTTCATCTCAACAGTCCTATGTGGAAACAGCAATCGATTTTAGTTACTGTCTGCTAAAATCATCTTCCTCTCACAAACACAAATCTTCATCCTTTTCTGTTTCAGAGTAAATAGTACATACCAGCACTATTTTAAAATAACAAACACTTGATAGAAGAATAAAAACTACATTTAAACACCAAAAAACTCTTAACCATCTCCGTGGAGATGTTGCCTGTGCAACGGCAAAGAGAATGACTGGGGTGGGCGGAGCCTAGGAGGGACTATATGGCCAGCTTTGCTGGGACTCTTTGCCATTTCCTGTTGGGGAAGAGATATTCCCACAAGTAAGGATGACGCCGTGGACCGGACACACCAATGTTGGAGAAATTTGAGGATTGGTGCAGATGTAATCTTTGACTTGAGTAACTCAAAAGCTGTGGCTGCTTCTGTTGACCATTGGAATTTGGTACGAGTGCTAGTGAGTTGAGTTAAGGGTTTTGCCAACTTGGAGAAATCTTTTACAAATTTTCGGTAGTAGTTGGTGAAGCCCAAAAATTTTTGAAGTTCTTTTTTATTTCTAGGTGTTACCCAGTCTTTGACTGTCTCCACTTTATCTTCTTGCATGCTGATTCCGTTAGGTGAGATGTTATACCCAAGGAAAGAGATAGTGTTAGTGTGGAACTGACATTTTTCTAGCTTGACATACAATCTATGTGTACGTAACCTGGATAGTACTTGGCGCACGTGTTTTACATGCTCTTCATAGGAATTGGAGTAAATGAGGATGTTGTCTAGGTAGATGACAATACAGACATCAAGAAGATCCCTAAACACATTGTTGATGAAATGTTGGAAGGTACCAGGGGCGTTGCAGAGCCCAAATGGCATGACCAGGTACTCATAAAGTCCGTACCTGGTCCTAAAGGCAGTCAACCATTCATCGCCTTCGCGAATCCTGACAAGATTATATGCACCTCTTAAATCCATTTTTGTGTAGATGGTAGCTTCCTGCAGGCGCTCTATCAGCTCTGGAATCAGCGGTAACGGGTAGCGGTTCTTAATGGTACGTTGATTTAATTCCCTGTAATCTATAATGGGGCGTAACGAACCATCCTCTTTCTTGACGAAGAACATGCCCGCGCCAGCTGATGAGGTTGATGGTCGAATGAAGCCTTTACGAAGATTTTCTTCCAGGTA
Organism: Bombina bombina; assembly: GCF_027579735.1. Lineage (NCBI taxonomy): Eukaryota > Metazoa > Chordata > Amphibia > Anura > Bombinatoridae > Bombina > Bombina bombina. Next base: position 99,342,800 of record NC_069508.1, read on the forward strand.
TGTTTTCAAATGTTCCAGTTCTGGAGTTGATAATGGATACAGTCTTCCATAGGGTATGGAGGAACCTGGTTTGATATCTATCGGACAGTCGTATACTCGATGCGGAGGTAACGTCTCAGCCTCTACTTTACTGAAGACATCAGTATACTCTAAATAGACCTGAGGAACTTGTGGTTCTACAAGAGACGTTGTTAAAAATGTACGAGTAGTGTAACAAGTGTGTTTGCAGAATTCAGATATGAGTTTTATCTGCAGAGTCGTCCAATCAATTTCTGGCCGGTGTTTCCTGCACCATGAGATACCTAAAACTATCGGAAAGAGGGAGAAGGAATAACATCAAACTCAATTAATTCAGTATGACCTGCTGATGTACATAACGATAGAGGGACGGTCTGATGAGTTATGGGACCACTGGCAATGGAAGACCCATCAATGACTCGAATGGCTACAGGTTTTTGCTTAATCACACAAGGAATTTTATGTATTACAGTAGCAGAATCAATGAAATTCCCGTATGCTCCTGTGTCTATGATGGCCTCAGAGTGTAGGTTTCGGTGATCCCACTGCAAAGATACAGATAGTTTACAGTAAGTGTGTGAAATAGTTGGGGATTGAGAAGTAGAAAAGAAGTAACACTTACTTTTCTTTGTCTTTTCGAGGAGAGGACATTCGGTGATGGAATGGGAGGAGTTGGAGCAGTACATGCAAAGCATGTTTAGTCTTCTGCGGGTTCTTTCTTGAAGCGTTAATGGAGCTCTTGCTAACCCAACCTCCATAGGTTCTGGTGCAGATCTTTGAGAAAATGAAGGAGAGGCAGAGGATGGTGTTCTTGTTACAGTATCAGTATGTCCTCTTTCTGATCTCCTCTCTCTTAGACGTCGGTCAATTTGAATAACCAAGGTCATTAGGGTTTCCAGGGTCTTTGGTAGATCTGTGCGAGCTAGCTCGTCCTTAATGTTATCTGATAAACACAGACGAAACTGATTTCTTAACGCAATCGGATTCCATTGGGAATCTCTAGCGTATTGCTTAAACTCGGTTATGTAGTCTTCGACTTGACGTTTCCCTTGCTTCAAGTTTCGCATTGAAGTCTCAGCTGAGAGTTGAGCATCAGAATCTAGATAGAGTTCATCCATTTGGCGGAAAAATTCATCTAAAAAACCCAGTATTGGCTGATTGGTTTCAAAGGAAGCATCTGCCCAGACACGGGGTTCACCCCTAAGGAAAGAAATCACAGTGAGCACCTTCACTCTTTCTGTAAAATAAGTCTTTGGTTTTAGACTGAATAGCAAGAAACAGGCAGTCTTGAACTGACGGTAAAGTTTTCTGTTCCCAGCAAAAGGTTCTGGTAGGGACTGGTTTTCAATTTCTAGTTCTCTTAGTGCTATACCCATTTGATCAACACGTTGTGATAGAGTGTATACAAATTGTGGGAGGTCTGCTGGATCTGTTGTCATGGCTTAGTTTTACTGTGAGGTTTATATTCCTCTTTATTGCTGCAACAAGTTGAAATAAGAAAATCTCAGCTGCAGACCTAAAATATTGTCTGTACCACTTTGCTACTGATATATATAATTAGTAACCGTTTGCAGAGAGTGGGTATTAATGCTGAGGATGTATATTGCAATTCAGAGATTGTTACAATTAGTAACTTAGATATATAAATGAGGGAAAAGGAATAGTAGCTGTTCTGTGGTTTCAGCTATATTGAATCTGAGTCTTTGTTACCAATCCTTATGTTTAAATTGGGTGAGTGTATTATTCACTTCTGAATATCCTGACAGGTTATGCCTTTATATACTGAAATGCTCCGGTAACAAGTTAGCAGTTTCACTGATGGTTTCGTAGTGCTGGGAAGCCAAATGAATCAGCGTATGTGCTGTGTCCCTGACAGCGTCTGTGCTGTGTCCGTGTCAGCGTGTGAGAGCAGGTTGAATGGGCGTGCAGAGTCTCAGAGCTGCATGAGTGACAGATGACGTCACACGCTAACGCTGATAGACGATACCGGGTAAAACTGAAAGTCCGTACCTCCGGTAATGTTTACACTGCTTTGGTATATTTCGTAGTGACTGAGGATCTCCGGTGGTATGAACAGATCAGGGTTTGAGGTAGGAGCAGTCTGACAGCGTCCTTGGTGATTCCTGAGGTATATGTTTGTTTGTTTCAGTGATCCCAATACGATATATATATTCTTCAGAGTTATAGGATGATAGAGAGGAGTTATGATAATCCAAGGTTGTTGAGCTTGATAGAAATCCACAAAGGGAGAGATAGAAGTTTGCTAATTAGCAGGAGCTTAGCTGGAAACGACTTTACTGAGGTATGAGTCAAAAAACTAAGCACTAGGAATAGGGCGTGGACTGGATTTAAAGGAAACAGGTAGCAGCAACTGTCATAGGTGGGAGGATACATGGAAATCCTAACAGTATGAGACTTATCGTCCAGATAAGATGCCACTGCAATGCCCAGCGGCCTGAGAACCGCCAGAAGGCACCCTAGAACCTTTGTGAAGATCCTGGGAGCTGTGGCCAACCCGAAGGGAAGAGCCACAAACTGAAAATGTTTGTCCAGGAAGGAAAACCTTAGGTACTGATAATGATCCTTGTGGATAGGAATATGAAGGTATGCATCCTTCAAGTCCACGGTAGTCATATATTGACCCTCCTGGATCATTGGCAAAATTGTTCGAATAGTCTCCATCTTGAAAGATGGGACTCTGAGAAACTTGTGTAGACTTTTGAGATCTAAAATGGGTATGAACGTTACCTCTTTTTTGGGAACCACAAAAAGATTTGAGTAAAACCCCTGCCCCTGTTCCAGTCTTGGAACGGGACGAATTACTCCCATAATAGAGATGTCTTTTACACAACGTAAGAAAGCCTCTCTTTTTATCTGGTCTACAGACAATCGTGAAAGAAGAAATCTCCCCCTTGGGAGAAAATTTTTGAATTCCAGTTGATACCCGTGGGTCACGATTTCCAGTGCCCAGGGGTCCTGAACATCTCTTACCCAAGCCTGGACAAAGAAAGAAAGTCATCCCCCTACTAAATCCTGTCCCGGATCGGGGGCCGCCCCTTCATGCTGTCTTGGTAGTAGCAGCGCGCTTCTTGGGTTGTTTACCCTTGTTCCAAGCCTGGTTGGGTCTCCAGACGGACTTGGCCTGAGCAAACTTCCCTTCCTGTTTCACGGAGGAAGGAGAAGAAGAGGGAACTCCTGTAAAGTTCTGAAAGGAACGAAAATTATTTTGTTTACCCCTCAATTTACCAGTCTTATCCTGAGGTAGATGACCCTTAACTCCAGTAATGTCAGAAATGTTTTCCTTCAAGTCAGGCCCGAATAGGGTTTTACCCTTGAAAGGAATTGTCATGAACCAAGCCTCCAGACTAAAAAGAAAAATAAAAGGTTTGGGAGGCATTCCGCTCGAAAGGGCTGTGCAGGAATTTGAACCTGTGGCTCTGTGGTTACTATTCCTGTTTTGCTTGCTTGTTGAGCCACAGTCAGTTCTAGCAATAGCATGCAACTTTTAAATCTGTTATATGAGGATTTGCCTTACTTGTAATTACACCTGTGCAACACACAAGTGTTCTCAATTTTGGAATTTCTCAGAACCAATCCTGTGCAAATCCTCCCTATTTAAGGCTGGCTGTTAGACTGCATGTTGTCTTCACATTGGATCTGTTTTGTCACAAGTCAGAACCTGTTTCCTGTACTTCTGTACTTATTTGGAGAAAGACTTCACCTTTGCACCTGTTTACAAGGTATTACCAGGAGAAAGACTTTACCTTTAAACCTGTTTACAAGTTTTTTCCTGCCTTGTGCAATTCCTGCACTTCAGCTATTACCTGGAGAAAGACTTTACCTTTAAACCTGTTACCTGTTTACAAGTTTGTTTCCTGCCTTGTTCAATTCCTGCACTTCAGCTATTACCAGGAGAAAGACTTTACCTTTAAACCTGTTACTTGTTTACAAGTTTGTTTCCTGCCTTGTGCAAATCCTGCACTTCAGCTATTACCAGGAGAAAGACTTTACCTTTAAACCTGGTACCTGTTTACAAGAATGTTTCCTGCCTTGTGAAATTCCTGCACTTCAGCTATTACCAGGAGAAAGACTTTACCTTTAAACATGTTACCTGTTTAAAAGTTTGTTCCCTGCCTTGTGCAAATCCTGCACTTCAGTTATTACCAGCAGGAAGACTTTACCTTTAAACCTGCTACCTGTTTACAAGTTGTTTCCTGCCTTGTGCAAATCCTGCATTTCAGTTATTACCAGGAGAAAGACTTTCCTTTTTGAATCTGCATCTCTGCTTACTTTGTTTATTTCCACTCCTGCCGTATATGGACTTAACATACCTGAGTAGCACATTTAAATATACCCTGCAAGTATTTGCTTAATCAAAGTATTTTGTTAGTTTAATAAATCTGATATATATTTTCAATCTATATGGCTTCTACTAATCTTCCTTTAAATCAACTGTTCCAGACAATGAGGCTCTCACAAGATATCCTGAGACAGCACATGACAGGAATAGCCAAAAGCTTTGACTTAGATGACACATCAGCAGACCAAGATTTTAACCATAACGCTCTACGCGCTAAAATGGCAAATCCGGCATTCTTAGCCGCCAACTTAGCAATTTGAAAGGCGGCATCTGTGATAAAAGAATTAGCCAGCTTGAGAGCCTTAATTCTATCTAAAAACATAATTTATGTAAGAACTTACCTGATAAATTAATTTCTTTCATATTAGCAAGAGTCCATGAGCTAGTGACGTATGGGATATACATTCCTACCAGGAGGGGCAAAGTTTCCTAAACCTTAAAATGCCTATAAATACACCCCTCACCACACCCACAAATCAGTTTAACGAATAGCCAAGAAGTGGGGTGATAAGAAAAAAGTGTGAAAGCATAAAAAATAAGGAATTGGAATAATTGTGCTTTATACAAAAAAATCATAACCACCACAAAAAAGGGTGGGCCTCATGGACTCTTGCTAATATGAAAGAAATGAATTTATCAGGTAAGTTCTTACATAAATTATGTTTTCTTTCATGTAATTAGCAAGAGTCCATGAGCTAGTGACGTATGGGATAATGACTACCCAAGATGTGGATCTTTCCACGCAAGAGTCACTAGAGAGGGAGGGATAAAATAAAGACAGCCAATTCCTGCTGAAAATAATCCACACCCAAAATAAAGTTTAAATGAAAACATAAGCAGAAGATTCAAACTGAAACAGCTGCCTGAAGTACTTTTCTACCAAAAACTGCTTCAGAAGAAGAAAACACATCAAAATGGTAGAATTTAGTAAAAGTATGCAAAGAAGACCAAGTTGCTGCTTTGCAAATCTGATCAACCAAAGCTTCATTCCTAAACGCCCAGGAAGTAGAAACTGACCTAGTAGAATGAGCTGTAATCCTCTGAGGCGGAGTTTTACCCGACTCAACATAGGCATGATGAATTAAAGATTTCAACCAAGATGCCAAAGAAATGGCAGAAGCTTTCTGGCCTTTTCTAGAACCGGAAAAGATGACAAATAGACTAGAAGTCTTTCGGAAAGTCTTAGTAGCTTCAACATAATATTTCAAAGCTCTAACAACATCCAAAGAATGCAATGATTTCTCCTTAGAATTCTTAGGATTAGGGCATAATGAAGGAACTACAATTTCTCTACTAATGTTGTTGGAATTCACAACCTTAGGTAAAAATTCAAAAGAAGTTTGCAACACTGCCTTATCCTGATGAAAAATCAGAAAAGGAGACTCACAAGAAAGAGCAGATAATTCAGAGACTCTTCTGGCAGAAGAGATGGCCAAAAGGAACAAAACTTTCCAAGAAAGTAATTTAATGTCCAATGAATGCATAGGTTCAAACGGAGGAGCTTGAAGAGCCCCCAGAACCAAATTCAAACTCCAAGGAGGAGAAATCGACTTAATGACAGGTTTTATACGAACCAAGGCTTGTACAAAACAATGAATATCAGGAAGATTAGCAATCTTTCTGTGAAAAAGAACAGAAAGAGCAGAGATTTGACCTTTCAAGGAACTTGCGGACAAACCTTTATCTAAACCATCCTGAAGAAACTGTAAAATTCTCGGAATTCTAAAAGAATGCCAGGAAAAATGATGAGAAAGACACCAAGAAATATAAGTCTTCCAGACTCTATAATATATCTCTCTAGATACAGATTTACGAGCCTGTAACATAGTATTAATCACAGAGTCAGAGAAACCTCTTTGACCAAGAATCAAGCGTTCAATCTCCATACCTTTAAATTTAAGGATTTGAGATCCTGATGGAAAAAAGGACCTTGCGACAGAAGGTCTGGTCTTAACGGAAGAGTCCACGGTTGGCAAGAGGCCATCCGGACAAGATCCGCATACCAAAACCTGTGAGGCCATGCTTGAGCTACCAGCAGAACAAATGAGTATTCCTTCAGAATCTTGGAGATTACTCTTGGAAGAAGAACTAGAGGCGGAAAGATATAGGCAGGATGATACTTCCAAGGAAGTGATAATGCATCCACTGCCTCCGCCTGAGGATCCCGGGATCTGGACAGATACCTGGGAAGTTTCTTGTTTAGATGAGAAGCCATCAGATCTATTTCTGGAAGTTCCCACATTTGAACAATCTGAAGAAATACCTCTGGGTGAAGAGACCATTCGCCCGGATGCAACGTTTGGCGACTGAGATAATCCGCTTCCCAATTGTCTATTCCTGGAATATGAACCGCAGAGATTAGACAGGAGCTGGATTCCGCCCAAACCAGAATTTGAGATACTTCTTTCATAGCCAGAGGACTGTGAGTCCCTCCTTGATGATTGATGTATGCCACAGTTGTGACATTGTCTGTCTGAAAACAAATGAACGATTCTCTCTTCAGAAGAGGCCAAGACTGAAGAGCTCTGAAAATTGCACGGAGTTCCAAATTATTGATCGGTAATCTCACCTCCTGAGATTCCCAAACCCCTTGTGCTGTCAGAGACCCCCACACAGCTCCCCAACCTGTAAGACTTGCATCTGTTGAAATTACAGTCCAGGTCGGAAGAACAAAAGAAGCCCCCTGAACTAAACGATGGTGATCTGTCCACCACGTCAGAGAGTGTCGTACAATCGGTTTTAAAGATATTAATTGAGATATCTTTGTGTAATCCCTGCACCATTGGTTCAGCATACAGAGCTGAAGAGGTCGCATGTGAAAACGAGCAAAGGGGATCGCGTCCGATGCAGCAGTCATAAGACCTAGAATTTCCATGCATAAGGCTACCGAAGGGAATGATTGTGACTGAAGGTTTCGACAAGCTGAAATCAATTTTAGACGTCTCTTGTCTGTCAAAGACAGAGTCATGGACACTGAATCTATCTGGAAACCCAAAAAGGTTACCCTTGTCTGAGGAATCAATTAACTTTTTAGTGAATTGATCCTCCAACCATGATTTTGAAGAAACAACAAAAGTCGATTCGTATGAAATTCTGCTAAATGTGAAGACTGAGCAAGTACCAAGATATCGTCCAAATAAGGAAATACCACAATACCCTGTTCTCTGATTACAGATAGAAGGGCACCGAGAACCTTTGTAAAAATTCTTGGAGCTGTTGCTAGGCCAAACGGCAGAGCCACAAACTGGTAATGCTTGTCTAGGAAAGAGAATCTCAGAAACTGATAGTGAGCTGGATGAATCGGAATATGCAGATATGCATCCTGTAAATCTATTGTAGACATATAATGCCCTTGCTGAACAAAAGGCAGGATAGTCCTTACAGTTACCATTTTGAATGTTGGTATCCTTACATAACGATTCAATATTTTTAGATCCAGAACTGGTCTGAAGGAATTCTCCTTCTTTGGTACAATGAAGAGATTCGAATAAAACCCCAGCCCCTGTTCCAGAACTGGAACTGCCATAATTACTCCAGCCAACTCTAGATCTGAAACACATTTCAGAAATGCTTGAGCTTTCGCTGGGTTTACTGGGACACGGGAAAGAAATAATCTCTTTGCAGGAGGTCTTATCTTGAAACCAATTCTGTACCCTTCTGAAATAATGTTCTGAATCCAAAGATTGTGAACAGAATTGATCCAAATTTCTTTGAAAAAACGTAATCTGCCCCCTACCAGCTGAGCTGGAATGAGGGCCGCACCTTCATGTGGACTTAGAAGCTGGCTTTGCTTTTCTAGAAGGCTTGGATTTATTCCAGACTGGAGATGGTTTCCAAACTGAAACTGCTCCTGAGGATGAAGGATCAGGCTTTTGTTCTTTGTTGAAACGAAAGGAACGAAAACGATTATTAGCCCTGTTTTTACCCTTAGATTTTTTATCCTGTGGTAAAAAAGTTCCTTTCCCACCAGTAACAGTTGAGATAATAGAATCCAACTGAGAACCAAATAATTTATTACCCTGGAAAGAAAGGGAGAGTAGAGTCGATTTAGAAGACATATCAGCATTCCAAGTTTTAAGCCATAAAGCTCTTCTAGCTAAAATAGCAAGAGACATAAACCTGACATCAACTCTGATAATATCAAAAATGGCATCACAGATAAAATTATTAGCATGTTGAAGAAGAATAATAATGTTATGAGAATCATGATCTGTTACTTGTTGCGCTAAAGTTTCCAACCAAAAAGTTGAAGCTGCAGCAACATCCGCCAAAGATATAGCAGGTCTAAGAAGATTACCTGAACACAAATAAGCTTTTCTTAGAAAGGATTCAATTTTCCTATCTAAAGGATCCTTAAAGGAAGTACCATCTGCCGTAGGAATAGTAGTACGTTTAGCAAGGGTAGAGATAGCCCCATCAACTTTAGGGATTTTGTCCCAAAACTCTAATCTGTCAGACGGCACAGGATATAATTGCTTAAAACGTTTAGAAGGAGTAAATGAATTACCCAAATTATTCCATTCCCTGGAAATTACTTCAGAAATAGCACCAGGAACAGGAAAAACTTCTGGAATAACTACAGGAGATTTAAAGACCTTGTCTAAGCGTTTAGATTTAGTATCAAGAGGACCAGAATCCTCAATTTCTAATGCAATTAGGACTTCTTTAAGTAAAGAACGGATAAATTCCATTTTAAATAAATATGAAGATTTATCAGCATCAACCTCTGAAACAGAATCCTCTGAACCAGAAGAATCATTAGAATCAGAATGATGATGTTCATTTAAAAATTCATCAGGATAAAGAGAAGTTTTAAAAGACTTTTTATGTTTACTAGAAGGAGGAATAACAGACATAGCCTTCTTAATAGATTCAGAAACAAAATCTCTTATGTTATCAGGAACACTCTGAACATTAGATGTTGATGGAACTGCAACAGGTAATGGTATTTTACTAAAGGAAATATTTTCTGCATTAACAAGTTTGTCATGACATTTAATACAAACAACAGCTGGAGGAACAGCTACCAAAAGTTTACAGCAGATACACTTAGCTTTAGTAGTTCCAGCACCAGGCAGCGATTTTCCTGAAGTATCTTCTGACTCAGATGCAACATGAGACATCTTGCAATATGTAAGAGAAAAAACAACATATAAAGTAAAATTGATCAAATTCCTTAAATGACAGTTTCAGGAATGGGAAAAAATGCCAAAGAACAAGCTTCTAGCAACCAGAAGCAATGAAAAATGAGACTTAAATAATGTGGAGACAAAAGCGACGCCCATATTTTTTTAGCGCCAAATAAGACGCCCACATTATTTGGCGCCTAAATGCTTTTGGCGCCAAAAATGACGCCACATCCGGAACGCCGACATTTTTGGCGCAAAAGAACGTCAAAAAATTACGCAACTTCCGTTGACACGTATGACGCCGGAAACAGAAAAGATTTTTTGCGCCAAAAAAGTCTGCACCAAGAATGACGCAATAAAATGAAGCATTTTCAGCCCCCGCGAGCCTAACAGCCCACAGGGAAAAAGTCAAATTTTTTAAGGTAAGAAAAAATGATTGATTCAAATGCATTATCCCAAATATGAAACTGACTGTCTGAAAATAAGGAATGTTGAACATCCTGAGTCAAGGCAAATAAATGTTTGAATACATATATTTAGAACTTTATAAAAAAAAGCGCCCAACCATAGCTTAGAGTGTCACAGAAAATAAGACTTACTTACCCCAGGACACTCGTCTACATGTTGTAGAAAGCCAAACCAGTACTGAAACGAAAATCAGCAGAGGTAATGGTATATATATGAGTATATCGTCGATCTGAAAAGGGAGGTAAGAGATGAATCTCTACGACCGATAACAGAGAACCTATGAAATAGACCCCGTAGAAGGAGATCATAGCATTCAAATAGGCAATACTCTCCTCACATCCCTCTGACATTCACTGCACGCTGAGAGGAAAACCGGGCTCCAACCTGTTGCGGAGCGCATATCAACGTAGAATCTAGCACAAACTTACTTCACCACCTCCATAGGAGGCAAAGTTTGTAAAACTGATTTGTGGGTGTGGTGAGGGGTGTATTTATAGGCATTTTAAGGTTTGGGAAACTTTGCCCCTCCTGGTAGGAATGTATATCCCATACGTCACTAGCTCATGGACTGTTGCTAATTACATGAAAGAAATATCCTCTAAAGGAGTCTCCGTCTTAAGAGACTCTTCTAAGGTATCAAACCAGAAAGCAGCCGCAGTGGTAACTGGTACAATGCAGGCTGTCGGTTGTAAAAGGAAACCCTGATGAATAAATAACTTTTTTAGAAGACCCTCCAATTTCTTATCCATAGGGTCTTTGAAAGCACAGCTGTCCTCAATAGGAATAGTTGTACGCTTAGCCAGGGTAGATATAGCCCCCTCCACCTTAGGGACCGTCTGCCAAGAGTCCCGAACAGTGTCAGATATGGGATACATCTTCTTAAAATTAGGAGAAGGTGAGAACAGTATACCCGGTCTGTCCCATTCCCTCTTGATAATCTCCGAAATTCTCTTAGGAACCGGAAAAAACATCAGTGTAAGCAGGTACCTCTAAGTATTTGTCCATTTTACACAATCTCTGGTGGTACCACAATAGAGTCACAGTCATCCAGAGTCGCTAAAAACCTCCCAAAGTAACAGGCGGAGGTGTTCAAGCGTAAAACTAAAGGACATGACGTCCGAATCCGTCTGAGGCAACACACTTCCCAAATCGGAAAGTTCCCCCTCGGACAGAAGTTCCCTGACCCCCAAATCAGATCCCTGTGAGAGTACATCGGAAATAGCCAACAAAGCATTAGAGGACTCAGTATTCACATTGACTTCTGTCTTACTGCGTTTGCCCTGTAACACTCGTAACTTAGATAAAACCTCTGTAAGAGTAGTTGACATAACTGCAGCCATATCATGCAGAGTAAATGAATTAGACGCAGTTGAAGAACCCGGCGTCGCTTGGGTGGGCGTTAAAGGTTGTTACGTTTGGGGAGAATTTGGCGGCATACCCTATTCTCCTCAGACTGAGAATCATCCTTAGACACACTTTTCTTAAATAAATTCTGCTCTTTACATTGTAAGGCCCTTTCAGTACATGAGGGACAAAAAGTAAGAGGGGGTTCCACAGAGGCATCTAAACACATAGAACAAGTAGATTCCTCAATGTCAGACATGTTAAACAGACTAGAAATAGCAATAATAGTCGTTCTTTACTTGATATATTGTACTTTTGAAGTCAAAACATATATTAAAGTATGTAAACCAAAAACGTGTACTGCGCCTTTAAATAATAAAAGTGCAACAATTTTTCTGTTGTTAGGCAAAAAGACGATTTCAGCAATAAAAATTGTCCCTATCTGTCCCAATTAGCTTAAATATATTGCACCACTTGTTAGGATAATATATAATATATTGAATTATGTCAGGTTTATCAAATATATCGACCCCAAGGCAGAACATACAGTGATCTGAGATGCCATCGCAGAAAATGCAGCATGTCTGCAGAAAGAACAGGACACATGCAGGAATTGTTAGCGATTTAACTTTTCAGTGCTGTTCTCTTCAAACAGAGCTGTTTTCTGGCTGCACTGTCTGTGTAAGTTTTCCTTATCACCGTTCATCCAGAGCAAAGTGCTGTTTTAAGTGAACAGTGAAATATGCAGTAGCGCTGCAAAGCAGTAGTGCATTAATTGACTGGCTCTCACAGATTGTTTCAAGCCCATCCTCTAGCCTTTAACTGTCGTCAAAGCTGTGTTTTTCTGAATGTAAGACGATTGTATGAGTAATGCACCTTTTTTTATTACTACTTCTATGTTAGACTATGTTTGAAGCTAATTTGCAATGCAATTTTCAACTACTGCACTATATTATAAAACTTTAAATATTGCTTTATTCTCCATTTAACTAACACGTTGCAATTGATCTGGTGCTTTAGTGTAACAGCCTAATTTAAAATTCATTTTGATTTAAAAATTATCTGCAGAAAATTTTTCACTAAATAAATCTCATCGCAGAAAGTGAAAAAAAGTTCTGCCTCTGGGTATATCGATGTATTAAAAAACTAGGCCCCTGCACCTCGCCACATCTCTGCTGTGGCGCCTACCTGCCCCAAGGCACACTGAATAACGTTCTGAGTCTCTCTGTCCACTACGATCACAAAACAGAGCTAGGCCCCACCGGAGCTTCAGGATCTTGCTACCGATCCGGAACACACACTGCGTGTCTGAGCGTATGAAAATAGGCCCCGTCCACCGTGGGCGTAACTCCTATTCTATCGAGACCCGCATGGGTAGAGAAAACCCAAACATGTCGGTCCTTCATAGAACAGCCATGTGCTCACAACATATACATTCTGCGCAATAAGCGCTTCACCTTATAAGGCTTGTCAAAATATCAATAAAATCCAGCCGCGTCAGCCCACATAATAATTTTTTAAAGTGATATCCACACTAGTAATATAATGAAAATAACAGGGAATCCAGGTACACCATTTCTTATAGTGCATACTGCTTACCCCTCCCCAGCTAGGGATATTGTCAGTCTGTTCTGATGTAGCAAGTCTCCCCATAAAACAAAAGACTGAACATACCTCAATACTGCTTGTAGCATGACATCGTTCTCCACACTGAAGATTTTACTTTACACCACCTTCAGCTGCTCTGTGGGAACCAGAATGGATCTTAGATAATGTTTGCTAAGATCATCAACATCAGGGCAGAAAAATAAAATGTCTCCACTCCTCTTGGGAAGGTATACACTGACGATTTCTCACTGAGAAAAATAGTACTCACTGGCACCATTTTAAAATAAAAAACTTCTTGATTGAAGAATCTAAACTAACACCTCACTTTACCTCTTCCTACATTAACACAGGCAAAGAGAATGACTGGGGGAGGAGGGGAATCTGCTGTGGTGCTCTTTGCCACTTCCTGCTGGCAGGGGGTTTAATCCCACAATTAAGGATGAAATCCGTGGACTCGTCATATCTTGTAAAAGAAATTTGGGTTCAGTGTCCCTTTACGTTTTATTTTACAGGTAAGTATTTATTTACTTTTAAATAGGAATAATTTAGGTATTAATTGTAATTTTTATTTGGGATTATTGTAATTATGTTAAAGGGACAGTCTACACCAGAATTGTTAGTTGTTTTAAAAGATAGATAATCCTTTTATTACCCATTCCCTAGTTTTGCATAACCAACACAGTTATATTAATATACTTTTAACCTCTGTGATTATCTTGTATCTAAGCCTCTGCAAACTGCCCCTTATTTCAGTTCTTTTGACAGACTTGCAGTTTAGCCAATCAGTGAATGCTCCCAGATAACTTCACGTGCACGAGCACAGTGTTATCTATATGAAACACGTGAACTAACACCCTCTAGTGGTGAAAAACTGTTAAAATGCATTCTGAAAAGAGGTGGCCTTCAAGGTCTAAGAAATTAGCATACAAACCTCCTAGGTTAAGCTTTTAACTAAGAATACCAAGAGAACAAAGCAAAATTGGTGATAAAAGTAAAATGGAAAATTGTTTAAAATGACATGCCCTATCTGAATCATGAAAGTTTATTTTGGCCTAGACTGTCTCTTTAAAGTTAGTGGGTGTTAGGGTTACGTTAGGGTTAGGGGTTAAAAACTTTAGTATAGTGGCAGCAACATTGGGGGAAGCAGATTAGGGGTTAATCAGTGTAGTTAGGTGGCGGGGATTTTGGGCAGCAGATTAGGGGTTAATAACAGTAGTGTAGGTTGCGACAATGTTAGGGACAGCAGATTAGGGGTTAATAAGTGTATGCAGGTGGTGATGACATTGGGGACAGCAGATTAGGGGTTAATAATATTTAACTAGTGTTTACGATGCGGGAGTGCGGCGGTTTAGAGGTTAATATGTTTATTATAGTGGTAGCGATGTCCGGAGCGGCAGATTAGGGGTCAATAATTTTATTTTAGTGTTTGCGATGCGGGAGGGCCTCGGTTTAGGGGTTAATAGGTAGTTTATGGGTGTTAGTGTACTTTGTGACACTTTAGTTATGAGTTTTATGCTACAACTTTGTAGCGTAAAACCAATAACTACTGACTTTCAGTTTACGGTACGGATCTTGTAGTTATAGGCTGTACCGCTCACTTTTTGTCCGGACAGGCAAACTCATAATACTGGCGCTATGGAAATCCCATTGAAATAGGACTTTTTAAAAAGTGTGGTAGTTACGTTGCGTGACAGCCAAAAAAGTGTGCGGTACAGCTATACCTACAAGACACGTAATACCAGTGGTAGTGAAAAAGCAGCGTTATGAGTCTTTTTCACTAATAACGCAAAACTCGTAATTTAGCCGTATGTTCTCTGTGATTCAATAACAATTAGTATGCGTTTTGAACAACCAAAAATGAAATTTTGGCATAAAATAAAATCTATTATATTGCACTGTCAACAGACTGCAATTTGTAGTATAGTGAAACTATTGAAAAAAACAATTCATGCTTACCTGATAAAATAATTACTTTCATGATGGTAAAAGTCCACAATCCATTACTCATGGGAATTGCTCTTCTCTACCACTAGGAGGAGGCAAAGATTCCCAAACCCCAAAAGCTCTGTAAAACCCCTCCCACCTCACACATACCTCAGTCTAATGAATAAACAAGTAAGGTAAGAAAAAGGAATAAGAGCAAAAATAGATGCAGGGAAAAAAGATGCTTAACAAATCTAACCCCAAAAATCAAGGTGGGGTCTCGTGGATTCTCACTGCCATGAAAGAAAGTAATTTATCAGGTAAGCAAAAATTATGTTTTCTTTCATGCAGGTGGTAATAGTCCACGATCCATTGCTCATGGGAATACCCAAACTGTGGAGTCCACAAGTAACAGAGAGTGATTTAAGAACATATTTGTTCACTGAGAAAATAAATCCACTGCCCCATTCTTTATATAATGCACTTAAATAACAGGCATAACCATCAAACCTGCCTGAAGAACCTTTCTACCAAAGGCTGCTTCAGATGGTAGAAGTAAAAGTATGCAAAGAAGACCAAGAAGCTGCCTTGAAAATCTGATCAACTGAAGCCTCATTTTGAAAAACCCAAGAAGTGGCAACTGACCTAGTAGAATGAGCTGTAATCCGCTACGGTAGAGGCTGACCTGCCTTCAAATAAGCTCTGTGAATCAAAAGTTTAACCAAGAGATTAAAGAAATAGCAGAGACCTTCTGACCTTTCCTAGGACCAGAAAAAAAGAATAAACAAGCTAGAAATTTGTCTAAAATACTTAGTAGCAACAACATCCAGGAAATGCAAAGATCTTTCAGAAGCATTCTTAGGATTAGGACACAAAGAAGGAATAACAATCTCTCTACCAATTACCTGAAGAAACAACCTTTGGCAAAAAAAATAATTATTTCAGTCAAAAAGCATTATCTTGATATAAAATCAAATAAGGAGGTCCACAAGAAAGAGCAGAGAATTCAGAAACTTTTCTAGCAGAGGAAATAGCCAAAAGAAACGACACTATGCAAGAAAGTAGTTTAATGTCCAATTTCAGTATAGTTCTGCAAAACCCTTAAGACTAGGTTAAGATTCCAGGGAGGAGAAATATGCCTGATAACAGGTTTAATTTGGACCAGAACCTGAACAAAATTATATCAAGAAGAATAGCAATCTTTCTGTGGAACAGAACTGAAAGGGGAACTTGCAGATAAACCCTTATATAGACCATCCTGCAAAAACTGAAGAATCCTAGGAATTCCAAAAGAATGCCTGGAAAAACCATGATTTATTCACCAGGAAATTAAAGTTTTCCAAACCTTGTAATAAATCTTCCTAGAAACAGGTTTACAAGTCTGAATCAGAGTTTCAATCACAGAATCTGAGAAACCCCTATGTCTCCAAACTAAGCATTCAATTTCCATGGCTTCAAGTTTAGAGACTTGAGATTCAGATGGAAAAAAGGACCTTGAGACAGAAGTTCTGATGGCAGAGGAAGAGGCAAAGGAGGGCATCTGGACATTTGAACCAGATCCGCATACCAAATCCTACGAGGCCACGCTGTGTCAAGAAGATTACAAATGACCTTTCAAGCTTTATCTTGGAAATCACTCTGGAAAGAAGAACCAAAGGAGGAAACAGATAAGCAGGCTGAAATGACCAAGGAACTACTAGGGCATCCACTACCTCTGCCTGAGGATCCTTGGATCTTGCAAAGTACCTGGGAAGTTTGTTGTTCAAATGAGAGGCCATCACATCTATTTCTAGGAGACCCTAAAGATCCACAATCCGATTGAACACATTTCGATGAAGAGACTACTCCCCTGGAAGTAGAGACTGACTACTGATAAAGTCTGCCTCCCAATTGTTCACTCATGTGATGTGAATCACAGAAACTAGACCAGAATAGACTTCTGCCCAAGGGAGAATTTGAGATACCTCAATCATAGCGAGGGAACTGTGAGTTCCCCCCTGATGATTGAAATAAGCTACTGCTGTAACATTGTCTGTCTGGAAACGGAGAGAAGACTCTGTTAGAGAAAGAGTCATGGTCACTGAGTTTACTTGGAAACCTAGAAAAGTAACCCTTGTCTGAGGAACCAAAGAACTCTATGTGAAATGTATCCACCAACCATGTCTTTAGCAGAATTTCACACCAAACAACTATTGTTGTTTCCTTAAAGGAATAAACTGAGCTTGATGCTGCAATACTCTGAGCTCTGATTACAGACAAAAGGGCACCCAGAACCTTGGTAAATATTCTTAAAGCTGTAGCCACACCAAACGGTAGAGCAGCAAACTGAAAGTGCTTGTTAAGAAAAGCAAACCTAAGAAACTGGTAATGTTCTATGTGGATTGGAATATGAAGGAAAGCATCCTTTAAAACTATTGTGGACATAAACTGACCTTGCTGAACAAAAGGCAGAATAGTCCTGATAGTTTCCATTCTGAAAGATGGAATCCTTACAAACTTGTCACAGTCTTTAGATCCAGAACTGGTCTGAAAGGGCCTTCCTTCTGTGAAACAATAAAGAGATTTGAATAAAATCCCATTCCATGTTCCTGCAAAAAGGAACTGGAACTATCACTCCCATATCTTCCCAGATCTGACACAGATTGAAGAAAAACTTGAGCTTTTTAGAAGATTCCTTGGAAAATTGGACAGAAAAAAACATTCCCCTGGGAGACCTGAATCCAATTCGATATACGTGAGAAACAATATTCTGTACCCAGGGATCTGGGACAGACTGAAACCAAGCATCCTGAAAGAGATTTTATCTGCCCCACCAGAACTACTGGGTCAAGGGCTGCACCTTTATGTGGTTCTAGAACAGGGGACAGATTTCTTACCCTGTTTAGACTTGCTCCAGTTAGCATTAGGTCTCTAGATTGAACAAGAGGAGCCTTGCTTTTGAACTGAGGAGTCAGTTTTCTGTTCTTTATTCTGATGAAAGCAACAAAAACGATTAGAAGCTTTGGATTGTCCTTTAGACTTCCAGTCTTGAGTAAGAAAAACTCCTTTACCCCCAATAATAAGAGAAATAATCGAAATAATATAAATCAGACCCAAATAACTGCTTTCCCTGAAAAGAAAGACAATAATCTAGATTTAGACACTATATCAGCATTCCAGGATTTAAGCCACAAGGCCCTCCTGGCAAGAATTGCTTAAGACATGCTTTTGACATTAATTATCATAATATCAAACACAGCACCACAATCAAAAAAATTGGCACAATGAAGCAAACAATAGATTTGCAGTAACAGGGTCATCGGAATACTTGACAACCAGTAGGTAGAAGCAGCAGCCACATCAGCAATAGAAATAGCTGGCCTGAGAATATAACCAGCATGTAAAAAGGCCCTTCTATGAAAGGATTCTGACTTTCTGTCTAAATGGTCTTTAAAAGAAGTACTGTCTTCAAAAGGATTAGTAGTACATTTAGCCAGAGTGGAAAATGCTCCATCCACCTTGGGAACTATGTCCCATAACTCTAGATTAAAAGCAGGTAAAGGATATAACCTTTTATATCATGCAGAAGGATTAAAAGACACACCTGGTTTAGACCATTCCCTAGCAATCATGTCAGAGACAGCATCAGGCACAGGGAAAAACTGAATGTAAACAATTACAAGGTTTATCATCAGAAGTTATAGGATATTTAACCCCAATAGTGACTAAGACCTCTTTTAAAAGAGAAGGAATATGTTCAACTTTAAATAAAAAAGAGGAAATGATCAGTTTCCACTTCAGAAGAGAAATCCTCATCCCCAGAAGAAACTTCACCATCTGAAGATAAAACAGTACCCCTTGGATCAGGGCACATAGCACTTCTAGAATGTAAAATCTGTACTGACCTTTTACGCTTATTTGAAGGCGGGAGAACAGCCAAAGCCTCAGAGACAGCAGCCTTGATGAAAGATTTCATAGCAGGAGGCCCTACTTCAGCATTAACCTGTAATGAACAAAGAGTAGATGCATTAGTACCCAAAGTAACAGCATTAGATTGGTTTGTATGTATTAACAAATCTAAACATGATCCACATAAATGAGCTTAAGAGGATATTTCAGCTTTTTTACAATTAACAGACCTAATAAAGGTGTTCAGGAGACACCGTTTCTTGGGTACATTTATGGAGAGAATCCTGCTCCCTAAATGACTGTTTATATGGGAACGTGTGAGTCAAAAACCTTACGCGCACTTAATCGAGCAAACGTGCGCTAACTCGACGTGCGTACATCAACACGTAGGAAAACCAGCGTATGAAATCAATTGCAGCACCTAAGAGACGTGCGCTAATCCAATGAGCATAAACCTGGCATACAAAAGAAGCTCTTTAAAATTGAGAAGTTAAGGAGTTCTTTGGAAGATTTTTTTTTCCCCCAACTTTGGTGACAAACAGAATACAAAAAATTCAGGGGGAAAAATCTACTAATTTCCTAAAAACCCTTAAAGTGATGGTAAATCCAAGCATTTTTTGAAATGTTAGGATTTACCAGTGCCATAAATAAAGGGGACATTCAGTCATGATAAAAAAAAAACCTTCATGTTGAAAGTTCCTTTATTTGCCTCCAGTTTATGCCGAGCTGAGTGCCTTTGTCAGCCCACAGCAAAATACTTTTTTCAATGAGGTGGTGCTTCCCCTCCTAAGTCAAAAGCATGCTAGCCATCCGGCATAATGCCAAAGGGGAAGCACGACTATTGGCTAAGAGGTGGAAATGTCACCTCTTTAAAAAAAAAATAGTATTTTGCCTTGAGCGGTCGGAGGCGCTTAGCTCAGCTTAAACTGCAGGGAAATAAAGGTTTTTATGCTTCATCACTGAAAGTCCCCTTTATTTATAGCATTGGTAAATCCTAGCATTTCAAAAACGCTAGGATTTACCATCACTTTAATATGCAGCAAGCTAAGTGGTAATGTTTAATTACATACAAGCTGATAGCGTAAAACATTCTCCTTCTAAAATTCACAAACTGAATGAAATTGGTGCAAGGATATGTGAAAGGTAAGTATACTTTTGTTGGCTTTATATTAGAGCTATTATGTCTTAGGATTCTTCTTTGGTGGCTATCACTAAGTTTACGCTTAATCAAAAGATGAAGTGAAACAAAAGCTTACTTGAAGATATAAGATTTAATTTCACACGCCAGAGGCTCTGTCACACTTCGATTAACAGAGCAATTTGTTCAGCGTGTTAATCCATTTTCGCTTAAAAATGGACTTTGCAGTTTCCAAAATCAAATGTACATTTAGAAAGAGACTAAATACAAGAATCAAGGACAAACAATGACTAAAATAGCTTAAATATTTATTATTATTTAGAAGAAAAAAAATGTTAAAGCAATATGTTTCACTTGCTAAAGATCCAGACTGTTAAATAAGATAAGCAACCAGCTGGATACTGACCTAATTAAGCATTTTATTTTTAATGTCCTTTAAAATATTTATACTTTTACTGTTGCAATATTCCTTGGGAGGATCTCAGATTTCTACTACAAATTTAAGAGAGCATGTTTTAATCAGCAGATTTCATAGAATTTTGTCCCATAAGAAATCTAAAAGCTATAATTATAGCCAAGTTCTAATGATTAGACAAAAATACAAATCAGTGTGGTAGTCGCTCTGTCTAATTTGTTATTCTGCAGAGAGCCCTTTTACTATAAAAGAGAGAGAACTTTACTTACAGGGATCTGAAACCCCAAATGTTTATTTCATGATTCAGATAAAGCATGAATTTTAAACAACTTTCTAATGTACAGTACTTCTATTATATTTTTTTCTTTGTAATCTTGCTATTTTTTGTTGAAAAGCAGGGAGGTTAGGAGCATTCTATGACAGCAGTTTTGCAACAAAGTTATCCATTTGCAAGACCACTAGATGACAGCACTATTTCCTGCCATGTAGTGTCCCAGATGCCTACCTAGGTATATCTAACACAGAACATAATGGTAAAAAAGCTAATTTGATAATGGAAAGAGGATATATGTCCTCAGAGGGTGCGCAGATGCTAGCAAGTTTGTTGGAAGAGAAGAAACTTTGAAACGATGGCTGCACTCCCGATATTAGTCCCGAAGATATCCGGATGGACCTCGAGCTGTGAGAAGGAGAAAGGAAGAGAGGCGCCAAAACATAAAACAGTATCGTGGTCTGGATATGTGAGAAGCCCCTATATGTTCGTTCCCCCCTGTTGTTCCAGATACTCTCAAAAAATGGGCGGCACAGATGGCGTGCCTCTAAACGCAGGTCGGGACTGTTTAGAGTGTTTGGGAACAGTCCCGACCTGCGTTTAGAGGCACGCCATCTGTGCCGCCGATTTTGTGAGTATCTGGAACAACGGGGGGGAACGAACATATAGGGGCTTCTCACCTATCCAGACCACGATACTGTTTTATGTTTTGGCGCCTCTCTTCCTTTCTCCTAATTTGATAATGGAAGTAAATTTGAAACTTTTTTAAATGGTCTGCTCTGTCTGAATCACATAATGAATGTTTGGGGATTCATATCCCTTTAACAGGCTTAACAAGAACTCAGTTTGCAAATTGTATCACTAAAATGGAGAAGGAACAACTGATTTAAAAGGGCATTAAAGTCAAAATAAATAATTTTTGTTTCCTTTTTTTTTTTTAAATCAACTTTAATGTAACAACCAATAGACACAATAATTCTGAAAACTAAACATTTTGCAGCTTTCTTGTTAATGTTCACTGACTCACAGTGATTTATTCTGATTGTCATTTATAAGGTAACCACTGTGAGTGAACATTAAAGGGACATGAAACCCAAATTTTTTCTTTCATGATTCAGATAGAGAATAACATTTTAAACAACTTTCTAATTTACTTCTATTATCTAATTTGTTTCATTCTCTTGGTATCATTTGTTGAAGGAGCAGCAATGCACTTATAACTAAACACATTAGTGAGCCAATCACAATCCCGGTATATATATATATATATATATATATATATATATATATATGCAGCCACCAATCAACAGCTAGAACCTATGTTCTCTGCTGCTACTGAGTTTGCCTAGATAAACCTTTCAGCAAAGGATAACAAGAGAAGGAAGCAAATTAAATGATAGAAACAAATTGGAAAGTTGTTTAAAATTGCATTCTCTATCTGAATCATAAATAAAAAAAAAATGTGGGTTTCATGTCCCTTTAACCCCTTAATGACCGGACCATTTTTCAATTTTCTTACCCTTAATGACAATGGCTATTTTTACATTTCTGCAGTGTTTGTGTTTAGCTGTAATTTTCCTCTTACTCATTTACTGTACCCATACATATTATATACCGTTTTTCTCGCCATTAAATGGACTTTCTAAGGATACCATTATTTTCATCATATCTTATAATTTCCTATAAAAAAAAATATAAAATATGAGGAAAAAATTGAAAAAAACACACTTTTTCTAACTTTGACCCCCAAAATCTGTTACACATCTACAATCACCAAAAAACACCTATGCTAAATAGTTTCTAAATTTTGTCCTGAGTTTAGAAATACCCAATGTTCACATGTTCTTTACTTTTTTTGCAAGTTATAGGGCCATAAATACAAGTAGCACTTTGCTATTTCCAAACAACTTTTTTTCAAAATTAGCGCTAGTTACATTGGAACCCTGATATCTGTCAGGAATACCTGAATATCCCTTGACATGTATATATTTTTTTTTAGAAGACAACCCAAAGTATTGATCTAGGCCCATTTTGGTATATTTCATGCCACCATTTCACCGCCAAATGTCATCAAATAAAAAAAAAGTTCACTTTTTCACAAATTTTGTCACAAACTTTAGGTTTCCCACTGAAATTATTTACAAACAGCTTCTGCAATTAAGGCACAAATGGTTGTAAATGCTTCTTTGGGATCCCCTTTGTTCAGAAATAGCAGACTTATATGGCTTTGTGGTTGCTTTTTGGTAAGTAGAAGGCCGCTAAATGCTGCTGCGCACCACACGTAAATTATGCCCAGCAGTTAAGGGGTTAAATTAGGTAGCTTGTAGGGAGCTTGCAGGGTTAATTTTAGCTTTAGGGTAGAGATCAGCCTCCCACCTGACACATCCCACCCCCTGATCCCTCCCAAACAGTTCTCTTCCCTCCCCCACCCCACAATTGTCCCCGCCATCTTAAGTACTGGCAGAAAGTCTGCCAGTACTAAATAAAAGGAGTTTTTATTTTTTTTAATAAAAAAAAATAAAATGTTTTAGCTGTGATGGACTCCTGCCTTAGCCCCAACCTCCATGATCCCCCCCCCCCAGCAATCTAACCCTCTCCCCTACCTAATTGCCGCCATCTTGGGTACTGGCAGCTGTCTGCCAGTACCCAATTTGCCCCCCAAAAAAGTGTTTTTAATTATTTTTTATTACTAATTTATTTTTTTCTGTAGTGTAGCAGCCCCCCACAATACCCCAACCCCCTCCCCCTCCCAGATCCTCATATATATATATTTCCCCCCCTCTTCCCACTCATTGGTGTCAGTGTGGGTAGGTGATCGCGGGCGTGCCCGCGCGCACGCGCACGCGCATGCGCGCCCCCGCACGCTCCCGGCACCCGGCGTGCACATTGCACTAACAGGAGCCGGATGCCGGGTAGCGATGGGCCGCCCACCCGCCTCCCAGTTGCGCTCCCACCCACCAACGAACCGGCCGCATCGCTACCGGTGCAGAGAGGGCCACAGAGTGGCTCTCTCTGCATCGGATGCTTTCTAAGGGTATTGCAGGATGCCTCAATATCGAGGCATCACTGCAATACCCTGAGAGCTGCTGGAAGCGATTGCGATCGCTTCCAGCACTCTCTTAGACAAGTGACGTACCAGGTACGTCCATTGTCACTAACTGCAAGTTTTTGCAGGACGTACCTGGTACGTCACTTGTCATTAAGGGGTTAAGTACATGAAAGCTGCAAAATGTACAAGGTTGAAGTTGTCTTCTTATTTAGTCAGCTTATTATTCTTTCTTATTCTGCAACTGATTGAAATTTGCAAAAACATAATTTATGCTTACCTGATAAATTTATTTCTCTTGTGGTGTATCCAGTCCACGGATCATCCATTACTTGTGGGATATTCTCCTTCCCAACAGGAAGTTGCAAGAGGATCACCCACAGCAGAGCTGCTATATAGCTCCTCCCCTAACTGCCATATCCAGTCATTCAACCGAAACAAGCCGAGAAAGGAGAAACCATAGGGTGCAGTGGTGACTAGTTTAAATTAAAATTTAGACCTGCCTTAAAAAGACAGGGCGGGCCGTGGACTGGATACACCACAAGAGAAATAAATTTATCAGGAAAGCATAAATTATGTTTTCTCTTGTAAGGTGTATCCAGTCCACGGATCATCCATTACTTGTGGGATACCAATACCAAAGCTAAAGTACACGGATGAAGGGAGGGACAAGGCAGGCTTAAATGGAAGGAACCACTGCCTGTAGAACCTTTCTCCCAAAAATAGCCTCCGAAGAAACAAAAGTATCAAATTTGTAAAATTTTGAAAAGGTATGAAGCGAAGACCAAGTCGCCGCCTTGCAAATCTGTTCAACAGAAGCCTCATTTTTAAAGGCCCAGGTGGAAGCCACAGCTCTAGTAGAATGAGCTGTAATCCTTTCAGGGGGCTGCTGTCCAGCAGTCTCATAGGCTAAGCGTATTACGCTCCGAAGCCAAAAAGAAAGAGAGGTTGCCGAAGCTTTTTGACCTCTCCTCTGTCCAGAGTAAACAACAAACAGTGTAGATGTTTGGCGAAAAACTTTAGTAGCTTGTAAGTAAAACTTTAAAGCACGGACCACGTCCAGATTATGTAAAAGGCGTTCCTTCTTTGAAGAAGGATTAGGACACAATGATGGAACAACAATCTCTTGATTGATATTCTTGTTAGAAACTACCTTAGGTAAAAACCCAGGTTTTGTACGCAGAACTACTTTATCTGAATGGAAAATCAGATAAGGAGAATCACATTGTAAGGCAGATAACTCAGAGACTTTCCGAGCCGAGGAAATAGCCATCAAAAACTGAACGTTCCAAGATAAAAGTTTGATATCAATGGAATGAAGGGGTTCAAACGGAACCCCTTGAAGAACTTTAAGAACCAAGTTTAAGCTCCATGGGGGAGCAACAGGTTTAAACACAGGCTTAATTCTAACCAAAGCCTGACAAAAAGATTGAACGTCTGGAACTTCTGCCAGACGCTTGTGCAAAAGAATAGACAGAGCAGAAATCTGTCCCTTTAAAGAACTAGCTGATAATCCTTTTTCCAAACCCTCTTGGAGAAAGGACAATATCCTAGGAATCCTAACCTTACTCCATGAGTAATTCTTGGATTCACACCAATAAAGGTATTTACGCCATATCTTATGGTAGATTTTCCTGGTGACAGGCTTTCGTGCCTGTATAAGGGTATCAATGACTGACTCGGAGAAGCCACGCTTTGATAAAATCAAGCGTTCAATCTCCATGCAGTCAGTCTCAGAGAAATTAGATTTGGATGATTGAAAGGACCTTGTAGTAGAAGGTCTTGTCTCAGAGGCAGGGTCCATGGTGGAAAGGATGACATGTCCACTAGGTCTATATACCAGGTCCTGCGTGGCCACGCAGGCGCTATCAAGATCACTGATGCTCTCTCCTGTTTGATTTTGGCAATCAGTCGAGGGAGTAGAGGAAACGGTGGAAACACATAAGCCAGGTTGAAGAACCAAGGCGCTGCAAGAGCATCTATCAGTGCCGCTTCTGGGAAGCTTGGCGTTCTGGCGAGACGCCATGAGATCCAGTTCTGGTTTGCCCCAACGATGAACCAATTGAGCAAACACCTCCGGATGGAGTTCCCACTCCCCCGGATGAAAAGTCTGACAACTTAGAAAATCCGCCTCCCAGTTCTCTACACCTGGGATATGGATTGCTGATAGGTGGCAAGAGTGAGTCTCTGCCCAGCGAATTATCTTGGAGACTTCTAACATCGCTAGGGAACTCCTGGTTCCCCCTTGATGGTTGATGTAAGCCACAGTCGTGATGTTGTCCGACTGAAATCTGATGAACCTCAGGGTTGCTAACTGAGGCCAAGCTAGAAGAGCATTGAATATTGCTCTTAACTCCAGAATATTTATTGGGAGGAGTTTCTCCTCCTGAGTCCACGATCCCTGAGCCTTCAGGGAATTCCAGACTGCACCCCAACCTAGAAGGCTGGCATCTGTTGTTACAATTGTCCAATCTGGCCTGCGAAAGGTCATACCTTTGGACAGATGGACCTGAGATAGCCACCAGAGAAGAGAATCTCTGGTCTCTTGATCCAGATTTAGCAGAGGGGACAAATCTGTGTAATCCCCATTCCACTGACTGAGCATGCATAGTTGCAGCGGTCTGAGATGTAGTCGCGCAAATGGCACTATGTCCATCGCCGCTACCATCAAGCCGATTACTTCCATACACTGAGCCACCGAAGGGCGCGGAATAGAATGAAGAACACGGCAAGATTTTAGAAGCTTTGATAACCTGGATTCTGTCAGGTAAATCTTCATTTTTACAGAATCTATCGGAGTCCCTAGGAAGGAGACTCTTGTGAGTGGGGATAGAGAACTCTTTTCCTCGTTCACCTTCCACCCATGTGACCTGAAAAATTCCAGAACTATGTCCGTATGTGACTTGGCAATCTTAAAGCTTGACGCCTGTATCAGGATGTCGTCCAGATAAGGGGCCACTGATATACCTTGCGGTCTTAGGACCGCCAGAAGCGATGCCAGAACCTTTGTAAAGATTCTTGGAGCTGTAGCAAACCCGAAGGGAAGAGCCACAAATTGGTAATGCCTGTCCAGAAAGGCAAACCTTAGGAACCGATGATGATTTTTGTGAATCTTTATGTGAAGGTAAGCATCCGTCAAATCAACTGTGGTCATGTACTCACCCTCCTGGATCATAGGTAGGATGGTCCGAATAGTTTCCATTTTGAACGATGGAACTCTGAGGAATTTGTTTAAGATCTTTAGATCCAAAATGGGTCTGAAGGTTCCCTCTTTTTTGGGAACCACAAACAGATTTGAATAAAAACCCTGTCTCTGTTCCGACTGTGGAACTGGACAGATCACTCCCATAACTAGGAGGTCTTGCACACAGCGTAAGAATGCCTCTTTCTTTATCTGGTTTACAGATAATCTCGAAAGGTGAAATCTCCCTTGAGGAGGGGAAGCTTTGAAGTCCAGAAGATATCCCTGAGATATGATCTCCAACGCCCAGGGATCCTGAACATCTCTTGCCCACGCCTGGGCGAAGAGAGAAAGTCTGCCCCCTACTAGATCCGTTACCGGATAGGGGGCCGTTCCTTCATGCTGTCTTAGAGGCAGCAGCAGGCTTTCTGGCCTGCTTGCCTTTGTTCCAGGACTGGTTAGGTTTCCAGCCCGACTTGGATTGAGCAAAAGTTCCCTCTTGTCTTGTAGCAGAGGAAGTTGATGCTGCACCTGCCTTGAAGTTTCGAAAGGCACGAAAATTAGACTGTTTGGCCTTTGATTTGGCCCTGTCTTGAGAAAGGGTATGACCCTTACCTCCAGTAATGTCAACAATAATTTCTTTCAAACCAGGCCCGAATAGGGTCTGCCCCTTGAAGGGAATGTTAAGTAATTTAGACTTTGAAGTCACGTCAGCTGACCAAGATTTAAGCCATAGCGCCCTACGCGCCTGGATGGCGAATCCAGAATTCTTAGGCGTTAGTTTAGTCAAATGAACAATGGCGTCAGAAACAAAAGAATTAGCTAGCTTATGTGTTCTAAGCTTGTCAAGTATTTCAGTCAATGGAGTAGCTGTCCAAAAGGCCTCTTCCAGAGACTCAAACCAGAATGCCGCAGCAGCAGCAGTGACAGGCGCAATGCATGCAAGGGGCTGCAGGATAAAACCTTGTTGAATAAACATTTTCTTAAGGTAACCTTCTAATGTTTTATCCATTGGATCTGAAAAAGCACAACTGTCCTCGACAGGGATACTGTTACGCTTTGCTAAAGTAGAAACTGCTCCCTCCACCTTAGGGACCGTCTGCCATAAGTCCCGTGTGGTGGCGTCTATTGGAAACATTTTTCTAAAAATAGGAGGGGGGGAAAACGGCACACCGGGTCTATCCCACTCCTTATTAATGATTTCTGTAAACCTTTTAGGAATTGGAAAAACATCAGTACACACCGGCACTGCATAGTATTTATCCAGTCTACACAATTTCTCTGGTACTGCAATTGTGTCACAGTCATTCAGAGCAGCTAACACCTCCCCAAGCAATACACGGAGGTTCTCAAGCTTAAATTTAAAAGTAGAAATATCTGAATCAGGTTTCCCCGAATCAGAAATGTCACCCACAGACTGAAGCTCTCCTTCCTCAGCTTCTGCATATTGTGATGCAGTATCAGACATGGGCCTTAAGGTATCTGCGCGCTCTGTACTACGTCTAACCCCAGAGCTATCGCGCTTTCCTCTGAATTCCGGCTGTCTGGCTAATACCGTTGACAGGGTATTATCCATGATTGCCGCCATGTCCTGCAAAGTAATCGCTATGGGCGTCTTTGATGTACTTGGCACCATTTTAGCGTGAGTCCCTTGAGCGGGAGTCAAAGGGTCTGACACGTGGGGAGAGTTAGTCGGCATAACTTCCCCCTCGCCAGAATCCTCTGGTGATAAATTTTTTAAAGATAAAAGCTGATCTTTATTGTTTAAAGTGAAATCAATACATTTAGTACATATTCTCATATGAGGTTCCACCATGGCTTTTAAACATAATGAACAAGGAGTTTCCTCTATGTCAGACATGTTTATACAGACTAGCAATGAGACTAGCAAGCTTGGAAAACACTTTACATCAAGTTAAACAAGCAATATAAAAAATGTTACTGTGCCTTTAAGGGAAACAAATTTTGCTAAAATTTGAAATAACAGTGAAAAAAGGCAGTTAAACTAACAAAATTTTTACAGTGTATGTAACAAGTTAGCAGAGCATTGCACCCACTTGCAAATGGATGATTAACCCCTTAATACAAAAAAACGGATTAATAAATTGAAAAAAACGTTTTTTAAACAGTCACAACTGCCACAGCTTCACTGTGGCTTTACCTTCCTCAATATATGACTTTTGAAGCCTTTTGAGCCCTTCAGAGATGTCCTAAAGCATGCAGGGGACTGCTGAGGGAAGCTGAATGTCTCTGTCTGTAATTTTAACTAGGCCCCAACAGTGCAAAGCCTCAGGAAACTGTTTCTAGGCAAAAATCAAGCCAGCCATGTGGAAAAAACTAGGCCCCAATAAGTTTTATCACCAAAGCATATATAAAAACGATTAAACATGCCAGCAAACGTTTTATATTGCACATTAATCAGAGTATATACCTCTGATAGCAAGCCTGATACTAGTCGCTATTAAATCACTGTATTTAGGCTTAACTTACATTAATCCGGTATCAGCAGCTTTTTTTTCTAGGAAATTCCATCCCTAGAAAAACTTAAACTGCACATACCTTATTGCAGGATAACCTGCACGCCATTCTCCCTCTGAAGTTACCTCACTCCTCAGACATATGTGAGAACAGCAGTGGATCTTAGTTACTTCTGCTAAGATCATAGAAAACGCAGGCAGATTCTTCTTCTAAATGCTGCCTGAGATAAAATAGTACAACTCCAGTACCATTTAAAAACAATAAACTTTTGATTGAAGAAAAAAACTAACTATATTACACCACTTTCCTCTTACTACCTCCAGCTATGTTGAGAGCTTGCAAAAGAATGACTGGATATGGCAGTTAGGGGAGGAGCTATATAGCAGCTCTGCTGTGGGTGATCCTCTTGCAACTTCCTGTTGGGAAGGAGAATATCCCACAAGTAATGGATGATCCGTGGACTGGATACACCTTACAAGAGAAATAAAGATTTATAAACAAAATATCTTGATGACGTCATCAGCTTTACAGCTACTCCGTGAGTTGTTCTTTTAAATGTATATCAATAAATGTTTACCTTTTACCTTTCACATTAAGGCTGTGCATGGAATTATTTTGCAAATACTGACTGTACCTTTCTTTGGAATTAATTTTTTTTTTATTCATACCACTGCCTATCTGTACCTGTGGGTTGGAGGAGACTACTGGGACTGACAGTTGTTTTTTTTGGCTGAGAGGGACGATACGCCTACTCCCGAAGTAAGGTCTTATTTTTCATTACCTTGCCATTTTGTGTGCCTGTGCGCTGTAGTGCACACACCTCTAATGTATAAACAAAATATCTACAGTTATTTTTAATTTAAATAAAATAATACACTTTCCAAAAACCTAAACAAACTTACATTTTATTAAAAAAATCATTTTATATTGCAATAAACAGTAAACAGATGGCAAACATTTAACAATTTTGATTGTGTTTTGAATAAGTAACTGGTATTTAAAAAGGGATAAAATCCTTTGGGACACTAATTTCTGTGTGGTACATACAGGGCATGAACATGGCAAACAAACTGGTGCCAACCTTGCCACTTCATATATTTTACCTTTTCTAAATAAGTAATTGGTATTTAAAAAGGGTTAAAATCCTTTGGGCCACTAATTTCTGTGTGGATATATACAGGTTGTGAACCCCTTGATAGGATAGACATGTTCGCAGCCTGGCCCAACGCTCTTTATGGCAAACAAACTGTTGCCAAACTTGCCATCTCATATATTTTACCTTTTCTGAATAAGTAACCAGTATTTTAAAAGGGTTAACATCTTTTCAGCCACTCATTTCTGTGTAGATATATACAGGGCGTGAGCCCCGTCATACAATCCATATGTTTTCAGACTGGCAAACGGTTTATATGGTAAACAAACTGGTGCCAACCTTGCCTCTTCATATATTTTACCTTTTCTGAATAAGTGGTATTTTAAAAGGGTTAAAATTGTGTGGGCCACTCATTTCTGTGTGGATATATACAGGGCATGAGCCCCTTCATAGGGCAGACATGTTCTCAGCCTGGCCCAATACTCTTTATGACAAACAAACAGGTGCCAACCTTGTCAAATCACATATTTTACCTTTTTTAAATAAGTTACTGCTATTTTGAAAGGGGTTCTTTGCCATATAATTAGTTGGGACAGTCTGAAAACACATGGATTATATAAAGGGGTTAATGCCCTATATAACCACACAGAAATCAGTGGCCTTAAGGATTTTAACGGTTTTAAAATACTATTTACTTACTTCGAAAAAGTAAAATATATAAAGTGGCAAGCTTGGCACCAGTGTATTTGCTATAAATAGCATTGGTCCAGACTGAGAACATGTCTCTCCTATGATGGGGCTCACACCCTGTATATATCCACACAGAAATGAGTGGCCCAAAGGATTTTTACCCTTTCAAAATACCAGTTACCTATTCAGAAAGGGTAAAATATATGAGGTGACAAGTTTGGCACCAGTTTGTTTGCCATAAAAAGCAGTGGGCCAGGCTGAGAACATGTCTGTCCTATGATGGGGCTCATGTTCTGTATATATCCACACAGAAATGAGTGGCCCAAATTAATTTTACCCTTTCAAAATATCAGTTACTTATTGGGAAAAGGTAAAATATATGAGGTGACAAGGTTGGCACCAGTTTGTTTGCCATAAAAAGCATTAGGCCAGGCTGAGAACATGTCTATCTTATGAAGGGGCTCATGCCCTGTATATATCCACACAGAAATGAGTTGCCCATAGGATTTTAAAGGGACATTGTAAAAAAAAATAAAAAAAAATTGTTTCAATGTGTTGAAACAAAAAACTTTTAAATGTACTCCTATTTTTAATATGTACCCTTTCATTGCAATGTAAATTTTAATTTTTATTGGTTTCCGTGGGTACTGTTGCCGGTTGTTCAATCTGGGCTGACAACCCAGGTTGGAATATGGCGGCACTTTGCCACAATGCTCATGTGCAAGCTCTTTCAACGTCATTGAAGACGTCACTCGCTGGATGTCTCTCCAGAGTGTAGGAGGCCCGATCGATCGCAGATCAGAAGAGTGAGCTGCGCTGACAAGGTAAGTTGTGTCCGCTCAGAGAATCTCCCTAGTATTAAAGAGCAATTTGAAGTGTTTTATGATATTCTTAAATTATTATTGATATAACTTATAAATTATATTGAAATAAATAATATTTTATATTGTTGGCTCTCTAATTTTTATAATTGTTTAAAATCAACTTAGTATTTTCATTTTTTTTTTTATTCTTCAACTTCTTATTTAAAATTAGGTAATATAATATATTTAAAAAAAATAATCTAATGTTATACAAAAACATACATTTAATAACTTATTATGAAACAAGATAATCTAATAAACAATCAGCCAGTACTATTAGGTGATGAACCAAAAATGGGCCTTTATCAAAGCTTTCAGTACTGTTTTTTTCTAATTAAGTTGTAATAAGGCAGGAATGTAAGCTTAGGGAAAGGATCATTTGTGGTTCAGCACCTGAGTAGAGCCTGCAGATTGATGGATACATTTAGCAAACAATTACCAGGCACTAATCTTGTTCAGAACTAAAAATGGGCATTTCCTAAGCTTACATTCCTGTAAAAAAAAGATTATATGAAGGGGCTCAGGCCCTGTATATAACCACACAGAAATCAGTGACCCAAATGATTTTAACCCTTTTAAAATATCAGTTACTTATTCAAAACATAATCAAAATCGTGCCATGTTTGCCATCTGTTTAATGCAATATAAGATGATTTTTTTTTAAATAAAATGTAAGTTTGTTTAGGTTTTTGGAAAGTGTATTATTTTATTTAAACTAATAATAGCTGTAGATATTTTGTTTATAAATCTTTATTTTGCAAATTGCAATCAGTTTCGGAACAAGAAGACAACTTCAGCCTTGTACATTTTGCAGCTTTCTTGTACTTAAAGGGATAGTAAAGTCAAAACTTGCATGATTCAGATAGAGCATGTCATTTTAAGACACTTTTAAATTCACTTCTATATTCAAATGTGCTTCGTTCTCTTAGTATCCCTTGTTAAAAAATGAATATGCACATATCATACACTAGTGGGAGCTGCTGCTAATTGGTGCCTGTACACATTTGTCTCTTTTGATTGGCTAAATAGATATTTTTAGCTTCATGTCAGTAGTACAATGCTGTCCCTTCAGCAATCGATAACAAGAGAATGAAGAAAATTTGATAATAGAATTAAATTGTAAAGTTGTTTAAAATTGTATATTCTATCTGAATCATAAAATAAAAATTTGGGGTTTACTATCCCTTTAAAGGGACATGAAACACAAAAACTTTCTTTCATGATTTAGGTAGAAAATACAATTTTAAATTTGCTTCATTCTCTTGGTATCATTTGTTGAACGAGCAGCAATGCACTTCTGGTTTCTAACTGAACACATGGATGAGCCAATGACAATCGGTATACATATGCAGCCACCAATCAGCAGCTAGAACCCAGATTCTTTGTTGCTCCTGAGCTTACCTAGATAAACCTTTCAGCAAAGGATAACAAGAGAAGGAAACAAATTAAATAATAGAAGTAAATTGGAAAGTTGTTTAAAACTGTATTCTCTATCTGAATCATGAATGTCCAATTATGACTTTACTGTCCCTTTAATGTTCATTCACAGTGTTACCTTATAAATGACAATCAGTATACACCACTGTGAATGAACATTAAAGGGACATAATACTCATATGCTAAATCACTTGAAACTGATGCAGTATAACTGTAAAAAGCTGACAGGAAAATATCACCTGAGCATCTCTATGTAAAAAAGGAAGATATTTTACCTCACAATTTCCTCAGCTCAGCAGAGTAAGTTCTGTGTAAAAAGTTATACTCAGCTGCAGCCCAGCTGCAGGTAAATTTTTTTTTTTTTTAAAAATGGAGAAATGAACAGCAACCAATCAGCATCAACAGTGCTGAGGTCATGAACTCTTTTACTGTGATCTCATGAGATTTCATTGTAAACTTCCTTACACTGATTCGGGAAATAAGATGAGTGTGCACGTAAGCTCGCTCCTTCTGCTTTTCCGGGACAGACATACTGATTTGCTGCTTAGAAGTCCTTTACAATGGGATGTAGCTACTGAGAAACTTTTGAGGAAAAATATTTTTCTTTTTTACATAGAGATGTTCAGGTGATATTTTCTAGTCAGCTTTTTACAGCTATGCTGCATCACTTTCAAGTGCTTAAACATTTGGGTATTATGGCCCTTTAAGAACAAGAAAGCTGCAAAATGTTTAGTTTTCAGAATTATTGTGTCTATTGGTTGGTAGTTTGTTACATTAAAGTTAATTTTAAAAAAAAAAAAAAATAACCTTTGAGCGGAGGTCATATGTTTCCTGTCTAGAGTGGAGCTCCAGTCTGCAGCCAGACCCTTCTCCCTTTTTCAGTGAGAAACCAACCCAATTTATTTCAGAAGACTAAACAGATCGACTCTACAACTATTTTATGTAAATATCATGAGATCAAAGAAACCTGCAACAAAAAAGTGAGAGAAAATACATCTTTATTAAAGTTTTAATCAACAAGGTTATATAATATGTGTGTAAATGTGTTTTCCCTTAAACTCTGTAGTGTAAAGTGTTATCCTCATATAAATAAGGCCCTTTCTGTAGCTCTAGTTATGTAACATTGATCTGCACATAGGAAGTCCCATGAGCCTCGATACAAATGAACTGACATTTATTCATGCCAGGTGATCAACTGGCTATGAAAAATTATTTAAGAGGTTTATTTTAAATAGTGGCTTAGGGGATTTCAATAAGCATCTTTACGCCTATAATAGACAAACTGACTCTCCTGTACTAAAGGAAGTAAAGTGTGAATTGTCCATCTTGAAAGTAGGAAAGGTCAGGAATGTGTTTAAAATCTTGAGATCCAAGATAGGCTGAAGGGTAGCTTTTCCATTTTCACTATTAAGAGACTAGAATAACATTTCAGATTTATTTCTGAAGCTGGAACTGGAGCAATCACTCCCATAGTTTCCATAGATCCATTACTTCTGAAAATAATCACCCAAACTGTGTAGTCCACGAGTAATGAGACAAAGGGTGGGATTTAAGAAACATCTTTTTCACTGAAAAACTAAATTCACAATGCCAAAAGAACCCAAAAAGGGCAAAACAGTTTAAAAAATAAAACAGGCAAAAAAAAATCAATTATCCTGACAACTTCCTGAAGAACTTTCCTACAAAAGACTTCCTCAGAAGAAACTAAAATATCAAAATGGTAGAATTTAAAAAAAGAATGCAAAGAAGACCAAGTAGCTGCCTTGCAAATTTGGTCAACTGAAGCCTCATTCTTAAAAGGCCAAAAAAGGCAACTAATCTAGTAGAATGAGCAGCAATCTGTTAAGGTGGAGGCTAATATGCCCCTAAAAAAAGCCTTGTGGATCAGAAGTCTCAATTCAAACAAGAAGACAAAAATGGGAGAAACTTTCTGTCCATTCCTGGAAACAGAAAAGAGAACAAACTAGAAGTTTGTCTGAAAACTATAGTAGCATAATAATTCAACACTCTAAACAACATCCAAAATATGCACATAAAAAACTCTCTGAAAAATGTTATGGATTTGGACACAAAGAAGGGACAGTTTCACAAATAATTTAGTCAGAAGATGCAACCCTAGGCAAGAAAAAATTAGTCCTAAAAACTGCCTTATCCTTAAAAATAAAAAAAATAAAAAATAATAAGATGAGAATTACGTAAACGAGCAGATAACTCAGAACTCTTCTAGCAGAAGAAATAATTATGTCTTTCTTATACAGAGGCTCAAAAAGAGGATCCTACAAAACTTAAATTGCAAGATAAGGCTCCAAGGGGAGAAAAGTGGTTTAACAACAGGCTTAACTCTAGCCGAAGCCTGAACAATAACATCATTTATATCTTACCTGATAAATTAATTTCTTTCATTGTGGCGAAAGTAAACAAGCTGTAAAATATGGGATATACATTCCTACCAGGAGGCGGCAAAGTTTCCAAAAACCTATAAAACCCCTCCTACCTCACTTATTCCCTAATTTAATGTATAGCCAAGTTGTGAGGTGTTTAGAAGGAGTAAAAGCCAAAAGGAGCAGGGAAAAGAGATGTGCTTAACAAAAAATAACCCCAAATGGGTGGGGGCTCATGGACTCTCACCACCATGAAAGAAATTAATCAGGTAACAAATTATGTTTTCTTTCATAGAGGTGGCAAGAGTCCACAAGCTGTTACGTATGGGATTTAATACCCAAGATGTGGAAGTCCATGATTAACAACTCCAACAAAATCCATAACCCAAAAATAAATATTTCTTATGATAAACTTAAGATATAGGCACAATTATCAAACAGACAACTGCCTGAAGGACCTTTATACCAAAGACTGCTTCAGAGGAAGCAAAAGCATACAAATGGTAAAATTTACTAAAAGGTATGCAGAGAAGACTAAGTCAACTGAAGCCTCATTCTTGAAAGCACAAGATGAGGCAACTGACCTAGTAGAATGAGCTGTAATCCACTGTGGCTAACCTGTCTCCAAATAAGCTCTGTGAATCAAAAGTTTCAAAGAAGAGGCTAAAGAAACAGTAGAGGCTTTCCGACCTTTCCTAGGCCCAGAAAAAATAACAAACAAACAGACTAGAGTATTTGTCTGAAATCCTTAGTAGCATCAACATAATATTTTAATGCCCTAAAAACATCCAGAAAATACGAAGATCTTTCAGAAGCATTCTTAGGATTAGGACACAGAAAAGGAACAACAAACTCTCTACCAATATTATCTGAAGAAACAACCTTAGGCACAAAAATAAAATGATATCCGTAAAACAGCCTTAAGGAGGCTTACAAGAACGAGCAGACAATTCAGAAACTCTTCTAGCAGAGTAAATAGCCAAAAGAATTTTTTTTTTCCAAGAACGTTGTTTAATGTCCAATGTATACATAGGCTCAAAAAGGAGGAGCTTGCAAAAAGTACCTGGGAAGTTTGTTGTTCAAATTAGAGGCTATCAGATCTTTGTCTGGCATGCCCCAAAGTTCCATAATCAGATTGAACACATCCTGATGAAGAGAACACTCTCCTGGATGAAGAAACTGACGACTGAGAAAGTCTGCCTCCCAATGTTTACTCCTGGGATGTGAATTACAGAAATTAGGCAAGAATTGGCTTTTGCCAAATAGAGAATTTGAGATACTTCCCTCATTGCCAAGGAACTGAGTTCCCCCTGGCGATTGGCATAAGCTACTGCTGTAACATTGTCTGACTGTTAACGGAGTTAAGACTCGCTTTTCAACCGAGGCCAAGCTTGAAGAGCCCTGAAAATTTCACGGCGTACTCTAACGTTGAATGGAATTCTTGACTGCAGAGGATCCCAAACCCCTGCACTGTCAGAGACCCCCAAACTGCTCCCCGACCTGAAAAACTTGCATCTGTGGTGATCACAGACCAGGTAGGACGAGCAAAAGAAAACCCCTAAATAATGAACTGATGATTCCGCCACCAAGTCAAAGACTGACTTGTACTGGAATCTAAGAATATCCTTTGAGATAGCTGAAAATAATCTCTGCACCATAGATGCAGTATACAAATTTGGAAAGGCCTCATGTGGAACTGAGCAAAAGGAATTGCATCTGAAGTTGCAATCATGAGACCTAGAGACTCCAATATACTGGGCCACAGCAGGAAATGAGAGAGTGAAGGCTCCAACAGGCTGAAACCAATTTCATACCCCTCTGTTCTGTTAGAGAAAGACTTATGGACACTGAGTCTATTTGGAAACCAAGGAAAGTAACCCTTGTTTGAGTTATCAAGGAACTCTCTGGTAAATTGATCCTCCAACCATGTCTGAAGACACAATAGTTGTTTGGTGTGAAATTCTGCTAAAGGAAAAGACGATGGAACCTGTACCAAGATATTATCCAGGTAAGAAAACACGGCAATACCCTGAGCTCTGATTACAGACAAAAGGGCACTCAGAACCTTGGTAAATATTCTTGAAGCTGTATCTAGACCAAAAGGACAAGCAAAAAACTGATAATGCTATTCCTGGAAAGCACACCTCAAAAACGAATGATGTTCTGGGTGGATTGTAATAAGAAGGTATGAATCCTTTAAATATATTGTGGACATAAAACTGACCTTGCTCAACAAAAGGTAGAATACTCCTGATAGTTTCCATTCTGAAGGATGGAACCCTGACAAACTTGTTTAGAGTCCTTAGATCTAAAACTGGTCTGAAAGTGCCTCTCTTCTTTGGAACAATGAAGAGATTTTAATAAAATCCGATACCCTGGATCACTCCCATTCTTTGCAGATCTGAGACAGATCCTTGGAACATTGTACAGAAAAAATCTTCTTTTGGGAGGCCGTGTTCTGAATCCAATCCAATATCCCTGAGAAACAATATTCTGAATCCATGGATCTGGGACAGATTGAAAACAAGCCTCCTGAAAAAGCTTTAGTTTGTCTTCTACCAGGACTACTGGATTGGAGGCCGCACCTCCTGGACTTGTTCCAATTAGCATTAGGCCTCCAGACTGAATCAGAGGGACCTTGCTCTGGAAGGAGTCCGTTGTGATTCCTTTTCATCAAAATAATGAACAGAAATATATTAGGAGCTTTGAATTTTTTTCTTTAGCTTTCTTATCCTGAGGAAGAAAAGCTCCTTTACCCACAGTAATATAAATAATAGAATCCAAATCAGACCCAGATAATTTATTTCCTTGAAAGGAAAGAGACAACAATCTAGATTTAGACACTGTCAGCATTCCAGGACTTAAGCCACAAAGCACCTCCTGACATGCTTTTCACAATGATTTTCAGAATATCAAATACAGTAACATAAATAAAATTATTTGCGCTTTGAAGCAAACTTAACTGATTAGAACTAACAGGGTCAGTAGAAAACTGCTGAGCAAGACTGTCTAACCAAAAAGTAAAAGCTGCAGCTACATTAGCAATAGAAACAGCAGGTCTCAGAATATAACCAGTATATAAAAAGGCCCTTCGTAAAAATAATTCCAACTTTCTGTCTAAAGGGTCTTTAAAAGAACTACTGCCTTCCAAAGGTACATTTAGCTAGACTGGAAATAGCCCCATCCACATTAGGAACATTTTCACATAACTCTAAATTAGCAGTAGGTAAAGGAAATAGCTTTTTAAACCTTGCAGAAGGATTAAAAGACACACCTGGTTCAGACCATTCCTTAGAAATCATATCAGAAACTGCATCAGGGACAGGGAAAATCTCAGAAAGATTAGCAACAGTTTTAAACATTGAATTTAAACAATTACAAGGTTAATTATCAGAATGTTTAGGATTTTCAACCCCTAAATTAACCAAAACCTCTTTTAAAAGAGAATGAATATGTCCAACGTTATATAGCAAGCAGGAATTATCAGGTTCTACATCAGATAAGGGATCCTCACGCAGAGAAAACCTCACCATCTGAAGATACCACAGTATCCCCTGTATCAAGACACATATTACTGGTAGAAGGAAATGCTTGAACTGAACTTTTATGCTTGTTTGAGGGTGGTAGAGCAGCTAGTGCCTTCTTAATGGCAGAAGTAATGTAATTCTTCATAGCTGGAGGTACTCCAACTGCATCTTCCTGTAATGAAGAGACAGTAGGTGCATTATTACCCTGAGAAACATTAGAAATATTAGATTGATCAGAATGTGATAACAGATCTAAACATGAGCCACATAAATGAGCTGAAGAAGAAACTTCAGATGTTTTACAATAAGCACACTTGGTAGAAAGGTGTACAGGAGACTCAGTTTCTAGAGTAAATTTATGGACAGAATTTTGCAGCTCCATTGCAGCCAAAAGCAATGCAATAAGCACTATAAAAAATACCCTGTTTAAGCAAGCTCTTGAGGAACGAAAAACCTAAACCACCTCAAAATAAACATGTTCTGCCAAACCAAGCAGAACAGAAAGCGTGCGAAACTCCTGAACGTCTGGCAAACTAGTCAACTTCTTATGAAATAGAACAGAAAGGGCAAAAATCTGACCCTTAATAGAACTGGCTGGCAGGCCTTTCTCCAAGCCCTCCTGGAGAAACTGTAAAATACGTGGAGTTTTCACTTTACGCCAGGAAAAAAATACGCTGGTCCAACCAGTGAATATAAGGCCTTCAAACCTTGCAGTAGATGCATCTGTTGGCTAGCTTGCAAACCTGGATGAGAGTATCAATCACTTTGTCAGACAAGCCTTTCTGAGCCAAGATCAATTGTTCAATCTTCAGGCAGTCAGTCTCAGAGTATCTAGGTTTTGGTAAAATAATGGACCCTAAGTTAACAGTGATAAAGATGCAACCAACAAGGAGGAGCAGACAATATGCTCACTAGGTCTGTATACTAAGTCTTGTGTGGAACACAGGAGCTATCAGAATAGTTGGTATTCCCTCCTGCTTGATTCAAGCGACCACTCAGGGAAGGAGAACAATCGGAGGAGACAGATATACAAGGTTGAAGTTCCACGTAACAGCTAGAGCATCGACTAGCTCCACCTGAGGATCCCTGGAACTCAGTCCGTATTTTGGGAGCTTGGCATTGAAGCAGGAAGCCATCAGATCTATCTGCGGGTGAGCTCCAGAAACACCTCCTGATTTAGGGACCATTCCCCCGAGTGGAGAGTCTGCCTGTTCAGGAAATCCGCTTACCAATTCTCCACACCTGGGATGTGGATAGCTATAATTTGACACTCATGTCTCTCTGCCCACAGCAGGATTCGAGACACCACCTGCATCGACAGAGAGCTCTGTGTGGCACCCTGATGGTTGATGTTGGCCACAGTAGTGATGTTGTCCGATTGGAATCGGATATAACAGATGGACCTTAGCTGGGGCCACACTAGAAGCGCAATGTATATAGCTCTCAACTCAAGAATGTTGATCGGAAGAGATATTGCCTCCTGATACCAAGTTCCTTGGGCTCTCAGAGAACCCCACACCAAACCCCAGACGGACACACTCACGCCTGTGGTGATAATCACCCAAGAGGGGTGTCAGGGTTTTTTCCCTGTTGTTTGCCATGTGCTGCTGGCAGCCATTTTACTCACCTCTCTTCCTGACTATGGTGCATTGTGGGGGATGCTGCTCATTTCCTACACTTCCTTTTATGGCCAGACTGGTGTGCATCATCCATGTGAGACAGGATGCAGTCTCAGAATTGTGATGTCATCACTTATTATTTAAAGGGCCTCTGTTCAGTATGCTTTACCTTTGCGTTGTCTCAGACCTGTTTGTGAGAGTTCCTGTGTATTACCTGGCTGCCTGACGTCCTTCCTGGTTCCTGATCCCTGGCTTGTTCCTGACTCTGCTGTTTTCCTTGTTCCTGATTCCGGCTCGTCTGACTATTCGCTTTGGCTCCTGACTCGGCTCGTCTGACTACCAGCTATGGTTTTGACTCCTGGCTTGTTATTTGACTTGTGGACTTTTTATTATTTTTTGCTATGAATAAAGGTGTGATTATTTTTGCACTTCTCCTCTCAGTCTGATTCCTGGCACCCTGACAAGGGGTGACAGAAACACGACCCTAGGAGAACTAGGGTTGGAGACTGCCAGCAAGTGAGACTCCCTCTCATCGGGGCGTCCAGGCAGATGACTTGCAACAGATGTGAATGATCTCCATTCCATTGTCTGAGCATACACAACTGTAGTGGTCTCAGATGAAATCAAGCAAACGGTAAAGCATCTGAAGCCGCAACCATAAGACCTACAACTTACTTGCATTTTGCTACCAATGGTCGAGCATTGGACTGAAGCAGGCGACATGCTGTTTGAAGCTTCTCTCTGCAATAATGGGTGAGGTAGATGCATAAACTGAAAGTCTATGATGGTTCCCAGAAAGTTCACCTTCGTAGCCGGGACAAGAGAGCTCTTTTCCAGATTGTGCTTCCAACAAAGACATGAGAGTTACCTCTCCATGTGGTCCTGAGCCACTAGCAAAGATGAAACCTTAACCAGAATATCGTCCAGGTAAGGAGCTACTGCAATACCCTGCAGGCGAACAATGGCCAGCAGAGCTCCCAGCACCTTGATGAACACTCGGGGTACCTAGCCAGTCCAAACAGAAGTGCAACAAACTGGTAGTGCTTGTCTAGGAAGGCAAACCGCAGAAAACGGTAGTGATCTCTGTGGATCGGAATGTGAAGGTACGCATCATTCAGGTCTATTGTAGCCATGAACTGACTCTCTTGGACCAGGGGGAGGATGGATCTTATTTCCATCTTGAAGGTGGGAACCCTTATGAACCTGTTGAGGTCCTTTAGGTTCAGAATGGGGAGGAATGTGCCCTCTTATTTGGGGACCGCAAATAGATTGGAGTAGAACACTTTTCCCCTCTCTTAGGGTGGAACTGGAACCACCAGTCCCAGAAAAGCATACATTTGTTATTGTCAATGGAATGTACAGAGGGAGATTCCTCCATACATATTTGGCAACAATCGTGAGCCTCACAGTGGGTTGCCCCAGACTTCCAATACACAAATCAACTTTCCCCTTTATTACCGAAGGGCAGAGTCACATTCCTACTGCTCTCCCACAGGTTTGTTGCGCAATGGAGCTGAAGCAGAAATGATGCAAAGCACAGTCTACGGTGGAAATCTACAACAAAAGGCCTGTAGACTGTAGTAGTGATAAAAACCCACCAAACTGCATCATCTTCGGGATGAGCCTGCACATAAAATGTATTGAGTGACTGAAGCCCGGTATCGAATTAAGTGTGGCTGTATCACAAACGCCATTGAGTTTTACAATGTCTGGGTGTTATGGCCTCCATACACTAGGACTGTATAATAGCGTGCGTGAAGCGCTCCTCTCTCAGCCGCATAAACCCACTGAAGTCTGGCTGGTTACCGGGTACTGCCTGTTGCTAACAAGGGGACATGGTTGTGCACAGTGCACCTAATAGAAACATAGAGACACGACCTTACACCTCCTCTCTATTAGAAAAGTTGCCATGAGAGAGGGGACAACTTACCCATGTTAACTCTGTAATTTAGTGTGAGTCACACTGCGTTACCAGACAGGGGATTTAGGTTAAAAAAAACTGGAAAAAGGCATGAAAGTCCCAGAGTCGACCAGTATTCAATATACCAATACTCTATTGAGATTTTTACAGAGCACCTCTCTCTGCATACCTCCATGTCACAAGGCAAAGAACTACTGAGAGGGTAGGGGAAGTGGGGGGGGGGGGGTGATATTTATTGCTTTGTTTGGGTGACTTTGCTGCCTCCTGGTGGACAGGTTGAGTAATTCCCATAGGTTATGAATGTTCTTGTGGACTTTCACTGCCAATAGAAGGAAATAAGAAGCGGAATGGAATGTACGGATTGTGCGAAGACAAAGGTTTCTGATAGTATCAAAATACTAGTCCATCTGTGCAATTTAATAAAACCACCCTCAAGGCATATAGGCAATAGCTAGAGAATAAGTTCCTCCACTGAAATATTAATTTTCAAAATGTCCTTTTATATTATATCCAAAATGTATTAGGCTCTCAATCTTATCGCATTAAGAGAGATATAATATTTCCATCTATTGGGAGTGTTTTTTGTTCTGAATGTAAATACAGAATTCTGGACAGATTAGTGTTTAATTTTTTTAACCAACAATGGGCGGGCTCCTAACCTTACATTTCTGCTTTTTCATAGAAAGATAGCAAGAGAACAAAGTAAAATTGATAATAGGAGTAAATTAGAAAGTTGCTTAACTATCTGGCATTCTCGATAAAACTAGAAATGGCACCTATAATACAGGCACCTATAATACAGGTAGCTTATTCTAACTTTTGTGTTTAGCTATGAATGCTTATAAGGGAGTCATCATTTAAATCCACTATGGCTGCATTTATTATTCATTAATAAAAAGGGACATTAAACAGTAAATAAATGCTAAACATTAAATAAAGGGCACAAACAAAGAAATTATACTGCAAAACTCTAATTACATATAGTTTAAGGGACACGAAACCCAAAGATTTTCTTTTATGATTCAGACAGAGCATATCAATTTTAAAATCTTTCCAATTTATTTTTATTATCTAATTGGGTTTATTCTCTTTGTATCCTTTGTTGAAAAGCATACCTAGGTAGACTCATGAAGAGGAAGCTATTTTAGGATTAGATGTTACCAAGAGAATAGTTGGAACGTTGTAAGCTTTACGCGATTCATGATAGAAATGTTTTTAATGTCTCTATAAAAACCTAACTACTTTATAGTTAAATATATATATTTTTTTATTATTTTTACACTGTCACTCAGGACATAAAATAAGTGCATAAAA
This sequence comes from Bombina bombina, assembly GCF_027579735.1. Taxonomy (NCBI): domain Eukaryota; kingdom Metazoa; phylum Chordata; class Amphibia; order Anura; family Bombinatoridae; genus Bombina; species Bombina bombina. The sequence continues at coordinate 99,386,912 of NC_069508.1, forward strand.
AGGGCATGTTAGTCTAGATTTTGATTATGTGTAGTATCCCAAAACACATATGCGCACTTGACTTAAAGTGGTTAGAGACTTGAAGAGCAAATTATTTTTTATTTTTTTTTTTGTTTTTAAGGAAAGCATATTGATATAAATGAATTGCAGAAAAAGCCCAATGAAAATGCACTCATGAACATTTGAATTTTGACTACAATATACCCTTTAAAAGGACAGTTAACCCAAAATTTCCCCAATCTATTATTACCAATGATCCATTTGACCTGCGGAAGAGTTTTAATTGTTTACAAATGGCTCCTTAGCCTTTATATCTGCATTTGAAATAGCCTGTGGTATAACTGCCTATACTGAAGTTTCTATATTGACAAACTATGTAAACACAGTCAAGAGAAGAAATTACACTACGAGTTGGGGATGGAAGAGATAAAGCTCTAAAAAGTTTATTATCCATTGTTCTTTCTAAGTATTGTACAGAGCCAGAGATTAGAAAAATAAGCATTTGAGTGATACGTTGAAATCTGATCACTCTGCAAGCTTAGCCTATTTTAAAGGCAAAAATCCAGCTGTTTCGTTTCCAAAAAAGAAGCATAAATGAGCAATTTCTAATACATTTTATACTCTGCAGCTGGTATAACAAGTCATTGGGAACACATTAAGGGGAAAACAATGTTACAGTACACTGTCCTTTTAATGTTACCTCTTAAACCTAAACTGCAAATCATATGAGAGTTGATAACATATTTAATCCCCCAAATTAATTGCAAACAAAGCTACCAGTCAAATTTGTAACTAAAGAGAGATTTGTGTATTTTAAAACATGAACAAAAGCTGGTTTTAAACAAGTTAGCCAAGTCTAATTATCAGAACATGGTGGAGGAGGTCACGCACCATTTATTGAGTAATTGACCCCAGGAATCCAGAATGTTTTCGGGACAATCTTTAGACACATCTCCAGTTCCACTCCAGAGTTCATTATCGCTTTCTGAAAGAAAAACATTTATTATATATAAACTTTTTTGGTGGAAAAAAACAATTCCAATATTTTTTCATTTAAAATTTAGGCTACAAATGTTGAACATCAGCCTGCAAATGTTTTTGGTTGCACATATGAAAGCAGAAATTCACTTCTCATACAAAAAAAAAGCAGTTCTGTTTATTACTGGTTGATAACTTCCACACAACTCCGCTGTGGCTGCTATATTTCATCCCCTTCTGTCCATATGAGTTATCTATGCAAAGATAAAAATGTAATTTATGCTTACCTGATAAATTAATTTATTTCATAGTGGTGAGAGTCCACAAACCATTATTCCTGGAATTGCTCTTCCCTGCCACTAGGAGGCAACAAATAATTCTAAACCCCAAGAGCTCCCAACCCCTCCCACCTCACTGGTACCTCCAGTGCAAATAAGGGAGGAAAATAAATAAAAGCAAAATAATAGGAAAAGGGTGGAAAAATACCTACACCACAAAAAACACACATTGGGGACTAGTCCACAATCCGTTACTCCTGGGAACTAATACCTAAGCTTTAAAGTCCACAAGTAATTAAACATAAAGGGTGGGATTTAAGAAACATTTTTTTTTTTTCACTGATAAACTAAATCCACAAACCCCCCCAAAAAACAAAAAGGGTAATTTTTTTCAATTGTTTTTAACCCAATTAAAATGAACAGGAAAAAAAATGAATCAACCTGAGAACTACCTCAAGGACTTTCCTACCAAAGGCTGCCTCAGGGGAAGCAAAAGCATCAAATGGTAGAATTTATTAGAAGTATGCAAAGAAGACCAAGTAGCTGCCTTACAAATCTGATCAACTGAAGCCTCATTGAAAGCACAAGAAGTGGCAACCGACCTATTACAATGAGCAGTAACTTGCTGTGGTGAGGCTGACCTGTATCCAAAAAGTTTTGTTAATCAAAAGTTTGAACCAAGAGGCCAAAGAAAAAGCAGAAAATGAATGACCCTCCAAGAAAAATGAATGAACAAACTAGAAGTTTGTCAAAAGTCCTTAGTAGCATAAATATAGTATTTAAATGCCCTAACATCCAAAGAATGCAAAAATCAATTTAAAGCATTTCTTAGGACAAGTACTCAAAGAAGGAACAATAATCTCTCTGATAATTTTGTCTGAAGAAACAACCTTATACAAAAAAAAAATCAAATGTCTGTAAAACAGCCTTATCCTGATGAAAAATCAGATAAGGAGGCTCACACGAGAGGATAAACTCTTTCATCTGAATAGCCAAAGGAAATAACACTTTCCAAGAAAATAGTTTAATATGCACCTTATGCATAGGCTCAAAGGGAGGAACCTACAAAACCCTTAACACCAATTTAAGATTCCATGGAGTAGATATTGGCTTGATTACAGGTTTTATATGGACTAGAGCCTGAAAAATAAAACATTTTTTGCTTACCTGATAAATTTATTTATTTCCGGGCATGCCCGGAAATAAATAAATTTATCAGGTAAGCATACATTTTGTTTTCTTTCTTATAACATGGAGAGTCCACAAAACATTCTAATTACTATGGTTAACCAATACCCAATTTAGAGGACACAGAATCAATAGGGAGGGAGAACAAGACAGGCAAACCTAAACTGAAGGCACCACCGCTTGAAGAACCTTTCTCCCAAAAGAAGCCTCAGCTGAGGCAAAAGTATCAAATTTTTTGAATTTGGAAAAAGTATGAATAGAGGACCAAGTGGCTGCTTTACAGATTTGCTCCACAGAAGCTTAATTTTTGAAAGCCCATGAAGATGAAACAGCTCTAGAGGAATGAGCTGTAATTCTCCAGCTGTCTCATAAGCTAAACGGATAGCACTTCTCAACCAGAGAGAAAGAGTGGTAGAAGTGGCCTTACCAGAGAAAACAATAAACAGGGCAGAAGTCTGCCGAAAATCTTTAGTTGCTTGAAGGTAAAATTTAAGAGCATGCAAAACATCCAAGTTATGCAAAAGACGTTCCTTCTGGGAAGAAGAGTTAGGACAAAAAGAAGGAACACCAATTTCCTGATTAAAATTGAGTTTCGACACTACCTTAGGGAGAAACTCCAGCTTAGTATGAAGGACCGCCTTATCAGCATGAAAAATAAGGTAAGGGGAATCACACTGCAGAGCAGAAAGTTCTGAAACTCTGCGAGCAGAAGAAATAGCAAGAAGAAACAAAACCTTCCAAGATAGTAATTTAATACTGACAGAATGCATCGGCACAAACATAGCCTGCTGCAAAACTCTAAGAACAAGGTTAAGACTCCAAGGAGGAGCAACAGATTTTAACACAGGCTTAATTCTGACCAAGGCCTGAACAAAAGACTGAACATCTGGCAGAACTGCCAGATGTTTATGCAGAAGAATAGACAGAGCAGAAATCTGACCCTTTAAAGTACTGACTGACAAACTCATCTCCAGGACCTCCTGAAGAAAAGTCAAAATTCGAGTTCCTCCCTGGTGATTGATGTAGGCCACAGAGGTGATGTTGTCCGACTGAAATCTGATGAATCGGACCAAACTAGTTGTGGCCAAGCTATTAAAGCATAGAAAATTGCTCTCAACTCCAAGATGTTTATTGGAAGAGACAACTCCTCTGAAGTCCACAGACCCTGTGTGTTTAAGAAACCCCAAACTGCTCCCCAGGCTGGCATCCGTGGTCACAATAACCCAGGAAGGCCTCAGGAAGCATGTGCCCCGAGACAGATGGTCCTGTGAAACCCACCATGAGACTGAGACTCTTATTGGGGAATCAAAATTTATCTTCTGTGAGAGATCTGAGTGGTCCCCGTTCCACTGACTGAGCATGCATAGCTGCAGAGGTCTCACATGGAACCGAGCAAAAGGAATGATGCCCATGGAGGCAACCATCAGTCCAATCACCTCCATGCATTGAGTCACAGATGGACCAATAGCAGACTGGAGAGATAAGCAAGAAACATGAAGCTGACGTCCATCAAAAAAATCTTCATGGACAGGAAATCTATGATTGTTCCCAAGAAACAAACCCTTGAATCTGGAACAAGGGAACTCTTTCCCAGATTCATTTTCCACCCGTGGGAACATAGAATAGACAACATCTCGGTATGAGATCCTGCTAGATGAAAAGATGGTGCTTGAACTAGAATGTCGTCTAGATAAGGCACCACAGCAATACCCTGGGACCTCACTACTGCCAGAAGAGAACCCATAACCTTTGTAAAAATTCTGGGAGCTGTAGCAAGGCCAAAAGGAAGGGCAACAAACTGGAAATGTTTGTCCTTGACAGGTGGAACCTGCCCCTGGGAAGACACGACTTTAATCCTATTCTGTAACTGTGGGATACTATATCTATTGCCCAAGGATCTGGAATATCGCGTAGCTTGTTTCCCCCTATTCCAAGGCTGACTGGACCTCCAAGAAGACTTGGATTGATCCAACTTGGAAGAGGAAGACATCTGTCCCTTAAAGTTACAAAAGGAACAAAATTATAATTCTGGCAACCCTTACGTCTATTCTTTTTATCCTGAGGTAGAAAAGAACCCTTTCCACCTGTAATATCAGAAACAATTTCTGCCAGACCTGGTCCAAACAAAGTTTTACCCTTATAAGGCAGAGATAAAAGCTTGGACTTGGATGTAACATCTGCAGACCAAGATTTTAACCAAAGAGCTCTGCGAGCTAAAACAGTAAAACCAGAAATCTTAGCACCCAACCTAAGAACTTGCATGTTGGCATCACATATAAAGTTATTGGCTAGCTTGAGAGCCTTGATCCTGTCTTGGATCTCCTCTATAGTAGTCTCCTCTAGGATAAGATTAGATAAATCATTGCACCAATATGATGCTGCCCCCGCAACTGTAGCAATACTAGCAACAGGCTGCCACTGTAATCCCTGATGAATGTACATCTTCAAAAAAGCCTCAAGCTTCTTATCCATGGGATCCTTGAAAGAACAACTATCTTCAATAGGAATAGAAGTTTTCTTGGCAAGAGTAGAGCTAGCTCCCTCTACCTTGGGCACCGTGCGCCACAAGTCACGAATAGAGTTAGCAACAGGAAACATATTTTTAAAAACAGGGGACAGGGAAAAGGAATCCCTGGTTTATCCCATTCCTGAGTTATAATATCTGCCATACTGGAAATACTTCCACAGATAAGGGTACATCATATACCCTATTAAGCTTACTAGACCAATTTAGATTTTCCGCAAAAGATTTGGATTCTTCCAAAGTAGCAAGAACCTCCTTCAAAAGAATTCAAAGATGTTCTAACCTAAATCTGAAATTAATCTCCTCTGAATCTGCAGAATTTGTCACTACATTATCAGAATCTGACAACCCCCCCCCCCTCAGAAGCCGCTGCAGAAACTGATTAACGCAGCTTTAGCGGAGTCAGCTTTACTAATCTCAATATGTTTAGATTTCCTCTTACGTTTACCAGAAACCTTTTGAAAAGCTGATAAAGCTGCAGAAACAGCAGAAGTAATCTGTGCATTGAAATCCCCAGGTAAAAAAACACCCCAGGAGATTGAGAGGAACCGCAGGGCACTGTATGTAAAGCTTGGGAAGCTTGAGGGGAATGCTGAGGCGTAGCTAGGATAACACTATCCTGAGAGACAGGAGGCTCAGGGAGAGACATCTTATCTTTAAACTTTAAAGTTTTTTTTAAACATGAAGAGTAAAACTGTACAGGAGGAATTATCTTAGCCTCCAAGCACAATAAGCCTTTTTTTCAAATGAATCAACTTTAGTATTAGTGTGCATAATTGGGTATCAGTTCACAATTAAGAAAGAAAAAAAATATTTTAATGAAGCAATAAAACATAAATAAGTACTTAAAACCCTCAGTTCTGCTTAGGTCTTACCCCTCCAGAAGTTGCTATCCCGTTAGCAAAAAACACCTCCTTGTTACCGGAACATCCCAAATCCACTTGCCACTGTAGATAGAAGAAAATGCAGCCTCCACACGCGCCGCGGCAAACTCCGATCTGAACAGAGAAGCCGAAAACCCGAAGTGCCGAGGAGTAGTCACGTGACCACAATAAAAAAACTTAATTTTTTTTTAAAAAAAATTGCACCAAACAAAAACGGATTGAAAACCAACAGCAGCACAGCAAAAGTGATTGGGTCAATAAGCTGAGCTGAAAAGTGATTGCAAGTAAGAAGTAAAACAAACCTCTTCTTACGTAATTATTCTTACATTAGGCCCCTTTTTATTTTAAAGTAGTGCCATTGGGCCCCTGTTTTTTTGCTAAGAAGTAAAACACTCTCCCATCTCTGAGCCCCCAACAAAAAATGATGCCTCTTTTCACATAAAAGCAGTGCCCCTAAAACAGATTCAAATACTTTCCACAAGGATTTAACCCCTTTAGTGCCAGTATCTTCAAACCTAGAAAGGAAAGCACTTACCTGTGGATCCTGCTCTTTCAGGCAGGAGCTGTTTTCTGAGGGTTGGCCACTTCACCATATCTACCAGGGACCTACAGAAAAGAAAGAACAGAGTAACCAACTCTGGCTTTCAATAATAGGGGTAGCAATAATGTTAGAAGTTTAAGCTAATAGCCACTATTACTCTTATTAAAGAGATTGACATGGACACAGCATAGCCCCAATCCTTGCTTGCAGGGAAAAATACCCATAAAAAGGATTAAAATCTTCAGACACCATCTTCGCCATCCTCCTGTGATCAAGGCAAAGAGAATGACTGGGGTTATGGGTAAGGGAAGTGATACTCAACAGCTCTGCTGGGGTGCTCTTTGCCTCCTCCTGCTAGCCAGGAGTGAATATCCCACTAGTAATTAGAATACTTTGTGGACTCTCCATGCCATAGGAAAGAAACTATGATTGTCAGGAAGATTAGCAATCCTTTGGGACAAATCTGAAAGAGCAGAAATCTGCCACTTCAGAGAACAGGAAGATAGGTCCTTCTCCCGAACATCCTATAAGAATTGCAAAATCCTAGGCATTCTAAAAGAATGCCAGGAAAAACAATATCCACACCATGAAATAAAGGCCTTCCCGACCTTGTGATAGATTATCCAGGCTTATGAGCCGGAATCAACGTATCAATCATAGAATAAGGGAAACCCCTATATGTAAGGACTAAACATTCATTGTCCATAACTTCAAGTTCAGAGACTTCAGATCTGAGTGGAAAAACAGACCTTTAGACAGAAGGTCTGACTGCAGAGAAGAGGCCAATAGGAAAGCTGGATATTTGAAGCAGATCGCCATACAAAACCCTGTGAGACCAAGCTGGGGCGATCAGGATTACTACAGATTTCTCTAGGCTTTTCTTGAAAATCACTCTGGGAAGAATTAAAAAAGAAGAGGAAACATAAGCAAGCTGAAAAGACGAAGGAACTAATAGAGCATCCACTAACTTGACCTGAGGATCCCTGTACCTCTCAAAGTACCTGGGAAGTTTTGTGTTCAAATAAGAGGCCATTTCTTTTTGGGAGACGCCAAAGATCCACAATTTGATTGAACACATCCTGGTGAAGAGACCACTCCTCTGGATGTAGAGATTGACAACTGAGAAAGTCTGCCTCCCAGTTGTTCATACTTGGAATATGAAATGCAGAGACTAGAAAGGAATTGGTTTCTGCCAATGAGGGAATTTGAGACACCTCCATCATTGCTAGGGAACTGTGAGTTCCCCCTTGATAGTTAACATAAGCTACTGCTGTGACATTTTCTGTTTGAAAACTGAGATGAGACTCTCTTTCCAATAGAGGCCAAGCTTGAAGAGCTTTGAAAACTGTTATACAACATTGATTAGTAATATCGGCTCCCAAAAAAATCCCAAACTTCCTGTGCTCTCAGAGAACCCCCAAACAGCTACCTAACCTGAAACACTTGTATCTGTAGTGGTCACAGTCCCAGTAGGATGAGCAAAAGAAGACTACTGAATAATAAACTGATGATACAGCCACTAAGTTAGAGACTGACTAGTACTGGGATTTAAAAATATCCTTTGACACAGCTTAATGCAAAGTTGACGTAGCATACAAAAGCTGAAGAGGCCTCATGTGAAAACGTGGAAATGTAATTGCATCCAAAGCTGCAATCATGAGACCTAGGACTTCCATACAAAGAGCAACCAAAGGAAGAGAGACTTAAGGTTCCAAAAAGCTGATAACACATTTTAACCTTCTCTGCTCTGAAAGAGAAAGACTAATGGAGATTGAATGTATTTGAAATACTCAAAAAGTTACCTTTGTCTGAAAAACCAAAGAACTTTATGGAAAATTAATCCTCCAACCATGCTGTTTTTTGATATCCCTGAGAAACTATATTAAAAATACAGGGGTCTGGAACAGACTGAAACAAGCCTCTTGAAAGAGACTGAATTTGACCCCTACCAGAACCTCTGGATTGGTAGCCAGACCTTCATGCAATATTGGTAGTAGGGATATATTTCTTACCCTGCTTTGATTTTTTCCAGTTGCTTTAGAGCAGAGGAGTCAACCTTTTGTTCCTTATTCTGGCGAAAGGAACAAAATCTGTGATTATCTTGTATCTAAACCTCTGCAAACTGCCCCTTTATTTCAGTTCTTTTGACAGACTTGCAGTTTAGCCAATCAGTGCCTGCTCCCAGGTAACTTCACATGCACAAGCACAGTGTTATCTATATGAAATACATGAACTAACACCCTCAAGTGGTGAAAAACTGTTAAAATGCATTCTGAAAAGAGGTGGCCTTCAAGGTCTAAGAAATTAGCATATGAACCTCCTAGGTTAAGCTTTCAACTAAGAATACCAAGAGAACAAAGCAAAATTGGTGATAAAAGTAAATTGGAAAATTGTTTAAAATTACATGCTCTATCTGAATCATGAAAGTTTATTTTGGCCTAGACTGTCCCTTTAAGAATCTCCTAGCAAGGACTGCCAACAACATGCTTTTGACAATCTTCATAATATCAAATACAGCATCAAAAATAAAATTGTAAAATAATTGTCACACTTGAGTAGACCCAAAAGATTTGCACTAGCAGAGTCATCAGAAAACTAAAAAGACTAGACAACCAGTAAGTAAAAGCAGCAGCCACATCAGCAATAGAAATAGTTGGCCTGAGCAAATAGCTTAAATGTAAAAATGCTCTTCTATTAAACAAACTCCAATTTTCTATCTGAAGGATCTTTAGAAGAAGTACTGTCTTCCAAAGGAATAGAACGTTTAGCCAGAGTGGAAATGGTCCCATCAACCTTGGGAACAGTTTCCCACAAATCAACATTAGCTGCAGGTAAAGGATATATATTTTTAAACCTTGCAGTAGTAAATTAATTACTTCCCTTAGATCATTCCCTAGAAATAATGTTAGATACAGCATCAAGGATAGGGATGCTGTAATGAAAGCCCGGTTTTAAAAAAATACTATTAAAGACAGGGGCACTGTAATTCATCAAAGTTAAGAAATCAGCCGTTTTGTTTAAAAACTTACCTTTCTTCTTTTCACAGCCAGAGCAGCTTCCTCCACCTGGAGATCCTCTCTTCACGTCAGCAATGACTAATCCGGCTTCCTCCAATCATGGCTTTCCCCCCAGGGGAATCATTGTCTGAGGCCATGCTGTGATTGGAGGAAGCCGGATTAGTCATTGCTGACGTGTGAAGAGAGGATCTCCGGGTGGGGGAAGCTGCTCCGGCTGTGAAGAGGAGAGAGGTAAGTTTTTAAACAAAATGGCTGCTTTCTAAATTTTGATGAATTAAAGTGCCCCTGTTTTTAATAGTATTTTTAAAAACCGGGCTTTCATTTATTACAATTTACCTTCACTTTAAACTTATTAAGACCTCTTTTAAAAGAGAATGAATATGTTCAACTGTAAATAAAAAAACAGGAAATATCAGGTTCAACATCAGTGGAAGATTCCTCATCACCAGAGGAAACTTCAACATCTGAACATATAACAGTATCCCTGCTCTCAAAACACAGAGCAAAATAGAAGGTAAAATCTGAACTGACCTTTTACAATTGTTTGAAGGTGGGAGAGCAACAAGAGCCTCAAACTGCAGCTTTAAAAAAAACAAAACTTACAGCAAATCTAATAATGATAAAAAGGTGTGGTGTTCAGGGGACTCAGTTTCTTGACAAAATCAGACTGCTCCCTTATAGCATATGGCAAAGCAATGCAATAAAAAATATAACCCCCTTAAAAAGCTTGAGGATTGGAAATCATTTTCTTAAATAAACTCACTAAGCCCAACTGCAAAAACAAAGCAGGAGACACATTAACATAACATCCAAAAGCTGATAACTCGACAGAAAGAAATAACTTGCAGGTAGTGATGTCGCGAATAGTTCGCCGGCGAATAGTTCTTGGCGAACATAACATGTTAGCATTCGCTGCGGCGGGCGAACATATGCGATGTTCGATCCGCCCCATATTCGTCATCATTGGGTAATACTCTGACCCTGTACCTCACAGTCAGCAGGCACATTCCAGCCAATCAGCAGCAGACCCTCCCTCCCAGACCCTCCTACCTCTTGGACAGCATCCATTTTAGATTAATTCGGAAGCTGCATTGGTAGTGAGAGGAGGGACAGTGTAGCTGCTGCTGATTGAATAGGGAAATCTATAGCTAGGCTAGTGTATTCAGTGTCCACTACAGTCCTGAAGGACTCATCTGATCTCTGCTGTAAGGACAGCACCCCAAAAAGCCCTTTTTAGGGCTAGAACATCTGCTTTTTTTTCCCTGTGTAATCTAATTGCAGTTGCCTGCCTGCCAGCGTGTGTCAGGCTCACAGCGTATACTGTACCCACTTGCCCAGTGCCACCACTCATATCTGGTGTAACAGTAGTGTAGATTTAAAAAAAAAACACTTTTTTGACTGTGTTAAATAATAGCAGTCAGTTTCCTTCACACGTGTGCGTTTCAGTGCCTGCCTGCCAGGGCACAGTGTCACCCCTTACTTTTATCACCAATTTTGCTTTGTTCTCTTGGTATTCTTAGTTGAAAGCTTAACCTAGGAGGTTCATATGCTAATTTCGTAGACCTTGAAGCCCACCTCTTTCAGATTGCATTTTAACAGTTTTTCACCACTAGAGGGTGTTAGTTCACGTATTTCATATAGATAACACTGTGCTTGTGCCCGAGAAGTTATCTGGGAGCAGGCACTGATTGGCTAGACTGAAAGTCTGTCAAAAGAACTGAAAAAAGGGGCAGTTTGCAGAGGCTTAGATACAAGATAATCACAGAGGTTAAAAGTATATTATTATAAATGTGTTAGTTATGCAAAACTGGGAAATGGGTAATAAAGGGATTATCTTTCTTTTAAAACAATAAAAATTCTGGTGTAGACTGTCCCTTTAAACGGGGAGTTTGGTCTGTCACTGTGAAGCGGGCATAACCCTTACACTACCTGATCGATACAACATCATACCTGATGTTTTAAAGCACGTTATTCCAAACAATTTAGGAATGTTAGGTGATTTATGCCCTTTATGGATTAAAACCAGACTCTGCATCAACTATGTAATTTTCCATGGGAGTTTTGCCATGGATCCCCCTCCGGCATGCCACAGTCCAGGTGTTAGTCCAATTGAAACAACTTTTCCGTCACTATTGTGGCCAGAAAGAGTCCCTGTGGGTTTTAAAATTCGCCTGCCTATTGAAGTTTATGACGGTTCGCCCGGTTCGCCCAATCGCGAACAGTTGTGGAAGTTAAATTTTAGGTTCACGACATCACTACTTGCAGGAAAAAAAACTAACGGCTAAAAGGATTTTCAGCACGCCAAGCACCCGGCGTGGGCATAGCAAAGGACAAAACTGTGCTAACCTGCCGTGCGTAAACCACCCGATTCGCAAACTATAGAAAGACTAAAGGGACATGCGCTAACCTGACAAGTGTTAACCAGACATGCGCAACCGCCGACACATGAAATTCAAACTAAGCTCGCCAAAAAATAAGAAGTGTGCATAACCGCAAAGGAATAGTGTAAAGGATTCTGTCCCAGGGCCATATTTTGTAGCAAATATATATATATAAACTTAAAAAGTGCCCATAACAGCTATAGAGTGACTAAAATATTTAATAAAAGATACTTACAAATAGACACTCTAACAGTAAAATAACCAGTAGAAAGCCAAACTAGTACTGAAACATATCAGCAGAGGTTAAGGAATATGAGTATACTGCAGATCCATAAAGGGAGGCAAAAGAAAAGTCCCTGTGACCCATGAGGTAAAAAAAGAATCACAAACCATACCACAAATATAACCCTCTGATAAGCACTGTGCTCTAAGGGGAAACCTGGCCTCAATATAGACTGAAAACACCTCTCTAAAGAATCAAATGCACATCTTCATTCTTCTACCACCTCCAGCATAGGCAACGTAAAGACTGAGGTATGTGTGAGGTAGATTTATAGATCTTTGCCTCCTACTAGTGGTAGAGAAGAGTAATTCCCAGGAGCAATGGATCGTGGATTCTCACCACATGTATAAAAAAAAAAAAAAAATACATTTTTAAAAAAGTGCAAAATGATCACAAACATCCAGGATACAAAATTACATAGATCTTCAAAATCTAAGATTTTTTGTTTTTTTTATTGGAACACAAAAAAAGTTAAAGGGACATGGTACCCATATGCTGAAGCACTTGTGATGCAGAATATGTATAAAGCCAACTAGAAAATATCACCTGAACATTGCTATGTATAAAAATAAATATTCCTCAGCAGCTCCATCCAATTGTAAAGGGATTTTAAGCAGCCAATCAGGATGCTAGTCCCAGGATTTGCAAGGGAACATGCATCTGGCATGTGCAGGCACCGTCGTGTTATTTCAATTGTCAGTTTAAGGAAGTTTACTATGAAATCTAACAAGATTTCACGTAAATATCATGAGATTATAGTAAAGCTACTGCTGTAGCTGATTGGCTGCTGCTCCCCCACATGTAAAATAGTAGATGAAATTGAAAGTCCATCGAGTTTAACCTATACAAATCCTAAATTATCTACAATAAAAGCTCTAGTTGATCTTAAATTAATCCCTTTAAAAAGGTGACCCATTTAATACCAGCAATCATATCCCTAAATTCTGTTTCTAGCCAGAAATGTATCTAAACCATTTTTAAATGTATCTAAGGTATTGGCATTTACTACCTCCTTAGGTAATGAGTTTCACAATTGAATTGCTCTTACAGAGAAAAAACATTTACTTTGCAGGAGATTCAATCTTCTTTCCTCTATCCTTAAATTGGGACCTCGTCACAAACCATTTTCTTGGAATAAATAGAGCTTCCGCTATCTCTGTATATGGGCCTAGAATATATTTATATAAAGTAATCATGTCTCCTCTCAAGCACCTTTTTTCTAGAAAAAACAGAATTTATGCTTACCTGATAAATTACTTTCACCAACGGTGTGTCCGGTCCACGGCGTCATCCATAACTTGTGGGAATATTCTCTTCCCCAACAGGAAATGGCAAAGAGCACAGCAAAAGCTGTCCATATAGTCCCTCCCAGGCTCCGCCCCCCCCCCCCCCCCAGTCATTCGACATACGGATAGGAGAAAAAAAGGAGAAACTATAGGGTGCCGTGGTGACTGTAGTGTATAAAGAAAGACATTTTTCAAACCTGATTAAAAAACCAGGGCGGGCCGTGGACCGGGCACACCGTTGGAGAAAGTAATTTATCAGGTAAGCATAAATTCTGTTTTCTCCAACATTGGTGTGTCCAGTCCACGGCGTCATCCATAACTTGTGGGAACCAATACCAAAGCTTTAGGACACGGATGAAGGGAGGGAGCAAATCAGGTTACCTAAACAGAAGGCACCACGGCTTGCAAAACCTGTCTCCTAAAAATAGCCTCCGAGGAAGCAAAAGTATAAAATTTGTAGAATTTGGCAAAAGTGTGCAGAGAAGACCAAGTCGCTGCCTTACATATCTGATCAACAGAAGCCTCGTTCTTGAAGGCCCATGTGGAAGCCACAGCCCTAGTAGAGTGAGCTGTGATTCGTTCAGGAGGCTGCCGTCCGGCAGTCTCGTAAGCCAATCGGATTATGCTTTTCAGCCAGAAGGAAAGAGAGGTAGCAGTAGCCTTTTGACCTCTCCTCTTGCCAGAATAAACGACAAACAAAGAAGAAGTTTGTCTGAAATCCTTTGTTGCTTCTAAATAGAACTTTAAAGCACGGACTACATCTAAATTGTGTAACAAACGTTCCTTCTTTGAAACTGGATTCGGACACAAAGAAGGAACAACTATTTCCTGGTTAATATTCTTGTTGGAAACAACTTTTGGAAGAAAACCAGGCTTGGTACGCAAAACAACCTTATCTGAATGGAACACCAGATAGTGTGGGTCACACTGCAAAGCAGATAATTCAGAAACTCTTCTAGCAGAAGAAATAGCAACCAAAAAACAGAACTTTCCAAGATAATAACTTGATATCTATGGAATGTAAGGGTTCAAACGGAACCCCTTGAAGAACTGAAAGAACTAAATTTAGACTCCAGGGAGGAGTCAAAGGTCTGTAAACAGGCTTGATCCTGACCAAAGCCTGTACAAAAGCTTGAACATCTGGCACAGCTGCCAGTCGTTTGTGTAACAAGACAGATAGAGCAGAAATCTGTCCCTTTAGAGAACTCGCTGACAATCCCTTATCCAAACCTTCTTGGAGAAAGGAGAGGATCCTGGGAATTTTAATCTTACTCCATGAGAATCCATTGGATTCACACCAACAGATATATCTTTTCCATATTTTATGGTAAATCTTTCTAGTCACAGGTTTTCTGGCTTGGACCAAAGTATCTATCACTGAATCCGAAAACCCGCGCTTGGATAAAATCAAGCGTTCAATTTCCAAGCAGTCAGCTGGAGAGAAACTAGATTTGGATGTTCGAATGGACCTTGCACTAGAAGATCCTGTCTCAAAGGTAGCTTCCATGGTGGAGCTGATGACATATTCACCAGGTCTGCATACCAAGTCCTGCGTGGCCACGCAGGAGCTATCAGAATCACTGAGGCCTTCTCCTGTTTGATCCTGGCTACCAGTCTGGGAAGGAGAGGGAACGGCGGAAACGCATAAGCTAGGTTGAAGGACCAAGGTGCCACTAATGCATCCACTAGAGTCGCCTTGGGATCCCTGGATCTGGACCCGTAGCAAGGAACCTTGAAGTTCTGACGAGACGCCATCAGATCCATGTCTGGAATGCCCCATAATTGAGTCAACTGGGCAAACACCTCCGGGTGAAGTTCCCACTCCCCCGGACGGAAAGTCTGACGACTCAGATAATCCGCCTCCCAGTTGTCTACTCCTGGGATGTGGATTGCAGATAGGTGGCAGGAGTGATCCTCCGCCCATTTGATGATTTTGGACACCTCTCTCATCGCCAAGGAACTCCTTGTTCCCCCCTGATGGTTGATGTAAGCAACAGTCGTCATGTTGTCTGACTGGAATCTTATGAATCTGGCCTTCGCTAGTTGAGGCCAAGCCCGGAGAGCATTGACTATCGCTCTCAGTTCCAGAATGTTTATCGGGAGAAGAGACTCTTCCCGAGACCATAGACCCTGAGCTTTCAGGGAATCCCAGACCGCGCCCCAGCCCACTAGACTGGCGTCGGTCGTGACGATGACCCACTCTGGTCTGCGGAAGCTCATTCCCTGGGACAGGTGATCCTGGGTCAGCCACCAACGGAGTGAGTCTCTGGTCATCTGATCTACTTGAATCATTGGAGACAAGTCTGTATAGTCCCCATTCCACTGCTTGAGCATGCACAGTTGTAATGGTCTTAGATGAATTCGAGCAAAAGGAACTATGTCCATTGCTGCAACCATCAACCCTACTACTTCCATGCACTGAGCTATGGAAGGCTGCAGAATAGAGTGAAGAACTTGACAAGCGTTTAGAAGCTTTGACTTTCTGACATCTGTTAGGAAAATCTTCATTTCTAAAGAATCTATTATTGTTCCCAAGAAGGCAACTCTTGTCGACGGAGACAGGGAACTCTTTTCTACGTTCACCTTCCACCCGTGAGATCTGAGAAAGGCTAGAACAATGTCTGTATGAGCCTTTGCTTTGGAAAGAGACGACGCTTGGATTAGGATGTCGTCCAGGTAAGGTGCCACTGCAATACCCCTTGGTCTTAGAACCGCTAGAAGGGACCCGAGCACCTTTGTGAAAATCCTTGGAGCAGTGGCTAGCCCGAATGGGAGAGCCACGAACTGGTAATGCTTGTCCAGAAAGGCGAACCTTAGGAACTGATAATGATCTTTGTGGATAAGAATATGTAGATACGCATCCTTTAAATCCACGGTAGTCATAAATTGACCCTCCTGGATTGTAGGTAAAATCGTTCGAATGGTTTCCATTTTGAACGATGGAACTCTGAGAAATTTGTTTAGAATTTTTAAATCCAGAATTGGTCTGAAAGTTCCCTCTTTCTTGGGAACTACAAACAGATTTGAGTAAAACCCCTGACCTTGTTCCACCGTTGGAACTGGGTGTATCACTCCCATCTTTAACAGGTCTTCTACACAATGTAAGAATGCCCGTCTCTTTATTTGGTTTGAAGCTAAGCGAGACATGTGGAACCTTTCCCTTGGGGGTAGTTCCTTGAATTCTAGAAGATAACCCTGAGAGACTATTTCTAGTGCCCAGGGATCCTGAACATCTCTTGCCCAAGCCTGAGCAAAGAGAGAGAGTCTGCCCCCTACTAGATCCAGTCCCGGATCGGGGGCTACCCCTTCATGCTGTCTTGGTAGCAGCAGCAGGCTTCTTGGCCTGTTTACCCTTGTTCCAGCCTTGCATAGGTTTCCAAGCTGGTTTAGTCTGGGAAGCGTTAGCCTCTTGTCTAGAGGCTGCAGAGTTGGAGGTCGGTCCGTTCCTGAAATTGCGAAAGGAACGAAAATTAGACTTATTCTTAGCCTTGAAAGGCCTATCTTGTGGGAGGGCATGGCCCTTACCCCCAGTGATGTCTGAAATAATTTCTTTCAATTCTGGCCCAAAAAGGGTCTTACCTTTGAAAGGGATATTAAGCAATTTTGTCTTGGAAGATACATCCGCCGACCAAGACTTTAGCCAGAGCGCTCTGCGCGCCACAATTGCAGACCCTGAATTTTTCGCTGCTAATCTCGCTAACTGCAAAGCAGCATCTAAAATAAAGGAATTAGCTAACTTAAGTGCGTGAATTCTGTCCATGACTTCCTCATACGGAGTCTCCCTACTGAGCGACTTTTCCAGTTCCTCGAACCAGAACCACGCCGCTGTAGTGACAGGAATAATACACAAAATAAGTTGAAGGAGGTAACCTTACTGTACAAAAATATTTTTAAGCAAACCCTCCAATTTTTTATCCATAGGATCTTTGAAAGCACAATTGTCCTCAATAGGAATTGTTGTGCGTTTGGCTAGTGTAGAAACCGCCCCCTCGACCTTAGGGACTGTTTGCCATAAGTCCTTTCTGGGGTCGACCATAGGGAATAATTTCTTAAATATAGGAGGAGGGACAAAAGGTATGCCTGGCTTCTCCCACTCCTTATTCACTATGTCCGCCACCCGTTTGGGTATTGGAAAAGCATCAGGGTGCACCGGCACCTCAAGGAACTTGTCCATCTTGCACAATTTTTCTGGGATGACCAGATTGTCACAATCATCCAGAGTAGATAGCACCTCTTTAAGCAATGCGCGGAGATGCTCTAATTTAAATTTAAATGTCACAACATCAGGTTCTGCCTGCTGAGAAATTCTTCCTGTATCAGAAATTTCCCCATCTGACAAAACCTCCCTCATTGCCACTTCAGATTGGTGCGAGGGTATGACAGAAAAATTATCATCAGCGCCCTCCTGCTCTACAGTGTTTACAACAGAGCAATCGCGCTTTCTCTGAAATGCTGGCATTTTGGATAAAATATTTGCTATGGAGTTATCCATTACTGCCGTCAATTGTTGCATAGTAACAAGCATTGGCGCGCTAGAAGTACTAGGGGTCTCCTGCGTGGGCAAAACTGGTGTAGACACAGAAGGAGATGATGTAGAACTATGTCTACTTCCTTCATCTGAGGAATCATCTTGGGCAACTTTACTATTTGTGACAGCACTGTCCTTACTTTGTTTGGACGCTATGGCACAATTATCACACATATTAGAAGGGGGAGTCACATTGGCTTCCATACATACAGAACATGATCTATCTGAAGGCACAGACATGTTAAACAGGCTTAAACTGGTTAATAAAGCAAAAAAAAAAAAACGTTTTAAAACAAAACTGTTACTGAATATGTGAAAAACTATGAAGGAATTATCCAATCTTTACCAAATTTTCACCACAGTGTCTTAATGCATTCAAAGTATTGCACCCCAAATTTCAGGCTGTTAACCCTTAATATGTGGAAACCGTTTACAATTTTAACCCCCTTACAGTCCCAGCCCCAGCATTTGCTGCGACTTCACCAATCCCAGGGGGGTATACGATACCAAATGAAGCCTTCTAGGAACCTTTTTAGTGAATTCCAGACCCACACACATGCAGCTGCATGTACTGTTCTCAAAAGTAACTGCGCAGTAATGGCGCGAAAATGAGGCTCTGCCTATTACAGAGAAAGGCCCTTCCTGACTGGGAAGGTGTCTAAACAAGTGCCTGGCGTAAAAAACGTTCCTCAAAGTTATAAAAGTGTGAAATTCAACTTCAAACTGCATATAATACCTAAATAAAGCAATCGATTTAGCCCATAAAAGTGTCTATCAGTTTATAGCCCATAATAAGCCCTTTATTCTGTTTGAGTCTAAGAAAATGGCTTACCGATCCCCATGAGGGAAAAATGACAGCCTTCCAGCATTACACAGTCTTGTTAGAATAATGGCTAGTCATACCTTAAGCAGAAAAGTCTGCAAACTGTTCCCCCCAACTGAAGTTCTCTCAGCTCAACAGTCCTGTGTGGGAACAGTAACCGATTTTAGTTACTGCTGCTAAAATCATACTCCTCTTATAAACAGAACTCTTCATCTCTTTCTGTTTTAGAGTAAATAGTACATACCAGCACTATTTTAAAATAACAAACTCTTGATAGAAGAATAAAAAACTACAATTAAACACCACATACTCTTCACCATCTCCATGGAGATGCTACTTGTTAGAGCGGCAAAGAGAATGACTGGGGGGGCGGAGCCTGGGAGGGACTATATGGACAGCTTTTGCTGTGCTCTTTGCCATTTCCTGTTGGGGAAGAGAATATTCCCACAAGTTATGGATGACGCCGTGGACCGGACACACCAATGTTGGAGAAAACAGACCCGGTTTGGCTAGCCTCTCCTCATAGGTTAAATTCTCTATTCCCCTTATTAGTTTTGTGGCCCTTCTCTGAACTTTTTCTAAGTCTGGAATGTCGTTTTAAGAGATTGGTCCCAAGAACTGCACTCCCATATTCAAGCTGAGGTCTTACCAGGGATTTATATAATGGCAGAATTATGCTTACCTCCCTTGTATCAATGCCCCTTAATACATGGTAGTTTCTTCTTATCCTTAGAAGCCGCTGTCCTGCATTGTGCACCCATCTTTAGCTTGTTATTTAAAGGGACACTGAACTCAATTTTTTTCTTTAATGATTCAGATAGAGCATGCAGTTTTAAGCAACTTTCTAATTTACTCCTATTATCAATTTTTCTTCGTTCTCTTGCTATCTTTATTTGAAAAAGAAGGCATCTAAGCTATTTTTTAGGTTTAGAACTCTGGACAGCACTTTTTTATTGGTGGATGAATTTATCCACCAATCAGCAAGGACAACCCAGGTTGTTCACCAAAAATGGGCTGGCATCTAAACTTACATTCTTGCATTTCAAATAAAGATACCAAGAGAATGAAGAAAATTTGATAATAGGAGTAAAAAAGTTGCTTAAAATTTCATGCTCTGGAGAGTTCCGGGGGAGGAGTTCAGGTTTGTGGTCACGCTGTACACCTGTGCTGATCTATCTACCTTACAAGCTCTTGGCGAGTTACTCCCGCCTAAACCACTGACCTTGGGCGGCTTGTTTAGCGTGAAACATACCGCTACTGGAACTCTGTTAGTGCCAAACCATTGCACTATAGCTGCATGCTGCAGCAACTGGAAGCTCCTATTCTGGTACTAAGTACTTTCCTTCCAAAATAAAGCCCTAAATAGTATGGTATACGAATACTGAGAAGAATGAGGGCCTCTGCATATATCTAAGCCTCATACAACAAACAGCCCCCTTACCTGCCTATTCTCGCTACTGTTGGTGTGACACCTGTCTTTTGCCATCGGGCCCTGCCCTGCCTCACAGAGTGAACTGCTGTCCGGGATCTTTCACGGGCGGACCCGGGTGACCTGGGCTGCCCCTGCGGGTGCCCCCGAGACGTTGTGGGATCGGGCGCGCCCTCGACACTGACTGTGGCTAGACCTGGATGGCTCCCGGCTCTTTCCCTCTGCTGCCTTGAGATAGAGGCCTGGGCTGCACGATCCCTGGCGGGTTCCGAGTTTGCCTCAGTCCCTTGCGCCTGTCCTGGGGAGAAGAGGAGAAACCGCTGAACTCCGGTACCTGGCGGGTTGCATCCGCTGTTTCCCACAACGACCCCTCCCACCGATGTTGCGAGAGGGATAGAGATTGCGGTCACCTGCTTGAGCCCTGCTGCAAACGCCGGTTGTCTCCCTACAATGTATGCCGTATAGAGTGCGAGCTACGGCATCCGGGAGGTGATTGTTTGTCTCCCACTGTCTGAGTGGCATTCCCCCCTCCACCGGTGCTGCACAGGGGGGGCAACTATCAAGGAGGACCCTGCTTCCAATACCGGCTATCTTAAGCCCAGACCAGAGACTGGTAAAGTAACCAACTAACTTGATGCTATTCTTTTTCTGCTGATAAAAGCCTCACAAACTTTCTAAACCTGTGGACAAATAACTGATGTTGCTCATTACCTTTCACAGAAAAACTGGACATTTTTTTCTTCCTTTTCTTTTTTTTTTTTCAACTGTGGCAAATATAGAAGTAACTTATAACATTTTTTCTTTTCTTTTGAAACCGCATATTTATAATTATATATAACACACTGGCCTATATTTTTTTCTGTCTATTAAGCATAAACCTACGGGTTTATCACATATAGCATAGTTAACATAAAGGGTCTTTAAGATACCTAGACTCAATTGTGAGGCTAGATATATTTAGCTGCATAATTCTTTTTTCAGATAAGATATCTCTGCCTCATTTATAAATTAAAGGAGGTTTATCTTTTCAAGATCCCCCAGAAATATTATATTGAAAAATATTGACACCACACAAGCCTTCTCTATATTGAATGTATTATTAACAAGGATGTAATAGTCTGTGTTTATATTTTCTTATAATATTGCCTCTGTGTAACGTGACAAAAGGCTTGTGCACCTGCATGCATGAATAAATTGAAAATCACCAGAGAGCGAAGTAAAAGATAGAGGTAAATCTCGTAAAACTGAAGTTTTACATTATTATAAATTCTGATATTGTTTAGAATAATAATTTAGGATTGTATTTTGCAGTTTTATGCTGATGTAAACTCTGATACTGTTTGAAGCTACATTATGCAGGACTGTATTATATAGCACTCAAGGGCGAGCTTGTTTTGTTAAGGATATTTGTTTTTGATTATTTTTTAGTCCTTGAAAGGTTTAGAGAAATGAGGCTCTGCCTATTACAGAGAAAGGCCCTTCCTGACTGGGAAGGTGTCTAAACAAGTGCCTGGCGTAAAAAACGTTCCTCAAAGTTATAAAAGTGTGAAATTCAACTTCAAACTGCATATAATACCTAAATAAAGCAATCGATTTAGCCCATAAAAGTGTCTATCAGTTTATAGCCCATAATAAGCCCTTTATTCTGTTTGAGTCTAAGAAAATGGCTTACCGATCCCCATGAGGGAAAAATGACAGCCTTCCAGCATTACACAGTCTTGTTAGAATAATGGCTAGTCATACCTTAAGCAGAAAAGTCTGCAAACTGTTCCCCCCAACTGAAGTTCTCTCAGCTCAACAGTCCTGTGTGGGAACAGTAACCGATTTTAGTTACTGCTGCTAAAATCATACTCCTCTTATAAACAGAACTCTTCATCTCTTTCTGTTTTAGAGTAAATAGTACATACCAGCACTATTTTAAAATAACAAACTCTTGATAGAAGAATAAAAAACTACAATTAAACACCACATACTCTTCACCATCTCCATGGAGATGCTACTTGTTAGAGCGGCAAAGAGAATGACTGGGGGGGCGGAGCCTGGGAGGGACTATATGGACAGCTTTTGCTGTGCTCTTTGCCATTTCCTGTTGGGGAAGAGAATATTCCCACAAGTTATGGATGACGCCGTGGACCGGACACACCAATGTTGGAGAAAACAGACCCGGTTTGGCTAGCCTCTCCTCATAGGTTAAATTCTCTATTCCCCTTATTAGTTTTGTGGCCCTTCTCTGAACTTTTTCTAAGTCTGGAATGTCGTTTTAAGAGATTGGTCCCAAGAACTGCACTCCCATATTCAAGCTGAGGTCTTACCAGGGATTTATATAATGGCAGAATTATGCTTACCTCCCTTGTATCAATGCCCCTTAATACATGGTAGTTTCTTCTTATCCTTAGAAGCCGCTGTCCTGCATTGTGCACCCATCTTTAGCTTGTTATTTAAAGGGACACTGAACTCAATTTTTTTCTTTAATGATTCAGATAGAGCATGCAGTTTTAAGCAACTTTCTAATTTACTCCTATTATCAATTTTTCTTCGTTCTCTTGCTATCTTTATTTGAAAAAGAAGGCATCTAAGCTATTTTTTAGGTTTAGAACTCTGGACAGCACTTTTTTATTGGTGGATGAATTTATCCACCAATCAGCAAGGACAACCCAGGTTGTTCACCAAAAATGGGCTGGCATCTAAACTTACATTCTTGCATTTCAAATAAAGATACCAAGAGAATGAAGAAAATTTGATAATAGGAGTAAAAAAGTTGCTTAAAATTTCATGCTCTGGAGAGTTCCGGGGGAGGAGTTCAGGTTTGTGGTCACGCTGTACACCTGTGCTGATCTATCTACCTTACAAGCTCTTGGCGAGTTACTCCCGCCTAAACCACTGACCTTGGGCGGCTTGTTTAGCGTGAAACATACCGCTACTGGAACTCTGTTAGTGCCAAACCATTGCACTATAGCTGCATGCTGCAGCAACTGGAAGCTCCTATTCTGGTACTAAGTACTTTCCTTCCAAAATAAAGCCCTAAATAGTATGGTATACGAATACTGAGAAGAATGAGGGCCTCTGCATATATCTAAGCCTCATACAACAAACAGCCCCCTTACCTGCCTATTCTCGCTACTGTTGGTGTGACACCTGTCTTTTGCCATCGGGCCCTGCCCTGCCTCACAGAGTGAACTGCTGTCCGGGATCTTTCACGGGCGGACCCGGGTGACCTGGGCTGCCCCTGCGGGTGCCCCCGAGACGTTGTGGGATCGGGCGCGCCCTCGACACTGACTGTGGCTAGACCTGGATGGCTCCCGGCTCTTTCCCTCTGCTGCCTTGAGATAGAGGCCTGGGCTGCACGATCCCTGGCGGGTTCCGAGTTTGCCTCAGTCCCTTGCGCCTGTCCTGGGGAGAAGAGGAGAAACCGCTGAACTCCGGTACCTGGCGGGTTGCATCCGCTGTTTCCCACAACGACCCCTCCCACCGATGTTGCGAGAGGGATAGAGATTGCGGTCACCTGCTTGAGCCCTGCTGCAAACGCCGGTTGTCTCCCTACAATGTATGCCGTATAGAGTGCGAGCTACGGCATCCGGGAGGTGATTGTTTGTCTCCCACTGTCTGAGTGGCATTCCCCCCTCCACCGGTGCTGCACAGGGGGGGCAACTATCAAGGAGGACCCTGCTTCCAATACCGGCTATCTTAAGCCCAGACCAGAGACTGGTAAAGTAACCAACTAACTTGATGCTATTCTTTTTCTGCTGATAAAAGCCTCACAAACTTTCTAAACCTGTGGACAAATAACTGATGTTGCTCATTACCTTTCACAGAAAAACTGGACATTTTTTTCTTCCTTTTCTTTTTTTTTTTTCAACTGTGGCAAATATAGAAGTAACTTATAACATTTTTTCTTTTCTTTTGAAACCGCATATTTATAATTATATATAACACACTGGCCTATATTTTTTTCTGTCTATTAAGCATAAACCTACGGGTTTATCACATATAGCATAGTTAACATAAAGGGTCTTTAAGATACCTAGACTCAATTGTGAGGCTAGATATATTTAGCTGTATAATTCTTTTTTCAGATAAGATATCTCTGCCTCATTTATAAATTAAAGGAGGTTTATCTTTTCAAGATCCCCCAGAAATATTATATTGAAAAATATTGACACCACACAAGCCTTCTCTATATTGAATGTATTATTAACAAGGATGTAATAGTCTGTGTTTATATTTTCTTATAATATTGCCTCTGTGTAACGTGACAAAAGGCTTGTGCACCTGCATGCATGAATAAATTGAAAATCACCAGAGAGCGAAGTAAAAGATAGAGGTAAATCTCGTAAAACTGAAGTTTTACATTATTATAAATTCTGATATTGTTTAGAATAATAATTTAGGATTGTATTTTGCAGTTTTATGCTGATGTAAACTCTGATACTGTTTGAAGCTACATTATGCAGGACTGTATTATATAGCACTCAAGGGCGAGCTTGTTTTGTTAAGGATATTTGTTTTTGATTATTTTTTAGTCCTTGAAAGGTTTAGAGAGATTTACTCTACCCAAAGAGGTTCAGGTCCTAAAATTTAATAAGATCAACAATAATAACATATCAATAGTAGAATTATTGCTGGAACTACATTAATTGAGTGAATTTTTCTCAGCGGCAACTACATATACTGTTTCTAAATTTTTTATTTTTATTTTATTTTTTATTTTTTTTTCTCTCTTCTCGACCCGCCTATAAAATAATTCACTCTCACCCATTGTAGATGTTTTACACCCTATTCACTCCCCCACACTTCACCTTCCCTTCCATACCCACAGTATTCTGATCCCCCATACCCCCGAGAGGGGCTTTGCACTTTAATTTTATCCCCCTTCCATTCACTACCACACCCCTTGCACTTTCATATTAGCCACAAGCACATGGATAAATTCCTGCACCTTCACCAAAAAAACACACCCTCCCCAATGGCGGCTAGATCAAGAGACAAACGGAATAAGGCTACTCCGCACCTTGCCGCTGAGACATTCTCATCCACTAGCAATACTCAAATAACATCTGAATCTATAGACATGCAATCTCTAGTCTTCAAAATAATGGAAGCCCTCTCACCTAAATTCGAAACTCTAAGAGATGAGATCAAATCAGATATTGTACATCTAACATCAGAAGTTAGACAATTCGCAGGTAGGCTCTCAGAGGCAGAGCAAAGAATATCAGACTTAGAGGATAACATGATAGAATATAATGTTAAGACTGAAACCTCAATTAACACACTTATAAAATTACAAAATAAAATTGAAGACTTAGAGAATCGTGCACGTAGAAACAACCTTAGGATAATAGGGGTTCCTGAGGACAAGCAATATGATGATCTATTCAAGTTACTCATGGTAACAATCCCGCAGCTTTTAAAAATTCCCGAGAGCTTCCCCAAAACATTTATTGAAAGAGCACACAGAATTGGTCCGGTTCATCCCTCTAAGACAAATGTTAGACCTAGGCCAATCATTGTTAAATTTCTAAATTACCAAGATAAGGTCACATTTTTGCAGTCTTTCCATAAATGCCAGCCTATATTTTTAGGGGACGCCAGAATCCTGCTCTTTCAGGATTACTCAATGGAAACAGTTAATAAAAGGAGGGAAATTACCCCAATTTGCACAAAGTTCATTCAGCAGGGAATAAGGGCAAACATATTGCATCCTGCTAGACTTAGGGTATATGTAGAGAATCAGTCATATATTTTTGATACTCCAGCTGAAGCAGGAAAATTCTATGCTGAAAAATTTGCTATAAACTAAATAACCACAATTGATATTGATGATGTATTAAGTTGAATTTCTATTTACTTAGTATTTTTCTATCTTTTCTATGAATAAGGATCCTTCTACTAAGGGTACCAGAGAGTTAAGAAGGTTTTACCTCTCTGGAAAGGGGCTTTCCCCTTTTCTCCCTCCCTATTTTTTTTTTTTTTTTTTTTTTTCTTTCCTCTTTTCTTTTCCCATAAATAAGTCATGCCAAGTAGAGTTAAGATCACCTCATGGAATATAGGTGGACTCACATCTCCCATTAAAAGGAAAACTATATTATCATACTTGAAGAGAATTAACACCTCTATTGCATTTCTGCAAGAAACACACTTGAGAACTGATGAGGTTCTCAAACTCAAATCCACATGGGTTCAAGAGGTGTTCTTCTCTCCAAGTATTAAGAGGAAGGGGGGAGTAGCTATTCTTGTAAGTAAAAGCATCAAATACCAGGTAATACATGTAGATTCGGATTCTGAAGGGAGATTTATATTTCTAAAAATTAAAATTGATAACATCCTATACACATTTTGCAATATATATGCTCCAAATGTTTTTAATTTATCCTTTTGGGAATTAGTACAAGCTAGGCTCTTGATGTGTGCTGAAGGATACCTGATAATGGGCGGGGACTTCAATATGGCCCCTATATATCCGCTAGATAGGCTAAGACGAGATTGTGTGCCTAAAAAAACTAAAAGAGATAAACTGGAATCAAAACTGTTCTCCAGAATAATGGTAAACTTAAAGGTTCGTGATATTTGGAGACTTCAAAATCCTGATTCGTGTGAATACACTTGCCTCTCAAAAGCACATAAATCTCTCTCAAGGATAGATTTATTCCTATTAGATGAGAGGCTATGTAAATCACAGGTGCAGGCTCAAATACTCCCTATAGCTATCTCTGATCATGCGCCTATCTGTTTAGATTTTCAATCACATGATCAAAGGCAAACAAATAGATGATTCTTCTTTCCAACATTCCTAGCCACAGATCTCAAATTTAAAAACTGGCTAGAAGCTAAATTTAAAGATTATGCCGACCTGAACCGCGATTATATCTCACGTCCTTTACTATTCTGGGAGACGGCTAAGGCAGTGTTAAGGGGGGGAGATTATAGCATATAATGTGAATAGAACAAAAAAACTCAAGCAAAGGGAGGGGGAGTTGACACGAGCAGTCTCTAACGCATATAATAAGCACTTAATTGAAAATTCTCCACACAGTTGGGCTAAATATACCTCTGCTTTACAAAATAGGGATTCTTTTTTACTTTACAAAACAACACAGAATGATGCCAGGGTCCAATCAAAACTATATCGGTTTGGAAATAAAACGGGAAAGTTGCTAGCAAAACTTCTTAAAATCGAGAGAGGCTCTCAATCCATAGATAACATAAATATGGGAAGCCAGACATTCAATACCACTGAAGAACTTTTACAACTATTTTCTAAATACTACTCTGATTTATATTCTTTACGAACTTCTAACGTACAGGCACGTGATGAATTTTGGAATAAAATTGCTTTCCCTACACTACATCCTGAAGTCCTACAGGACTTATACGCTCCAATCACTGAAATGGAAGTAAATAAAGCAATCCAAACACTGCCTCACAATAAAGCCCCAGGCCCAGACGCATTACCGAATGAATTTTACCAAGCTTTAAACATTCCTATCACACCCCACTTAACTACTCTATTCAACTCTTTTTATATGGAAGGAAAAGATCCAACCCCTAGTTTTACTGCTTCCTTCACCACTTTAATATTGAAGCCAGGGAAGGACCCAACAAAAAAAGAATCATATAGGCCCATTGCGTTACTCAACACAGATTATAAAATCTTAACCTCCATAATAGCACAAAGACTCCAAACTATACTGCCTTCTATTATTCATACAGACCAAGCTGGGTTCATACAGAATAGAAACTCTTCCTCAAAAATACGCGAACTTTTTTTGCTTATTGATTATTTTAAAACACTGGAGGGGCGAGAGGGTACTCATGATAAGGTAATAATATCAATAGATGCTGAAAAAGCTTTCGATTCCGTTCACCATGATCATCTGGTTTACACTTTACATAAATTTGGATTAAAGGAGAATTTTACCAAATTTATCAGTAATCTTTATCAAAATGCTACTACAAGGATACTGGTGAACGGTAGTATGTCACAAGATATTAAACTACAACGAGGTACTAGGCAGGGGTGCCCTCTCTCCCCTCTCCTTTTTGATTTTGCCATCGAGCCTCTTGCTATTTCTATACGACATCAAATTGATGGAATAAAGATAGGAAGGAAGGAGATTAAAATCGCTCTCTATGCAGATGATGTTCTCATTTATATGGCTAATACAAGATTAAATATACCTAAACTCCTAAACATAGTACAACAGTTTGGATCTTTCTCAGGATATAAGGTTAATAATACAAAGTCCGAATTATTTTGGATTGTTCAGACGGGGGACTCGCTGGCAAAAATTCCTTTCTGTATAGCTCATAGTTCTTTTCGTTATCTCGGCATTAATATTTCTCATGATCCTAGTACTTGGTATTCCCTTAACATCACTCCAACAATAAATAAAATTAAAGACTCCCTCAAAAACTGGCAAAACTTTCCGTTATCCCTATCAGGACGAATAGCCGCTTATAAGATGATGCTCTTACCTAAACTTCTATACATAATACAGAACATTCCCCTTTTCATTAAACGGAAAGATATTGACTTCCTTAACTCTATTCTTAGGTCATTTATATGGCAGAGTAGAAAACCTAGGATTTCTTTTTTAAAATTATCTCTTCCTGTGAAATATGGTGGTCTGGCTCTCCCAGACATACGTGCATATAATCAAGCCTTTTTGGCTCGCACAGTTATTGACTGGGTCCATTTAAAGAACTATGTAACAGATAATGATCTGGAAAAAAACATAACATATCCTTTAAACCCAATAGCACTTATACATACTGACGCTAACCAGATTCCGAACGAAATTAAGAAGTTAAAGTCCATATATAATCCTATCCTTGCTTGGAAAAAGATTTGTGCTTTATTGAAGGTGGAGCACCATGTTTCCCGGCATATTCCATTCATGGGTAATCCTCAGTTTGAAGCCGGAATACAGGTAGAAGTTTACAGGGAATGGAAAATATTAGGTCTTAGTAATATATATCAGATTCTTGATTTTGAAAGAAGATGTGTTAAATCATTTGAAACCCTTAGACTAGAATTCAATATACCACATAAGAATTTCTTTGCCTATCTCCAGGCAAGGCATTATGCTTTAAAACTTACTCATGATTATGGGTGGAATTGGTCTCTAGAGAGTGTTGGGAACTGGCTTGCTGTCGCTAAAATAGGACATATGTCAATTGCATTTGGATACTATATGCTGGTATCAGTAAAGGGAGCAAAAAATGTTGAAACAACTCAAAATAAGTGGAGTGCTCTGATTAAACAACCCCTGGACCCCCCACTACTCTATTTATCTATACAAGAGACTGCTCGTGTCACTCTCTCCTCCTCCTGGAGGGAATCCCACCTTAAATTGCTTTATATGACTTATTTTACTCCGGAAAAAGGATCTAGATGTGGGAATAATAGTTTCAATTCCTGCCCAAAATGTTCTTTTCCGATGGCAGACCTTCAGCACATGTTATGGGCTTGTCCAAAAATTAGAAACTTCTGGTCGAAGATCCAATTTTGGTTGAACAAAGTACTAGCTCCCTCCCGTATAGTTCTATCATTGAAAATAATAGTCTTCTTACTTCATAACTCTAGTAATAATGAAGGAAATAATAGGAAAATTATTAATATGACTCTACTAGCAGCCAGACAGCTTATTCTTAGAAAATTGAAACAGAGAACAACTCCTAGTATAACTGAAACTAAGAATTATTTGAAAAAACAATACATATTGGAACAAATTGATACAGACCCAGATAATGAGCAAGATATTAGAAAATTATTCTTGAAATGGTCATTGTTTATCAAAGACTTACCACCTAGTGAAGTTGAATTCCTGATTTACCCTTTCAGGAACTCAGAATTGGTTACGCTTGGCATGTGGTAACAATAATAAATTTTATTTAATTTTTCCCTTTTTTTTTTTTTTTTTTTCAAAGGATAGGGTAAGGGAGCAGAGGGGAACAAGGGGGAAAAATCAGAAAATGAAAATCCAATTCAGAATATGTAAAATGCAATTTATCTTTTCTTGTTTTTCTTTTTTTCTATGAGAATCAAATTGCCTGAGGATATAAGGCTTAATTAAAAAAAAATAAAAAAAAAATAAAAAAATTTCATGCTCTATCTGAATCACGAAAGAAAATTTTTGGGTTCAGTGTCCCTTTAAGTACTCCCAAATCCCATTCCTCGTCTGCTTTGCGAAGTCTAGTCCCATTTAAGCATTTATTTTTAAGCAGGCACATCATAACTGCTAACAAAGCTCTTATTATTGTGAGTTGAAGAAATTTTGAGGTAAAATATCTTCTCTTTTTAAATATACACATTCAGGTGATATATCCTTGTCAGCTTTTTGCAGTTACACTAATTACTTTCAAGTGATTTAGCATATAACTAAATGTATGCTTACCTGATAAATTTCTTTCCTTCCATGGCATCATCTTCACTTACTGTTGGGAATATCACTTCTTGCCAGAAGGAGGAGGAAAAGAGCACCACAGCAAAGCTGTTAAGTATCAAATCCCTTCCCACAACCCCCAGTCATTCGACCAAAGGAAATGGAGAAAAAAGAAGCAACACAAGGTGTAGAGGTGCCTGATGTCTTAGTCAAAACACTTTCTGAAAATTAAGGGCGGGGTCGTGGACTTACCATATCCACAAATAAATCATTCGCCGAGATTTAGAGTTCTGCGTTAGCCATCAAAAGCAGCGTTAAGGGGTCCTAACGCTGCTTTTGGCCGCCTGCTGGTATTTAGAGTCAGGCGGGAAAGGGTCTACCGCTCACTTTCAAGCCGCAACTTTTCCGTAACCGCAGATCCCCTTACGCCAATTGCGTATCCTATCTTTTCAATGGGTTCTTAATAACGCCGGTATTTAGAGTCTTGGAAGAAATGAGCGGTAAACCCTCTACCAACAAGACTCCAGCCGCAGAAAAAAGTCAGTAGTTAAGAGCTTTATGGGCTAACGCCGGTTTATAAAGCTCTTAACTACTGTGCTCTAAAGTACACTAACACCCATAAACTACCTATGAACCCCTAAACCGAGGTCCCCCCACTATAATATTTTTAACCCCTAATCTGCCGACCGCACCTACATTATCCCTATGAACCCCTAATCTGCTGCCCCTAACATCGACCACACCAACATAATATTTATTAACCCCTAATCTGCCCCCCCCCAACGTCGCCACCACCTAACTACACTTATTAACCCCTAATCTGCCGACCGGACCTCGCCGCTACTGTAATAAAGTTATAAACCCCTAAACCGCCGCACTCCTGCCTCGCAAACCCTATAATAGTATTAACCCCTAATCTGCCCCCCCCCCAACGTCGCTGCCACCTAACTTCAAGTATTAACCCCTAATCTGCCGACCGGACCTCGCAGCTACTCTAATAAATGTATTAACCCCTAAAGCTACGTCTAACCCTAACACCCCCCTAAATTAAATATAATTTTAATCTAACTAAATAAATTAAATATTATTAACTAAAGTATTCCTATTTAAAAATAAATACTTACCTGTAAAATAAACCCTAATATAGCTACAATATAACGAATAATTATATTGTAGCTATTTAGGATTTATATTTATTTTACAGGCAACTTTGTATTTATTTTAACTAGGTACAATAGCTATTAAATAGTTATTTACTATTTAATAGCTACCTAGTTAAAATAATTACAAAATTACCTGTAAAATAAATCCTAACCTAAGTTACAATTAAACCTAACACTACACTATCAATACATTAATTAAATAAATTACCTACAATTAAATAAACTAAACTAAATTACAAAAAAATTAAACACTAAATTACAAAAAATAAAAAAAGATTAAAAGAATAACAGAATTTATGCTTACCTGATAAATTACTTTCTCCAACGGTGTGTCCGGTCCACGGCGTCACCCTTACTTGTGGGAATATCTCTTCCCCAACAGGAAATGGCAAAGAGTCCCAGCAAAGCTGTCCATATAGTCCCTCCTAGGCTCCGCCCACCCCAGTCATTCGACCGACGGACAGGAGGAAAAAATAGGAGAAACCATATGGTACCGTGGTGACTGTAGTTAGAGAAAAGAATTCATCAGACCTGATTAAAAAATCAGGGCGGGCCGTGGACCGGACACACCGTTGGAGAAAGTAATTTATCAGGTAAGCATAAATTCTGTTTTCTCCAACATTGGTGTGTCCGGTCCACGGCGTCATCCTTACTTGTGGGAACCAATACCAAAGCTTTAGGACACGGATGAAGGGAGGGAGCAAATCAGGTTACCTAAACGGAAGGCACCATGGCTTGCAAAACCTTTCTCCCAAAAATAGCCTCCGAAGAAGCAAAAGTATCAAATTTGTAAAATTTGGCAAAAGTGTGCAGTGAAGACCAAGTCGCTGCCTTACATATCTGATCAACAGAAGCCTCGTTCTTGAAGGCCCATGTGGAAGCCACAGCCCTAGTGGAGTGAGCTGTGATTCTTTCAGGAGGCTGCCGTCCGGCAGTCTCGTAAGCCAATCGGATGATGCTTTTAAGCCAAAAGGAAAGAGAGGTAGAAGTCGCTTTTTGAACAGAGAAGATGTTTGTCTGAAATCTTTTGTAGCTTCTAAATAGAATTTTAGAGCACGGACTACGTCCAAATTGTGTAACAAACGTTCCTTCTTTGAAACTGGATTCGGACACAAAGAAGGTACAACTATCTCCTGGTTAATATTTTTGTTAGAAACAACCTTTGGAAGAAAACCAGGCTTAGTACGCAAAACCACCTTATCTGCATGGAACACCAGATAGGGCGGAGAACACTGCAGAGCAGATAACTCTGACACTCTTCTAGCAGAAGAAATAGCAACCAAAAACAAAACTTTCCAAGATAACAACTTAATATCTATGGAATGTAGAGGTTCAAACGGAACCCCTTGAAGAACAGAAAGAACTAGATTTAAACTCCAGGGAGGAGTCAAAGGTCTGTAAACAGGCTTGATCCTAACCAGAGCCTGAACAAATGATTGAACATCTGGCACAGCTGCCAGTCGTTTGTGTAGTAAGACAGATAAAGCAGAAATCTGTCCCTTTAGAGAACTCGCAGATAATCCTTTATCCAAACCATCTTGCAGAAAGGAAAGAATCTTAGGAATTTTTATCTTATTCCATGGGAATCCCTTGGATTCACACCAGCAGATATATCTTTTCCATATTTTATAATAAATCTTTCTAGTTACCGGTTTTCTGGCCTGAACCAGAGTATCTATCACAGAATCTGAAAACCCACGCTTTGATAGAATCAAGCGTTCAATCTCCAAGCCGTCAGCTGGAGGGAGACCAGATTTGGATGTTCGAATGGACCCTGAACAAGAAGGTCCTGTCTCAAAGGTAGCTTCCATGGTGGAACCGATGACATATTCACCAGGTCTGCATACCAAGTCCTGCGTGGCCACGCAGGAGCTATCAAGATCACCAAGGCCCTCTCCTGTTTGATCCTGGCTACCAGCCTGGGAATGAGAGGAAACGGTGGAAACACATAAGCTAGGTTGAAGGTCCAAGGTGCTACTAGTGCATCCACTAGAGTCGCCTTGGGATCCCTGGATCTGGACCCGTAGCAAGGAACCTTGAAGTTCTGACGAGACGCCATCAGATCCATGTCTGGAATGCCCCAAAATTGAGTCAACTGGGCAAAGATCTCCGGGTGGAGTTCCTACTCCCCCGGATGGAATGTCTGACGACTCAGATAATCCGCTTCCCAGTTTTCCACACCTGGGATGTGGATCGCAGATAGATGGCAGGAGTGATCCTCCGCCCATTGTATTATTTTGGTCACTTCTTTCATCGCCAGGGAACTCCTTGTTCCCCCCTGATGATTGATATATACGCAACAGTCGTCATGTTGTCTGATTGGAATCTTATGAATCCGGCCTTTGCAAGCTGAGGCCAGGCCCTGAGAGCATTGAATATCGCTCTTAATTCCAGAATGTTTATCGGGAGAAGAGACTCTTCCCGAGACCATATTCCCTGAGCTTTCAGGGATTCCCAGACCGCGCCCCAGCCCACTAGACTGGCGTCGGTCGTGACGATGACCCACTCTGGTCTGCGGAAGCTCATTCCCTAGGATAGGTGGTCCAGGGTTAGCCACCAACGGAGTGAATCTCTGGTCTTCTGATCTACTTGAATTACTGGAGACAAGTCTGTATAGTCCCCATTCCACTGTTTCAGCATGCACAGTTGTAATGGTCTTAGATGAATTCGCGCAAAAGGAACTATGTCCATTGCTGCAACCATCAACCCTACTACTTCCATGCACTGAGCTATGGAAGGACGTGGAACAGAATGGAGAACTTGACAAGCGCTTAGAAGTTTTGACTTTCTGACATCTGTCAGAAAAATCCTCATTTCTAAGGAATCTATTATTATTCCCAAGAAGGGAACTCTTGTTGACGGAGACAGAGAACTCTTTTCTATGTTCACCTTCCATCCGTGAGATCTGAGAAAGGCCAGAACGATGTCTGTATGAGCCTTTGCTTTTGAAAGAGACGACGCTTGTATTAGAATGTTGTCCAAGTATGGTACTACTGCAATGCCCCTCGGTCTTAGGACCGCTAGAAGGGACCCGAGTACCTTTGTGAAAATCCTTGGAGCAGTGGCTAATCCGAATGGGAGGGCCACAAACTGGTAATGTTTGTCCAGAAAGGCGAACCTTAGAAACTGATGATGTTCTTTGTGGATAGGAATATGTAGGTACGCATCCTTTAGATCCACGGTAGTCATAAATTGACCTTCCTGGATAGTGGGTAGAATCGTTCGAATGGTTTCCATTTTGAACGATGGTACCCTGAGAAATTTGTTTAGGATCTTTAAATTCAGAATTGGTCTGAAGGTTCCTTCTTTTTTGGGAACTACGAACAGATTTGAGTAAAAACCCATTCCTTGTTCCGTCATTGGAACTGGGTGTATCACTCCCATCTTTAACAGGTCTTCTACACAACGTAAGAACGCCTGTCTCTTTATTTGGTTTGAGGATAAGTGAGACATGTGGAACCTTCCCCTTGGGGGTAGTTCCTTGAATTCTAGAAGATAACCCTGAGAAACTATTTCTAGCGCCCAGGGATCCTGAACATCTCTTGCCCAAGCCTGGGCAAAGAGAGAGAGTCTGCCCCCCACTAGATCCGGTCCCGGATCGGGGGCTACTCCTTCATGCTGTTTTGTTAGCGGTAGCAGGCTTCTTGGTCTGCTTACCCTTGTTCCAGCCTTGCATCGGTTTCCAGGCTGGCTTGGGCTGTGAAGTATTACTCTCTTGCGTAGAGGATGCAGAATTACAGGCCGGTCCTTTCCTGAAATTACGAAAGGAACGAAAATTAGACTTATTCTTGTCCTTGAAAGGCCTATCTTGTGGGAGGGCGTGGCCCTTTCCCCCAGTGATGTCTGAGATAATCTCTTTCAATTCTGGTCCAAAGAGAGTTTTACCCTTGAAGGGGATGTTAAGCAATTTTGTCTTGGATGAAACATCCGCTGACCAAGACTTTAGCCAAAGCGCTCTGCGCGCCACAATTGCAAACCCTGAATTTTTCTCTCTACTAAGCGACTTTTCTAGTTCCTCGAACCAGAACCACGCTGCTGTAGTGACAGGAACAATGCACAAAATGGGTTGTAGGAGGTAACCTTGCTGTACAAAAATCTTTTTAAGCAAACCCTCCAATTTCTTATCCATAGGATCTTTGAAAGCACAACTATCCTCAATAGGAATAGTAGTGCGCTTGTTTAAAGTAGAAACTGCCCCCTCGACCTTAGGGACTGTCTGCCATAAGTCCTTTCTTGGGTCGACCATAGGAAATAATTTCTTAAATATCGGAGGGGGAACAAAAGGTATGCCGGGCTTCTCCCACTCCTTATTCACTATATCCGCCACCCGCTTGGGTATAGGAAAAGCGTCGGGGTGCACCGGAACCTCTAGGAACTTGTCCATCTTGCATAATTTTTCTGGAATGACCAAGTTGTCACAATCATCCAGAGTAGATAACACCTACTTAAGCAGTGCGCGGAGATGTTCTAATTTAAATTTAAATGTCACAACATCAGGTTCAGCCTGTTGAGAATTTTTTTCTGAATCTGAAATTTCCCCATCTGACAAAACCTCCCTCATGGCCCCTTCAGATTGGTGTGAGGGTATGACAGAAACATTATCATCAGCGCCCTCCTGCTCTTCAGTGTTTAAAACAGAGCAATCGCGCTTTCTCTGATATGCAGGCATTTTGGATAAAATATTAGCTATAGAGTTATCCATTACAGCAGTCAATTGTTGCATGGTAATAAGCATTGGCGCGCTAGAAGTACTAGGGGCCTCCT
This sequence comes from Bombina bombina, assembly GCF_027579735.1. Taxonomy (NCBI): domain Eukaryota; kingdom Metazoa; phylum Chordata; class Amphibia; order Anura; family Bombinatoridae; genus Bombina; species Bombina bombina. The sequence continues at coordinate 99,423,364 of NC_069508.1, forward strand.
GCGTGGGTAAAACTGGTGTAGACACAGAAGGAGATGATGTAGAACTATATCTACTCCCTTCATCTGATGAATCATCTTGGGCAACTTTACTATCTGTGGCAGTACTGTCCTTACTTTGTTTGGACGCTAAGGCACAATTATTACACAATTTTGAAGGGGGAGACACATTGGCTTTCATACATTAAGAACATAGCTTATCTGAAGGCACAAACATGTTAAACAGGCTTAAACTTGTCAATAAAGCACAAAAACCGTTTTAAAACAAAACCGTTACTGTCTCTTTAAATTTTAAACAGAGCACACTTTATTACTGAATATGCGAAAAAATATGAAGGAATTGTTCAAAATTTACCAAAATTTCACCACAGTGTCTTAAAGCATTAAAAGTATTGCACACCAATTTTCAGAGCTTTAACCCTTAAAATAACGAAACCGGAAGCGGTTACAGATTTAACCCCTATACAGTACCAGCTTCAGTCTTTGCTGTGACTTTGTCAAGCCCAGAGGGGAATACGATACCAAATGACGCCTTCTAGGAACTTTTCCAACTACTTTCAGGTCCTCACACATGCATCTGCATGTCTTGCTCTCAAAAACAACTGCGCAGTAATGGCGCGAAAATGAGGCTCAGCCTACAACTGGGAAGGCCCTTCCTGACTAGAAAAGGTGTCTAACATAGTGCCTGACGTTAAAAACGTTCCCCAAGTTTATAAGTGTGAAATATCAACATAAACATGTATAAAATGTCCAAATAAAGCAATCGATTTAGCCCATAAAAGTGTCTACCAGTTTTATAGCCCATATTAAGCCCTTTATTCTGTTTGAGACTAAGAAAATGGCTTACCGGTCCCCATGAGGGGAAATGACAGCCTTCCAGCATTACACAGTCTTGTTAGAAATATGGCTAGTCATACCTTAAGCAGAAAAGTCTGCTAACTGTTTCCCCCAACTGAAGTTACTTCATCTCAACAGTCCTATGTGGAAACAGCAATCGATTTTAGTTACTGTCTGCTAAAATCATCTTCCTCTCACAAACAGAAATCTTCATCTTTTTCTGTTTCAGAGTAAATAGTACATACCAGCACTATTTTAAAATAACAAACTTTTGATAGTAGAATAAAAAAACTACAACTAAACACCACATACTCTTAACCATCTCCGTGGAGATGTTGCCTGTGCAACGGCAAAGAGAATGACTGGGGTGGGCGGAGCCTAGGAGGGACTATATGGCCAGCTTTGCTGGGACTCTTTGCCATTTCCTGTTGGGGAAGAGATATTCCCACAAGTAAGGATGACGCCGTGGACCGGACACACCAATGTTGGAGAAATTAGGCTAATTACACCTACTCTAAGCCCCCTAATAAAATATAAAAGCCCCCCAAAATAATAAAGGTCCCTACCCTATTCTAAATTAAAATGTAACCAGCTCTTTTACCAGCCCTTAAAAGGGCTTTTTGCGGGGCATGCCCCAAAGTAATCAGCTCTTTTGCCTGTAAAAAAAAATACAACCCCCCCAACATTAAAACCCACCACCCACATACCCCTACTCTAACCCAAACCGCCCTTAAATAAACCTAACACTACCCCCTTGAAGATCTCCCTACCTTGAGTCATCTTCACCCAGCCGGGCCGAAGTCTTCATCCGATGGGGCAGAAGAGGACATCCAGACCGGCAGAAGTCTTCATCCTATCCGGGCAGAAGAGGACATCCGGACCGGCAGACATCTTCATCCAAGCGGCATCTTCTATCTTCATCCATCCGACGAGGAGTGGCTCCATCTTCAAGACCTCCGGCGCGGAACATCCTTCTTCACCGACGACTAGACGACGAATGATGGTTCCTTTAAATGACGTCATCCAAGATGGCGTCCCTCGAATTCCGATTGGCTCAAAGGATTCTATCAGCCAATCGGAATTAAGGTAGGAAAAATCTGATTGGCTGATTGAATCAGTCAATCAGATTGAGCTTGCATTATATTGGCTGATCGGAACAGCCAATAGAATGCAAGCTCAATCTGATTGGCTGATTGGATCAGCCAATCGGATTGAACTTGAATCTGATTGGCTGATTCAATCAGCCAATCAGATTTTTCCTACCTTAATTCCTATTGGCTGATAGAATCCTATCAGCCAATCGGAATTCGAGTAAAGGAACCGTCATTCGTCGTCTAGTCGTCGGTGAAGAAGGATGTTCCACGCCGGAGGTCTTGAAGATGGAGCCGCTCCTCATCGGATGGATGAAGATAGAAGATGCCGCTTGGATGAAGATGTCTGCCGGTCTGGATGTCCTCTTCTGCCCCATCGGATGAAGACTGGGTGAAGACGACTCAAGGTAGGGAGATCTTCAGGGGGGTAGTGTTAGGTTTATTTAAGGGGGGTTTGGGTTAGAGTAGGGGTATGTGGGTGGTGGGTTTTAATGTTGGGGGGGGGGGGTGTATTTTTTTTTACAGGTAAAAGAGCTGATTACTTTGGGGCATGCCCCGCAAAAAGCCCTTTTAAGGGCTGGTAAAAGAGCTGGTTACATTTTAATTTAGAATAGGGTAGGGACCTTTATTATTTTGGGGGGCTTTTTTATTTTATTAGGGGGTTTAGAGTAGGTGTAATTAGCCTAATATTCTTGTAATCTTTTTTTATTTTTTTGTAATTTAGTGTTTGTTTTTTTATGTAATTTAGTTTAGTTTATTTAATTGTAGGTAATTTATTTAATTAAATTTATTGATAGCGTAGTGTTAGGTTTAATTGTAACTTAGGTTAGGATTTATTTTACAGGTAATTGTGTTTTATTTTAACTAGGTAGCTATTAAATAGTAAATAACTATTTAATAGCTATTGTACCTAGTTAAAATAAATACAAAGTTGCCTGTAAAATAAATATACATCCTAAAATAGCTACAATATAATTATTAGTTATATTGTAGCTATACTAGGGTTTATTTTACAGGTATTTAGTTTTAAATAGGAATACTTTAGTTAATAATATTTATTTTGTTAGATTAAAATTATATTTAATTTAAGGGGGTGTTAGGGTTAGACTTAGCTTTAGGGGTTAATTCATTTATTAGAGTAGCGGCGAGGTCCGGTCGGCAGATTAGGGGTTAATACTTGAAGTAAGGTGGCGGCGATGTTAGGGAGGGCAGATTAGGGGTTAATAAAATTTATTCTAGTGTTTGCAAGGCGGGAGTGCGGCGGTTTAGGGGTTAATACATTTATTATAGTAGCGGCGAGGTCCAGTCGGCAGATTAGGGGTTAATAAGTGTAGTTAGGTAGCGGCGACGTTGGGGGGCAGATTAGGGGTTAATAAATATAATGTAGGTGTCGGCGACGTTGGGGACAGCAGATTAGGGGTACAAAGGTATAATGTAGGTGGCGGCGGTGTCCGGAGCGGCAGATTAGGGGTTAATAGTATATTGCAGGTGTCAGCGATAGTGGGGGCAGCACATTAGGGGTTAATAAGTATAAGGTTAGGGGTGTTTAGACTCGGGGTTCATGTTAGGGTGTTAGGTGCACCCTAGGAAACAATGGGGCTGCGTTAGAAGCTGAACGCTGCTTTTTTGCAGGTGTTAGGTTTTTTTTCAGCCAAAACTGCCCCATTGTTTCCTATGGGGGAATCGTGCACAAGCACGTTTTGCCAGCTTACTGCTACCGTAAGCAATGCTGGTATTGAGGGTTGAAGTGGAGCTAAGTTAGTCTCAACGCACCCTTTTTGGAGCCTAACGCAGCCCCTCAGACAACTCTAAATACCAGTGTTGTCTTAAGGGTGCGTTGGGAAAAAAAGCAGCGTTAGTTTCGTGGAGTCTTTAACGACAAAACACTAAATCTAGGCAATTTTTTTTTGGTAAGCATAAATTTAGTTTTCTTTCCTAAGATATGGTGAGTCCACGGCATCATCTTCAATTACTGTTGGGAATCAATACCCAAGCTAAAGGACACAGATGATTAGGGAGGGACAAGACAGAGAACCTAAACAGAAAGCACCACCGCTTGAAGAATCTTTCTCCTTAAAGTTTGGAAAAAATATGCAGAGAAGACCAAGTCTCTGCCTTGCAATTCTGTTCCACAGAAGCTGCATTCTTGAAGCCCAAGAAGAAGAGAAAGCCGTAGCGGAAAGATCTGTAAGTCTCTCTGGAGGCTGCTGTCATAGGCCAAACAAATTATCATTCTCAACCATAGCTTTCTGACCCTTACGTTTTGCAGAGAAACAAACAAACAGGGCAGAAACTGGCGAAAAACCTTAGTCACCGGTAGATAGATCTTAAGAGCATGCACAACATCCAAGTTGTGCAACAAACATTCCTTATAAGAAAAAAGGATCAGGACATAGAGAAGTAATATCTCTATTTGAAACAACTTTAGGAAGGAAACCTAACTTAGAACCAAGAACCACCTTATCAGAGATAAGGAGAATCACACTGCACAGCTGAGAGTTCCGAGACTCACCGAGCAGAAGCGATAACAATAAGAACAAAAACTTCCAAGGTAAAAAATTAATATCTATGCAATGCATTGGCTCAACGGAGCCAGATACAAAACTTTAAGAACAAGGATAAGACTCCAAGAAGGAGTAACCGACTTAAACACAGGCCTGATTCTGACCAGGGCCTGACAAAAAGATTGCACAACGGGAACGACCGCCAGACGCTTATGTAGCAAAATAAACAATGCAGCAAAATGACCCTTCAGTGTACTTGCTGACAAACCCTTCTCCAGACCATCCTGGAGAAAGGACAACATTCTAGGAATCCTGACTCCAAGAGTAACCCTTGGATTCACACCAATAAAGATATTTATGCCATATCTTATGATAAATCCTTCTAGTAACAGACTTGTGAGCCTGAATCATGGTCTCAATGACCGAATCGAAAAACTACGCATAGACAAAACTAAGCATTCAAAATCAGAAGGTTCTGTACTCAGAGAAAACCTCCAAAGTGGGAGAGATGATATCTCCACAAAGTCTGCATACCAGATCCTGCAAGGCCACGCAGGGGCTATTAGAATCACCGACACGCCATCCTGTTTGATATGAGCAAAGACTCCTGGAAGGAGAGCAAACGGAGGAGAACAGGTAAGCATCCATCAGATTTGCTGAGACGCCATCATATCCAACACCGTCATCCCCCATTTGAGGGTTAAGCTGGAGAACATCTCCAGATAGAGTTTCCACTCCCGGGATGAAATAACAGTCTGTTCAGAAGTCTGAATCCCAATTTACCACCCCTGGAAAGTGAAAGACAGACAGCAATAGTGAACTTCCGCGCACTGAACAATCCAAGTCACCTCCTACATTGCTAAGGAACTATGAGTTCCTCCTGGTGGTTGATGTAAGCCATTGAGGAAATATCAACCGACTGGAACCAAGCAAAGGACGACTGAGACCAAGTCATTAGAGCATTGTAAATCGCTCTCAACTACAAGATGTTAAGGAGGAGAGCAGACACTCCTGAGTCCATAATCCCTGTGCTTAAAACAAGTCCCAGACTGCTTCCCAGTCAAGCAGGTTGGCGTCCGTGGTCACATCACCCAGAAATATCTCCAGAAGCATGCACCCTGAGACATATACTCCTGAAAAATCACAACAGGAGAGGGTCTCTTGTCGACTGATCGAGATCTATCCTCTGACACAAATCCGACTGTTCTCTATATTATGGAAAATAGCAAAGGGAATGATTCTATGGAACCATCAGTCCCATTCCCTCCTACTTTGAGTCACTGAAAAGTGAAGGTAAATTCAACTGCAGCTAGATCCAAACTCCCAAACTTCTGGTTCTAAGAGGCTAAGCTATCTACCGTTCCACTAGAGCTTACAGTTGTCTGGACAGTAGACTGCAGAGAGAGGAAAATAAATAAAATCTTGATTATCTGATCTCTGTTATAAATTTTCTATAAAGGTCCCCCAAAAAACATCCTTAAGATGGCACAAGGGAACTCTCCTCCAGATTCATTTCCCATCCATGGAAAAGTAGATTGGGCAAGATCTCTTAAGGAGAGTTTGCTCGAAAGAAGGATGACACCTGAACCCCATATTGTCCAGAAGAGCACCCTTGAACTACCCCAAGACCTAAAAGTCTTTCTCAGATGACGAAACTCAGAAACTTGAGAAGATCCTGAATCATGAGAACAATAATACACATCCTTCAGGACTATGTTCTTATGAACAGACCCTCCTAAACCAAAACAGAATGGATACTACTTTGAAGGTCAGAACCTGAGAAACTTGAGGTAAATACCTAGATCCCGTTCCCAGACTGGGACTGGAACTATCACTCCCAGTGAGAAATGTCCTGAACCCAGTTCAAGCAATGTCTCTCATCATGCCTGGATTGCAGATGCCCTAGAAGGAGAAATCTGCCCCTGGGAGAAAATCTGAGATTGGACTCCATATTTTATTTTTATTTTTTTAAAAACAAAAACAAAACATGACTGACCCTGCAGAAAACGGAAAAGGAAACTTTCCTTTAGTCTTACTCTCTTGACGTGTGGTAGAAAAACATTTTTTGCCCGTAAAGTCAGAGGATAATTCTGCCAGACCAAGTTCTCATCCTAAAAAGGAAACGCCAGAAGCGTGGATTTGGAGGAAACATAAAATATTGAACCTGCAACTGCAGAAATATAAAGCCTAGGCTGTAGCACTAAACTACAGGTAGGCTTCTGAGCTGACCATGATTTCAGCCAAAATGCCCGGCGGCTAGCACAGTAAGTCTAATAAGACAAGGAATTGCTCAAAATGAACAATGAAACCTCCAGCTTCTTATCCTCGGATCCGAAAGGGAGCCGCTACCATCCATAGGGAGTTCTCTTAAATCATAGTAGAAAAGCTCCATTCTACTCAGGGCACTGTGCATTTTAATGGAGTCAGCAACAGGAAAATCTTTTAAAGGACAGGAGACTGGGAGAAAGGTATCCCAACTTCTCCTATTCCTGCGGAAAAATCCAAGGCACGTCTAGAAACACTTCCTCATAGGAAGAACATCATCGTAATGATAAATTTCACAAAACTTTCAAAGGTTGACAACGACAGGGGAATCAATGTCATCCAAGTAGCCAAAACCTCTGTTAACATTACACGAGGCACGCAAACATACATCTGAAGGAAACCACTTCAGCATCAGATGAAGGAATTATACTGTCCTTTACCCACAGAAGCTACTGGTGAATTTTCCTCACCAGATATAGGAGAGAGCAACCTGTGTAGATGAATGAAGAGCAGAACCCTTACTATCTAAACCTTGAAAATGTCCTCTTGCTTTTTCCCTGAAGGAAGAGAAGGTATATAAAGCCGCATATATTGAAGAGTATACCTGAGCTAAAAAACTGCAGGCAAATACACTCCTCCAGGAGATTTAGAGGAACTGCAGGGCACTGCATGTGATGCCATATAGGCTTGGGACGTTAAGGAGAAAGCTGTGGCATAGCCTAAACAGCATCATCCTGGGAGACATAAGGCTCAGAGGGCAACAACTTATCTTGACTAAATAGTTCTTATAGGGGGGAGACTCCAATAAAGAAGATTTTAATATGAAATATTAATGCTAAAATATGGGACAGATGTGCCTAGAAAAACAATCTGTACTGACAAAAATATATTATTTAATAATCCCTAAATTAAGGGAGAAAAATATATATATACAGTGCATAAGCTTTCACTGACAATCACAAGAACAGAAAAAGAGTAAACATACTCAGGAGTATACCAGGGCAGCAACATATTAGGAAAACGCAGCAAGGCCCACCTCACAAGTTCCTAACTGCTTTAAAGCCACCACTGCCCTACTGAAGAGACCCAATCTTGAGAGGAAAGATCAGAGCAAACCTACTCTGGCTTTCAAAATAATAAAATCTTGATTGAAGTGAAATAATCCAACCTTTTTCAGACACCAGAAACTTCACCTCCTCCTTGCACCGAAGGCAAAGAGAATGACTGGGGGTTGTGGGAAGGGAAGTGATACTTAACAGCTTTGATATGGTGCTCTTTGCCTCCTCCTGCTGGCCAGGAGTGATATTCCAAACAGTAATTGAAGATGATGCCATGGACTCACCATATCTTAGGAAAGAAAGGTCTCTTAAAACTATTTTTTTTTCTTAATGTTATGTAATAGAAAAAAGCAGCTGCATAGCTTACACTTTACATATATTAAAGAAATAGTTTAGCTAAAATTAAACTTTCATGATTCGGATAGAGCGTGCAATTTAAAGCAACTTTATAGTTTACTCCTATTATAATTTTTTCTTCATTATCTTGGTATCTTTATTTAAAAAGCAAGAATGTAAGCACAGGAGACAGCCCATTTTTGGTTCATCACATTTGTAGCGCTTGATGATTGGTGGCTAAATGCAGCCACCAAGAAGCAAGCACTATCCAGGGTGCTGAACCAAAAATGTGCCGGCTCGTAAGCTTATATTCCTGCTTTTTCAAATAAAAATAGCAAGAGAACAGGGGGCGGAGCCAGCGCTCGATGGAGGTAGCTGCACTATAAGTGAGCTCCTGCTCCTTAGCCATGAAAAAGCTCAAATCTTTATATTTAAAATTGTATTTTCATACAGTTATCTTTCCAAATAAGATTGAGGCAAGAGGGGAATTAGCTTTTTTGTCTTGGTCACTCATAGACCACAATATACAAGGAAGGGGGAAAAGGAGTGCAGCGGACAAAAGCCGCTCTAATTGAAGTAAGGGGGGGGGATGGGGGGCGGAGTTATTTAGAATGTCAGAGTAGTAGAGTGAAGGACATATATGCAGGTCCCATAACATGGCTAGAAAAGGAGGGCCCCATAAGGGGTGCTTTACTATGTGTATAGTTAAAGAAGAGATGAGTATTATATGAAGAACAAATAAGTTATGTACAAATATGTTAAATAAGGTCTGTTGGGGTCTACTAATACATCAGTATCACAATTATGCCAGGGGACCACAGTATAATATACATATTTAGGACAGCAATGATACAGGTCATGTTAGCCGATGGCAGGAAGTAAAACACCCAGGGACAAAGGAGAGTAAGTGTATTAAAGTATATGGCTAGAGTCTATATGTGTTAGCAAAATTAGCTAGCGCTATATGCTAGGGTTAGATAGTGAAAAATAAAAAATAAAAAAAAAATAAAAATAGAAAAGCTGTATTGAGGATTCATTAATACAGTGAGATAATAAGATAAATATCACATATGTACAACTTGGTATTAGATTAATATCAAACTATAATATATATCTGTGAGTTAAGCCTCCAAAACACATAATGTGGAAAATGTCTGACATTTCAAACTGAGTGTTAGATCATACATAACAGATAAATCTGCAATACAACAGTAACGAAGAATAGCATGTCACATCAATTTCAATGCAAAGTCATGACACATAACAGTCATGTAAAAAGAGAATAGACCATATATGATTATAGAGGTTAATGCTATGTGAGGCAAAATAGGTGTTATTATATATCACCTGGTATTAAACGGTTACATCAAATGGGTTATAACACAGTAGAGTAGCATATATGTACACAAAACTTAACTTTATGAAACTATGAGATATAGCGCCCTTAACATGTAACCTGTGAATCAGGATCAGCACTAGTTTAGGACCTATGCTATAAGGAACTTAGTAGCCCTTGTCTCTCAGCTTGTAAGGGTAATTGCTATGTATAAATGGAGCGTTGCCAGGACTGATGATACAACCCCCATCACTTCTCGCACCACTATATGGTTTAATCGATACTGGCTCTCATCAGCTAAATGACACTTCTCCGGCGACTATTAGGGGCAGATATATATATATATATATATATATATATATATATATATACATACACATATATATAATGTTAGCCGGTGAGGAATTGCCTGTGGTCTTTATAATAGTCAGACCTATGATAAATAAAAGGTTAAAGATGCTAGTCGGAAGGTCTGGACTTTCTCCTATATGAGTACTGATAAATATTTATCAGACACTGAAATTAGTTATAGATAAATTTAGGCCATGTAGCATTCATTTATAATATGTATTTCTTAAAATTTAAACATTTTGCTATGGTTAGGGAGACTATGTAGCCAAAAAGCCTGATAATATGGTAGAAATAAATTATGAGAGAGAGTACACACAGCATATATAAGTTTCAAGCTGATAAGCCCAGATAAAATTGGATCTCTATGAAAGGGAACGCTACTTAGCAACTGAGCAATGAGAACATATTGTGTGATAAACAGACAATATAGGGCATACATTCTGCAGGAGAGTGACACTAGATCTCTGCTAATAATGTGAATACAGAACAGTATAGGCATACAAATACTAGTTATGATTAACTTGATAAAACAACTACCCTAGACCATTATAAAGAAGAATAATCACTAGTTCAAATGTGCAGCTCTAGAGGCCAGCAGTCTTTAACAGTGTGGGATATCTTCTCAGATATTTGAGTGAGCAAGGAATTAGGCAGCTGTATGTAGCAACATAACAAGGCGTAAGGTGTCTCTAAAATATCAGAGTATATCTTCATGTGCAGAGACACTTTTGAGAACGAGATTCAGTGAGAACAAGAATCTGAGGAGCATGCCAAGAGAGGAAAGCATATGACCCACCAAACATATATTCCAGAGTTCTGTGTTAACAGCTATGGTGCTAGATCGGCACCTAAATTAAGTATTTGCCAATAAGGGTCCTGAGTGGTGGGGTCCATAATTAATTTACCCAACTCCAGTCTGCACAATACCCATTTCACAAGGTGCTCGGTCTGGGAAGCAAATCAGATTGCAAATTGATAATGTGCTAAGACACGTTGTTGCATGATAGTACTTTCTACTGTCTGCACGACTAATTATTGATAGTGATAAATTTGCACCATGAGAACCATTCCAATATGGTTTATTCAAAATCCAACTTGTCAGATTGTGAGTGTAGGACTTACCCTCAGCTAAGTCCGTGGTATGAGCTAGAGTTGCAGGCAGGTAGGTGTCACGGATCGCATCAGCTAAGGTAGAAGAGACCGTATAGGCAGTTCCATAAGAGATGCGAGACTCTGTCTCTAGAGATTCAAAGCAGCCTGCCTGGGAAAGCAAGTCCTCCCCTTGAACCTTCTGCATTAATGGTGCACAGGGAGCCACCGCATGGTTGACACAGACAGGGGCAAAAAACGCTTCCACTTCCTTGGTCAGGATCCTAAGGTGCTCCCTGATGTCCAAGTAAATATCGGTAGAGGTAAGTTCCCTGCAGGGCATCATGCTAAAGTTGTGGGTATTATCACTCAGCTAAGATCCGGAGCAGAAGTTGCGGCTTCCCATATGAAGTGAAAATAGTTTACCGCTACGCCAAGCCGACTGCTATGCTGAAACCAAGTGGGAGACTATCATTTCGGATCTGAGCGAACCAATATTCATTCAAGGCCCACCCTTGCTGTTGTTCAGTATAAGCAGTGCTGAGACTCAATTCTGATATAGAGAATAGTTGCAGTATCTGAATTGCCGGTCGAGTATAGAAGCTCTCTGTCTCCCCAAACTGAGCAACTCATAGTCGCCGGGAAGTGCTTCCTACAAGCCTCTTCACTTGCATGATTCTCCTCGTGGAATCAAAAGATGGCTGCCCTCAGACGAATAGCACAACAAAATTCTGCAAAGTAGCTTCACTCGGTTATCACTCAGTCCCCAAGTTTCTTCATTAGGAACTCTGAGCTATTAGGCGCCCTATGATGAATATTTCAACTGAACTGAACGGTCTAATATATAATTATTTGGTGTTTGTAGCCGGAGCTATGGCTTCACACGACCGTTCAGACTCAGAGCAAGCTCCGCCCCAAATCTTTATATTTAGCAAGATTATACTAGTAGATATCAACAGCGGACTCTAGCCTGATCACACCGGCACCCAGAAATCGACAGTGTGCAACCTTTCAGGAGAAGGAGAGGCTGAACACACAGATCAGGATAACAGCTAGGGGACAGCAAGCGCCATCTTGACAACACGCCTGAACGAAGTTTATAAGGCCACAAGATACAGAGCTACATAAACATCAATAGCGGATCTCATTTAGAGGCTAACCGCAGCACAAGGTGAGCGATGTAGCAGAGCAGCATTATAAGAGAAACCCAGATATTAAAAGACACGGCTGGTAATCCAGGTGCAGGTGCCATCTTGGCTACGCAACAGCATATTCCTAGACTATGATGCAAAGTTCCTGAAACACAGGTAAGCCTCAAAACAAGCTATCAAGGCACACGCAAGGGCACAGATTACCCATACCATACAGACCTCTTTAAAATAAAGGGCTGAAACCTCCCCTTAGGGCTAATAACTTCTCTCACATCACAACTAACCTGCAGGGTAGGAGCCGTTTAAAAGAAATTACTTTACCGCATACTGTGAGATCCTATTTGGGGGAAAAGTCAGCTGGTCATAGCAGTCTCAGGCACTATCACTTACCGGACAAGGGGACGGAAAATACTCCTACCATCACCAGAACCCTTCAGGCAGAAGAACCTTGAGCACTCATTTAAAGGGGAACTCTTCACTCAAACACTCATATGTCAATTGGCCTTTGGGGGATCCTCATGAAGTAATAGTGAAATGCCCTGAGCTGAGCTATCCTTCGATACCCTGACATAACTAGCACCCTGGACTAGACCTTACCCACCTTATACACTATGAGACGATAATTAAAACTGTACAGCATTGATCTTGCATACTGTACTCCTCTCACATCTACAAGTCAGTCTGGCCTGGCAAGCATCATTAGCTCTACTAATGACAATGGAGGAATCTTACAGCGAAATAAGAGCCTACCTAACGGAATTGGGACGTCGAATGACGAGCCAATTTATCAGCTTGAGTAGCATTATCCGATGCGGCTCTGAACACACAGGGGCGTCTGCAGCAGCTATAGTGGAGCAACTGGAGCTCCGGCTCCACACACAGCTATCTCCGGCTCAAATTTCTGCGCATCAGGGTGCTGCACACCAGTTACATGTAAACTTCTCTCCCTCAATCCCCCATACACTGGATAATGCTGTTCGCTTGTTGGAAGAAGCAGTATATCAGCTACCTGAGACCATCTGAATGCAATCGCAGCCTTATTGCGGTCACTCCAACCTTAAAGGAACCCGGGCTGGGCTCAGATCACTTTGTGAACTCTCATGGCTCCAGCTTCAACATTGGCCTTCCCGCACCTGACCGCACTCTCGCAGATGGAGAGACCTCATACCTAAAATCAATAAGCTTTGGTCTCTATAGACTTGGTATCGGCTAGGACAGAATTTGAATAAATACCTAAGCCCCTAATCTGTGACATAGGGCAGATGACTGGTACAATCTCTCACTACATATGAGATAACTAAACTCTATATTGATCTTTCTCTCCAGGCGGTGCAGCTGTTCCCTTAGTGTTTTATTCAAGTATCTTACAGTTCCATTATGTTTTGTTTCAATAAGCTTTCAACTATGCAATGTATTAGCCTCATAACGGTACTTTATGGTTTAGGACGCGTTGACAGTGTAAATATATCATCAAGCATATATTTTATTATTATTGTATTTTTCCCATTTTCTTTTATTCTTTAAGATGCTCTCTTGTAATTCTATACTTAGCATTAGATTTAGTTTGTCTCTCATTTAGTAACAAGCAGACGGTTTAGCCTTATTCTTTTGTCTATTTAATAAGGCCAGTATATGCTCTGTCCATATTATTGATATTACATATATCCCTTTTCACAAAACACTGGTACAAAAACAGAATTTATGTTTACCTGATAAATTACTTTCTCCAACGGTGTGTCCGGTCCACGGCGTCATCCTTACTTGTGGGATATTCTCTTCCCCAACAGGAAATGGCAAAGAGCCCAGCAAAGCTGGTCACATGATCCCTCCTAGGCTCCGCCTACCCCAGTCATTCGACCGACGTTAAGGAGGAATATTTGCATAGGAGAAACCATATGGTACCGTGGTGACTGTAGTTAAAGAAAATAAATTATCAGACCTGATTAAAAAACCAGGGCGGGCCGTGGACCGGACACACCGTTGGAGAAAGTAATTTATCAGGTAAACATAAATTCTGTTTTCTCCAACATAGGTGTGTCCGGTCCACGGCGTCATCCTTACTTGTGGGAACCAATACCAAAGCTTTAGGACACGGATGAAGGGAGGGAGCAAATCAGGTCACCTAAATGGAAGGCACCACGGCTTGCAAAACCTTTCTCCCAAAAATAGCCTCAGAAGAAGCAAAAGTATCAAACTTGTAAAATTTGGTAAAAGTGTGCAGTGAAGACCAAGTCGCTGCCCTACATATCTGATCAACAGAAGCCTCGTTCTTGAAGGCCCATGTGGAAGCCACAGCCCTAGTGGAATGAGCTGTGATTCTTTCGGGAGGCTGCCGTCCGGCAGTCTCGTAAGCCAATCTGATGATGCTTTTAATCCAAAAAGAGAGAGAGGTAGAAGTTGCTTTTTGACCTCTCCTTTTACCAGAATAAACAACAAACAAGGAAGATGTTTGTCTAAAATCCTTTGTAGCATCTAAATAGAATTTTAGAGCGCGAACAACATCCAAATTGTGCAACAAACGTTCCTTCTTTGAAACTGGTTTCGGACACAGAGAAGGTACGATAATCTCCTGGTTAATGTTTTTGTTAGAAACAACTTTTGGAAGAAAACCAGGTTTAGTACGTAAAACCACCTTATCTGCATGGAACACCAGATAAGGAGGAGAACACTGCAGAGCAGATAATTCTGAAACTCTTCTAGCAGAAGAAATTGCAACTAAAAACAAAACTTTCCAAGATAATAACTTAATATCAACGGAATGCAAGGGTTCAAACGGAACCCCCTGAAGAACTGAAAGAACTAAATTGAGACTCCAAGGAGGAGTCAAAGGTTTGTAAACAGGCTTAATTCTAACCAGAGCCTGAACAAAGGCTTGAACATCTGGCACAGCGGCCAGCTTTTTGTGAAGTAACACAGACAAGGCAGAAATCTGTCCCTTCAGGGAACTTGCAGATAATCCTTTTTCCAATCCTTCTTGAAGGAAGGATAGAATCCTAGGAATCTTAACCTTGTCCCAAGGGAATCCTTTAGATTCACACCAACAGATATATTTTTTCCAAATTTTGTGGTAAATCTTTCTAGTTACAGGCTTTCTGGCCTGAACAAGAGTATCGATAACAGAATCTGAGAATCCTCGCTTCGATAAGATCAAGCGTTCAATCTCCAAGCAGTCAGCTGGAGTGAAACCAGATTCGGATGTTCGAACGGACCCTGAACAAGAAGGTCTCGTCTCAAAGGTAGCTTCCAAGGAGGAGCCGATGACATATTCACCAGATCTGCGTACCAAGTCCTGCGTGGCCACGCAGGAGCTATCAAGATCACCGACGCCCTCTCCTGATTGATCCTGGCTACCAGCCAGGGGATGAGAGGAAACGGCGGGAACACATAAGCTAGTTTGAAGGTCCAAGGTGCTACTAGTGCATCCACTAGAGCCGCCTTGGGATCCCTGGATCTGGACCCGTAGCAAGGAACTTTGAAGTTCTGACGAGAGGCCATCAGATCCATGTCTGGAATGCCCCACAGCTGAGTGACTTGGGCAAAGATTTCCGGATGGAGTTCCCACTCCCCCGGATGCAATGTCTGACGACTCAGAAAATCCGCTTCCCAATTTTCCACTCCTGGGATGTGGATAGCAGACAGGTGGCAGGAGTGAGACTCCGCCCATAGAATGATTTTGGTCACTTCTTCCATCGCCAGGGAACTCCTTGTTCCCCCCTGATGGTTGATGTACGCAACAGTTGTCATGTTGTCTGATTGAAACCGTATGAACTTGGCCCTCGCTAGCTGAGGCCAAGCCTTGAGAGCATTGAATATCGCTCTCAGTTCCAGAATATTTATCGGTAGAAGAGATTCTTCCCGAGACCAAAGACCCTGAGCTTTCAGGGATCCCCAGACCGCGCCCCAGCCCATCAGACTGGCGTCGGTCGTGACAATGACCCACTCTGGTCTGCGGAATGTCATCCCTCGTGACAGGTTGTCCAGGGACAGCCACCAACGGAGTGAGTCTCTGGTCCTCTGATTTACTTGTATCTTCGGAGACAAGTCTGTATAGTCCCCATTCCACTGACTGAGCATGCACAGTTGTAATGGTCTTAGATGAATGCGTGCAAAAGGAACTATGTCCATTGCCGCTACCATCAACCCGATCACTTCCATGCACTGAGCTATGGAAGGAAGAGGAACGGAATGGAGTATCCGACAAGAGTCTAGAAGTTTTGTTTTTCTGGCCTCTGTCAGAAAAATCCTCATTTCTAAGGAGTCTATTATTGTTCCCAAGAAGGGAACCCTTGTTGACGGAGATAGAGAACTCTTTTCCACGTTCACTTTCCATCCGTGAGATCTGAGAAAGGCCAGGACAATGTCCGTGTGAGCCTTTGCTTGAGGAAGGGACGACGCTTGAATCAGAATGTCGTCCAAGTAAGGTACTACAGCAATGCCCCTTGGTCTTAGCACAGCTAGAAGGGACCCTAGTACCTTTGTGAAAATCCTTGGAGCAGTGGCTAATCCGAAAGGAAGCGCCACGAACTGGTAATGTTTGTCCAGGAATGCGAACCTCAGGAACCGATGATGTTCCTTGTGGATAGGAATATGTAGATACGCATCCTTTAAATCCACCGTGGTCATGAATTGACCTTCCTGGATGGAAGGAAGAATAGTTCGAATGGTTTCCATCTTGAACGATGGAACCTTGAGAAACTTGTTTAAGATCTTGAGATCTAAGATTGGTCTGAACGTTCCCTCTTTTTTGGGAACTATAAACAGATTGGAGTAGAACCCCATCCCTTGTTCTCTTAATGGAACGGGATGAATCACTCCCATTTTTAACAGGTCTTCTACACAATGTAAGAATGCCTGTCTTTTTATGTGGTCTGAAGACAACTGAGACCTGTGGAACCTCCCCCTTGGGGGAAGTCCCTTGAATTCCAGAAGATAACCTTGGGAGACTATTTCTAGCGCCCAAGGATCCAGAACATCTCTTGCCCAAGCCTGAGCGAAGAGAGAGAGTCTGCCCCCCACCAGATCCGGTCCCGGATCGGGGGCCAACATTTCATGCTGTCTTGGTAGCAGTGGCAGGTTTCTTGGCCTGCTTTCCCTTGTTCCAGCCTTGCATTGGTCTCCAAGCTGGCTTGGCTTGAGAAGTATTACCCTCTTGCTTAGAGGACGTAGCACTTTGGGCTGGTCCGTTTCTACGAAAGGGACGAAAATTAGGTTTATTTTTTGCCTTGAAAGGCCGATCCTGAGGAAGGGCGTGGCCCTTACCCCCAGTGATATCCGAGATAATCTCTTTCAAGTCAGGGCCAAACAGCGTTTTCCCCTTGAAAGGAATGTTAAGTAGCTTGTTCTTGGAAGACGCATCAGCCGACCAAGATTTCAACCAAAGCGCTCTGCGCGCCACAATAGCAAACCCAGAATTCTTAGCCGCTAACCTAGCCAATTGCAAAGTGGCGTCTAGGGTGAAAGAATTAGCCAATTTGAGAGCATTGATTCTGTCCATAATCTCCTCATAAGGAGGAGAATCACTGTCGACCGCCTTTATCAGCTCATCGAACCAGAAACATGCGGCTGTAGCGACAGGGACAATGCATGAAATTGGTTGTAGAAGGTAACCCTGCTGAACAAACATCTTTTTAAGCAAACCTTCTAATTTTTTATCCATAGGATCTTTGAAAGCACAACTATCCTCTATGGGTATAGTGGTGCGTTTGTTTAAAGTGGAAACCGCTCCCTCGACCTTGGGGACTGTCTGCCATAAGTCCTTTCTGGGGTCGACCATAGGAAACAATTTTTTAAATATGGGGGGAGGGACGAAAGGAATACCGGGCCTTTCCCATTCTTTATTAACAATGTCCGCCACCCGCTTGGGTATAGGAAAAGCTTCTGGGAGCCCCGGCACCTCTAGGAACTTGTCCATTTTACATAGTTTCTCTGGGATGACCAACTTGTCACAATCATCCAGAGTGGATAATACCTCCTTAAGCAGAATGCGGAGATGTTCCAACTTAAATTTAAATGCAATCACATCAGGTTCAGCTTGTTGAGAAATGTTCCCTGAATCAGTAATTTCTCCCTCAGACAAAACCTCCCTGGCCCCATCAGACTGAGTTAGGGGCCCTTCAGAAATATTAATATCAGCGTCGTCATGCTCTTCAGTATCTAAAACAGAGCAGTCGCGCTTACGCTGATAAGTGTTCATTTTGGCTAAAATGTTTTTGACAGAATTATCCATTACAGCCGTTAATTGTTGCATAGTAAGGAGTATTGGCGCGCTAGATGTACTAGGGGCCTCCTGAGTGGGCAAGACTCGTGTAGACGAAGGAGGGAATGATGCAGTACCATGCTTACTCCCCTCACTTGAGGAATCATCTTGGGCATCATTGTCATTGTCACATAAATCACATTTATTTAAATGAATAGGAATTCTGGCTTCCCCACATTCAGAACACAGTCTATCTGGTAGTTCAGACATGTTAAACAGGCATAAACTTGATAACAAGTACAAAAAACGTTTTAAAATAAAACCGTTACTGTCACTTTAAATTTTAAACTGAACACACTTTATTACTGCAAATGCGAAAAAACATGAAGGAATTGTTCAAAATTTACCAAATTTTCACCACAGTGTCTTAAAGCCTTAAAAGTATTGCACACCAAATTTGGAAGCTTTAACCCTTAAAATAACGGAACCGGAGCCGTTTTGAACTTTAACCCCTTTACAGTCCCTGGTATCTGCTTTGCTGAGACCCAACCAAGCCCCAAGGGGAATACGATACCAAATGACGCCTTCAGAAAGTCTTTTCTAAGTATCAGAGCTCCTCTCACATGCGACTGCATGCCATGCCTCTCAAAAACAAGTGCGCAACACCGGCGCGAAAATGAGGCTCTGCCTATGCTTTGGGAAAGCCCCTAAAGAATAAGGTGTCTAAAACAGTGCCTGCCGATATTATTATATCAAAATACCCAGATAAAATGATTCCTCAAGGCTAAATATGTGTTAATAATCAATCGATTTAGCCCAAAAAAAGTCTACAGTCTTAATAAGCCCTTTTTGAAGCCCTTATTTACAATCGTAATAAACATGGCTTACCGGATCCCAGAGGGAAAATGACAGCTTCCAGCATTACATCGTCTTGTTAGAATGTGTCATACCTCAAGCAGCAAGAGACTGCTCACTGTTCCCCCAACTGAAGTTAATTGCTCTCAACAGTCCTGTGTGGAACAGCCATGGATTTTAGTGACGGTTGCTAAAATCATTTTCCTCATACAAACAGAAATCTTCATCTCTTTTCTGTTTCTGAGTAAATAGTACATACCAGCACTATTTCAAAATAACAAACTCTTGATTGAATAATAAAAACTACAGTTAAACACTAAAAAACTCTAAGCCATCTCCGTGGAGATGTTGCCTGTACAACGGCAAAGAGAATGACTGGGGTAGGCGGAGCCTAGGAGGGATCATGTGACCAGCTTTGCTGGGCTCTTTGCCATTTCCTGTTGGGGAAGAGAATATCCCACAAGTAAGGATGACGCCGTGGACCGGACACACCTATGTTGGAGAAATAGCCTTAAAACTACAGCTGTAAATTATAGGAAGGTTCATAGCCAAGCATATATATTGTTGATTATACTGATATGGGCTGTAAATAATTATTGTTTCTCCTACAAACTATCTACATAAGCTGGTTTGACGACATGTTATAGTTAGGGCACTGGCTTGTCTTTTTATACTTATAGCTCGTTGTGAATGAGTGCCATGGACCAGCTATCAGATTTATTTAGTACAACACACTTCCTACCTCCTGCAATATAGCTTTTATGATTAGCTATTATGCCATAGACAATAGATACTTCTACATTGCTGAGCTAGTACTACATTTTAGCTATTGGGGGAAATATGTTTGTATTTTTACTATACTTTTATAGTTCTATAAGTTAATCTATATACCGCTAAATGTATACTACTCTACCTACTGACTTACTGGCCTTAGGCCCTCTACTGCTATTTTATTTGTAAGTATTATAGATGATGGATTGTATATGTGTAGTTTGCATGGTTCCACATAAGCCATCAACTCGCTTTCACTTAAACCATGCTTTATCATCTCCATAACATAAAGTTTTGCACTAATATATATTTACGTCCCGTATATTTTCAACACTTATGGTTGATTCCCAATTTTTACCTCTAAAGAGATCTCACCCTCATACTAAATTTTCCCACTGGACTACCGGTTTGTCCAGATACTATGGTTTGGGTCATTCTTCCAACTTACTCAGTCAAGTGTTTAAAGGGACAGTCAAGTCCAAAATTTTTTTTTCATGATTTAAATAGGGCATGCAATGTTAAACAACTTCCCAATTTATTTTTATCACCAATTTTGCATTGTTCTCTTGGTATTCTTAGTTGAAAGCTAAACCTAGGAGGTTCATATGCTAATTTCTTAGACCTTGAAGACTGCCTCTAATCTGAATACATTTTGACCACTAGAGGGCATTAGTTCACATGTTTCATATAGATAACATTGAGCTCATGCACGTAAAGTGACCTAGGAGGGAGCACTGATTGGCTAAACTGCATGTCTGTCAAAATAACTGAAATAAGGGGGCAGTCAGCAGAAGCTTAGATACAAGATAATTTCAGAGGTAAAACGTGTATTATTATAACTGTGTTGGTTATGCAAAACTGGGGAATGGGTAATAAAGGGATTATCTTTCTTTTTAAACAACAAAAACTCTGGTGTTGACTGTCCCTTTAAGTGCGGTTTATACTTGTTCAAATGCCTGCTTTTATGTATATTTTAGTTTATTCTCTGATATTACACAACACTTTCCTCCTGAAGTTCCCAGATGTGTATAGCCACAAAATGTTGCAAAACTACATTAATCTTACACTCTGGAACTTTCTGATATTTAAGAGATTTAAAGAGTAAAACCACAGATTCTACCACCTTACAAAGACTCTCCGGTTGCCAAAGCTTTGTACTCATTTTGAATATTATACTTTGGATATTTTTTCCTACTCCAACAGGTCTCAGATATTACATAGCTATGACTTTGTAAGTTTTCTTAGTTAATTTTTCTACTTATCTCTTACCAACTATTATTTTTTCACAAAGATTCGGCAGTAGTTTGTTATAAGTAAAAGTATGTAATAAAAGAAATTTAGGAGCATATCTATGCTTTTAATATACCCTGGCTTTAACTATATAACTTTAGTCTCACTAGTTTAGGTACTCTTGTACTCTGAGTATTTTTCCCTTCTCTAACAGGTCTCAGACCATTTTATGTGTGGTCGTAATTTGTTATAAATTTAGATATATTTTCTAGATCATATGGCCCCAATGTGGGTGAAGTTGGACTGCTTAATTGAGGGCACAAATTTATTAGCATCAACTGAGGGTAGAATGTCCCGTTGATTTCCTAAGCCTTTGATAGCAGTATGCACAATAGATATATCCCCCTTTATGAAGTTCTTAAGTGAAGTAATGACTATTTATTATAAACATATCTCCTCTTAGCTGTAGTATTCTATGATATATATGACTATAAATTTGCAATATGTTTTATGATGTACATTGTTCGAACTATACCTAGAGACCCAGACCCCACCCCAGACTGCTGCCCTGACTGGCTCCACCCCCCCACCCCCTTTATCTAAAGCGGCTTTTGTCTGCTGACTTGACCCTCCCCTAAATAAATAAAAAAAAATGAGGTTTTACTATTATAGGCTCCAGTTACCCATATATGTCGCACACTAGCTCATACATTTTATGATCTACATCTTCGATAAACTCTTATAACTCATACCAGAAACTATTTCCTTATTAGGGACTTTGCCGTATTATATGGTAAAAGCCCTCATCTAAGGGTAATTTGTATCACTGTAGTCTAATCTTAGTAACTATTCCTGCAATACTGGTACCATAATGTTTTAGATCTAGTCTATTGAGAATTGTATAGATGTTTTTGTCAAGTCCGCTTTGTATCTGGACATATTTTCTGTTTTGTTGTTGATACTCTTTGCCTCAATAAAAAATTGTTCTATTAAAAAAAAAAAAAAAATAGCAAGAGAACGAATTAAAAAATGTAATCAATGTTTCTTCATTCTGTTGGTATCTTTATTTGAAAAAAAAAAACAGGAATGTAAAGCTTACGAGACGGCCCATATTTGGTTCAGAACCTGGGTTATGCTTGCTTAATGGTGAGTAAATGTATCCACCAATAAGCAGGGCGCACTATCCAGGGTACTGAACCTAAAATAGGCTGGCTCCCAAGCTTTACATTCCTGCTTTTTAAATAAAGCTAGCAAGAGAACTAAGACAAATTGCTTAAAGTAAATTAGAAAGTTTCTTAAAATTGTATGCTCTATCCGATTCATTAAAGTTTAATTTTGACAAGACTATCCCTTTAAGATATGCAAGCAGAAATGTTAGATCATGAACATTAGACATGAATATAAACATAACCATTACAAATCAATTGCTAAATATGTTCTGCATCATATATATCCCACCTTCCTCTGGTTCTTCATCCTCTGGAGACAGTAGACCACTGGCACACACTGGACTGGAAGGAGCTTCTTCTATCTCAGACTGCCGCTGAAGGCTCAAAACCTCATAGATTGAATCCCCAGTACCTTTACTTCCAGACTTAGAGGGTAAAAAGAAAAAAATGTAGATTAGTAAAGGACATCAACTGCTAGAGTAATATTTTGGAATAAATCAAAAATTCTCACTCTGACCTACAAAGCCCTTACCAAACACTGCTCTCCACTACCTATCCTCACTAATCAACAAATATACTCCAGCCCGCCCACTAAGATCCAACAATGATACCCCTTGCATCTTTGACTATAACCTCTTCCCACACACTGTGTGGCATCTACCCTCTGAAATGCTCTCCCTCATGCTGTCAGACTTTCCCCTAAAAACAATGCCTTTCAAACATTTTTGTTCAGGGAATCCTACCACCCATCTTAGTACAAATTCCACTTACCTAATAATTGCCATCATCTAACTCTGTATTAACATCATTCTCACCCTTACAGTCCTCCCCTCCTGTTTATCACCCTCCTACCCTTCTAGATTTTATGTTCCCAAGGGAATAGGGCCCTCAATTCCTCCTGTATTTATTTGTCAACTTTTGTCTTGTCTCTTACAAGTTTTGTATTATTGTTTTATTTAAACAAATTGTACCCATGGGCAGGGCTGCAGAATATGTTAGTGTTTTATAAATAAAGAATATTATAATACGTATAATAATAACCCTCTATTCACCATTAGCCTTAAACACTTTATTAACCCCTTAATGACCGAGGACGTACAGGGTACGTCCTCAGAAAAAAGGCAGTTAACGCCTGAGGACGTACCCTGCACGTCCTCGGTGTGGAAAGCAGCTGGAAGCGATCCTGCTCGCTTCCAGCTGCTTTCCGGTTATTGCAGTGATGCCTCGATATGGAGGCATCCTGCAATAACCTTAGATGGCCATCCGATGCAGAGAGAGCCACTCTGTGGCCCTCTCTGCACCGGACATCGATGGCCGGTATCGTTGGTGGGTGGGAGCCGGTGTGGGAGGTGGGTGGCGGCCATCGATGGCCCTGGTCATGTGGAGGGGGGCGGGATCGTGGGCGTGGAAGTCCGGGTGCGCGCGCGTGCACGAGGGGGCGCGCGCCGGGGCAGGGACCGCTGCACTACAGAAAAAAATGTGTCCCAAAATAAAAGTGGGACCAATAATTTAAAAAAAAAAAAACCCTTAGAAAAGGTAAAGAAAAGTAGTTGATTGCACATTAAAATGACACAGTTCTGTCAACATTTGATAATATTTATACAAGATGTTTGTGTACTGCTTTGACTACACTGTATGCAAAACCTGTATGCACAAATATTCAATAAAGCTTGTTATAAAAAAAAAACAAAACAAAAAAAAAAAACCCTTAGGCGTTATTTAGGTGGTGGGGGTTGATCTATGGGGGGGGGGGGGGGAAATAACACAACAGAAAAAATAAAAAAAATAAAAAAAAAAATAAACATTTAATTGTGCAAACTGGGTACTGGCAGACAGCTGCCAGTACCCAAGATGGCCCCCAATAAGGCAGAGGGGGAGGCTTAAAGAGCTGTTTTGGGGGGGATCAGGGAGGTTGGGGGCTAAGGGGGGATCCTAAACACATCATATGTAAATATGCTTTTTTTTTTTCTTTTAAAAAAAAAAAAAAATCTTTTATTTTAGTACTGGCAGACTTTCTGCCAGTACTTAAGATGGCGGGGACAATAGTGGGGTGGGGGAGGGAAGGGAGCTGTTTGGGAGGGATCAGGGGGTGGGATGTGTCAGGTGGGAGGATGAACTCTACACTAAAGCTAAAATTAACCCTGCAAGCTCCCTACACACTACCTAATTAACCCCTTCACTGCTAGCCATAATACACGTGTGATGCGCAGCAGCATTTAGCGACTTTCTAATTACCAAAAAGCAACGCCAAAGTCATATATGTCTGCTATTTCTGAACAAAGGGCATCCCAGAGAAGCATTTACAACCATTTGTGCCATAATTGCACAAGCTGTTTGTAAATAATTTCAGTGAGAAACCTAAAATTGTGAAAAAATTAACGTTTTTTTTTAATTTGATCACATTTGGCGGTGAAATGGTGGCATGAAATATACCAAAATGGGCCTAGATCAATACTTGGGGTTGTCTACTACACTACACTAAAGCTAAAATTAACCCTAGAAGCTCCCTACATGCTCCCTAATAAACCCCTTCACTGCTGGGCATAATACACGTATTTTGCGCAGGGGCATTTAGCAGCCTTCTAATTACCAAAAAGCAAAGCCAAAGCCATATATGTCTGCTATTTCTGAACAAAGGGGATCCCAGAGAAGCATTTACAACCATTTATGCTATAATTGCATAAGTTGTTTGTAAATAATTTCAGTGAGAAACCTAAAGTTTGTGAAAAAGTGAACAATTTTTTTTATTTGATCGCATTTGGCGGTGAAATGGTGGCATGAAATATACCAAAATGGGCCTAGATCAATACTTTGGGATGTCTTCTAAAAAAAAATATATACATGTCAAGGGATATTCAGGGATTCCTGAAAGATATTAGTGTTCCAATGTAACTAGCGCTAATTTTGAAAAAAAGTGGTTTGGAAATAGCAAAGTGCTACTTGTATTTATGGCCCTATAACTTGCAAAAAAAGCAAAGAACATGTAAACATTGGGTATTTCTAAACTCAGGACAAAATTTAGAAACTATTTAGCATGGGTATTTTTTGGTGGTTGTAGATGTGTAACAGATTTTGGGGGTCAAAGTTAGAAAAAGTGTGTTTTTTTCCATTTTTTCCTCATATTTTATAATGTTTTTTATAGTAAATTATAAGATATGATGAAAATTATGGTATCTTTTGAAAGTCAATTTAATGGCGAGAAAAACGGTATATAATATGTGTGGGTACAGTAAATGAGTAAGAGGAAAATTACAGCTAAACACAAACACCGCAACAATGTAAAAATAGCCTTGGTCCCAAACGGACAGAAAATGGAAAAGTGCTGCGGTCATTAAGGGATTAAATAAACATCACTCTATATTCTTCTTTCAAGACAGGTAAGCCCAACATTTACTTTTTTTAGCTTGATCAGAATTGTAAAAATAATCACAACACATTTTTAAAGGGACATAAAACCCAATTTTTTGTTCTTTCATGATTTAGATAGAACATAAAATTTTAAACAATTTTCTAATTTACTTCTATTATCAAATTTTCTTCATTTACTTGTTATCCTTTGTTGAAAAGCAGAAATGTAAGCTCAAGAGTGTGCACGTTTCTGCAGCACTATATAGCAGCAGATTTTAATGTTATACATTAGCAGGAGCCCTAGATGGCAGCACTATTTCCTGTCATGTATGCTTCAGGCATGTGCACGCTACCTACCTAGGTATCTCGTCAACAAAGAATAACATGAGAATGAAATAAATTTGATAATAGAAGTAAATTGGAAACTTTTTAAAAATTGTATTCTCTATCTGAATCATAAAATAAAAAAATTTGGTTTTAATCATTTGCGTGCTAAGCACTTTCCCACCTGGGTGCTAAGGTTTTCTTAAAGGTTTTTTTATTTAATATTTTTAAAAATATTTTTTTTTACTGTTTTTTTTTAATTTTATTTCAGATCCCCAAGACTTACACCGTTGGAAAGGTTAGGCGATTACCTTTCCAACGGTGGATCTTGGGGGTCTGTAGCTGCTTAGATGCCCGAGATACAGGCTTCTAAGCAGCATGCCCCCTGCTCCTATATTTAACATTGTTAATGTTAAATAAAGTTGCACGGTGACATCATCACGTTTATTACGCGTGACGTCACCACGCAAAACGGATAGGAGTGGGTGGGAGCCCCCAGATCTCCCTCAAGTTGGGAGAGTGCTAGTGACGGCTCAGAGCCGTCATTAGCACCAGAGTGGGAAACTGACGGCTCAGAGCCGTCATTAGCACTCAAGAGGTTAATAGTCTTAAAAGAATGAAACAAGTAAGGATCAAAGGAAACAGAATAGCTAGCTTCTACCAGGGGATGCAGAACTCAAACCCCAGGGAGAGAGCTTTTTTAAACTTCTCTTAGCTCCGTATGTTAGAAGGCACACAATTCACCACCACTTGGTTACCTTAAAAGGACATGAAACCAAAAAAATAAATAAAATGGATTTCATGATTCAGAGCCCACAATTTAAAAAAAGTTTCCAATTTACTTCTATTATCAAATTTGGTTTATTCTCTTTGCTGAAGAGATATCTAGATAGGTAGTGTGCGCATGTCTGGAGGTCTACACGACAGGAAATAGTGCTGCCCTCTAGTGCTTTTGCTAAAGTATAACAATGATGCAAAACTGCTGCCATATAGCACTGCATACACTTCTGAACTTACATTCCTGAATTTCCACAAAGGATAATAATAAAAATGTGATTATAGAAGTAAAATGGAAAGTTGTTTAAAACTGTATGCGCTCTGGTTTTCAATCTTGTCCCTAACAGGCCAGATTTTGAGGACATTTGAACTAGAGCACAGGTGAAATAGTCAGCTGAAGTATGGGTATTTTATTGCTCAAAATGCAATGCTCACCACAGACCCACCAAGTTCCAGTTGTATAA
Source organism: Bombina bombina (assembly GCF_027579735.1). Lineage (NCBI taxonomy): Eukaryota > Metazoa > Chordata > Amphibia > Anura > Bombinatoridae > Bombina > Bombina bombina. Next base: position 99,450,513 of record NC_069508.1, read on the forward strand.
ATAAAACGGATGTGGAATTAAGTAGTATTGTACACCCTGGAATGGGGTGGGTCAGAGATATTGGGGTTTTCTGTCCAGCTGCCTATTTAAGGAGTCATCTTCACAGATGAGTGCTATATATGCAGACTTGCATGAATTAACTTCCAGGAGCTAATTCCCCTAGACTTTTCCAACCGGGAAGCTTGACCCCTTGCTCACGCAGGGGGTGGCGTGGTACACTAGGCGTAGTGTGCAATGATAAAATGCGGGGACGCGATGCCAGGCGGACAGGGGCAAAGGTGCATGCCCTTGTTTGCCAGATATTGATAAATCTGGCTCAATGAGACATGAACAAAGACAGGGAAATTGAAAGTGTATCAGTCCTTGGGGGATATTCTACCACAGAAAAATAGTTTAATCTGTAGTAAGGCAAGGAATTTAAAATCCTTACCCCCCCCCTCCCCCCCATATGAAAAATTTAGAAATGGGAAATCTAAGTAGATTTCAAGGTAGTGAAAAAAATATTTATGCTTACGTGATAAATTATTTTCTTTCAGATTGATGATGGTCCACAGTCCTTCATAACATATGGGATATATATCCTGCCAAGAGGAGGTCAAGAACCCATACAAGAGCTTTGAAACCCTCCCACCTCTCTCAGTTTCACGTATAGCCTAGTAGAAAATAGGAAAATAAAAGGTAGGAAAAGCAGAACCTTTATTTTCATGTTGAGTGACAGTTCTAATGACATTGTGCAGAGAAGACCATGTGGCAGCTTTGCAAATCTGCTCCAAAGATGTATAATTCTTAAAGGCCCACAATGTTGCCACTGTAGAGTGAGCTGTTATATGTTTAGGAGGAAACTTACCCGCCACCAAGTAAGCCTTGTGAATCACTTGTTTAAGCCAAGAAGCCAACGCTACCTTAGTAGCTTTTTGCCCTTTACGAGTCACAGAGTAATAGAAGAACCAACTAGACGTTTTCCTGAACTCTTTGGTAGCTTGGAGATAGAACTTCAAAGCCCTGACCACAACCAAATTATGCAGCAATCTTTCCTTAGAGTTAGCAGGGTCTGGACACAGAAGGAACAACAATGTCTTGACTGATATTATCCGTTGAAACTCTTTTAGAAACAAAATCACATTTGGTACAAAGTACAGTCTTTTTCTTTGGAAAAATAAAAAATGCAAACAACAAAAGTACCTTACAAGACAACAGCTTGATGTCAAAAGAGTGCACTAGTTCAAAGGGAGGACCTTGTAGTACTGAGAGAACTAGGTTCAAATTCCAGGGTGGAGAAATAGTTAGAATTGGGCCTGGACAAAGGTCTGAACATCAGGAAGTTTAGCCAACTTCCAATGAAAAAGAACAGATCAAGTGGAAATCTGACCTTTCAGGGAACTAGATGATACACCCTTGTTAAGGCAATCCTGTAAGAACTGAAGGATTCTAGGGATTCAGAAGGAACACCATGAGAACCCTCTAAAAAAAACCACTGCACAAAAACATAATTTATGCTTACCTGATAAATTCCTTTCTTCTGTTGTGTGATCAGTCCACGGGTCATCATTACTTCTGGGATATAACTCCTCCCCAACAGGAAATGCAAGAGGATTCACCCAGCAGAGCTGCATATAGCTCCTCCCCTCTACGTCAGTCCCAGTCATTCGACCAAGAATCAACGAGAAAGGAGTAACCAAGGGTGAAGTGGTGACTGGAGTATAATTTAAAAGATATTTACCTGCCTTAAAACAGGGCGGGCCGTGGACTGATCACACAACAGAAGAAAGGAATTTATCAGGTAAGCATAAATTATGTTTTCTTCTGTTATGTGTGATCAGTCCACGGGTCATCATTACTTCTGGGATACCAATACCAAAGCAAAAGTACACGGATGACGGGAGGGATAGGCAGGCTCATTATACAGAAGGAACCACTGCCTGAAGAACCTTTCTCCCAAAAATAGCCTCCGAAGAAGCAAAAGTGTCAAATTTGTAAAATTTGGAAAAAGTATGAAGCGAAGACCAAGTTGCAGCCTTGCAAATCTGTTCAACAGAGGCCTCATTCTTAAAGGCCCAAGTGGAAGCCACAGCTCTAGTGGAGTGAGCTGTAATTCTTTCAGGAGGCTGCTGTCCAGCAGTCTCATAGGCTAAACGTATTATGCTACGAAGCCAAAAAGAGAGAGAGGTAGCAGAAGCTTTTTGACCTCTCCTCTGTCCAGAGTAAACGACAAACAAGGAAGAAGTTTGGCGAAAATCTTTAGTTGCCTGCAAGTAGAACTTGAGGGCACGAACTACATCCAGATTGTGTAAAAGACGTTCCTTCTTTGAAGAAGGATTTGGACACAAGGATGGGACAACAATCTCTTGATTGATGTTCCTGTTAGTGACTACCTTAGGTAAGAACCCAGGTTTAGTACGCAGAACTACCTTGTCTGAGTGAAAAATCAGATAAGGGGAATCACAATGTAAGGCTGATAACTCAGAGACTCTTCGAGCCGAGGAAATAGCCATTAAAAACAGAACTTTCCAAGATAACATCTTTATATCAATGGAATGAAGGGGTTCAAACGGAACACCCTGTAAAACGTTAAGAACTAAGTTTAAACTCCATGGTGGAGCAACAGCTTTAAACACAGGCTTGATCCTAGCTAAAGCCTGACAAAAGGACTGGACGTCTGGATTTTCTGACAGACGTCTGTGTAACAAGATGGACAGAGCTGAAATCTGTCCTTTTAAGGAACTAGCTGATAAACCCTTTTCTAAACCTTCTTGTAGAAAAGACAATATCCTAGCGATCCTAACCTTACTCCAGGAGTAACCTTTGGATTCGCACCAGTATAGGTATTTCCGCCATATTTTATGGTAAATCCTTCTGGTAACAGGCTTCCTAGCCTGAATCAGGGTATCAATAACCGACTCAGAAAAACCACGTTTTGATAAAATCAAGCGTTCAATTTCCAAGCAGTCAGCTTCAGAGAAGTTAGATTTTGATGTTTGAATGGACCCTGTATCAGAAGGTCCTGTCTTAGAGGTAGAGACCAAGGCGGACAGGATGACATGTCCACTAGATCTGCATACCAAGTCCTGCGTGGCCAAGCAGGTGCTATTAGAATTACTGATGCTCTCTCCTGTTTGATTTTGGCAATCAATCGAGGAAGCAGCGGGAAGGGTGGAAACACATAAGCCATCCTGAAGTTCCAAGGTGCTGTCAAAGCATCTATCAGAACTGCTCCCGGATCCCTGGATCTGGACCCGTAGCGAGGAAGTTTGGCGTTCTGGCGAGACGCCATGAGATCTATCTCTGGTTTGCCCCAACGTCGAAGTATTTGGGCAAAGACCTCCGGATGAAGTTCCCACTCCCCCGGATGAAGAGTCTGGCGACTCAAGAAATCCGCCTCCCAGTTCTCCACTCCCGGGATGTGGATTGCTGACAGGTGGCAAGAGTGAGACTCTGCCCAGCGAATTATCTTTGATACTTCCATCATTGCTAGGGAGCTTCTTGTCCCTCCCTGATGGTTGATGTAAGCTACAGTCGTGATGTTGTCCGACTGAAACCTGATGAACCCCCGAGTTATTAACTGGGGCCAAGCCAGAAGGGCATTGAGAACTGCTCTCAATTCCAGAATGTTTATTGGAAGGAGACTCTCCTCCTGATTCCATAGTCCCTGAGCCTTCAGAGAATTCCAGACAGCGCCCCAACCTAGTAGGCTGGCGTCTGTTGTTACAATTGTCCAGTCTGGCCTGCTGAATGGCATCCCCCTGGACAGGTGTGGCCGATGAAGCCACCATAGAAGAGAATTTCTGGTCTCTTGATTCAGATTCAGAGTAGGGGACAAATCTGAGTAATCCCCATTCCACTGACTTAGCATGCATAATTGCAGCGGTCTGAGGTGTAGGCGTGCAAAAGGTACTATGTCCATTGCCGCTACCATTAAGCCGATCACCTCCATGCATTGAGCTACTGACGGGTGTTGAATGGAATGAAGGACGCGGCATGCATCTTGAAGTTTTGTTAACCTGTCTTCTGACAGGTAAATCTTCATTTCTACAGAATCTATAAGAGTCCCCAAGAATGGAACTCTTGTGAGAGGAAAGAGAGAACTCTTCTTTTCGTTCACTTTCCATCCATGCGACCTTAGAAATGCCAGAACTAACTCTGTATGAGACTTGGCAGTTTGAAAGCTTGAAGCTTGTATTAGAATGTCGTCTAGGTACGGAGCTACCGAAATCCCTCGCGGTCTTAGTACCGCTAGAAGGGCACCCAGAACCTTTGTGAAGATTCTTGGAGCCGTAGCCAATCCGAATGGAAGAGCTACAAACTGGTAGTGCCTGTCTAAGAAGGCAAACCTTAGATACCGGTGATGATCTTTGTGGATCGGTATGTGAAGGTAAGCATCCTTTAAATCCACTGTGGTCATGTACTGACCCTCTTGGATCATGGGTAAGATTGTCCGAATAGTTTCCATTTTGAACGATGGAACTCTTAGGAATTTGTTTAGAGTCTTTAAATCTAAGATTGGCCTGAAAGTTCCCTCTTTTTTGGGAACCACAAACAGGTTTGAGTAGAACCCTTGTCCTTGTTCCGACCACGGAACCGGATGGATCACTCCCATTGTTAACAGATCTTGTACGCAGCGTAGAAACGCTTCTTTCTTTATCTGGTTTGTTGACAACCTTGACAGATGAAATCTCCCTCTTGGGGGAGATAATTTGAAGTCTAGAAGGTATCCCTGAGATATGATCTCTAGTGCCCAGGGATCCTGAACATCTCTTGCCCAGGCCTGGGCGAAGAGAGAGAGTCTGCCCCCTACTAGATCCGGTCCCGGATCGGGGGCTCTCGGTTCATGCTGTCTTTGGGGCAGCAGCAGGTTTCCTGGCCTGCTTGCTTTTGTTCCAGGACTGGTTAGGCTTCCAGCCTTGCCTGTAACGAGCAACAGCTCCTTCCTGTTTTGGTGCAGTGGAGGTTGATGCTGCTCCTGTTTTGAAATTCCGAAAGGGACGAAAATTAGACTGTCTAGCCTTAGCTTTGGCCTTGTCTTGAGGTAGGGCGTGGCCCTTACCTCCCGTAATGTCAGCGATAATTTCTTTCAAACCGGGCCCGAATAAGGACTGCCCCTTGAAAGGTATATTAAGTAATTTGGACTTAGAAGTAACATCAGCTGACCAGGATTTTAGCCACAGTGCCCTGCGTGCCTGTATGGCGAATCCTGAGTTCTTAGCCGTAAGTTTGGTTAAATGTACTACGGCCTCCGAAATGAAAGAATTAGCTAGTTTAAGGACTCTAAGCCTGTCCGTAATGTCGTCTAGCGTAGAGGAACTAAGGTTCTCTTCAAGCGACTCAATCCAAAATGCTGCCGCAGCCGTAATCGGCGCGATACATGCAAGGGGTTGTAATATAAAACCTTGTTGAACAAACATTTTCTTAAGGTAACCCTCTAATTTTTTATCCATTGGATCTGAGAAAGCACAGCTATCCTCCACCGGGATAGTGGTACGCTTAGCTAAAGTAGAAACTGCTCCCTCCACCTTGGGGACCGTTTGCCATAAGTCCCGAGTGGTGGCGTCTATTGGAAACATCTTTCTAAATATTGGAGGGGGTGAGAACGGCACACCGGGTCTATCCCACTCCTTAGTAACAATTTCAGTTAGTCTCTTAGGTATAGGAAAAACGTCAGTACTCGCCGGTACCGCAAAGTATTTATCCAACCTACACAGTTTCTCTGGTATTGCAACAGTGTTACAATCGTTGAGAGCTGCTAATACCTCCCCTAGTAGTACACGGAGGTTCTCCAATTTAAATTTAAAATTTGAAATATCTGAGTCCAATCTGTTTGGATCAGAACCGTCACCCACAGAATGAAGCTCTCCGTCCTCATGCTCTGCGAGCTGTGACGCAGTATCAGACATGGCCCTAGCATTGTCAGCGCACTCTGTTCTCACCCCAGAGTGATCACGCTTGCCTCTTAGTTCAGGTAATTTAGACAAAACTTCAGTCATAACAGTAGCCATATCTTGTAATGTTATCTGTAATGGCCGCCCAGATGTACTAGGCGCCAAAATATCACGCACCTCCCGGGCGGGAGATGCAGGTACTGTCGCGTGAGGCGAGTTAGTCGGCATAACTCTCCCCTCGCTGTTTGGTGAAATTTGTTCACATTGTACAGATTGACTTTTATTTAAAGTAGCATCAATACAGTTAGTACATAAATTTCTATTGGGCTCCACCTTGGCATTGGAACAAATGACACAGATATCTTCCTCTGAGTCAGACATGTTTAACACACTAGCAAAAAAACTTACAACTTGGTTATAATCTTTTTTAGCAAAAAAACGCACTGTGCCTCAAAGAGGTACTAACGATTAAAAGACAGTTGAAATAATGAACTGAAAAAACAGTTATTGCATCAAACTTTAAAACAACACAACTTTTAGCAAAGGTTTGTTCCCATTAGTAAAAAGCAACACTAATTAAATTTGTACATAAGAAAACAAAACAACGTTTTTTATACACAGTCACTATAAGAATTCTCACAGCTCTGCTGAGAGAATTTACCTCCCTTCAAAGAAGTTTGAAGACCCCTGAGATCTGTCAGAGATGAACCGGATCATGCAGGAAATATAAAAGTAGCTGACTGGAATTTTTTGATGCGTAGCAAAGAGCGCCAAAAACGGCCCCTCCCTCTCCCACACAGCAGTGAAGAGAAACGAAACTGTCACAATTAAAGCAAAAAACTGCCAAGTGGAAAATAATGCCCAAATATTTATTCACACAGTACCTCAGCAATGTAAACGATTCTACATTCCAGCAAAAACGTTTAACATGAGAATAGTTATTAAAAGGATTAGTGACCTTTAACACAGTAGTTCCGGTGAAATACCATCCCCAGAATACTGAAGTGTATACATACATGTCATTTTAACGGTATGGCAGGCTTTTCTCATCAATTCCATTCAGAAAATAAAAACTGCCACATACCTCAATGCAGATTCATCTGCCCGCTGTCCCCTGATCTGAAGCCTTTACCTCCCTCAGATGGTCGAGAACAGCAATATGATCTTAACGACTCCGGTTAAAATCATAGTAAAAAATCTCTGTCAGATTCTTCCTCAAACTCTGCCAGAGAAGTAATAACACGCTCCGGTGCTATTTTAAAATAACAAACTTTTGATTGAAGTCATAAAAACTAAGTATAATCACCATAGTCCTCTCACACATCCTATCTAGTCGTTGGGTGCAAGAGAATGACTGGGACTGACGTAGAGGGGAGGAGCTATATGCAGCTCTGCTGGGTGAATCCTCTTGCATTTCCTGTTGGGGAGGAGTTATATCCCAGAAGTAATGATGACCCGTGGACTGATCACACATAACAGAAGAAATATGCTTTGCAAATTTTGTGGTAAACCCTTTGAGTCACAGGTTTCCTAGCCTGTATCAGAGAATTCTAAGATTCCATGATTGTCTCATAACTAGGCATTCAACCTCCACTTGGTAAAATTTAGAGATTTGACATCCTGATGGAAAAAAAGAACCTTGTGATAATAGGTCCGGTTTCAAATGAAGAAGCCATGGAGGAGATCAGGACATCTGCACTAGATCCGGATACCATGTCCTGCTGGGCCAGGCTGGAGCAATTAATACTACTGATGCCGACTCCTGTTTGATCCAAGCAATGAGTCTCAGAAGAAGAAACTGTGGAAACAGGTATGCTATATTAAATTCCTATGGATAAACCAAGGCATCTACCATGTGATTCCTTTTATCTCTTGATCTTGCACAATATCTTGGAAGTTTTTTTTTTTTTTTTTAAGTGAGAGGCAATCAGATCTATGTCCAGTAGGCCACCTTTAATCACCAATTGACTGAATATGTCCTGATGGAGAGACCATTCTCCTTGATTAACCAATTGATGGCTCAATCTGCCTCCTAGTTGTGGACACCTGGGATGTGAATCACTGAGAGATTCTGTCCTGGACAGAGAGGAATCAGTGCTCTCTGAGACACTTCATCCAAAGCCAGTGCACTGTGGGTACCTACTTGATGATTTATGCAGGCCACCATTGTGATGTTGTCAGAATGGAAGCGGATAAACTTTTCCTCCTTCAATAAGGGCCAGGCCTGAAGAATTGCTCAAAGTTCCTGAATGTTTATTGGTAACCTTGCCTCTAAAGGAGACCAAACTCCTTGCACTCTTCGAGAATTCCAGAATGCCACCCAGCCTAATAGACTGGTGTCTGTCGTTACAATAGCCCATGATGGATGAAGGAAAGATGTCCCAAGCATCAAAGAAGGATTTTGTGTCCACCAAGAAAGAGAGATTGTTTGACAGATGAATCCAGAGCGATTTGTTGCTCTAAATGCAGATAATTCTTTGACCACTGACTGAGCATGGTTAGTTGAGGGGGATGCAAATGAAGACTGGCAAAAAGAACTGCATCTGAAGCAGCTACCATAAGACCCATCACCTCCATGCACTGAGTTAGACAGCAATGAAGTACTCTGCAGGGAGAGACATGCTCTCTGAAGTGTTATCCTGTGCGGTTTGGGCAGGAACAGATGCATTAAGACTGAATCTATGATGACTCCTAGAAATGTTACCCTTGTAGCAGGATATAGCTAGCTTTTGGAGACATTGATTTTTCAACCGTGCTCTTAAAAAAATTATAGAAGCTTGCAAGTATGAGTGATTGCTAGTGACAGGGAAGGAGCTTGCACTAGTATGTCGTCCAGATAAGGTGCAACTGAAATACCCTGAGTTCTAATCACCGCAAACAGTGCACCCAGCACCTTTGTAAAGATGTGTGGAGTTGTAGCCAGACCTAACAGAAGAGCGATGAACTAGTAGTTTTTGTCCATATATGCAAACTTCAGGAACTGATAGTGATCCCTGTGGATGGGAATGTGAATCCTTGAGGTCTACAGTTGTCATAAACTGACCCTGTTGAATTAAGGTAAATTTTGATTGTGAGAATGGTTTGCATCTTGAAAGTGGGAACCCTGACAAACATGTTTAAAGTCTTTAGGTCTAGGACAGGTTTGTAAGTCCCTTTCTTCTTTGGGACAATGAACACATTGAAGTAAAATCCTTGATCCTGTTGAGACACAGGTACTGAGATAATTACCCCTATATTCCTGAACACAGTGTAGAAAGGCCACCGCCTTTGACTAAAGTTTGGGAACATGAGACAGAAGGAATAGTCCTGGAGGAGGTCTGGACCGAAAGCCTATCCTGTAACCCTGTGAAATTATATTTTAAACTCAGGGGTCCTGAATTGACCTGAACCAGGCCTTCTGAAAAATACTTGGTCTACACCTTACCAGAACAGAATCTGGCCCGGGGACCGCACCTTCATGCTGCTTAAGTGGTGGTGTTAGATTGCATGGATTGCTTACTCTTTGCTCACAAAGAACCAGGCTTCAAGGCCGACTTAGAGGGCTCAGATATCTGATAAGAAGAAGACTTCTAATCTCCTGAGGCGCGAAAGAAACAAAACTGATTGCCCTTGTCTGTTCTTTCCTTTGGATTTTTTATCCTGAGGAAGAAAGGCTCCCTTCCCGCCAGTAACCGTCTTAATAATAAAGTCCAAGTCCAAAACAAATAGAATCTTCCCCTGGAAGGAAAGAGTCATCAGTCTATTCTTAAAGAGACATGTCAACAGACATAATATCAACCATACAGTAGGTCTAGCCAGCACTGCAAGAGACATATTATTGACATTCATCTTGTTAATGTCCATCACTGCATCACACAAATGCTTGAACCATTTTAAGAGCCTTAATGCAATTTTACAAGTCTTTAGTAGAGGGGTTGTTCACCACCATTTTGGCTAGTGAGTCACACCATAGTGTTTCTGCTGCAGTCACAGAGGTGAGAGTTACTGCTGGTATAAGTAAAAGACCAATTTGAAGAAAGTTTCCTTGAGAAAAACTCCAATTTAAGGTCAATTGGATCTCTGAATAAAGTGCTATCCTCCATAGAGATAGTTGTACGTATGAAAAGAATAGAAATAGCTCCATCAACCTTAGGAATTTTCCCTCACACTTCTACATTCTGTTCTGAAATGGGGTACATTTTCTTAAATCTGGTGGAAGGGACAAAAGGCACCCCGGCTTTTTCTATTCCTTGGTAATGTAGAACAAGACTTAATCAGGGACCTGTAGAATTTTTGGTGGAGGTTGGAAACAATATTTAATTGATTAACAGGTTTGTTTTCAGCAGGCATTTCCTCAGAAATTGCTAAGAGTTCTTAAAACCTCTTGCAATAAGCTACGGATATGCACTACTTTAAATCTTAAGGCATGGTTATATTCAGAAACAGGATCCTGTTCCATCTGATGACACTACCCCATCAGAACTAGAAATGTTTGCATCCTCAGAGTCAGAGCTCTGTAAGATAGCAGGAATTTGGGGTTAAGTCGAAGGATTTTGCACATTAACTTCATGAGACAGCGATAAATCCCCAGATTTACATTTACGCTTACTTGGTTTGAGGATCGCAGTCAAAAAATCTGTCACAATTTTGTACATGCTATTTTTAAATTCAGGAGTAAAATCAGTAGAATCCAAAGTTCCCTCTGAGAAGTGGATGGTTGCAGCTGGTTTGCATGAAAAATCTGAGGTATACAATTCTCACAGATTTGATTGACCTGGCATACTAGAACAGATTTGCAAAAATAATCACATAAGTAGACAGAGGGATATCAGAAACTGACTCCTCTATAGACATTAGTGGGGACATTTTTTTTTTTACTTATTATAAGTATGCAATGACACTCTATATAAGGATTAGTACAAAAAAAAACGGTAGAGAGTCCTCTACACTATGTTTACACTCCCTCAGACACCTGAATCTTATCTCAGTGTAGGAACACCTACAGCCATTATGATACTAAATATCCCTTAAGTACCCCCTGGCAGCTCCTGTATGGGTACTCACTCCTTTCCTGGGACTGGCAGACACTGAAAATAAATTTGGATCTGGCCCAACACCGCTGAAGCATAATTGCTAGCTGTAAACACTCTGGATTGAGGAGAAATACCAGGGAACACTGAGGGGGCAGAGCAACCACAAGGAGAAAAGCCGGTGCTGCAGGGAATCTAATAATCTAACTTGGTTCCCTTACTATAATTAGAGTGCAACAAACATAAAACTTTCCATAAATTAATAAAATATTGTTCCTCTGCCTAACCAGAGCCTCCTCTACTGAACTGCTCAATGCACTAAGCAGATGGCTGTTATCATAAAGGGCCATACATCTATTTACTAGAAAAGAGACCCCAAAAGTATCCCCAGAGTTGTAAGAGGGCTGAAAATGGTCACAAGCCACCATGACTATGTCCATGATAATGATAGGACAGGTAGGGACCTGACAGGGAGAGAAAAGGTGTCATGAGGAGAGCAGGTTAAGTCCCCTTCCTATGCTGTACCTGTATCAGAGTACCTAAAAATAGCCTCTGGGCTGTGTGTGTGCTGTTTAAAGTCACTTACCTTATGCAGCACCCCTCCACTGGCTTACCAGGCATGTCAATCCATGTCAATGAAGCTTTATTAGTATCCAGTAGAAAGCCCATCCAGTGCAGGTATCTAGTACCGCAGAGGATTGCAGTAGGAAATACCTGAGTCTCTAAGGGAGTGGCTAGGGACGAGTCCCCACTAGGCTTGAGGGGAGTTATGGCTGAAGTCCCATAGGGAAATACTGCACACATAAAAGGGTAATCTCCTATGTCTCTGTATCATTCAGCTGCTGTGAAGATTCTTTTCTGTCTGCTTTGCAAATTATGCTCCCCAGGGTTTCACATTGGTCTGAGCTCTAAATTTGTAATCCATAAGCCAGTAGCTGGAAACACCTCTATTCTTAACCAACTTCTACTAGGCCAAGAACAAAACTAAGAGAGAGATAGGAGGGTTTTAAAGCTCTTGTATGGGTTCTTGACGTCCTACTGGTGGAGAGAAATATATCCCATATGTTATGGAGGACTGTGGGCTATTATTTTAGAAAAGAAAAAAACCTTTACGTAAACTATTTATAAATTGTGAAGTTTAAAATATGGCTTGAGATATGTTAGGCGCACTACTCATTCCTTTAGGAAATGGATGTATGAACATCTTTATAATCTCAGATACATTTAAAAAACACTCACCATTTCCGAAAAGGTACATGGAATATCTTTAGATGGACTAATATGGAATTGAGCATATCAAAATGGACGGAAGACATTGTGATCATGAAAGCATATTAAATCAGCAAAAGCCTTTTTTGAATAATCTTCAACACGTACCCACATGGACTAATTAAGAACTATGATTTGATGCCATTGTTTTAACTAATTTGAACCAGTTTTTCACCAATATTGATATATATTTATTTATATATATATATATATATATATATATATATATATATATATAGTAATCTGCAACATAGGACTGCACTCACTGGATTTATGTAAAAAATCTCTTTAATTACCTAATTAAAGAGATTTTTTACATAAATCCAGTGAGTGCAGTCCTATGTTGCAGATTACTATGAATACTTACTGATCTGGCACCCTGGTTGGCGACTATTGGACATTGAGAGTGCAGATACACATGGAGGATATATATATATATATATATATATATATATATATATATATATATATATATATATATATATATATATATATAAACACATGATATAACACAAAAGAGAAATATTTCAGTGTCTCTTAACCAGAAGTGCTCTAGTTTATATTTTCTTTTTTTTTCTCCCTCCCCCCATTGTAGTGGGTTATGTAGAGCCCCAAAGCAGTGGCAGCTATTGAGCAGTTCTATTCAGACCCAATTCTCAGATCAAAATCATTTTATTATAACCAGTCAGTTTGTGGCAGCCATTTTCATTTACCTTTTCTAGGATTTTTTTGTGTGTGTGTGTCATTTTTGGTGTGACATTCTTATGGAGATTCAGAGCGAGAATTATCTAAAACAGTTTATTTCATACCTTTTGTTATTGAAGGTTCTTTTGCACCAGCTGGCTGTGTATTGATATGGTCTTGGTTGAAGTTTTAATTGTGTACATGGATATATACGGCCCTCTCTTACTTGACTCTCTGCCTATGATTACCATTCTGCTATGGTGCTAAGTTAGGATTTATCAGACTACCTCACACCCCTTACTTTATGAATTCTTACTATCACCGATCATGTTAAAACATATTTTTTATAATTTCTGAACCCTTTACTGGTTATATATTAAAAACTCAAACTCCATAAATAGACTTAATAGTAACACAAATAAATTATAAAATAATAAAAACAAAATATGAACAGGCCATTACTTAAACATACCGGCTTGAGCTTTAAGTAAAAGGTCTCAGTGAATGTCTTCCTACTGAAGTACCAAAAACGCTCATTCGTAGGATATACACGCACAACTGTTTCCAATAAGAATCGGACTGGTTCTACCACTTCAATCACCACCATATCTACTGCGACAGTCATGAACACCCTTTTATCTAGGAGAAAAAGGAGAAAATCTGTGATCATACTGACTTTATTATACATTTAGTATGGTTTTGTCAGAGCAAAGAACGTGTTCTACCTTATAAGGGGAAGTAATAATAGAAGGCAGTTGAATTATGTGCAAATATGTAAACTATTAACACTGCAGTGTAACCTAACCCATGAAAAATGATTTGGGTTGATTATGTACAAATCAATCAGAAAATCCATTATGTGATTTTCCTAGGACTTCTCAATGCAGTAACTATAACAACAACAGTTTTTTTGGTTGTTTTATGAGGGGTGAGGGTGCAAGCTTTTTGTTTTGTTTAGTTTTTTTTTTATTAATATAGAATTCAAAAGTCTTGACCTCTTGAAAGCCCATTTGGATTATTAACGGATTTAAAAAGGGGTATGAAATCCAATTTTCTTTCAGAATTTAAAAGCATATAATTAACAAAGTTTCCAATTTACTTCTATTATCACCTTTGCTTTGTTCTGTTTGTATACTTTGTAGAAAACAGGTAGGCAGGTTCAGGAGAGTGCATATTTCTACCTCCATATATAACTGCAATTTTGAAAAACGCTTTTAAAAAAAGGACAGTAAACAACTTGAAGACATATACAATGTTTAGTTGTGCACAATAAAACAACTTTTCAATACAGTTTATTTTGCTCCCTTTTCATGTAACGTAGCTCTGAAAATTGAGGATTTTCTAATTTTCAGAACTTGATATGCACCTGCTGACTTCTCAGTGCTAAACCTACTACATATCTGTGCATAATTAGTTACAACTGATATATGCAAAACAATGTACTTTATCCTAACATTGTGACCGCGGCTAGTCAGTCTGCAGACCCAAACTCAGACTGGCTCCTCCAAATACTACAAATGGTAAGTGGAGTTTTGCTACTGATAAACAATTAAAGTAAAAATGTTAAACAGTTTTAACTTCCTTAATGACCAATGATCGAATTACTCCGTTGTGGGACAATTGGGCAAACTGAAACTGTGCCCTTAAGGGGTTAAAAATGTTTAGACTTAACTTACATTTTATAAAATATTGTTAAAGGGACAGTAAACACCTTGTAATTAACAATACATTTGTGGTGTTGCTGTAGAATATCGTACAAACTGCTAACTAGTGTTCAAAAGCAAGAAAAAGATCCTGCACATATTCAGGTCATAAGATTATATCTGGTTTTTATTTATCAGTGGTATAAAATATGTACCCACTCCAGTGTAACTATTTATCTTCAGGGAAAACAAGAAAAGGAATAACCTCCAAAAACCAAAAGTAGTAAATGAGTACAGCACCTGTTGGTTCCTTAAAGTAGGTTTTAATTCTGTATGATGCCCGTGGAGAAAGGGTTACTGCCACCCTTACAGCAACATAGACAAATCATTTGTCCTCCAAAAACCAAGGTAAGGTCCAACCAAGAATTGGTTCAAACAAAGAGGCTTGAAGAACCCTCAGAAATCTGGAAAAAAAAAATGATGCTTACCTGATAAATTTCTTTCTTTCCGGGAATGGAGAGTCCCCGACGTCATTCCAATTACTAGTGGGATATTCAACTCCTAACCAGCAGGAGGCAAAGAGCACACCAGCAAAGCTGTTAAGTGTAACTTCCCTTACCCATAATCCCCTGTCATTCGGCTGAAGGAAAATAGAAACGAAGAAACCCAAGGGTGTGAAGGTGCCTGAGGTTTACTCAAATAAACTGCTGAATTATAATTTAAAAAGAGGGCAGGGTCATGGACTGTCCATGCCCGGAAAGAAAGAAATTTATCAGCTAAGCATAAATTTAGTTTTCTTTCCTATGGAATGGAGAGTCCACAACGTCATTCCAATTATTAGTGGGAACCAATACCCAAGCTAAAGGACACGGAATGAACAGGGAGGGAGAACAAGGCAGAAGGACCTAAACCGAAGGCAACATCGCTTGAAGAACCTTTCTCCCAAAAGAGGCCTCATATCATAGTATCATATTTGTACAATTTGGGAAAAGTATGCAGAGAGGACCATGTTGCCGCCTTGCAAATCTGTTCCACAGAAGCTTCATTTTAGAAAGTCCAAGAAGAGAAGACAGCCCTAGTGGAATGAGCTGTAACTCTCTCAGGAAGCTGCTGTCCAGCAGTCTCATGAGCAAAACAAATTATACTTCTCAACCAGAGGGAAAGAGAAGAAGTAGTGGCCTTCTGACGCTTACGCTTTCTAGAGAAAACATCAAACAGGGCAAAAGATTGCTGAAAATCTTTAGTAGCTTGTAGGTAAAATTGAGCATGCACAACATCCAAGTTATGCAAAATACGTTCCTTATGAGAAGAAGGATTAGGACAAAAAGAAAGAACAACAATTTCCTGATTAATGTTTCGATACAACACCACCCTAGGGAGAAACCTTAATTTATTACGAAGGACCGACTTATCTGCATGAAAAATAAGGTATGGGGAATCATACTGCAGAGCTGAAAGCTCAGAAACTCTGCTAGTGGAAGAAATAGCAAGGAGAAACAAAAACTTCCAAGATAACTATTTTATCAACATAGATTGGCTCAAACGGAGACTGCTGCAAAACTTTAAGAACTAGGCTAAGGCTTGAAGGAGGCGCAACAGGTTTAAACACAGGCCTGATTCTGACCAGGGCCTGAACAAAAGCATGAACATCTGGTAAATCTGGTAAACTATATATAATCTTGTGACCTGAATATGTGCAAAAGGATAGACAGTGCAGAAATCTGACCTTTCAGAGTACTGACTGAAAAACCTTTCTCCAGGCTATCCTGAAGAAATGACAAAATTCAGGGAATCCTCACCCGACTCCAGGAGAAGACTTTAGCTTTGCACCAAAAAAAAATATTTATGCCATACCTTATGGTAAATTCTGCGAGTAACAGTTTACGAGCCTGAAGCATAGTATCAATGACCGCTTCCGAAAAACCACGTCTAGACAGGACTAGGCGTTCAATCTCCAAGCAGTCAGCTTCAGAGAATCTAGATTTGTATGGAGGAATGGACCCTGAATTAGAAGGTCCTTCCTCAGAGGTAACCTCCAAGGTGGAAGAGATGACATCTTCACCAGATCCACAAACCAGATCCTGTGAGACCAGGTAGGAGCTATTAGAATCACAGACGTTCTCTCCTGTTTGATACAAGCAATGACTCGTGGAAGAAGAGCAAACGGAGGAAACAGGTATGCTAGCCCGAAATCCCAAGGAACCACCAGAGCATCTATCAGGGCGGCCTGAGGATCTCTTGACCTTGAACCGTACTTTGGAAGCTTGGCGTTTTGACGAGACGCCATCAGATCCAACTTCGGAACCCCCACCTGAGGAATATCCTGGAGAAAACTTCCGGATGGAGAGCCCACTCCCCGGGATGAAAAGTCTGTCTGCTCAGAAAATTTGCATCCTAATTGTCCACTCCTGGAATGTGAATAGCAGATAGGAGACAATCGTGAGCTTCCGTCCAATGCAGAATGCGAGTCATCTCCTTCATGGCCAAGGAACTCCGAGTTCCACCCTGGTGGTTGATGTAAGCCACTGAGGTGATGTTGTCTGACTGGAATCTGATAAACCAGACTAAAGATAATTGAGGCGAAGCTGTCAAGGCATTGAAGATTGCTCTCAACTCCAAGATGTTTATGGAAAGAGAAGACTCTTCCCGAGACCACAGGCCCTGAGCTTTCAGAGAATCCCAAACAGCTCCCCAGCTGGTGTCCGTAGTCACAATCACCCAGGAAGGTCTCAGGAAGCAAGTCCCCAGAGACAGATGTTCCTGTAAAATCCACCACGAGAGAGAGTCTCTTGTTAGGGGTCCAGATTTATCACAACAGGAACAGGGGAAAGAAAAAAGGTCGGGTGTGTGCACTATTATACGTGATCGGAAATAACAAAATGTCTGTCCACATACTGCATTGTGACAAATGATATTATGAATGGTGAGGCTGTTCCCCTTAATCACCCCCACAATTCAGTTCCCTGGGGTTGCACAAAAATCTGTAGGTCAATAATATAATCCAAAAAATGACTCACCACTTCTGGGTTCTGTGTATACAGTTGCCTTGAAGACTTGGATGCCGTGGATGTGTGCGAAGAAATGCTCCTGCAGATATAGTCACCTTCCTATAAACGATGCCAGGGTTTCCTCTATCTCTCCTAGGCACCTCTTGCCGGTGCTCTGCAGTGTTCACAAAGTCCCCTTAATAAGGATCAATCTGAATGCATAATAAAGCCTTACCTCCACAGTTAAAACCAAAGTCTGTGCTCACTGTTGGCCATGTGAAATGCGAACTACAAAGGAACTTTACTGGAGCACCAGAAAAGTGGGTAAAATATAAATGCTTTATTGAGTTTCAACAGGTTTCATAACCCCTGGGTAAGAATACAGTTGTATATTAACAGATGAAAAAAGGCTGACCGGTTTCGGCTACTGTCTTACTCCTAGCCTGCTTAAAACTGTTCACTACCTTTCAGTTACCTTTCATTATAGAACAGATGAGAATTTTTAAACTGAAAGGTAGTGAACAGTTTTAAGCAGGCTAGGAGTAAGGCAGTAGCCGAAACCGGTCAGCCTTTTTTCATCTGTTAATATACAACTGTATTCTTACCCAGGGGTTATGAAACCCTGTTGAAACTCAATAAAGCATTTATATTTTACTCACTTTTCTGGTGCTCCTGAGTCCTGTAAAGTTCCTTTGTAGTCCAGATTTATCCTCTGCGATAAATCTGAATGGTCTCCGTTCCATTGACTGAGCCCAAAAAATAAACAATATGTGAGACCTTTAACACAGAGGCTAACACAACTGAAGTAACTAATCTTTTTTTTTTTTTTTTAAAGTTTTAAATAATTTTTATTGAAGACAAATTCACAGTACAATGGTAGCAAATAGTCAAAACATCAAAATACATGCTCGACAAATACCTGCTTCAGATTCCAGCATAATGATCACAAGGAATTCGTGTACTGTTGGTCTATAAAGCATTTGAACATATAAGAATATAGCAAACATTTAGTCAAGGAAACAACAAACGTTAACCCTTAAATCATTGACATCAAGTAAAAGTTAGACCCCAAGCCTGAGGGAGGAGGGGATCAAGATCCAGGTTTCCCAAGGTCTAGATGCAACCGAACCCCACACCCTGGGATCACATGATAGGGGGTCTTACTAGTCAGAGAAGTATGGAAAGGGATAGGGCACTCATTAGCCCTTGTTAAGGGAGTCTAGCATATAGTGGGCAGACGAAGCCCGTAGGTTGGTTTTCAAAAAAACTACAGATGAAACTTGAACATATGTCAACATCTCCTTCAAAGAAAGGGAAAAAAAAAGGGTAGGATAGCAAGTGTGGAGTGGGTGACAGCTACTAGCAGAAGAAGAAGGAGGTGGTAGGGAAGGTAAGGATTCTGGAGGGCGAGAGGGAAGAAGAGAAAAAAAAAAAAAAACACACACGTCTCACATTTCCCAGCGTTCAGATATTGAGGGTGGAGTAATACCATCCATGAAATAACTAGTCTTTGTGTAAAAATTATTTAAAACCACTAAGTGAAACCTCAGACAAAAGCATCTGCCAGAGGCTCCTACCGTAACCGGAGTAAGATCCCACTAGTAAGAGGAGCGATAGTCGTCAGCAGAGATCCTATCCTCCAAGAGAAAGAGTCGATCAGCAAAAAACAGTTAAGTCGGCACTTCTAAACTCACGGCGCTCCGCTCCGACACAGTGGAAATGCGGAGGTCACGTGAGCGGCCAAAAAAGAACTGTGCCACAGATAAGTGCGCGATAGTGAAAAACGGCCTAATAAAGTACCCTTCATTTCCTGATCTTGAACATTAAGATAAAGCTGATTTTGGACAAATATAATTTAAAAAAAAACACCAAGTAAATCAAGGAGAAAAGCAAGTAAGCTGCATTAACCCTTAAGTCTCTCATTTATAAAGTGCCTGTAGTCTGCCTTTAAACATATTGACCCTGTTCCCAATAAAGTTGCCCCTGAAAGTACTCAAACACAGAAGGATAAAATGAGTCCCAAATATATCCATTAGAGGGTTAACCTCAAAAGTGCTGTCCTGTAGTACCTAGAAGGCAAAAGCACTTGCCTGTGGATCCAGCTGCAGGGCAGATAACCGCTACTAAGGTGTGACCAGTACTCCACTCCCTGTCAGTGACCTGTAGTACAAGAAAGAACAGAGTAACCAACACTGGCTTTCTGCAAAGGGGTAGCAAAAGTGTTAGAAGTAAAGTAAAGACCACCTCGCCGCCTTCTAACTGCTAAAAGGCACCACTACTCTTATTAAAGAGATTGACGTGGACACAGCTAGACCCCAATCCTTGCTTGCAGGGAAAAGTACTCATAAAAGGATCAAATATCTTCAGACACCGTCTTCACACATCCTCTATTTGACAGAGGCAAAGAAAATGACTGGGGATTATGGGTAAGGGAAGTGACACGTAATAGCTTTGCTGGGGTGCTCTTTGCCTCCTCCTGCTGGCCAGGAGTTGAATATCCAACTAGCAATTTCAATGACGTCATGGACTCTCCATGCCATAGGAAAGAATATCATTTATGCTTGCCTGATAAATTATTTTCTTCCTTGGCAGTGAGTCCACAAATTCATAACCTATGAGAAATATTTCACCTGGCCCCAAACAAAACATTCAATTTCCCTCCCACCTTCTCTACCCTCTCAGTAATTCAAGCCGAGGATAAGGAAAAGTAGAGAGATAAAAGGGGTAAAGAGGTGCCATAAGACTGCCGTTACTACACTATTTCAAGGCCTGTTTGTGGACTCTCACTGCCAAGAAAGAAAATAATTTATCAGGTAAGTATAAATTATATTTTCTTTCCAATGGCAGTGAGAGTCCACAAATTCATTTATAACCTATAAGAAACCAATACCCAAGCTGTGGAGTAAACGAAAAATGTAGGGAAGGCAGTCCTTAGTACTAGGCACCACCGCTTGAAAAACCTTTTTCCAAAAAGACGCCTCCGCTGAGGCAAAAACATCAAATCTGTAAAATTTTGTGAAAGTATGTAATGAGGAAAAAGTAGCAGTCTTACATATCTGTTCAAGTGAAGCCTCCTTCTTGAAGGCCCAGGAAGAAGATGCCGCACAAGTAGAATGTGCCATAATTCATGATATATATGCCATGCAAATCAAACTTCTGAGCCTGAAGGATAGGTTAACAGCTGTAGTTTTGACCTTTTGTGCTTACCAGAATGCAGGATAAATAAGGAATATGATGGACGAAAATCCTTGGTAGCATGAAGATAGAACATCAAGGCTCTAATCACATCCAGATTATGTAACAGACTCTCCTTAGAGGAAGGAGGATTGAGACAAAGATGGAACAACAATTTATTGATTAATATTGTGAGTTGAAACCACCTTAGGTAAAAACCCCATCTTTGTCCGAAGTACAGCTTTATCCGAATGAAACATTAGATAAGGCGGATCAAATTGGAGGACAGACAATTCAGAAACTCTGAGCAATAGAATGCATAGGCTCAAATAGAGCTTATTGAACTCTAAGAACAAGATTAAGGCTCCATGGAGGAGCAATAGGTTTAAAAAGGAAATTGATGCTTACCTGATAAATTAGTTTCTTTTACGATATGACGAGTCCACGGATTTCATCCTTACTTAAAGGATATCGCCTCCTGGTCAGCAGGAGGAGGCAAAGAGCACCACAGCAGAGCTGTATATATAGCTCCTCCCTTCCATCCCACTCCAGTCATTCGACCGAAGTTAGGAAGAGAAAGGAAAAGCTAAGGTGCAGAGGTGACTGAAGTTTAATAAAAGAAAAAAATCTGTCTTAAAAATTGACAGGGGCGGGCTGTGGACTTGTCATATCGTAAAAGAAACAAATTTATCAGGTAAGCATAAATTTCCTTTTCTTTTACAAGATATGACGAGTCCACGGATTTCATCCTTACTTATGGAATACAATACCAAAGCTAAAGGACACAGATGAAAGGGAGGGACAAGACAGGAACCTAAATGGAAGGCACCACTGCTTGAAAAACCTTTCTCCCAAAAACAGCCTCGGACGAGGCAAAAGTATCAAATTTGTAAAATTTTTAAAAAGTGTGAAGAGACGACCAAGTTGCAGCCTTGCAAATCTGTTCAACGGAAGCATTGTTTTTGAATGCCCATGAGGAAGCCACAGCCCTAGAAGAATGAGCCATAATTCTTTCAGGAGGCTGCTGTCCAGCAGTCTCATGCCAAACGGATTATACTCTTCAGCCAGAGAGTAAGAGGGGTAGCCGTAGCTTTCTGACCCCTACGTTTCCCAGAAAAGACAACAAACAATGAAGATGATTGACGAAATTCTTTAGTCGCCTGCAAGTAAAACTTTAGAGCACGGACCACGTCTAAGTTATGTAACAAACGCTCCTTCTTAGAAGAAGGATTAGGACATAATGAAGGAACAATAATTTCCAAATTAATATTTTTGTTGAAAACAACCTTGGGAAGAAAACCAGGTTTGGTACGCAATACTACCTTATCGGAATGAAAAATAAGGTAAGGAGAATCACATTGTAATGCTGAAAGCTCAGAAACTCTGTGAGCAGAAGAAATAGCAACCAAAAACAAAACCTTCCAAGATAATAACTTAATATCTTTGAAATGCATAGGTTTAAAGGGAACCCCTTGAAGCACTTTAAGAACTAAGTTCAAACTCCAAGGAGGAGCAATAGGCCTAAACACAGGCCTGATCCTAGTCAGAGCCTGACAAAAAGATTGAACATCCGGAATATCTGCCAGACGTTTGTGTAGCAAAATAGATAAAGCAGAAGTCTGTCCATTTAAGGAACTCGCTGATAACCCTTTCTCCAATCCTTCTTGGAGAAACGATAAGATCCTTGGAATCCTAATCTTACTCCAAGAGTAGCCCTTGGATTTGCACCAATAAAGATATTTATCTTATGGTAAATTTTTCTAGTAACAGGCTTATGAGCATGGATCAAGGTATCAATGACCGAATCAGAGAACCCTCGCTTAGATAAAATCAAGCGTTCAATTTCCAAGCAGTCAACTGCAGAGAAACTAGATTCGGATGATGGAAGGGTCCCTGAATAAGAAGATTCTTCCTCATTGGAAGCTTCCACAGCGGCAGAGAGGACATGTCCACCAGATCGGCATACCAAGTCCTGTGAGGCCACGCAGGAGCGATGAGAATCACCGAAGCCCTCTCCTGTTTGATCCGGGCAATCACCCGGGGAAGGAGAGCAAACGGTGGAAACACATAAGCTAGGTTGAACGACCAAGGCACTGCCAAGGCATCTATCAGTTCAGCCTGAGGATCCCTGGACCTGGATCCGTATCTCGGGAGCTTGGCATTCTGACGAGATGCCATAAGATCCAGCTCCGGTCTGCCCCATCTGAGAATCAGGGTGGCAAAGACCTCCGGATGGAGTTCTCATTCCCCCGGATGAAACGTCTGTCTGCTCAAAAAATCCGCTTCCCAGTTGTCCACTTCTGGGATCTAGATTGCTGACAGATAACAAGAGTGAGCCTCCGCCCACCGAATAATCTTGGATACTTCTGTCATCGCTAAGGAACTCCTTGTTCCTCCCTGATGATTGATGTAAGCCACAGTCGTGATGTTGTCTGACTGAAATCGGATGAATTTTGCCGAAGCCAACTGAGGCCAAGCCTGAAGCGCATTGAATATTGCTCTCAGCTCCAGAATATTGATTGGAAGTAGAGACTCCGACCGAGTTCACACACCCTGAGCCTTCAGGGAATTCCAGACTGCACCCCATCCTAGTAGACTGGCGTCCGTTGTCACTATCACCCATGAGGGTCTGCGGAAGCACATCCCTTGGAACAAATGATCCGGCGACAACCACCAAAGAAGAGAGTCTCTTGTCTCCTGATCCAGAACTATTTGAGGAGACAAATTTGCATAATCTTCATTCCACTGTCTGAGCATGCTCAGTTGTAGAGGTCTGAGATGAAAACGAGCAAACGGAATGATGTCCATTGCCGCCACCATCAATCCAATTACCTCCATGCACTGAGCCCATGTTGGCCGAGGATTGGACTGAAGGGATCGGCATGTATTCAGAATCTTTAACCTTCTGACTTCCGTCAAGAAGATTTTCATGGATATAGAATCTATTAGAGTTCCCAGGAAAGGAACCCTTGTCTGTGGAATTAGCAAACTCTTTTCTAGGTTCACCTTCCACCCGTGAGTCCTTAGAAAGGAAAGAACAATGTCGGTATGAGACTTTGTCAGCTGATAAGATGATACCTGGATCAGAATATCATCCAGATAAGGTGCCACTGCAATGCCCCGCGGCCTGAGAACTGAAAGCAGAGACCCTAGAACCTTTGTGAAGATCCTGGGTGCCGTGGCCAGCCCGAAAGGAAGAGCCACGAACTGAAAATGTTTGTCCAGAAAGGCAAACCTCAGGAACTGGTGATGATCTCTGTGGATGGGAATATGAAGATATGCATCCTTTAAGTCCACGGTAGTCATATATTGACCCTCCTGGATCAATGGAAGAATTGTTCGAATAGTCTCCATCTTGAAGGATGGAACTCTGAGAAACTTGTTTAGACTCTTGAGATCTAAAATGGGTCGGAATGTTCCCTCTTTTTTGGGAACCACAAAAAGGTTTGAGTAAAACCCCTGCCCCTGTTCCTGTATTGGAACGGGACAAATTACTCCCATAGTGGAGAGGTCTTTTACAAAATGTAAGAACGCCTCTCTTTTTATCTGGTCTACAGACAATCGTGAAAGAAGAAACCTTCCCCTTGGGAAGGAATTTTTTAACTCCAACTGATACTCTTGAGACACAATTTCTAGTGTCCAGGGATCCTGAACGTCTCTTATCCAAGCCTGGACAAAGAGAGAAAGTCTGCCCCCTACTAGATCCGGTCCCGGATCGGGGGCTGCCACTTCATGCTGTCTTGGGAGCCGCAGCGGGCTTCTTGGGTTGTTTACCCTTGTTCCAAGCCTGTCTGGGTCTCCAGGTGGACTTGGCTTGAGGATAATTCCCTTCCTGTTTAGCGGAAGGGGAGGGGGGGACTCCTTTGAAATTACGAAAGGAACGAAAATTACTCTGTCGTCCCCTCTGCTTAGATGTCTTATCTTGAGGGAGTAGGTGACCCTTACCTCCCGTAATGTCAGAAATAATCTCTTTCAAATCAGGCCCAAATAGGGTCTTTCCCTTGAAAGGGATAGCTAATAGCTTTTGAGGACACGTCCGCAGACCAAGATTTTTAACCATAAAGCTCTACGAGCCAAGATGGAAAATCCTGAATTCTTAGCCGCCAACTTGGTGATCTGAAAGGCGGCATCCATGATAAAAGAATTAGCCAGTTTAAGGGCCTTAATTCTGTCCTGAATCTCCTCCAAAGAGGTCTCAGTCCTGAGAGACTCCTCTAGGGCATCAAACAAAAAAGCAGCTGCAGTTGTTACTGTTACAATGCAGGCCGTTGGTTGCAATAGAAACCCTTGATGAACATATAGTTTCTTCAGAAGACCCTCCAACTTCTTATCCATGGGATCTTTGAAAGCACAACTGTCCTCAATAGGGATAGTCATACGCTTAGCCAAGGTAGAGATAGCTCCCTCCACCTTAGGGACCGTCTGCCATGAGTCCCGAACGGTGTCAGCTATAGGGTACATCTTTTTAAAAATAGGAGAAGGGGAGAACGGTATACCCGGTCTTTCCCATTCCCTGGCAATAATTTCCAAAATTCTCTTAGGAACCGGAAAAACGTCAGAATAAGAAGGGACTTCCAGATATCTGTCCATCTTACTCAATTTCTCTGGCGGGACTACAAAGGAATCACAGTCGTCCAGAGTTACCAGTACCTCTCGTAATAACATACGAAGATGTTCGAGCTTAAACCTGAAGGACATTAGGTCCAAATCTGTCTGGGGTAAAGCACTTCCTGAATCAGACAGCTCCCCCTCAGAAAAGGCCTCCACAACCCCCACTTCAGAACCCTGGGAGGGTACGTCGGAGATTGTCATCAAAGCATCAGAAGTCACAGGGACCATATGGGCCTCTTTCCTACTACGCTTGCCCTGTAGCACTGGCAACTTAGATAAAACTTCTGTAAGAGTGGATGACATAACTGCAGCCATATCCTGCAGAGTAAATGAGGTAGATGTCGTCGAAGAACACGGCGTCGCCTGAGCGGGCATTAAAGGCTGTGACGCATGGGGAGAAAGTTGCGACCTACCCTGAATCTCATCAGGTTGAGAGCCCTCCTTAGACATATTTTTACTAAAGAAAATTTGCTCTTTACACTGTAAGGCCCTCTCTGTACATGAGGGACAAAGCGTAACAGGAGGTTCCACAATGGCATCTAAACACAAAAGACAGGTACTTTGTTCTAGATCATCCATGATAACAGAAGTACAAAAAAACTGCTAGCTTGGTCAAGTGGCACAAAATATATATATATATATATATATATATATATATATATATATATATATATATATATATATATCGATATGCTTAAAGAAAAAAGATGTGCACTATTTCTTTAACCCCTTAATGACCGCAGCACTTTTCCATTTTCTGTCCGTTTGGGACCAAGGCTATTTTTACATTTTTGTGGTGTTTGTGTTTAGCTGTAATTTTCCTCTTACTCATTTACTGTACCCACACATATTATATACCGTTTTTCTCGCCATTAAATTGACTTTCAAAAGATACCATAATTTTCATCATATCTTATAATTTACTATAAAAAACATTATAAAATATGAGGAAAAAATGGAAAAAAACACATTTTTTCTAACTTTGACCCCCAAAATCTGTTACACATCTACAACCACCAAAAAACACATATGCTAAATAGTTTCTAAATTTTGTCCTGAGTTTAGAAATACCCAATGTTTACATGTTCTTTGCTTTTTTTGCAAGTTATAGGGCCATAAATACAAGTAGCACTTTGCTATTTCCAAACCACTTTTTTTCAAAATTAGCGCTAGTTACATTGGAACACTAATATCTTTCAGGAATCCCTGAAGTATCCATTGACATGTATATATTTTTTTTTAGAAGACATCCCAAAGTATTGATCTAGGCCCATTTTGGTATATTTCATGCCACCATTTCACCGCCAAATGCGATCAAATAAAAAAAAAATTTCACTTTTTCACAAATATTTTCACAAACTTTAGGTTTCTCACTGAAATTATTTACAAACAACTTATGCAATTATAGCATAAATGGTTGTAAATGCTTCTCTGGGATCCCCTTTGTTCAGAAATAGCAGACATATATGGCTTTGGCTTTGCTTTTTGGTAATTAGAAGGCTGCTAAATGCCCCTGCGCAAAATACGTGTATTATGCCCAGCAGTGAAGGGGTTTATTAGGGAGCATGTAGGGAGCTTCTAGGGTTAATTTTAGCTTTAGTGTAGTGTAGTAGACAACCCCAAGTATTGATCTAGGCCCATTTTGGTATATTTCATGCCACCATTTCACCGCCAAATGCGATCAAATTAAAAAAAACGTTAATTTTTTCACAATTTTAGGTTTCTCACTGAAATTATTTACAAACAGCTTGTGCAATTATGGCACAAATGGTTGTAAATGCTTCTCTGGGATGCCCTTTGTTCAGAAATAGCAGACATATTAGGGGTTAATTAGGTAGTGTGTAGGGAGCTTGCAGGGTTAATTTTAGCTTTAGTGTAGAGTTCAGCCTCCCACCTGACACATCCCACCCCCTGATCCCTCCCAAACAGCTCCCTTCCCTCCCCCATCCCACTATTGTCCCCACCATCTTAAGTACTGGCAGAAAGTCTGCCAGTACTAAAATAAAAGATTTTTTTTTTTTTTTTAAAGAAAAAAAAAAAGCATATTTACATATGCTGCGTTTAGGATCCCCCCTTAGCCCCCAACCTCCCTGATCCCCCCCAAAACAGCTCTCTAAGCCTCCCCCTCTGCCTTATTGGGGGCCATCTTGGGTACTGGCAGCTGTCTGCCAGTACCCATTTTGCACAATCAAATGTTTATTTCTTTTTTATTTTTGTTATTTTTTCTGTAGTGTAGCTTCCAACCCCCCCCCCCCCCCCACGGACCAACCCCCACCACCTAAATAACGAATAAGGTTGTTTTTTTTAAATTACTGGACCCACTTTTATTTTGGGACACATTTTTTTCTGTAGTGCAGCGGTCCCCACCCGGTCCCTGCCCCGGCGCGCGCCCGCACGCGCCCCCTCGTGCACGTGCGCGCGCCCCCGGACTTGCACGCCTACGATCCCGCCCCCCTCCACATGACCAGGGCCATCGATGGCCGCCACCCACCTCCCACACCGGCTCCCACCCACCAACGATACCGGCCATCGATGTCCGGTGCAGAGAGGGCCACAGAGTGGCTCTCTCTGCATCGGATGGCCATCTAAGGTTATTGCAGGATGCCTCCATATCGAGGCATCACTGCAATAACCGGAAAGCAGCTGGAAGCGAGCAGGATCGCTTCCAGCTGCTTTCCACACCGAGGACGTGCAGGGTACGTTCTCAGGCATTAACTGCCTTTTTTCTGAGGACGTACCCTGCACGTCCTCGGTCATTAAGGGGTTAACATAACTGTTTACTTGTGATCATAAAAACAGAAAATATTAGCAAGTGATGTTCCTTAGCAAGTGATGTTCCTTGTCACCTCAGAAAAAATAAGAAAACTAATCAGACACCGCCTACCTGCCTCCACTGACTGAGATTGTCTTCCCTTAACCAGCGCGCATAAGATCGCTTGTGCAAGAGCAGGAACAAGCGTACTTAGAAGCCATAAAGCGCGCCAATACAAGCCCCGCCCTTTGTGGGCGTCAGAACCCGGGAAAACCAACAACACGCCTATACAGGCCAAAACCCCGGAGTCTATTAGTGTCAGCTCCGGAACTCTCCCAGCGTCAGCCTTTCTCCCAGCATATTAAAAGAGAATTGCCCGAGTATACAACACATGATAATATAACATCCCAGCACTTCTAGGTTAATTTAGTCATGCTAGAGTGTCTGGATAACATAAGTTCTATGACAATTCTCATTCCCCTTTTTCTTATACTAATGAGGACCGGCATAATAGCGACAGGAAGCCTTACCATAGCCCCTGACAGAAAAAGTAAAAGCACAGTCAGATCTGAGATACGTCACTTTCTTTATTTTTTTCAGTGCAAAGCCCCAGAAAAAAAGACTGCACTTACCTTCATGCTGAGGAACAGCATGAGAAAACTCAATTCCCATAGCCATAAGGCTATAAATCCAGAGGCTGGTCTGTAGTAAAATAGTACACTTTGGCACCATTTAAAAATAAAAAACTCGGGGGCGGAGTTAGCCAGCTAGCAGGAGAGACGTGTTTGGAGAGAGCTCTCTGCTAGTTTCTCTAAAAACACGTAAAAAAGTGCTAATATAGAGTTTCCAGCACTTATTGAAGACATTGCACTTTGCCCTAGTGTGATCTGGAATATTGTGGGCTCGTTTAAAACCGTTTGGACAGAGTCTCATTTATTTACCCGGCAGCAGACTTTTTACAGAGACCCGGAGGCAGTATCATTCTGCGATCCCGAGAGACTCCCACTGCAGCCTGGAAATATCGCCCTTCCCTCCACTGACCCAGCTCGGGACTTCACAGCGGCATTCCCTGAACCGCACTGCTGTCCGGA
Organism: Bombina bombina; assembly: GCF_027579735.1. NCBI lineage: Eukaryota > Metazoa > Chordata > Amphibia > Anura > Bombinatoridae > Bombina > Bombina bombina. Next base: position 99,479,606 of record NC_069508.1, read on the forward strand.
GGGTCGGGGCTCCGCTCCGGCACAGCAGTTACAGACCCGGCGCCTGATCTGAAGGAGGTGAGTGTCCGGAACTACCAGAGCTGACCCATTCACCATCCGGACTCACCTTCCAACGGCTGTACATCCACGGCAGCATCCTGACCTCGACCGGGACCTGGCAGAGATCCGGGAGAGTTAGGAGAAAAGAAAGCTGCGCCATACCTTTTCTTTGGCGCGAACTTCCGCCATCTTGGGACCGGCCCTCCTCCCTCTCTAGACATCGTCTATGCTGTTAGGCCCATCTGGATACCCGGCAGGACAGGTAAAACGGGGGGACACTAAGATTGCCTGCAGCCATTACGTACTGCTCAATGATATTAACGCTCCCCCTGTAACACCTGAACTTTAATTGCAGCACTTTACTGCCATCACCCCTCACACTACAGCTAATTGCTGCCTCCTAGATAACTATCTGGCCCTTGACCGGAGAGACTTATCTGAACTCTGTGCAGACTTCCATTCCCTCTGCTGTGTTTTTTTTTGAGCACGGAAAATACCTCAAACACTTGTACTCTGAGGCCTATAAGGGAGATAAAGGTATAACACCTAGCAGTGAGATCAACCGCAAAAGAACCCTTTTCAGTTCCATATCTGCAGGAGACAGGGAACACTTCTCTCTACTCCCATATACCAACATATCTGAGGCTGCCTGCCTTATCCTTGGCTAAGTCATACTACCACTTAGTCTGAGGGGTTCTATAAAGTTCTTTGCATCTGGTGCTACAGCTGAGTTTTATTGACTTTGACTACACATAGGAGTCTTGCACCTATCCTCTGTATAACTGTCGGTCACTCACCTTAAAGTGGCTTTATTAATACCCTTTATCACTGACCTGCAATTGCAACAGCAACGATAACTCACTACTAACACCTATACCCTACATCTTTAACCCCTCAAAATAAACGTACATACCGCAATAAACAAAAGAGGCTAATAGGGGCTGAGAATTAGCTGGCGGGAAAAGACGCCATTTACAAGATTCTGCAACAGGGACACATAAAGCATCTGTTAACACCCCTCTAGATGCTCTAATGTGAGCATATTTATTTAAGAACAGTCTCCTTACAAGACTCCATTATTCCAAATTCTCGGCCTAGGCTGTGGAGCTCTATAGCAACAACCTGGGAATACCAATTGAGAATCAGCAGGAGCCTACAAGTCACCAGACAAGAGAGACCTTTCCAATATACCATCTCACTTCCCTAACGCATTATGTGAAATTGAAAAGGAACCCCATTAATCACATTTCCTGACAATTAACCGATATGCACTAACTTAGTGATGGACTAACACAAACATGAACAAATACCCCTAAATACTACCTAAAGATCCTGAGAATAGCGAAGCACAAGGAATAACACAAGTCTGGGCCTACCTCAAATTTAAGATATAATATAGGGCAGCCTACACATCCATCACTCTTACCATGAAGAACAAGTCACAAACAGTGAAAGAATGCCTTTCAAGGTCCCAATCAAAACAAAAGGGACCAGATAAAAGTAACTCTCCTATGGCAACTAACTCAATGACGCAAACCCCTGAGTCTCCTGGAGGTTCAAGAACAGAGGAGACCAATAAAGAGCTTCTAGCCCAAATTAAATCAATATTCCAAGAAGAATTCAAAATGGCCCTGTCTGAGATAAGGCAAGATATTAGAGAAATAGGTGGGAGAACAGCGGAACTAGAAGAAAAACTAGACAATGTAACAGAAGAAATCCCTATACTCAGAAACTCCATACAAGACAACTCCTCATACATCTGCAGACTTGAAGAACAGATTGAAGATCTGGAAAACAGATCTCGCAGATCTAACCTGAGAATTCGAAATCTCCCAGAGACTTTTAAAAATCTTGAAGAAACTGTTACTGATCTATTCACACAACTAATCCCAGATATTGAACCAAATATGTTATTGATGGACAGGGTCCATAGGGCTCTCACAAGACCGCAACCAAATTCTGCTAGAGACATTATTCTAAAACTGCACTACTACCATGTTAAAGAAAAAATATTGAAAGCAGCCAGGGACCAAAAATGCATAGAATATGAAGGTCATAATCTGCAAATATACTCAGATCTCGCTCCAATGACACTTCGGAAAAGAAGGGACTTGAGACCCATTACCACAGCTCTAACAAAGGAGCATATAAAATATAGATGGAACTTCCCCTTCAAACTGACCTTTACATACCAGAACGGAAATTACACCTGTACCACTTTGGAGGAAGGAAAGGCCATACTAGATCGTCTACAAATACAAATGGACACTCCTGTTACTCCTGCAAGCTCATCATCCACTAGGAAAACTTTTCAGAAAGAATGGATCCCAATCGGGAGAAAAGTAAAAGCAACGCAACAAAGGGTAAACCCCAGCAAGGATACTGACGGAGAAGAAACTGATGATACAGTAGATCCCCCACCTTGAGAACAAGACTACTCTGGAATCTTTATCTATTCCAGGACTTTTTCAAAAGTTGAGAGGATTGACCCAATTTGAAGGGACAAGGCTTGTATAATGACATTCTTTTGTTTGAGGTTCAATTTTGATATGTTATTGTTTTAGAGTTACTTTTCAGTTGCAATGTTTATATGTTACAGTCCGTAGGCAATGCTCAATTCAGAAAGGTATAGCTACCCGCTTAGATAGCACACCACTTTCAAATTCATATTCGTATAAGCTAGCTCTTCAACTAATAGATAGCATAAGAAATATTGGTAGCCCCTACTGCCTCTCTGAACTTAATTATCCTATTTAAGTTTTTGAAAACACATTGCCTACAATTCTTAGTTAGATTTTCATTCAAAATGTTTACTAGTAGAATTTAAAAGAGTAATAAATATTCTCAGGATCTCCCCCACCCCCTCCCCTCCCCACCTTCCCATCCCCCCTATCCCTTATCCCCTTCCCCTAACCCATGTTCATGCTACATTTTCTGATCAGGTAAATGTGATGTAAACACTATGTTCCACACCACATATTTATTGTTATTATTTCTAGAATTTATTTGTATTTCATTTTTACTTCACTCTCGGTCACTAATTTCCAGGTCATTCCACACATTCACTGTGACAGTTCATTCAGATACTTATTATTATATACTGCCTATCGCAATATTATCTGTTTTGCTAATTTTTTCCTCCATTCACTATGTAGGCTTGATCACAACTTTCCCACAGAAGCCAAGCTTGGCCTGGTCCATGGAGCTCCCCCTCCAAAAAGGAGAGACTGCGATCCATTCATCAAAAACCTTAAGGTACCTTACTATAGCTGTTCTGTTTAAAGATATATCATGTCAATAAAATTAATATCACATAATGTTAGGGGTTTAAACTCTGACATCAAACGGAAAAAGGCAATCTCAGAATACAAGGCGCTAAAGGCCAAGATAATAATGCTACAAGAAACACACTTCACGTCAGCATACACACCCACATATTGGGATAAGACGTTCCCCACACAATATCATGCTATAGGCCCGAAAAAGAAATGCGGAGTCTCAATACTAATACACTCTTCCCTAAATTTCCATGAGGAATCTGTTACAAAAGACAGAGATGGCAGATACTTAATAATACAAGGTTTAATACAAAACACCCCAGTTCTGTTAGTTAACGTGTATGCCCCTAATGAGCTACAAGCCAATTTTATTTCTAAACTTAGCAAGCACCTCACGATGTGGAAAAGGTATAAAATTATAGTGGGTGGGGACTTCAATCTCACTATGAATGACAGAGTTGACAGATCTTCACAAACGAAGTCGCCTTTTAACAAACTTACCAAATCAAGCAGGATCCTGCTTGACTTCTCACTAGATCATAATTTGATAGATGGGTGGCGAGCTCTAAATCACGGCACTAGAGATTACACATATTATTCCCCTATGCATTCATCTCAATCTAGAATAGATTATATCTTTGTGAGTCAAATTCTAGTACCCTTACTCTCCAAAGCATCTATCACAAATTGCTCCTGGTCAGACCATTCCATAGTGGAAATCACCCTGTCAGGACTGATTAACCCATACAGGACTAAATCCTGGACTTTAAATGCATCCCTGCTTAGGGAAGGTCCGGAACTTACGCAACTTAAGCAACAAATCACTGAATTTATCAATATCAACAATAACTCTACACAGAACCCTATCTTAGAATGGGGAGCACTAAAGGCATATACGCGAGGTTTACTTATGGCTGAATCCGGCAGACAAAATAAACTCAGGGAAACTAAATTAATAAACCTAAAAGCGGAGACAAACAGGCTTCGATCACAAATAGGGCTTAACCCGTCACGTAAATTAATTAACCTACTCAAGACCAAAAATGCAGAATTAGACTCACTTCTAAATAAGGAAGCAGCAAGATCTATAAAAATAGTAGACATTCAGTACTATATCTACGGCAATAAGCCTGACCGAATGCTAGCTAACAAACTAAAAGAAATAACGAAAATCACGACAGTCCCCCAGGTACAATCTCCAAATAATAAAATGACCAATGACCCCCAGGACATTGCCAACATTTTTGCAGACTACTATGATAAACTGTATAATATATCATTAACAAATAAAGGTAGAGACAAAGCCCCAGACCTATCTGCCTTTCTTGGAGAGAATACGATGCCAACTATAACAGAAGAGGAGTTAGAATCCCTAAATAGACCCATAACCCAAGAGGAAATCAAATTGATAATTAAAAATCTTAAACGATCCAAAGCCCCAGGACCTGATGGCTACCCTGCCATCTTTTATAAAATACTACATCCCATTCTGATACCTCAACTAGTCAAAGTATTTAATGCCATGATGCAGGGTAAAGATATACCTAGAGAAATGCTGTCGGCCAGAATTACAGTAATCCCAAAACCGGGGAAAAATAAACAACATTGCCACAACTACCGACCCATTTCCTTAATCAATCAGGATATTAAATTATTTACTAAAATTCTAGCGAACCGCCTAAACCCACTCCTTATTAAACTAATTCACCCAGATCAAGTTGGATTTATTTCACAAAGAGAGGCCCCAGACAACACTAGGAAGATTATTGATCTGATCAATATAGCAACGGTGGGAAGAATGCCTTCTCTGTTCCTTTCTTTGGACGCAGAGAAGGCATTCGATAGAATTAACTGGGACTTTATGTTTGCGGTCCTGGAGAGGGTGGGTATTTCTGGGTCATTTATTGACGCTATCAAATCACTATATTCATTCCCAACAGCCTTTGTAAAATTGGCAGGATATCAGTCTAAAACCATACATATCAACAACGGAACTAGACAGGGATGCCCACTATCCCCACTGCTATTTGCTTTGAGCATAGAACCGTTGGCTATTAAAATTAGAGAAAATAGAGACATCTCCGGAATTCAGGTAGGCCAAACAGATCATAAGATATCCCTGTTCGCCGATGATGTGATCTTGACGTTAACTAAACCCTTATTATCCCTCCCACCGGTATACAAATTAATACAGCAGTTTGGGTTCCTTTCGGGTTATAAAATAAATGAGGAGAAATGCGAAGCCCTAGGAATCGAGTTACCAAACCACACTAAAAAACTTATGGAACTTAATTTTGCATTCAAATGGCCCAAAAAGTCCATTAAATATCTAGGAATAAACCTATCTAATAATATACACTCCCTATATCAATTAAATTACCTCCCCATGTTTAAAAAAATTAGAGCCTTATTACTAAAATGGACGAAACTCAAAATCTCTCTATATGGACGAATTATCTCTACCAAGATGTCCCTGCTACCCAAATTGCTATATTTATTCCGCTCCCTGCCAATATCCCTTCCCCTGTCAGACCTACATAAACTCCAAAAAGATATCTCGAAGTTTGTATGGCAGGGTAAAAGAGCAAGAATTAATAAAAATATCATGTGTACTCCAAAAAGAGAAGGGGGGGTGGGCCTTCCAAACCTTGTCCCATACTATTACTCAGCCCGTATGGCCCAGACCTTGCATTGGTTTAAACCTCATGATAATTCGCAATGGATAAAAATCGAATCTAACATTATGAACACCTCGCCATTATCCAATCTCTTATGGACCCCCAACAATGATATCACTCATAAAAAATGTGAATTTATTGCAATTCAGCATACCCTACACATTTGGAAAACTGTGAATTCCAAATTCCCCCTCCTCAATAGGAGATCAATGATCACTCCCTTGACACCCAAAAACACCCCACTTGATAAGATTACACAACAGAAATGGCATAATAAAGGGCTTTACAGAATAGCAGACATATACAAAGACGCCAAGTTAATATCATACGAACAGTATCAAGCCCTAGAGAGCGAAGATAGAAATATTTGGTATCACTACCTCCAATTAAAATCAAGAGCACAACAAATTATGGGGGGGGAGGAGGTTCCTATAAGTACCACACTAGAGAGGCTTTGCCTTTCTGATCAGAACGTTAAAGGTGGGATCTCTATCCTATATACACTACTCAACAGCACTTCACAAGATAGCAAGCCACCAATAATGCTAAAATGGGAAAATGACACAGGGAAAACCTGGTCTATAGAGACATGGAAGGAGAATTTAGCCAGTGGGTTATCTTTCTCACAAAATGCGGCTCTTAAGGAAAACTTCGTTAAGGTAGCCTTCAGATGGTATTTATTCCCAACTAGGTCGGGGGGAGGGGGAGACCCTCTCACCAAACTTTGCTATAGAGGGTGCGGCGGAACTGGGACATACGCCCACATGTGGTGGGACTGTAGACTAGTCAAGGAAGTTTGGAATCAGACCTCCTCCCTGGTGAGTGAGATTCTCCAAAAACCAATAACGCTGACAATGGAGCAGGCTCTCCTCCACTTCCCGATCCCAGGAATTTCCAAACATAATAATAAGTTAGCGAGATGGATCTGTACTATTGTCAGACTGAGCATAGCCCAATTTTGGAAGGGAACCCCCCCTAGTTTTGATATGATCAAACAAAAGATGACATATCACTTTGATATGGCGAGCGCCACAGCAGAATATCTAGACGATAAAAAAACATTTCTTCAGCAATGGGAACCCTTCATACATTACTATGAAGCCTCGAGGAGGAGGGGGGGGGCAGGAATGGACTAGGCCAAGCAAAACATATATAAAATAGAACCACAAAACATCCTAGGAGAGTGAAGACACATTTGTATTCATATGTCAAAGTGCTTTTCTTTGTAAAGTATGTGATTTGTACCGAGCGACTTGAGAATGCTGGAACTTATGACCACTGTTTACTGTTTTTTGTATTTGTAAAAATTTATGAATAAAAATATTTTCACCATAAAAATAAAAAACTCTTGATTGAAGAATCTAAACTAACACCTCACTTTACCTCTTCCCTTGGGAGGAAAGGGAGGAGCTATATATAAAGCTCTGCTGTGGTGCTCTTTGCCTCCTCCTGCTGACCAGGAGGCGATATCCTATAAGTAAGGATGAAATCCGTGGACTCGTCATATCTTGTCAAATAAAAAAGGTTTAATTCTAGCAAAAGCTTGAACAAACGACTGAGCATCTGGCAAACGAGCCAACCTCTTATGCAATGAAACAAAGAACAGAAATCTGACCTTTTAGAAAACAAGCCGACAGGAGTCTTCAACTTGTGCCAAGGGAACCCACGGTCCGCACACCATGACAGATAAGCCCTCCACACCTTGTGGTAAATACGTCTAGGAACTGACTTTCTAGCCTGAACCAGAATATCAATCACCGCCTCCGAGAATCCTCTCTGGGACAAAACTATGCGTTCAATCTCCATGCAGTCAGCCTCAGAGAATCTAGACTTTGAACAAACCCTAAACCAGATGGTCCGGCCTCTGAGGTAGCAGCAATGGAGGAGCAGATGACATTTGCATGAGTTCTGCATACCAAGACCTGCATGGCCACGCAGGAACTAACAGGATCACTGGAATTTCCTCCTGTTTAATTCGAGCAGAACGATTGGAGGAAAAATATACACTAAATTGAAATGCCAAGGAACTGCTAAAGTGTCCAATTCCGCTTGAGGATCTTTCGATCTCATATCTTGGTAGTTTGGCATTGAGATGGGAAGCCATCAGATCTATCTCTGCGCATCCCCACCTGCGGGAGATCTTGAAAAACACCTCCTGGTTTAGCGGCCATTCCCCAGAGTGCAGAGACTCTCCGCTCAGAAAATACGCTTCCCAATAGTCCACAACTGGGATGTGGATGGCTAATTATTTGGCATTGATATGTCTCTGCCCAATGAAGGAATACGAGACACCTCCCGCATTGCTAGAGAACTGCGAGTTCCACCTTGATGATTGACATAGGCCACCAAAGTGATGTTGCTAATTGAAATGTAATAAAACGGATGGAATGCAAATGGGGCCAAGACTGAAGAGCGTTGAAGATGGCCCTCATTTCCAGAATGTTGATTGGAAGGATTGCTTCCTCTGGGTGCCAGGTACCCTGAGCTCTCAAAAAACTCCACAAAGTGCCTCAGCCTGTTAAACTCGCATCTGTTAAGATCTCTTAGGAAGGGCGAAGGAAACGCATGCCCTGGAGAACAAGTTCCAGAGACAGCCCCCACAAAAGAAACTTAATCGTCTCTGGATCCAGAGATATTACCTAAAACAGGTCTGAATGATTCCCGTTCCATTGTTTGAGCATACATAACTGTAGAAGTCTCAGATGAAAGTGAGCAAAAGAAATAGCATCTGAAGCCATCATCATAAGACCTACCACCTCCATGCATTGAGCCACCGAAGGAAGAGAGGCGGACTGAAGAAACAGAAAGGCAGCCTGGAGCTTCTCCCTACATTGATCTGTAAGAGTGTGTTATGATCCCCAGAAAGTTCACTCTCGTGTTAGGGGAACTCTTTTCCAGATTTAAATTTCCAGACATGCATCTGAAAATAGAGCAATTTCTCTGTGTGAGATGTTGCTAAATGTAAAGATGGCACCTGAACTAAGATGTCATCCAAGTATGGCACCACAGAATTTCCCTGTAGCCAGACTACAGCAAGGAGGTTTCCTAGAACCTTTGTAAAGATCCTGGGAGCTGTAGTTAAACCAAATAGGAGAGCTATAATTTTTTATTGCTTGTCCAGGAAAGCAAAACGGAGATACTAGTGATCTCGGTGATGCAGAATGTGAAGGTATGCACCCTTCAGATTTACGGTGGTTATGAAATCACCCTCTTGCACAAAAGGAAGAATGGACCTAATAGTTTCCCTTTTGAAAGAAGGTAACCGTACAAATTTGTTGAAGCCCTTCAGGTCCAAGATGGGACAAAAGGTTCCCTACAAGAGATTGTAAAGGAACCCTCTTCCCCCCTCTATGCCTGAGGTACTGGAATAAACTCCCATAGCTACCAGATCTTCCACACAGCATAAGAAGGCTGATCTATCTCCGGTATCCTCAAGATCCTTGATAAGAGGAACCTGCCCCTTGGAGGGTGAGATCAGAAACCTATTTTGTATCACTGAGATTTGATGTCCAGAACCCAAGGATCTTCAATGGACAGGGCCCAAACCTCTTGAAACAAAGCTAACCTGCCCCATACATGACCTGAGCCTAGGTCTAGCGCCGAACCTTCATGCTGACTTGTTCTCTGGGTCGATTTATTGAGATGTTTGAACTTGGTCCACACTTGGTTTGGCTTCAAGATACTCCTGGGCATCTCAGACTTGGTTGTTGAATTGTTCCTCTGCCTTATTCTGACAAAAGGAGCAAAAACATCCCATAGGACGTCCTTCCATTCTAGGTTTCTTATGCTGGGGTACAAAAGCACCCTTACCGCTAATGTCAGTAGAAAAGATGGAATCCAGGCAAAGAAAGGATTTTCCCTTTAAAGCCAAAGATAGGAACCTCGACTGGGAAACCATTTCTGCTGACCAAGACTCTTCTAGATAGCACCGCAAATCCTACGTTCTAGAATTGAATAATTGAGGAATTTGCCATTTTTTAATGCCTGGATGTGGTCTTTGATATACCCCAAAGGAGATTCTACTGAAATCAGCTAAGATAAGGCGGCACACCAAAAGGTGACAACCCCAGTCACCACAGCAATGCCTACGACAGGTTGAAACAGTAAGCCACCCTGAAGGAAACTCCTCAGATATCCCTCTAACTTCCTATTCATAGGGTCCTTAAAAGATGTACTATCTTAGATTCTTAGAGTCAGAGGAACAATGTTTAACCTTCCTCATCCTGTTACCTGCGATTGGCATAGCACTCAGGGCAGCAGATACAGCTTATTTCAATTGGGCCGCAAAATCATGAGGAAAGGCCCAACTCTAGATTGAATTTGAGAACTGGTTGCAGGGTACTGCATGTGCAAGGAAAAGTACTGCCTGATGCAGATGTAGTGTTGGCAGATCAGAACATACTGTGGTTGGAGAATCTGCAGAACGCTAAGGGGTCGCAAGCACTGGGAGGGACACTGCAGGAGCCTGGTTTCAAGGGCCTTGTGAATGAGACTGTAGGACAGATGCAAGGCATGAACTACATTATTGAGTGGAAGGACACACAGTTGAGCATGCAAAGCATGCATGTATTAGTATCAAATAAAGGAATCCATAATGACAACAGTACTGTAATAGCTGCAAAGCACTTTAATGTATGCAGGGCAATAAAAGGAGAAGTGTAGTAGTAAAACACAACTAAATCCCCAATGTATTCCCAAAATTAAATCAATAATCAGTCTGAGGTGTTACCGCCAGGAGAAAAATCCAGTGCACCAAGCATAAAACCTCTCAAATTATAAAATAATGTTCCCCAGCCTAACCAGAGTCTCCTAATTACAAAAAATGCTCCCAAAATACCCCCAAAGTTGCAAGAGGGCTGCAAAGGGTCACAGGCTTCCCTGAATATGTCTCTAATAATGATAGGACAGGTTGGGACCTTATAGTAAGAAAAAAAAATGTATATGTCTTGAGGAGAGAAGGAAGTCCCCTGGCTATGCTGTACCTGTGACAGAGTACCTACAAATAGCCTCTGGGCTGTGTGTGTGCTGTGTACAGTCACTTACCTTACACAGCACCCTTCCACTGACTTACCAAAAATGTCAATCCATGTCAATCCAGCTGCAGCAGTATCCAGTAGAGATCCCATCCAGTGCAGGTATCAAGTACCGCAGAGGCTTGCAGTAGGAAGTACCTAAGTCCCTCAGGGGGAGGCTAGGAAGGAGTCCCTTCTATGCCTGAGGGTAATTATGGCTGAAGTCCTGTCAGGAATACCCTATTATGTGCACAGTATTTACCTATGTCCCTGTATCATTCAGCTGCTGTAAAGAGTCTATTCTGTAATTTTTGTAAATGGTATTCCATATCTCTGGGAACACCTCTATGCTCAACCAATTCCTACAAGGCCAACGAAAAAACTAAGAGAGATGGGGGGGGGGTTAAGCTCTTGTGTGGGTTCTTGACTTCCTCCTGGTGGACGGAAATATATCCCATATGTTATAGAAGACTGTGGAACATCATTTTATGAAAGAAACTGAAACAGACCCCTGATCATCAGATAACTCACCCTCTGAGGATGAATTAGCTTAACCAGGATCAGGAATAGTATTTCATACAGGCTTAGAACTAGTAGAAGGTAAATAACGAATGAACCTTTTACTCTTACTTAAAGGGGGACATAGCCACCAGGATTTTAGATACTGTGGAGCGTACACAATTATTGAATCCTGGAGAAAAATCTGTAGAACAAACAGAAGGAGGGTAGACTCCTTTAGAAGAAAGAGAAATATTAGTCTAATTTGAATGCATAACAACATTCAATCAAGAATTGCACAACTCAGCTGGAGGCAATAGATCAGCTTGCTTACAATATACACACATCACATACAGCTAGATTACGAGTTTTGCGTTATGAGTGAAAAAGCATCTTCTGTCTGTCCCTGAAACCTCTTTAGAAACAAAGTCCTGTGTAGACTTTTCTACCAATCAGCTAGATTACGAGTTTTGAGCGCTATAGGGAAATTAACGACCACTACAAAAGCGGCATTATTTCACCTCCCTATAGCGCTGATATTACAGGTTTAGTCAATCAATATATATATATATTCCATACAGGAGAACACACATCGATGTACATCTTAGCGTTGTTTTATACCTTTGGACATTATAGTGTGGCCTAAACACATCTTTATTTCTTAATTTGGATTTTTTTTTTTAAAGTTAACCAGTCATTTTTAAAGATTTTTTTTTACATTCTTGATCACTACAATTAAGTTTAATCTTTTTAAGTGTGCAGACTATTTGTTTCACTGCTTTTGATACTTGTATTCTAAGATACCATTTTATAGTCAAATATAAATATTTAGAATTATCCAAACTTATCCCTCTGTTTCACTATAGTACTTATTTTAAGAGCGCTTCCACTTTATATAGGAATAACCTCCTATAGTCAGAGAAAAAACTAAATAATAAAAAAGTGTATACCAATGCAGATGTTCTTAAATTTGAACTTTACGATAAGGCACTACGGCCCACAGAACCTTCCTACCAAAATCAGCCTCAGAAGAAACACACAAAACTTTGAAAAAGGTTTACAAAAACCAACAAGTAGCTGCCTTTCAAACATGATTGATAGAAGCATCCTTGGGCAATTTGTAATAAGTGGCAACTGCTCTAGAAGAATGAGCAACAATCCACTCAGGGGAAGTTTTCACCACAACTAAATAAGCCTTACAAATAAAGGCTTTAAGCCAAGCTGCTAAAGTCAAAGCTATAGCTTTCTGACCTTTGTGAGGCCCAGACAAATAAGCAAAAATAGAAGAATGAATGAAATCTATAGTGGCTTCCACATACTATTTGAGAGTACTCACAACATCCAAATTGTAAAGACACTCCATAGAATTCTTAGAAGTTGGACAAAAAGTAACCACAATTATCTGATTACTAGTGTCTGTAAATAATACCCAAGGAAGAAAAATAGCCAGTGCAAAGAACAACATTATCATGATGAAAAATCAAAAAAGGTGGTTTGCATGACAAAGCTGAAATCTCAAAAACACTTCTAGCCGAAGAAATGGCTAGAAGAAAAAGAACATTCCAGGAAAAAAAAGATGAAGGTCTAAACCATGCATTGGCTCAAAAGGAGGAGTGTGAATAACCCTTTGAAAATGAAATTTATGCTTACATGATAAATTTGTTTCTTTCTTGACACGGTGAGTCCATGGATCATCATTATTACTATTGGGAACATCACTCCTCACCAGCAGGAGGAGGCAAAGAGCACCACAGCAAAGCTGTTAAATACCACTCCCCTCACCCACAATCCCCCAGTAATTCGACCAAAGGGAAAGGAGAAAGGAAGTAATATAAGGTGCAGAGGTGCCTGAGGATTATGTAAAAATAAACTGTCTGAAAATACAGTGCGGGCCGTGGACTCACCGTATCAAGAAAGAAACAAATTTATCAGGTAAGCATAAATTTAATTTTCTTTATAATGACACGGTGAGTCCACGGATCATCATAATTACTATTGGGAATCAATACCCAAGCTAGAGGACACAGATGAAAAGGGAGTGACAAGACAGTTAGCCTAAACAGAAGGCACCACTGCTTTAAGAACCTTTCTCCCAAAGACAGCCTCAGCTAAAGCAAAAGTATCAAATTTGTAAAATTAAGAAAAAGTGTGTAAAGATGACCAAGTGGCAGCGTTGCAAATCTGATCTACAGAAGCACCATTTTTGAAAGCCCAGGTAGAAGAAACAGCCCTCGTAGAGTGAGCCGTGATTTTCTCAGGAGGCTACTGACCAGCATTCTCATATGCCAAGCGAATAATACTCCTCAACCAACAAGAAGGCGAAGTAGCCGTAGCTTTAGTCGCCTGTAATTAATATTTCAAAGCACGAACTACATCAAGGTTGTGCAAGAAGGAGGATTAGGACACAAAGAAGGAACAACAATTTCTTGATTAATATTCTTATCTGAGACAACCTAAGGAAGAAAACCTAAAGGAGTAAGTAATACTACCTTATCCAAATGAAAAATAAGAAAAGGAGCTTCACACTGCAACGCTGAGAGCTCCGAAACTCTTCAAACTGAAGAGATAGCAACCAAAAACTAAACCTTCCAGGTTAACAACTTAATATCCAAAGAATTCATAGGCTCAAACTGAGCCTGTTGAAGAACTCTCAAAACTAAATTAAGACTCCAAGGAGGAGACAAAAACTTAACCGGATTCTAACCAAAGCCTGACAAAAAGACACCAGACGTTTACATCCGCCAGACGTTTATATAACAAAATAGATAAAGCCAAAATATGACCCTTCAGAGTACTATCAGATAAACCCTTCTCCAGACCCTCCTGGAGAAAAGCCAAAATCCTAGGAATCCTGACTCTACTCCAAGAGTAGCCCTTAGATTCACACCAATACAGATATTTACACCATATCTTGTAATAAATCTTTCAAGTCACAGGCTTACGCGCCTGAATCATAGTCTCAATAACTGACTCAGAAAAACCACGCTTAGATAGAATCAAGCGTTTAATCTCCAAGCAGTCAGCTTCAGAGAAATGAGATTTGGATGAAGGAAGGGACCCTGAAGTAGAAGACTCCATGGTGGAAAGGATAACATCTCCACCAGATCTACATATCCGATCCTGCAAGGCCACGCCAGTGCAATGAGAATTACTGACGCCCTCTCCTGTCGGATCCGAGCAATAACTCTAGGAAGAAGGGCAAACGGAGGAAACACGTATGCCAGACTGAACTTCCAAGAAACTGCTAGAGCTTCTATTATAACCGCTTGAGGATCCCTTGACCCATACTTCGGAAGCTTGGCATTGTGTGGAGATACCATAAGATCCAACTCCAGTTGACCCCACTTGAGAATCAAACTGTAAAACACCTCCGGATGAAGTTCCCTCTCCCCCGGATGAAAAGACTGTCTGCTCAGAAAATCCACTTCCCAATTGTCTACCCCTGGAATGTGGATCACAGACAGACAACAATTGTGAGCCTCCGCCCACTGAATAATCCTGGCTACTTCCTTCATCGCCAAGGAAACCCGAGTTCTTCCCTGATGATTGATGTAAGCCACGGACGTTATATTGTCCGACTGAAATCTGATAAACTGGATTGAAACCAACTGAGGCCAGGCCAGAAGAGCATTGAAGATTGCCCTCAGCTCTAAGACATTTATAGGAAGAACCGATTCCTCCACAGACCCTGAGCCTTCAACGAACCCCAGACAGCTCCCCAACCCAGCAGACTGGCATCCATGGTCACAACTACCCAGGAAGGCCTGCGAAAACAGGTTCCCTGGGAGAGAAGATCCTGAGACAACCACCACGGAAGAGAATCTCTTGCAGCCTGATCTAGAACAATCTTTGGAGACAGATCCGTATAATCTCTGTTCCACTGTCTCAGCATGCATAACTGCAGAGGTCTGAGATGGAACAGAGCAAACGGAATGATGTCCATAACTGAGACCATTAGACCAATAACTTCCATACACTGGGCCACTGATGGTCGAGGGGAGGACTGAAGGGCCAGACATGAATTGAACATTTTTTATTTCCTTGCTTTTGTCAAAAAGATCTTCATTTCCAGAGAATCTATAATGGTTCCCAAGAATACAACTCTTGTAGCCGGAATCAAGGAATTTTTTCCTAAATTCACCTTCCAACCGTGGGAGCGCAGAAAAGACAACAGCAACTCTGTGTGGAAGTTTGCTAGTTGAAAAGATGGCACCTGAACTAGAATTTCGTCCAGATATGGAGCTACCGCAACCCCCTACTATCTGAGAACTGCCAGCAACGCACCCAGAACCTTTGAAAACACCCTGGGAGCTGTTGCAATACCAAAAGGAAGAGCCACAAACTGAAAATGCTTGCCTAGGAAAGCAAAGCCATCCGTGATAGTGAATGTCTATTCACAATGATTGCTACAGCATAAAAATACATAGTTACAATCTGTGAGTGTATATCCCTATTGCTCCACATACCTGTGTAAAGCATTTTTGTGAACAAATAAATGTTATAAATTAACTGCTTTAGTATATCAAAATGTGTGCTTATACAAACACTTATCAAACATTATTATATATAAATAGATGTTATATATTAACCGCTATAGTGTATAAGAATGTGTGCTTCTACAGACATGTCATTCTAATACGTGAATCCCCTAAGGAATATGTTAGTATAAATCCCAAGTGTAATAAGGGGGATTGCTAATTAGTATACAATGAATCTACAGAGAGCGCATCACTTAATGGGAACATATAGTTAGATGCTTCCCAGCAAAAAAAAAAAAAAAAAGTCAATTATATGTGACCATAAGTAAATAAACGATAATAAAAAATAGTGCCAATGATATCTATCACTAACATGATAATCAAGTGCAAGATGTGATGTACGTGTCTAATCTAGAAGTGGTAGGATAATTACTAGATTAAATAAATGATTAATCATAAAGCCAAAATAGCTTCAAAGAGATGAGATATGGGTAATAAGACTATAATGGTGATAGCATGTAAATACTTGAAAAGAAATGTTACTAGTGGATGTGTGAAAAACCCTAAAAGTCTACAAGCAACAAACCTAAAAAATAAAGTTAAAATAAATATATCTAGTGTACTGATATAAATTAATACATGGGAAACCAGTCAGAAAAATACAATAACACATGATGCTCACTCCTCATCACCTCCTAAAATATCCACAACTGTCTATAAGAAGGCAGCAGTATCTATTATTGTGTTTAGTCGAGAGGGAAACAAGGATTTGAATTTCTGAATCCAATGGGTTTCTCTCTGGCGTAAACGAATATCTGTTATATCTAACAGATGCAGGTATTAGGGTAATCTTGAAGCAGTCTATGCACTTGTGATGAGATAGTGTTCTGTGTCTGGAAACACTATGTTCGAGAGAACAACTAGGGTATCTATCAGACTCCCAAAGGATACAGAGCAGTTTATGATTCAAGTGAGAGGCCATGAGACATCTCGCTGGAAGACCTCTTTGTCTCCAAATTTGGTCAAATTTGGTCAAAAACCGAGACTGGCGATTGAGAAAGACTGCCTCCCAATTGTTCACATGTAATGATGGTTTTCTGCCAAGCCGATGATGCAGGACATTTCCCTCATTACTAAAGAACTACTGAGTTCCTCCGTGATGGTTGACATGGGCCATAGTTGTCACATTGTCTCATCCTATCAGAGTGGCTTACTACCTCAACCGGTTCTGAGAGCCTTTCTACATGCTGAGAATGTTACATTAACACAGGAACAAGAAAAATGTTATCCCTTAGTGTACATACGCTACTGGTGTACACTAAAGCGAAGAACCAGGAAACAATAAGCAGAATTTTAGAACAGGTGAAATAAAACATAGTGTAGCGCTCAGAAGAAACTTCTGAGTGCATTAAGCTGACCACGTTAAACTTAAAGAAATAGAAACCTTAAAAACCAAAGTTTTTAAAAAGTGCCTAAAAGTGATAAACTGCTAGTATAAGATGTAGGGTGTATATTAAGTCCTCAAACTAAGTTAAGCATGTTTGGGCTTCCTGTCCTTTAAAGACTTTAAATACATCCCTTAAATGGCTTTAGTCAAATGTTCCATCTAATTTTCTTTCATCAGATGGTGAGTCCACGAGTCATCAAGTGTGGGAATAATCCCCTCAGAGTCATAACCTATAGGTAGAGGCAGGACACACCAACACACTAGAACTTAATATCCCTCCTACTTAATATCCTGGCACATATATGCCTCGTTATTGGCTTACCGATGTGTTCAGCTAACTCCCAGTTGTTCATTGCTGCTGCTTGAAAGGATACTAAGAATGAAACAAAACTAATAATAAAAGTAAATTGGGAAATTGTTAAAAAAGATCAATGCTCTGTCTGAATCTTGAAAGAAAAAATTGTGTTTTCAAGTCCCTTAAAATTCTGCATTGTTTCATAAAAATCACAGTCAATATTTTAAATGTTGACTATCAAAACAACAATTACCGGACTATATAGATAAGCTAATTAAACAGACTGCATTCAAATTAATCAATGTCTGAAATCAAAGAGAAGTGTCAGGGGTGTGGACATTAGATGACACTACAGCCGTTCATCACAGTATTTCAAACGTCATATAAAACTGAACCTTTGGGTGTTTCTTCATTGAGGGCTTGAAAGGCTGGTGCATTAGGGTTCCAGATTCCTGTGATCACATAAGCTTTTCCATCACTACTTTTCCCCATGGATTCCTATTTAAACAACAACAAAACACAGTAATTTAAAAAAATTGGCAACATACATAAAATAATATCTGTAAAATCTAAACTGTAGCCTTATTAACTATAATGTCAGTAAGGCCCACAACTAATATTTTTCCTGCTAGGAATTTTGAGAAATATTTAAATTGATACTAAATCCAAAAAAAATTCCTTCATGATTCAGACAGATAATGCAATTTGAAATAACTTTCCAATTTACTCATATTATCAATTTTTCTTCGTTCTCTTGCTATCTTGATTTAAAAAGCAGGAATGTAAAGCTTAGCAGGCCCATTTATCAAGCTCCGTATGGAGCTTGAAGGGCCGTGTTTCTGGCGAGTCTTCAGACTCGCCAGAAACACAACTTATGAAGCAGCGGTCTAAAGCTGTCCGCCTGCTCTGAACAGGCGGACAGGAATCGCCAGACATCAACCCGATCGAATACGATCGGGTTGATTGACAGCTCCCTGCTGGCGGCCGATTGGCCGCGAGTCAGCAGGGGGCGGCGTTGCACCAGCAGCTCTTGTGAGCTGCTGGTGCAATGTTAAATGCGTATTGCTCTCCGCATTTAGCGAGGTCTTGCGGACCTGATCCGCAGTGTCGGATCAGGTCCGCAAGACCTTTGATAAATTGGGGCCTAGGTGCTGGCCCATTTTTGGTTCAGGACCTGTGTTACACTTGCTTATTGGTTGGGTAAATGTAGTCACCAATAAGCAAGCACTATCCAGGCTGCTGAAAATAAAATGGGCCAGCTCCTAAGTTTTACATTCCTGCTTTTTAAAAGATAGCAAGAGAACGAAGAAAATTTGATAATAGGAGTAAATTAGAAAGTTGCATGATTTATCTGAATGATGAAAGAAAACAATTTGGTTTAGTATCCCTTTAATATCCCATTGTTTTGTTTTCACAAGTGCTACTATTTGCCTGAAATTGCTGTGTGCATTGGAGGGATTTACTGTACATTATAGGTGCATCAAAGACCTGACTTTTACACCACTATCAGTCTGTTACTTATAGAACAATAATGCCTGGTTCACACATCCAACGGTTTGGAGAAAATGAAGATCTCATTGTGGCCCCAAGGAGTTACATTGAACAAGGCTATTTAAATTAATTTGTTGACCCTCAAGAAACAAACCTAAAAGGTTTTCAATGTCTTAGCCTAGAATGTCAATATTTAGGTTATTCACTTTGGTTAAAGATGTATTAAAATAAACAAAACAAATCTTAAGACAAATAAATACTTTCAGATCACATGCATTAACATGCATTACTGACCAGAAATTCTATTTTGTGTACAAATAGGATCTAATAGCAGCCATCAGGCATTAGTGTCACCAATAAAAAAATTACAATTATTTATGACTTTGCAATACATCAAATGGAAACAATTCAGATGATTGATAAAGAAAGAAATGGAATATGGATCATTACCATATCTAACAGATGCATATCACTGTTCTTCACATTCCTTCCTGGACTAAGCAACATTCCAAAGCATCTGTTAAAACAAAAAAGTAATAAAACAAATGTCTTAATCAGCTTATCAGTTTATAAACGGAAAATA
This sequence comes from Bombina bombina, assembly GCF_027579735.1. Classification (NCBI taxonomy): domain Eukaryota; kingdom Metazoa; phylum Chordata; class Amphibia; order Anura; family Bombinatoridae; genus Bombina; species Bombina bombina. The sequence goes on from NC_069508.1 coordinate 99,499,405, forward strand.
AAAAATTAGAGACATTACACTGATTGTTATTCTAGTTGCTTATTTATAAGCATCCCTAACTAGCCTTAGAGAAGATAACAGGCTTAAAGGGACACTGAACCCAATTTTTTTCTTTTGTGATTCAGATAGTGCATGACATTTTAAGCAACTTTCCTATTTACTCCTATTATTACATTTTATTCATTCTCTTGGTATCTTTATTTGAAAAGCAAGAATGTAAGTTTAGATGCCGGCCCATTTTTGGTGAACAACCTGGGTTGTTTTTGGTGATTGGTGGATACATTCACCCACCAATAAACAAGTGCTGTCCAAGTACTGAACTAAAATTTGGCTGGCTCCTTAGCTTAGATGCCTTCTTTTTCAAATAAAGATAGCAAAAGCACAAAGAAAACTTCTTAATAGGAGTAAATTAGAGAGTTGCTTAAAATTGCATGCTCTATATGATTCACGAAAGAACATTTTTGAGTTCAGTGTCCCTTTAAGCCTACGTTACAACATGGCGGCACCTTACTTTTCAAAACGTAAAAAAACTAATACAATAGAAGAAAACTATCTGCACATTCTTCTCAGATAAAGCTTTGTTTTGAACAATTTACCTACAAATTTAGTGTTTACCCCCTTGCGCCAGTAGCGTTTCCAAGAAAAGGGAGTAATGCAGGTTTTGCAGACAGTGGTTAGTGCACTATTTCTGCATGCCTCAGGGAGTGCCAAGTGGGTTTCACTGTTTTAAGTGGAGTTTATGCACTAAAGAAGCAAATAAGGGGTTTGAATGAGCAAAAGTAAATCTAAACATTTTACAAGTGAGTATGAGATTCTCATTCAGTGTACAGCTTGCCAAATGTTTGCATCACTGGAGCAGCAACTTCACGGAGTGTGTTTCTCTGTAGCAAGTGTGAGCATAATGTATCTTCAGAAGATTGTATAAGAGATCTGACAGAACAAATTGCAGCACTGAGTGATAATCAAACATTTGAAAGGGAAATGGATAAGACTGAACAGGTTGTTCAAGGTTCTAGCAGTGGGGATGGAATTGATTCAGAGGGGGATAGTCAGGGAAGTAGCTGGGTCACAGTTAGAAGAGGAACTAGGAGTAAGCAGAAGAGAAAGGCCAATTCTGAGCTGAAATACCCCAATAGATTTACCAGACTGAGTGAAGATGTTGGGGATATTGGTTCAGGGGTGGTAATGTCAGAGGGGGGTAAATAATAGAGGATACTATTATAAAGGAAGGAAGATATGGTAATTTGAAATCCAGATCTCTTAAATTGAACAGTTTGTTGTCTTCCAGGGGCTCGTGTTAAGTATATTGGTGAGAGTTACTGATAAACTGTAAGAGGGATTCTGGTTAAGATCTTGCAGTCATGGTGCATATTGGCACTAATGAAATTTTTTTTAGGACACTCCGTCTACTTTTAACCAACTTTAGGAAATTAGGAAGCAAGCTTAAAGCAAGGACCTCCGGGATAGTATCTGATATACTATAAGTGCCATATGCTAACCAAATAAGGTAGAAGACGCTAAGGACAGTTCATTCTTGCTTAAAAATGTGGTGGCAAAATTGAGGTATTGACCTGTAGAGAGCTGAGCTGAGTTTTCAGTTGGATTCAATTTATACACTAAAGGTGGACTGCACCTAAAATGACATAGGTGCAGGTGTGTTGGGGAGATGATGGTAGCACATTTAGAGAATCATTAAAATTAGGTGTGGGAGGAGGGTAAGTCCAAACATAATAGAACTGACAGATTAGTCTGAACACAATACATCTGGTTTACCACAAAACTTGGGTGATTGAAGGGTACAACATTGAATTATAAAATTTGGTGGGAAGATCACCAAGTAGTGTGAAAGCAAATGAAAGAAACAGATAAAATGGGGGAACTGGAGCTCTTGACAGCAGAGTTGAATATCTTATTAACAGCATAACTGAAAACTGAAAACTGGTGGGATGATGCACGACTGGGAAGTTAATTTAGAGAATTATGCAATAAGGGAAGAAATTTATATTATACAGGAGATAATTATAGTGACAACTAGAAATACAGATAAAATGGATTTTGTGCTATCAAATACAGAAAAATCTAAAATAAAAGTCAAACAACATTTAAGTGACAATGATAACATGGCCAGGTTTGAAACCACTTTCCGTAAGCAGTGTTACAAGGGTTCAACCAAGACTTAATTTTAAGAAAACAAAATTAAATGATTTAAGTAAATCAATAAACAGCATAAATTGAGACAAAATATTTTCAAATAAAAAAAAAAAAAAAAAAAAAAAAAAAGCTTTGCTAAATTATACACAACACATACCACAAGGTTATATAATCATATCATGGTGGTGAAAGTGCACAATCCATTACTCCTGGAACTAATACCCAAGCTGCGGAGTCCAAGAGTAATGTGACAAAGGCTGGTATTTAGAAACATCTTTTTTTCGCTGAAAAACTAAATCCAAAACCCCAGAAAAATGTTTTTTCTTTCTTAAGACACAGTGAGTCCACGGAATCATCAATTACTGTTGGGAATATCACTCCGGCAAAGAGCACCACAGCAAAGCTGTTAAGTATCACTTCCCTTCCCACAACCCCCAGTCATTTTCTTTGCCTCTAATGCAAGGAGGAGGTGAAGTAATTAGGTGTCTGCTAAAGATTCTTCTGTCAAGATTTTTTTGTTTTGAAGCCAGGGCAGGATTGTGCTAATCTTCCATCACTATCTGGGTCTAGCCGTACTCCACGTTAGTCTCTTCAGCAGGGCAGTGGTGGCTTTAAAGCAGTTAGGAACTTGTGGGGTCGGCCTCGCTGCGTTGATGTCCTGGTATAGAAAGCCTGAGTAGGTTTACTTTGATCTTTCTATTTTCCACAAGTCTCTGTGAGGAGCGGCATCCTCTCATACCTGGTGAACTGTCTTCCTGCCGGACAGCTGGATGTGCAGGTAAGTGCCTTTTTGTCTTCTGGGGCTAGGAGGCTGGCACTGCAGAGGTTAAGGACTCTAGGCTGATGCTGCACTTAATATGGAACATAAATTCCTTCATAGAGAAGGTTTTTTTTCTGGCAGGGGCAGGCACTGATATATATGTGACTATGGAGAGGAAGGAGTTAATCCTCCTTTTGTGGCTCAGATTACTTGTACTAAGTGTACTTTATGTATTGAGTGAACATTAAATAACAGAGGCTCTGTGTTTCAGATAGTGGTTTGACCTTTTAACGTTTTTACTCAGTTTTTACTCAGTTTCAGGTCCTGCTTTGTTTTTACTCAGTTTCAGGTCCTGCTTTGTGGCCATTAGGAGAGCGTGAGGTTTAATGAGGGCGCCATTCCTATATCTGTCTAAAGAGCTATACCGCTCTTTTGTTAATTCTATTTTAATAAAAGTCTCTGTTCCCTTCTAAAAATTCGGAGTTCCGTTTATTTTCTTGTGCCCTGCTGTGACAGAGACCTCCGTGTCTCTTGGAGTATGCTGTTGATTTCGGGAACTGAGTACAAAAAAATCTCGGCTTGTGGTGATGGTCCCGCCTCCTTCTTTCTGAGTAGTGTAGCTGCGCCATCTTTAGCTGATTGAGCACTCATGTTAGGAGCGTGATCCATGTCGCTTGTAGATGCAGGGTATTTCCTTTGTCACATTTCGTTGCAAGACTTATAAGATTTATTAGCCCTTAATTAGGCAGTATTTAATCAAAGTATAACACCCATGCTTCCTTTTTCAAATGGGGGCGCAGGTTTTTTGCTAGCATTTATCTTGATGGTTCTGAGTGGTAGCTTGCACTAGACAGCAATTGCTCATAGATTGAATTCTTGGGTGTCTGTAGATATCAGTCCCATACACCATGAAGACTACTCTTAAAGGGACAGTAGTCATTTAAATTTCTTCTCTTGAAGGGAATAACATTTTATCATGCTTTGGGGAAGAAATTCTCAATCGTAAATGTTCTGTGTAAATTTTGTAAGACTACTTTCTTGTATGTCAATTATTAAATGATAAAATCTAAGAACATTATTCTCTATGCAATTGTGTTTTAGTGTATAACTAGATTGCTAGAGTATATAAATTATTTGCCCTATGAGCCTGATGTTTCCCAGGAAGAAGCTGTTTAGACAATGCCACAGTTTTCTTCTCTTTCATCCCCAGCTTTACTGCCATCACATACCGTGCCCTGAGGTTCCTCTCAATCTCCTGGAGGAGTGTATTTGCCTGCAGATTTTACAGCTCAGATACTCGCTGTGGTATTTGTAGCTATCTGTTTTTCCTTCCTTTCAGAGGAATAGCAAGAGGAAAATTAGATATTCAGATAGAATAGTTTCTGTTTCGCCTGCTGCTACTCAGTTTTCTCTCCCTCATAGGGCCTATGAGGTGGATACGTCAGTAGCCTCTGAGAGTGAAGTCTCAGAGTTAGACAGTATAATTCCTTTATCTGATGCTGAAGTGGTATCTTTAAGACTGAACACCTTTGTGTATGGTTGAGGAGGTTTTGGCTACTTTGCAGGGATTCCGATACGTCTGTTGTTGATAATTCCTAACGAATCTAGAAAGCTTTATACATGCTAGGATTCTTCTGTGGAAGTTTTTCCTACCATTGGTCTTCCCGGTTTCTGTCTTTAAAAGGGTGTTCCTGTCGCTGTCTCCATGTAATACCATGACGCACGGTGCCTTCAGTAGTAGGAATTGCCTACTCTGACCGAGAGAACTACGCTTCCTAGAGAGGGTAGTTTTTCTTTTCAGGATCATTTGTCCAAGCTGAAGGCTTACTGGGCAAGTGCGGCATCTTATTGGTGCAACGCCTTGGTTGATCCATTTGGGAGCGACTCCTTTAAGAATTAGGTTCTTAAGCTAACCAATTCCTTTATTTCTGAGGATTACCATGCTAGAGCCAATATATCTAGTTTCACTATGCTAGAACAAGCAGCCCATGTAGCCTAGTGGTTAGTTTTTGTGGCTTTGCAACTCAAAGGTTGTTGGTTCAGGTCCAGCTGCTGGCACTGGATGTCCATTATCAGGTTCAGTTGGTTTTTCCTCAGAGCCCTAGCTTCTGTTGTTCTTCCTTACAAGGGTAAGACTTTGTTTGGGGCGGATTGGTCAGGATTTGTTTCTGATAGGTCAGGAAAAGGATTCATAGTCCTAAAGGAGTTGTCCCCAATTTGGGATCAAGGTTCAGGTGGGGGGCTGAATCCCTCTGTTGGATACGAGATGTCTCAGATAGGCTGAGGACATAGTATTCCAGGTTTTCTGCATAGATTTCTTTTATGCCTTCCAGAGGCAGGTTCCTCCTCTCTTTTTTTTAATCTGCAGGTCAGATAACGGTGAGATATTATTGAAGTGCGTCTGGGACCTCTCTTCCCTGTAAGTGATAGTACCAGTTCCTATATGTGAACAGGGTTTAGAATTCTATTCTTTCCTGTTTATGATTCCTGAGCAAGTGGGGAGTTTTCATCCTCAATAGATCTTAGTTTTCTCAGGGTACTGTCCTTCAATTGGAAATCAGTAGTTCCATTCTTCCTTAGGTCCAAGATGATCAGTTCATGGTGACCATAGACCCGGAGGACGTGTGTTGTCAGTTCCTGACTTTTGCTTTCTGTCAAACACTTCAGTTTTGTGAGGTTTCCTCACATGCAGAGATCTTGTTGTCTTTTTTTATTTCCTCGGATGGAAGTGAATCTAAAAATGAGTTCCCTTGTTCCAGCTACAAGGGTAATATTTTAGTGGATTATATATTTTTTGACCTTTCAGTGGCTTAATGTATGAAGTAAGCGGTCTGATGGTTGTTTCATTGGACATCATCCTTTGCTGAGGACGAGGCTGGTTCATTGCAAACCGAGCACGCTGACCTCTGTGATTTCCCCACATGAAGGAAACTCAACTGCACAAATTATGGTAGTGGGGTACTGCGTGCACGTATTCCCCTGAAAACAAGCGTCTGGCGGATGTGCTATCTCTTTGTCAGGCCCTGGATAGAATCAGGCCTGTGTTTATATCAGCGTTTCCATTTCAAGTCTAAACTTTATTTTTAAAGTTTTGCTATAGGCTTCTTTTGAGCCTATACATTCCATAGATAACAGAATTTATGTTTACCTGATAAATTACTTTCTCCAACGGTGTGTCCGGTCCACGGCGTCATCCTTACTTGTGGGATATTCTCTTCCCCAACAGGAAATGGCAAAGAGCCCAGCAAAGCTGGTCACATGATCCCTCCTAGGCTCCGCCTACCCCAGTCATTCGACCGACGTTAAGGAGGAATATTTGCATAGGAGAAACCATATGATACCGTGGTGACTGTAGTTAAAGAAAATAAATTATCAGACCTGATTAAAAAACCAGGGCGGGCCGTGGACCGGACACACCGTTGGAGAAAGTAATTTATCAGGTAAACATAAATTCTGTTTTCTCCAACATAGGTGTGTCCGGTCCACGGCGTCATCCTTACTTGTGGGAACCAATACCAAAGCTTTAGGACACGGATGAAGGGAGGGAGCAAATCAGGTCACCTAAATGGAAGGCACCACGGCTTGCAAAACCTTTCTCCCAAAAAATAGCCTCAGAAGAAGCAAAAGTATCAAACTTGTAAAATTTGGTAAAAGTGTGCAGTGAAGACCAAGTCGCTGCCCTACATATCTGATCAACAGAAGCCTCGTTCTTGAAGGCCCATGTGGAAGCCACAGCCCTAGTGGAATGAGCTGTGATTCTTTCAGGAGGCTGCCGTCCGGCAGTCTCGTAAGCCAATCTGATGATGCTTTTAATCCAAAAAGAGAGAGAGGTAGAAGTTGCTTTTTGACCTCTCCTGTTACCAGAATAAACAACAAACAAGGAAGATGTTTGTCTAAAATCCTTTGTAGCATCTAAATAGAATTTTAGAGCGCGAACAACAAACGTTCCTTCTTCGAAACTGGTTTCGGACACAAAGAAGGCACGACTATCTCCTGGTTAATGTTTTTGTTAGAAACAACTTTTGGAAGAAAACCAGGTTTAGTACGTAAAACCACCTTATCTGCATGGAACACCAGATAAGGAGGAGAACACTGCAGAGCAGATAATTCTGAAACTCTTCTAGCGGAAGAAATTGCAGCCAAAAACAAAATTTTCCAAGATAATAACTTAATATCAACGGAATGTAAGGGTTCAAACGGAACCCCCTGAAGAACTGAAAGAACTAAGTTGAGACTCCAAGGAGGAGTCAAAGGTTTGTAAACAGGCTTGATTCTAACCAGAGCCTGAACAAAGGCTTGAACATCTGGCACAGCTGCCAGCTCTTTGTGAAGTAACACAGACAAGGCAGAAATCTGTCCCTTCAAGGAACTTGCAGATAATCCTTTCTCCAATCCTTCTTGAAGAAAGGATAGAATCCTAGGAATCTTTACCTTGTCCCAAGGGAATCCTTTAGATTCACACCAACAGATATATTTTTTCCATATTTTGTGGTAAATTTTTCTAGTTACAGGCTTTCTGGCCTGAACAAGAGTATCAATAACAGAATCTGAGAACCCACGCTTTGATAAGATCAAGCGTTCAATCTCCAAGCAGTCAGCTGGAGTAGGACCAGATTCGGATGTTCGAACGGACCTTGAACAAGAAGGTCTCGTCTCAAAGGTAGCTTCCATGGTGAAGCCGATGACATATTCACCAGATCTGCCTACCAAGTCCTGCGTGGTTACGCAGGAGCTATCAAGATCACCTACGCCCTCTCCTGATTGATCCTGGCTACCAGCCTGGGGATGAGAGGAAACGGCGGGAATACATAAGCTAGGTTGAAGGTCCAAGGTGCTACTAGTGCATCTACTAGAGTCGCCTTGGGATCCCTGGATCTGGACCCGTAGCAAGGAACCTTGAAGTTCTGACGAGAGGCCATCAGATCCATGTCTGGAATGCCCCACAGTTGAGTGATTTGGGCAAAGATTTCCGGATGGAGTTCCCACACCCCCGGATGCAATGTCTGACGAATCAGAAAATCCGCTTCCCAAGTTTCCACTCCTGGGATGTGGATTGCAGACAGGTGGCAGGAGCGAGTCTCCGCCCATTGAATGATTTTGGTCACTTCTTCCATCGCCAGGGAACTCCTTGTTCCCCCCTGATGGTTGATGTACGCAACAGTCGTCATGTTGTCTAATTGAAACCGTATGAACTTGGCCCTCGCTAGCTGAGGCCAAGCCTTGAGAGCATTGAATATCGCTCTCAGTTCCAGAATATTTATCGGTAGAAGAGATTCTTCCCGAGACCGAAGACCCTGAGCTTTCAGGGATCCCCAGACCGCGCCCCAGCCCATCAGACTGGCGTCGGTCGTGACAATGACCCACTCTGGTCTGCGGGAGGTCACCCCTAGCGACAGGTTGTCCAGGGACAGCCACCAACGGAGTGAGTCTCTGGTCCTCTGATTTACTTGTATCTTCGGAGACAAGTCTGTATAGTCCCCATTCCACTGACTGAGCATACACAATTGAAATGGTCTTAGATGAATGCGCGCAAAAGGAACTATGTCCATTGCCGCTACCATCAAACCTATCACTTCCATGCACTGTGCTATGGAAGGAAGAGGAACGGAAGGAAGTATCCGACAAGAGTTTAGAAGTTTTGTTTTTCTGGTCTCTGTCAGAAAAATCCTCATTTCTAAGGAGTCTATTATTGTTCCCAAGAAGGGAACTCTTGTCGACGGAGATAGAGAACTCTTTTCCACGTTCACTTACCATCCGTGAGATCTGAGAAAGGCCAGGACTATGTCCGTGTGAGCCTTTGCTTGAGGAAGGGACGACGCTTGAATCAGAATGTCGTCCAAGTAAGGTACTACAGCAATGCCCCTTGGTCTTAGCACCGCCAGAAGGGACCCTAGTACCTTTGTGAAAATCCTTGGAACAGTGGCTAATCCGAAAGGAAGCGCCACGAACTGGTAATGCTTGTCCAGGAATGCGAACCTTAGGAACCGATGATGTTCCTTGTGGACAGGAATATGTAGATACGCATCCTTTAAATCCACCGTGGTCAAGAATTGACCTTCCTGGATGGAAGGATTGTTCGAATGGTTTCCATTTTGGACGATGGAACCTTGAGAAACTTGTTTAGGATCTTGAGATCTAAGATTGGTCTGAACGTTCCCTCTTTTTTGGGAACTACGAACAGATTGGAGTAGAACCCCATCCCTCGTTCTTTTAATGGAACAGGATGAATCACTTCCAGAAGATAACCTTGGAAGACTATTTCTAGCGCCCAAGGATCCAGAACATCTCTTGCCCAAGCCTGAGTGAAGAGAGAGAGTCTGCCCCCCACCAAATCCGGTCCCGGATCGGGGGCCCGCATCTCATGCTGTCTTGGGAGCAGTGGCAGGTTTCTTGGCCTGCTTTCCTTTGTTCCAGCCTTGCCTTGGTCTCCAGGCTGGATTGGCTTGAGAAGTATTACCCTCCTGCTTAGAGGACGTAGCACTTGGGGCTGGTCCGTTTCTGCGAAAGGGACGAAAATTAGGTTTATTTTTGGCCTTGAAAGACCTATTCTGAGGAAGGGCGTGGCCCTTGCCCCCAGTGATATCAGAGATAAACTCTTTCAAGTCAGGGCCAAACAGTGTTTTCCCCTTGAAAGGAATGTCAAACAATTTGTTCTTGGAAGACGCATCCGCTGACCAAGATTTTAACCAAAGCGCTCTGCGCGCCACAATAGCAAACCCAGAATCTTTCGCCGCTAACCTAGCCAATTGCAAGGTGGCGTCTAGGGTGAAAGAATTAGCCAATTTAAGAGCACGAATTCTGTCCATAATCTCCTCATAAGAAGAAGAATTACTAATAATCGCCTTTTCTAGCTCATCGCACCAGAAACACGCGGCTGTAGTGACAGGGACAATGCATGCAATTGGTTGTAGAAGGTAACCTTGCTGAACAAACATCTTTTTTAGCAAACCTTCTAATTTTTTATCCATAGGATCTTGGAAAGCACAACTATCTTCTATGGGTATAGTGGTGCGCTTGTTTAGAGTAGAAACCGCCCCCTCGACCTTGGGGACTGTCTGCCATAAGTCCTTTCTGGGGTCGACTATAGGAAACAATTTTTTAAATATGGGGGGAGGTACGAAAGGTACACCGGGCCTGTCCCATTCTTTATTAACAATGTACGCCACCCGCTTGAGTATAGGAAAAGCTTCGGGGGGCCCCGGGGCCTCTAGGAACTTGTCCATTTTACATAGTGTTTCTGGAATGACCAGATAATCACAATCATCCAAATTGGATAACACCTCCTTAAGCAGAGCGCGGAGATGTTCCAACTTAAATTTAAAAGTAATCACATCAGGTTCAGCTTGTTGAGAAATTTTTCCTGAATCTGAAATTTCTCCCTCAGACAAAACCTCCCTGGCCCCCTCAGACTGGTGTAGGGGCCCTTCAGAGACAATATCATCAGCGGCCTCATGCTCTTCAGTATTTTCTAAAACAGAGCAGTCGCGCTTTCGCTGATAAGTGGGCATATTGGCTAAAATGTTTTTGATAGAATTATCCATTACAGCCGTTGATTGTTGCATAGTAAGGAGTATTGGCGCGCTAGATGTACTAGGGGCCTCCTGTATGGGCAAAACTGGTGTAGACGAAGGAGGGGATGATGCAGTACCATGCTTACTCCCCTCACTTGAGGAATCATCTTGGGCATCATTTTTACTAAATTTATTATGACATAAATCACATCTATTTAAATGAGAAGGAACCTTGGCTTCCCCACAGTCAGAACACAATCTATCTGGTAGTTCAGACATGTTAAACAGGCATAAACTTGATAACAAAGCACAAAAAACGTTTTAAAATAAAACCGTTACTGTCACTTTAAATTTTAAACTGAACACACTTTATTACTGCAATTGCGAAAAAGTATGAAGGAATTGTTCAAAATTCACCAAAATTTCACCACAGTGTCTTAAAGCCTTAAAAGTATTGCACACCAAATTTGGAAGCTTTAACCCTTAAAATAACGGAACCGGAGCCGTTTTTATATTTAACCCCTTTACAGTCCCTGGAATCTGCTTTGCTGAGACCCAACCAAGCCCAAAGGGGAATACGATACCAAATAATGCCTTCAGAAAGACTTTTCTATGTATCAGAGCTCCACACACATGCAGCTGCATGTCATGCTGTTCTCAAAAACAAGTGCGCCATACCGGCGCGAAAATGAGGCTCTGACTATGATTAGGGAAAGCCCCAATAGAATAAAGTGTCTAAAACAGTGCCTGCCGATATTATTTTACAAAAAATACCCAGATTAAATGATTCCTCAAGGCTAAATATGTGTAAATATGATCGATTTAGCCCAGAAAATGTCTACAGTCTTAATAAGCCCTTGTGAAGCCCTTATTTACTGTGTGAATAAAAATGGCTTACCGGATCCCATAGGGAAAATGACAGCTTCCAGCATTACATCGTCTTGTTAGAATGTGTCATACCTCAAGCAGCAAAAGACTGCTCACTGTTCCCCCAACTGAAGTTAATTCCTCTCAACAGTCCTGTGTGGAACAGCCATGGATTTTAGTAACGGTTGCTAAAATCATTTTCCTCATACAAACAGAAATCTTCATCTCTTTTCTGTTTCAGAGTAAATAGTACATACCAGCACTATTTTAAAATAACAAACTCTTGATTGAATAATAAAAACTACAGTTAAACACTAAAAAACTCTAAGCCATCTCCGTGGAGATGTTGCCTGTACAACGGCAAAGAGAATGACTGGGGTAGGCGGAGCCTAGGAGGGATCATGTGACCAGCTTTGCTGGGCTCTTTGCCATTTCCTGTTGGGGAAGAGAATATCCCACAAGTAAGGATGACGCCGTGGACCGGACACACCTATGTTGGAGAAATTAAGTTTTTATCTTGGAATGTTTTGTTTCTTACGGTTACTTCTTCTGCTCTGAGGGTTTCTGAGCTCTCAGCATTGCAGTGTGTTTCTCCTTATCTCATAGTTCATTCAGATAAGGTAGTTCTCTCTCCCTAGTTTGGTTTTCTTCCTATGGTTCTTTAGGACAGAACGATTAATCAGGAAATTGTTGTTCCCTCTCTGTCCTAATACTTCTTCTCATAAGGAACATTGTTGCACAACTTAGTTGTTGTGCAGGCTCTTAAAATTCTATCTGCAGGCTACAACGGATTTCCGTCAGTCTTCTGCATTGTCTGTTTGCTTTTCTGGTATACGTAAATGCCAGAAAGCTACTGCCACTTCTCTTACTCTATGGTTAAGAAATATTATCGTATGGCTTATGTGACTGCTGGACAGCAGCCTCCTGAGGGAATTACAGCTCATTTCACTAGGGTGGTGTCTTCTTCTTGGCCCTTCAAGAATTAGGCCTCTGTAGGACAGATGTGTAAGGCTGTGACTTGGTCTTCATTGCACACTTTTTCTATAAATTTGATACTTTGCCTTGACTGAGGTTTCTTTTGGGAGAAAGGTTCTGCAAGCTGTGGTGCCTTCTGTTTAGGTTACCTGTCTTGCCCTCCATAATCATCTGTGTCCTCTAGCTTGGGTATTGATTCCCAACATTAATTGATAATTCCGTGGACACACCATGTCTTAAGAAAGAAAACAAAATGTATGCTTACCTGACAACTTCATTTCTTTCTTGACACGGTGAGTTCACGGCCCTCCCTGTTTACAGACAGTTTTTTTGTATAGACCTCAGGCACCTCTGCACCTTGTGTTATTTCCTTTCTCTCCTGTCGAATGACTGGGGGTTGTGGGAAGGGAAGGAATAGTTAACAGCTTTGCTGTGGTGCTCTTTGCCTCCTCCTGCTGGCCAGGAGAGTAATTGATGATTCCATGGACTCACCGTGTCAAGAAAGAAATTAATTTATCAGGTAAGCATACATTTTGTTTTTTTATGCACTTAAAAATTAAGCAATCAGGCAAAAAAAAAACAAATCAAGCTGAGACAACTGCCTTAATGACCTTCCTAGAAAAGGCTGCCTCAGAAGAAGCAAAAACATCAAAATGGTAGAATTTTGTAAAAAGTATGTAAAGACCACCAAGTAGCTGCTTTGAAAATGTTATCAATTGTAGCCTCAGATGGCTGTCAGCAATATTCTTATGAAACAGAAAGAGCAGAAAGAGCTGGCAGATAGGCCGTTATCCAAACCATCCAGTAAGAACAGCAAAATTATAGGAATTCTACAAGAATGCCAGGAAAAGCAATGATCTATACACCAAGCAATAAAAGCTTTCTAGACATGAAAAATCCTAAAAGTCACAGGTTTACGACCTGGATTAGAGTTCCAATCACAGAATCTGAAAAACCCTATGCTTAAGAACTGTTTAAACTCCATGCCATCATTTTAGATCCATATGGAAAAACTGACCTTGAGACAGAGGTCTGGATGCAGAGGAAGTGGCCAAGGAGGACAACAGGACATCTGAACTAGATTTGCATGTCAGATCCTGTGAGGCCAAGCTGGAGTATTCAAGATTAACGTCAATTTATCTAGCTTTATCCTAAAAATCCCTCTGAAGCAAACTGAAATGACAAATGAGCTACTAGAGCCACAAACTCTGCCTGAGGGCCCCTGGACGCCCTAAATAGTCCTGGAAAGTTTGTTGTCTAAAGAGAAGCCATCAGATCTATCTATTGGAGAGGCCATCAGATCTATCTCTGGGAGACCCCTAAGATTCACAATCTGATTGAACACATCCTGGTGAAGAGACCATTCCCCAGGATGCAGAGACTAATGATTCCCAGTTCACGCCTGGAATATGAACTGCTTAGACTAGAAGTGAATTTGTTTCTGCCCATGAAAGAATTTGAGACACTTCCTTCATGGCTAGGCAACTGTGAGTTCCCCCCTGATGACTGACATAAGCCACTGCTGTGACATTTTCAGATTGAAAGCAGAGATGAGATTCCTTTTTTCAACAGAGACCATGTCTGAAGATCCTTGAAAATAGCACATTTCTAAAACATTTATTGGCAACCTCGCCTCCCAAAACCAATGTGTTCTCAGAGACCACCAAACCGATCCCCAAGCTGAAGTAATCACAGTCCAGGTAGGATGAGCAAAAAAAGCCACCTGATGATCCAGCCACAAAAATCAGAGACTGTGGTCCAAAAAAAATCTTTTGTTATAGCTGAGTATGATCCCTGCACCACCGACTAAGCATTCAAAGCTGAGAGGTCTAATGTGAAATCAAGCAAATGGAATTGCATCTGAAGCTGCAACAATGAGACCCAGTACTCTAATACATAGAATGACAAAGGGAGAAGAGAGGGACTGAAGGTTCAGACAGGCTGACAACAGTTTTTGCCTTCTCTTATCTGTTAGAGAAAGACTCATGGAGACAATCATTTTGAAAGCCAAGAAAAGTAACCCTTGCTTGAAGAACCAAAGAAAGTTGATCTTCCCACCATGCTGTTGAAGCAACAACAACAGTCTGTTGGTGAGATTCTGCCAAAAGGAAATATGGAGCTTGAACCAAGATATCGTCCAGGTATGGAAACACTGCAATACCCTGAGATCTGATTACAGACAATAGGGCACCCAGTACCCTTTGTGAAAATTATTGGAGCTGTGGCCAGACTAAATGGTAGAGTAACAAACTGAAAAGGTTTGTCTAGAAAAGCAAACCTCAGAATTTGGTAAATGTTCCCTGTGAATTTGAACATGAAGGGAAGCATTCTTTAAATCTATTGAGAACATAAACTGACCTTGCTGAACAAAAGGCAGAATGGTCTGAATAGTTTGCATTTTTAAAGCATTCAGATCCAGAACTGGTTTGAAAGTGGCTCCCTTCTATGGAACAATGAAGAGATTAGAATAAAATACCATACCCTGTTCTTGCAAAGGAACTGGAACAATCATTCCCATAGTTTCCAGATCTGAAACTTCCCCTGGGAAACTATATTCAGAATCCAAGGGTTTAGAACGGCCAAACTAAACCTCATGAAAAAGGCAAAACCTGCCCCCTACAATAAATCAAAAGAAAAGAAAAAGTAGCATCCCCATAGAACTCTTTAAAAATATATATTCATTAGATATGAGCAAAGTCTCACCCCACCACTGTAGGGACAAAATATTAAAACTTAGCTTTTACTTAGACTTTAAAACGTACAAACATACACTTATAAAACATCACTAACTAGATATAAAACAGAAAAAAATAGGCAGGTATGGTCAAATACAAATAAATCCTAATATAGCTGCTGGTTAAATACTATAAACCTCAGTCCAGTATAAAGTAGGTAATTATCCCCATTACTCTGTGTTACATGAATACAAAAAGATCCCTTTCTATGGTCTACCAGTGACTCATAAGCCTCTTATTGGGAGAATAATGGGATGGCGAACTGCTAAGCTCACGTGTAACTGCCAGGTCCATTATTTAAAAAAGCTGGGTATTCCCGTACTAGCCTGAAACAAAAACACAATTATTACACAAGAAACCATATAACCATTGACAAATCTTCAGTGCGAAAAATGTGTCAGGCACCTACAGGCAGGGTTTGGTCCTGATTAAGGATATCTGTATACCTCCACTAATTTGATAATATAGTGGAAATGGTCCCATCGACTTTTGGGACAGTTTACCACAGTTCAATATTAGAGGCAGGCTTACTTGTAAGGCATAAGAGCTGCCAACCCTTCAGAAATTGGAGGTTTGTTGAGAATTTTTACAACAGGAACCAAATCTGTGGAGCTCTCCTGTAAGGCATAAACAGAAGGAGCAGTAATACCCATAGAAGCAGTGTCAGGATGATCTGAATGCATAAACATAATTAAACATAAGCTGGAGGAGAAACCGCTTTTTTACAATAAACAGACTTAATAAAAGGTAGAAAGATGTTCAGGGGACTCTGTGTCAGGGTTTCACCCTGACTTCAATAGTTATTTGCTGCTTTTTATCTTGGATGTCATTTTAGACTTACCTGTCTTTTTTCCTTGCCTGTAGCTGAGTGTGTAACGCTGCTCACTACTCCCAGGCTCCCTCTTATGACCAGGTTGCAGTCTCAGAATGATGATGTCATCACTCCCTATTTAACGGAGTCAGTTCTATTTGCAATTGCGTTGTCTCTGATCTCTCTGTGAGTCCCTATGTTACTTACTCTGTGTATAAACTGGCTTGTTTGATGTCCCTTCTGGTTCCTGATCCCTGGCTAGTTCCTGACTTCTCTAAACTTCATGTTCCAGACCCCGGCTCATCTGACTACTTGCTTTGGTTTCTGAACTAGCTTGTCTGACTATCTGCTCTAGCTTTGACTCATGGCTTGTCATTTGGCTTTTGGACTCGTTATAATATTTGTTATTTTTTTAATAAAGATGTGATTAATTTTGCATTTTACATCTGTCTGGTTCCTTGTACCAGGACACGCTGCTTCTAAGGTAGATTTAGGGAGAGAATCAGAAAGTTCTATTATAGCATTGAACTACAATAGCATAAAATATAACTTAAAAAAGCTCTTGAGGGTATTCTCTGTTTCCGGAGGAGGAGCTCAGGTGTATGGTCACGTGAGACACCTGTTCTGGCTCACCTCTCCTGCAAGCTCAGTGGCGGGAACTCTGTGCCTAAACCCTTAGACCCTGGGCGGCTTGCATAGCCAGAATTATCGCTACCGGAATCCGTTTTGGTGCCACTTCATTGCACTAAGCTGCACGTAGCAGCCTTTAGAAGGACTTAATCTCTCCCATTAAACTCCAGCAGAGACTTAATCAAAAACTGCTATACCCGGGCAGAAAGCTGGGAAAAAGAAAAAAAAAGGACGACTTTCTGCCCGCTGTCCATACTTAATGCTGTTACTGCCCCAAACATCTCTCTCCTGACGGCTGTATATGCGGTAAGCACTACCAGCTCTAGGTGCAGAATGCCCCCACCTGCCTAGATATAAAGACGAGATGTGTCTAACGCCGGGAACCTCAGCCGTATGGGACCCCATCTCACTTTTGCCCCTCCAAACATCCTGCGGCAGCGGAGCTGAACTTAGCAGCTTAACCGGACACTGGTCTGTGGTGCAGCTCTCCCTTTGGCCCCTGCGGTCTTACCTGGCCCTGAAGTGGGAGTCTCTGGCCGCCTGGAGGACTACAAGCTGAATACTGCACACCGGGTACATCGAGTCGCAGCGTCCCTGATGACAAGAGAGTGAGAAGGCGCAGGGATTTCCCGAGCGCGCTGCTCCCCATTGGCCCGGACGTCCCCTCCCACCGGTGTTGCGTGAGGGGCCCGGGTCACGTCCATCTGCTGTGCTGCTAATCTTGTCCTGAGTCGCGGCGACCCTTCTTGCAGTCCCTCTGGATCTATCCTACCGGGCAGTACTCTCCAGGACTTCCTCAGCTATTTCTGCCTACCCAGTGCTCCCCCTCCCACCGGTGCTGCGTGTAGGGGGAGACTGGTTTCATAAGGAAATCTCCATGGACATCGCATATCTCTGACCAGGGGCCGGTAAAGTATTTAACTGACTTACATCTGTGTCCTCTCAGTTTTTTTTTTTTTTTTTTTAATCACAGCTTCTCTGCACAATAACTGTATACTACAAGCAAACTGCCATTAATACTCCTGCTTGAACTGTATTGGCTCTGTATCTTTTAAAACCTCCTTACTTAGGTCAATACCCCAAGGTCTGGCTGCTAGCATTCTCTATGACAAGACTTTGGGCAAAAAGTAAAGGAAAAAAAAAAAACCAAAGGGAAAATAACACTGAACTGCAAACTATCAAATATCTAATTTGGGACCTTACCATATCTGCTAAAAAGTGTACAAAACTTAGATATATGGACATATTGTGTATGATTCCCGTTACTTTTTGTGCTCTTTAAACACAAAAAAAAAAGAAATCACCTTGAGAAATGCACTATTGTAACTATATTGATATTGTACCTATAATGTTATATGAGTAATATAATTTTATTGTTTCTCTATCATAGCATAAGGTTATAGCTCTAGATCTTTTTATAATACCCTATGAGCAACACAACTGCACTGTTAGATTGTCATTACACAGGATCTTAAATGTATGTTGAATCGTGAGTCTTACTCAGTAGCACTGTTCTATTGTTACTAATAAAGGGGTCACAGCTATACCTATAAACAGGTAACTATCATACTAGTACTATATAGGCCTATAAAAAGTTGCCTGATCAATATATTAATAATTCTGCACTACTACCACATAGGGACATTGGTGCATATAACGTTATATAATCAAAACAATACTGCCTAGATAGGATCAGTACATCACTTTAAGACGACACTGTACTGTTTCCATTTCTGATTTTGTATGTCTTGTATATTATGAATGCATTTCTCTACGCTCCTCTCTTTAAAACTGTTCACAGTCTCCGGCATCACTAAGAGAACGAATAGCTATTATCTACTTTGGTTATCAATACAGTACTATTATCTATTATATCTCTGTTTATAAATCACAAAACTTCAAGATTTATTATAGAAATGTCACTGTTTAATTAACACTTTGATAATGTCTTCTATACTACCTGTGGGCTAGTAAAACTGAAAACCCTTGGTCTTCCCACCGGAACCTCTCTGTAACCGAAACTATAAAATCTAAACATACAGAAAACTAGACTACTTCTATAAGAAAACTACAACTATAGTATCTGTTAAAATAACTTAGTGCTGACTTCTAGAATTTAATTATCTAGAGACCTAATAACCTATACTGTCACTGCTTAGCAGATCAGAAACCCTTTATTCCATAAGGAAGAGATGAAGTGAGCATCTGTCTAAATCTCCTTACTCTCACATTAGAGAATTTTGCAATTGCCTGTTGTTGTTACAACATTAAGGACTGAGCACTCTTCAGAATCCTACTACTTGAAATCTCCATTAATCCCACATAATTGATCCCCTGCCAAAACCACAAACACTCTAGCCTCACCCGTACTAACACATCACCATTTACTTCGGTAATTAGATTAAACTTATCTTTTACAGAACCTCACATTAGCCACCTTAGAATAGCTTAAGCACACCACACCTTACTTTATTTACCCAATACTGTTGATCACAAATACCGCCTCTTAAAACACAACTTTCTTTTACTCTCCTCCACTCCACCGCGTCCTCACACTCTATCACTTCTCTGGATTAATCTCACATGGGAATATTCTATTTAATTCCCCCTGGTTTTCCTCCTTCACTCCTTTTGGAAGTGTTTTTTATTAACACTTTCCCCTTCACTATCACAAATAGACACGTGGCTTATGGATAAATTTGTATCTATTACATCTAAGACACCTTCTTCAAACATGGCAGCTAGACACAGGGACAGGAAATCTAAAAACACTCAGGATTCTATCATTGAGTCACAATCAACCTCAGCCCATACAATAGCTTTGCCGGAACCCTCTACTCTACAGAGTTTGGTTGCAAGTATTACAGAAGCTCTCACACCCAAATTTGATGTTCTTAGGGCAGAGATTAGACAGGACATTTCTTCACTCACCCAAGAGATTAGACAATTCTCCAACAGGCTGCAGGAAGTGGAGGGCACAGTTCTAAACTGGAAAGTCTGAGCAATAATACTCAAAAAATCTATGATAGGTTGGAGGATCTGGAAAATCGCTCCAGAAGAAATAACATTCTGATAATTGGTCTTCCAGAAGATAAACAATTTGATGATCTATGCTGTTTTATTTCAGACACACTCACAAAGGCCCTTAAAATTCCTCCAACCCATCACCCGATTCTGGTAGAGAGAGCCCATAGGTTAGGCACCCCTCGTTTAGATAACAAAAATGGCAATCATCCTAGACCGGTTATTGCAAGACTACTTAATTTTCAGGACAAAAATATGATATTGCAATACTTTCGGAAAAACCAGCCCATCCTCATAGAAAGCGCTAGGATTTTAATTTTTCAAGATTTCTCTGCACACACAGCTTCTAAGAGAAGAGAGCTGGCCCCAATTTGTACCAAGTTCACACAGAACGGTCACCATGCCACTATAATTTACCCTTCCAAACTCAGACTCGTAGTTAACAATACAACACATTTATTTGAGGATGCCCAATTGGCTGAAAATTTCTTTAAAACTCTGAACTCACAACCTCATTAAGAAATGATTTTGTTATACATTGAGAAGTTAGGCCCTGTGTTTAGGGAACCCCCTCAGGATAGGGTGGTTTTGTCTATTGTGTGTATGTATTCTTTTTTTCTTTTCTCCCCTTTTTTTTTTTTTTTCTCTCTCGACTTTCTCTCTCCCCTCCCCATGTAAATGACACAAGGGATAAATAAACTAAAAATAGTATCATGGAATGTGGGAGGCATCTCGACTCCCATTAAACGGAAGGCGATACTTACCCACCTGCGGAGGGCCCAAGCCGACATCGGTTTCTTACAAGAAACCCACTTAAATGCAGAAGAATCTCTAAAATTAAAGGCACAATGGGTCAAAGAAGTCCTTGCAGCACCAAGTGTTGGGAAAAAGAGAGGTGTGGCTATACTGATTGGAAAAAGGGCTAAGATGGAGTTATTGTACTCTGAGGCCGACTCCGGGGGGAGATACATTCTGGTAAAGCTGAAGATCGCCCAGGTAATTTATACACTATGTGATATATATGGACCAAATATTTCTGACCCAGAGTTCTGGAACTTAATCCAGTCAAAACTCTTATTAATAACTGAGGGACATTTGATCTTAGGAGGTGACTTCAATATGGCACCACAATGTCCCCTAGACAGACTCAGAAATAATGTCAAACAGTTAAAACCGAAAAAAGACAATTTAGATTCTAAAATATTCAATAAAATTAAGCATAACTTAGCATTACGTGACATCTGGAGAGTCCAGAACCCTGACGCCCAAGATTACACCTGCCTCTCAAAAGCTCATAAAACCCTCTCTAGGATTGACCTATTCCTAATTGATGAACATATAGCAATAACAAAAGTAAAAGCAGGAATAATGCCAATCCTCCTATCCGACTATGGACCCATTACTCTTGAACTTTGTCTTGATCAATCTAAAACTAAAATCTCACGATTTTTTTTTCCTTATCATCTAACTACAGATTTTAAATTCAAAAAATGGATGAGGGATAAGTTTATCGAATATGTTAATTTTAACAAAGATTACATACAGCGCCCAGACATATTCTGGGAGACTGCGAAAGCAGTGCTTAGAGGTGAAATTATCGCCTACTCTGCCACCTTATCCAAAAAGGTAAAGTCAAGAGAGAGGGAGATGAACAATTCCCTGATCAATTCATATAACTGTTTTCTACTAAAAAAAACTCCTTTAAACTGGGCGAAATATATTCGTGCCAAAAGCACTAGAGACACTTTCATAATGACCCAAGAAACCCATAGAGAACTTAGGTTTCAAGCCAAACTATATAGATTTGGCAATAAATCCGGAAAAATGCTAGCCAAACTAGTTAAAAATGAAGGAAAAAAACCATCAATAGAAAAATTGATCCACAATGGAAAACAGTTAACGAAGCCAGAAGAAATAGCGGGTATATTTATAGAATACTTCCGTGACATATACGCATGTAGAGGGTATGATGCTGTGAAAGCATCAGAGTTCTGGAGTAAAATCACCTACCCATCAGCCTCGGATGAAGAGATAGCCAGTCTTAATTCTCCCATTTTAAAAGAAGAAATAGAGAAAGTAATCTCCAACCTTTCCCTCAATAAAGCAGCAGGTCCGGATGGACTCCCAAATGAACTTTACAAAATCCTATCAGCTGAAATAACACCTTATTTGAGCAATCTCTTTAATGAGATGTATGTCAACGGCAAATCGGTCTCACCCTCCTTCTCCTCCTCACTTACGACCTTGATTTTAAAAGGAGGGAAGGACCCATCACAAAAAGAGTCATACAGACCTATTGCCCTCCTAAATTCTGATTATAAAATCATGACCTCTATCTTAGCGAATAGATTACAGAATATCTTAACAAAAATAATTCACACGGATCAAGCTGGTTTTCTTAATAACCGAAATTCCGCTGCAAATATTAGAGAACTTCTTGTCCCTCTGGACTATACTCAGAACCTTCCCTCCTCCGAGGTGGAGAGAGAGGGCACCCCTGATCTAGCTATTTTGCCAATCGACGCAGAAAAAGCGTTTGATTTGGTTATTTTTAACCACATAATAACATCTTTAACAAAATTTGGGATCAAAGGAAATTTCTCCAATTTTCTAGAAAATCTACACAAACAATCCCATACGAGATTGATAATAAATGATATAATTTCCTCCCCGATCACAATAGACAGGGGGACACGCCAGGGATGCCCTCTTTCTCCATTTCTTTTTGATATAGCTATTGAGCCCCTGGCAATTATGATAAGAGCATCTCTAGAAGGCATAAAAATTCGGAACTATGAAATAAAAGTGGGACTGTATGCAGATGATCTTTTAATCTACCTCTCCAATACAAAGCTTAACATACCAAAACTTCTTCAAATAACTGATCACTTCGGTCTATTTTCGGGATATAAAGTGAATAAAACAAAGTCTGAGATTCTTTGGCTGAGGAGAAATAATAGCTCCATTTTAAATACTCCATTTAGTGTGGTCTCTGAATCCTTTAAATATCTTGGGATCCACATACCAGTTGACTTAAGAGACCTATATAAACTTAACATATCGCCCATATTAACTAGCTTTAAGGAGAAACTAAAAGACTGGCAGTACCTGCCTTTATCCATATCTGGCCGATCAGAGTTATTCAAAATGATTCTTCTTCCTAAAATTCTCTATACTCTGCAGAACGTCCCGCTAATCTTGTTAGAGAAAGACATTCGCTTTTTCAACACCACACTTAGACAATTTATATGGCAAGGGAGAAGATCTAAGATATCCCTTGCCAAACTTACTGCACCAAGGGATTTTGGAGGCTTAGCAGTACCTAACATTAGATTTTATAATCTCAGCTTCTTAATACGTATAATCACGGACTGGATCTTTACTAAGAATTATATCCTTAACAATGAATTAGAACTCAATGTCTGTGAACCATACCTTCCATTAGCCATGATTCACTGCTTACCAAAGAAGCTCCCAGTAGAGATCAAGAAACTTAAAGGGACATTATACACTCATTTTTTCTTTGCATAAATGTTTTGTAGATAATCTATTTATATAGCCCATAAGGTTGTTTTTTTAAATAAATGTATAGTTTTGCTTATTTTTAAATAACATTGCTCTGATTTTCAGTCTCCTAACCAAGCCCCAAAGTTTTATGTGAATACTGTCAGCTACCTTCTCCAGCTTGCTCCTGTTTGTGTAAAGGATCTTTTCATATGCAAAAGAAGGGGGAGGGGGGGAGTGTCTTATTTGCCACTTGCAGTGGGCTTTCCAGCTACCTTTTCAACAGAGCCAAACTGACAGCTTCTAAATAAGTTTTCAAACAGTTTTATACTGGATTTTTATATCAGTATCTGTGCATCTTATTCTTTATAGTAGTGTCTATTACATGCAGTTATATGAAAATGAGTGTATACTGTCCCTTTAAAACTATATATAGGCGGAGCCTGGATGAGCATGGTGGCAGACATGTAAAGTGTGAGCTCCTGCTGTAGTTTCAAGAGAAAGTGGGATTATAATTCTCAAAAGCTTGCAGGTCTGTTATAGGACATTAAATACACTTTACAATAGCAGACAGCAACCAAAAATGTGATCACAAAACTGCAGATAAAGGAATTCAAGATGGAAAAAGATTTTACAAGCTGCAGGGAAACAAGAAAAAGGAGCTACTCAGAAATGGAGACAGAAAAATCATCTCAGCATCAACAATAACCTGATACATCTCCACTAGAAGTCTGGTAAGCCTATAAACAATATACATGCTTAAGGATGATGAGAATATAACAGTTATAAAACTTTATATAGCCATGTGGGAATAAACTAAGATGGCCACCAGACAGGACTCCTAGCTAGCTGCTGAATATCACACAATGCCTAACAATCTATTTTAAACAGTGCAAAGGGAAATCGATACACAAATAAACCAGGGAGGTTTTAGCACTACATATAGTGATACTTAAGACTGAGGGAAATAAATATTAAGATAAAGCAAGTGTGGAGAAGTCAGTTCATAATCTTAACACAGCAGAGAAATGAAACAGTGACAGTTTGCACTTCTCCCTCATAACTTTTCCCAAACTACAATATAAGCTAAAGGCAACAGAGATTACAACTGGTCTATGTATAAACTTTTTTAAATAAAGGAGAAAAAAAAAAAAAAGCTGCAGCATTTAAATTTTAATGAAGATACAGTTTGAGATAACAGCTGCATTTGCCCTCATTAACTAAAGACTTTAAAGGCTGCTTTCTGCATTGTTTGAACTCTGATGACTCTGCATTAACATACAAAAGCAAAGGCAGCACAGTTTCTCTAGCACTAGCAATCTTTATTGCAACATGGCAACTAAAAGACAAAATAAATTATCTACACCATGTAAATCTGCTGCAGCAAATCTTTTCTTCAAATCATCTAAAAGTGATAAAATAAAGGAAATGGAACCTAACACACAAGATGAGGAGTTAGAACATGAATTGGAACCTCAGCAACATGATGGTGACATTCCTGCTACTAAAGGGGACTTAAGGCACCTAGTCTCCAAAAAAGATATCAATGCAAACTTTAATAAGATGTGGGAAAAAATGGATTCATTTCAAAATACAATAATAAGCAGTCTTGCAGAAATTAAACAAGATATATTGGATCTTGGAACAAGAGTGGAAACACTAGAAGAAAAGGATGAATCCATAGAAGAAGATATCACTAACATTACACATCAACTGACAGATCAACAACAGGATATAGAAGATATTCTTGAAAAGATGGAAGACTTAGAAAATAGAAGCAGGAGGTGCAACATACGCCTAAAGGGTGTTCCAGAATCAATAACTGCAACAGAACTAAATGAGTATTTAAAACATCTATTTCATGCCATCACAGGGACATCTGAAGACGGAAAATTTCAAATGGAAAGAGCTCATAGAGCTCTTAGAGCAAAACCAAAGGAGGGGGAACCTCCAAGAGATATAATATCTAAATTATCCCGCTTTCAAGAAAAGGAGGAGATAATGGCGGCAGCTAGGAAGAATCCGACTTTTAAATTCAAAGGATCTGTAATACAATTCTACCAATACTTATGTCTCAGAACTTTACAGAAACGCTCAGCACTACGTCCCCTAACACAATTGCTACGGAAGCATCAAATAGCGTATCGATGGGGATTCCCCTTCGCGCTTCATATATTCCAAGATGGTAAAACAACCACAGTGAAAGTCAAAGAGGATATTTCAGAGGCCTGCCAACTTCTCAAATTAGAATGTCCAGAAATGCGGGAAAGTCAGCCAGACACCAGAAGAAGACCACGCGGACAACAACAAAGCATCTCTCAAACAGAGAAGTGGTCTAAAGTTCCAAAGAAGAAACAAAGACCCTGAATCATGGAGTAGACAGTGACCGAGGCTGGGATTTTTTTTTCTTTGCCTTCTTTTGGTGCATCCTTAGAAGAGCGCTACTCCCTGATCTCTTGGACTATACCCTGCATGTGTCCCTCATAATATTGGCAGAGGATACTGGATACAGATGAGTATATAAATGTCAATCTACAAAACTAACTTTGCTTGGGATATGTTGATGGACATAAAGATGTAAAATTTATGTTATATATAGTCATTGGTTACTTGTGATGGAGGATAAGCAGATTAAGTCCAACATTCACATAAGATCTGGGCAATATATTTGCCGTATGCCACTACAACCCGCTCCTTAGACCATATATATAATTCCCACTTTCAATAAATTTAAGCTGTTAGTAACTCTATATATTAAGAAACTACTATCCCGACATTATGGTTAGAACTATGCAAATATGCTACAGGGAAAAACAATGTTATAAGATTCAAATGTTTATTGTTGTTTGTTTTTTGTTTATTTCAATTTATTTTATGTACCGTCGAGCAGGTGAGACGAAAGTTTCTCCATCAGGAAAAGTTATACAGGAGAGCAGAGGATTTCATAACATTGCAAGTGGAGATATTGGTCAGCTACAGGTAGAGAAGGGGAGGGGAACTGACTCATGACTCCCAAGATAAGAATAATCTCACATAATGTAAGGGGGTTAAATACAGATAATAAAAGAAAAACAGCAATTACACAGTATCACAACCTAAATGCTAATATTATATTCTTGCAAGAAACCCATTTTACAAATAATCAAATACCCAAATATTGGAGTAGATATTTCACGCAACAATACCACTCCACGACTGACAAAAAAAAGAGAGGAGTGTCAATACTTATACATGATGCACTTAACTTTATCAAAGAAGAAGTGCTGACAGATAAAGAGGGCAGGTATCTTATAGTGAGAGGACGTATGCTAGACACCTCGCTTACACTTTGCAATATATACGCACCCAATGAACAACAGCACAACTTTTTTCACCACTTGTCACACCTACTGACACAATGGTCACAATCAAAAATCATATTAGCCGGAGACTTTAATATTAATCTGAAAACACACAAAGTAGATACGCCCCACAAACTCACTAATAAACAAACCAGACATAATTCCATCTCTAAAAATATTAAGAATATCTTAGAATCTCATAATGTGATAGATACCTGGGTAACGTTATATGGGCAGACGAATGACCATACTTACTACTCCCCAGCACACAAAATTTATACCAAATTAGATTATATATTTATTAGTCAGATTCTACTCCCCAGTTTACACAGCTCCACAATTCATGCATGTGTCTGGTCGGACCATTCTATTATCCAGATACAATTAGAGGGACTGGTCAATGTGGACAGACAAAGGTCATGGACTTATGATCCAAATTTATTGAAGAAATCTGAATTATATGACAAAATTATGCATAACTTGACAGAATACTGGAAGATAAACACAACCCCAGAAACCACCCCAACAATCACGTGGGCTGCTCACAAACCATTCATAAGAGGTTTATTGATAAAGGAAAAAGCTCTATACACAAAAAAAGTTAAGGCTCACATAGAGATACTCCAACAGGAAATAGAAACGCTTGAAATCCAACATAGAAGCACACTAACCTCAGATATTTTCAATAAACTTACACATAAGCGACAAACACTAGCTAAGATTTTAAATGAGAACTCCCTCAGAGCTATGCATAAGTTGAAGGCACATTACTTTATATATGCTAATAAGCCAGATAGATTTCTAGCTCACAAACTAAGGGAAAGGACGAAAAATCTAACTATACAACAACTACAAAAAGAAGACGGGACGCTAATATATCACCCTCAAGACATAACGGACTGCTTTGCACAATATTATGAATCTCTTTATGACGGGAAAAAAGTTCAACATACTACTCAGACAAAAACACTTAGACACCATTTTCTGCAAAAGGCTAAACTCCCGAAACTTAATGCTACAGACATGGAAGCCTTAAACACAGAAATAACAATAAACGAAATCGCCCTAGCAATAAAAGATCTTAAAATAGGCAAGGCGGCGGGTCCTGATGGGTTCTCAGGTGAATATTATAAAGTATTTAAAAAATGTCTGGTCCCCCACTTGCACAAATTCTGCAATGACATCATGCAGGGTACCCGTATCCCACAGGACATATTGCAGGCCAAAATAGTGGTTATACCCAAACCAGGAAGGAATCCCAAAAAATACCAAAACTATAGGCCGATCTCATTGATTAACCAAGATTTAAAAATTTTTACAAAAATTTTAGCAAATAGGCTCAAATTATATCTACCCTCATTGATACATCCCGACCAGGTAGGATTCATAAAAGAAAGGGAAGCCCCAGATAATGTGAGACGAACGGTGTCTCTGGTGGAGTACTTGGTGGGGACAAAAACGCCTTCTCTGCTCCTATCTCTGGATGCAGAGAAGGCGTTTGATAGGGTCGACTGGGAATATATGATTGAGACACTAACATTCATGGGTTTCAAAGGACAATTCATGACGGCTATTAAAAACCTGTATTCAGACCCAACAGCAACTATCAGAGCAACGGGCCATCAGTCTAGGCCAATTAAAATATTAAATGGGACACGTCAGGGCTGCCCGCTATCTCCTCTATTATTTGCACTAAGCATAGAACCTTTAGCGGCCTACATCAGGGGAGCAAAAGACATTACCGGAGTAAAAATTAACAAAGAAGAATATAAACTCACCTTATTTGCGGATGACATTTTGCTTACATTGACGAAACCTTTAAGATCACTCCCTCATCTATATCAAGTCATTGATGAATTTTCAAAAATCTCAGGCTTCAAAATAAATTCAGATAAGTGTGAGGCTATACCACTGACACTACCACTACATACTCGTAAGTTGATAGAAGCGAATTTTGACTTTAAGTGGGCTAAAAAATATATCAAATACTTGGGAGTTAACATAACAAACACACTAGAGGGACTCTATAAGGCAAACTATACTGAGATCTTTAAGACCGTAAGAAGGGATTTGGGTAGATGGAGGAGGGGGTGTTTCTCCTGGTATGGCAGATTATCGATTATAAAGATGAATATTCTACCGAGAATATTATATCTCTTCAGAGCATTACCAATCAAAGTACCGCAAAGAGAGCTAGCAGATCTCCAGATGGACCTAATTAGATTCCTACGAGGACCCAAAACAGCTAGAATAGCCTCCCAACTATTAAAACAACACAAACAGCTAGGGGGAGTGGGGGTGCCCAATTTGTTAGACTACTATCAGGCAGCTAGGTTGTCACAAATTACGCTGATAAGCAAAAACTGTCGAGAAATAACTTGGACTAGACTAGAGGCAGACTTAGCTGGGGTGAATGATCCAGCCACGATTGTTTGGAACACCTCAAACACTACAAACAAAACACTATACAAACTCAAGGTGACAGAGGAGTCCAAACATATGTGGAAATACCTCACATCTTCTCTAGGCCTCATACCCAAGGGTACTAAGATAATACCACTGGGTGCTATACTTCCTGCAGAATTTAAAATACTAATATGTAAGTGGGAAAATAAGGGCCTCTACAGAGTTGCAGACTTTTTAGATAAAACAGAATTTATGTTTACCTGATAAATTTCTTTCTCCAACGGTGTGTCCGGTCCACGGCGTCATCCTTACTTGTGGGGATATTCTCTTCCCCAACAGGAAATGGCAAAGAGCCCAGCAAAGCTGGTCACATGATCCCTCCTAGGCTCCGCCTACCCCAGTCATTCGACCGACGTTAAGGAGGAATATTTGCATAGGAGAAACCATATGGTACCGTGGTGACTGTAGTTAAAGAAAATAAAATATCAGACCTGATTAAAAAAACCAGGGCGGGCCGTGGGCCGGACACACCGTTGGAGAAAGAAATTTATCAGGTAAACATAAATTCTGTTTTCTCCAACATAGGTGTGTCCGGTCCACGGCGTCATCCTTACTTGTGGGAACCAATACCAAAGCTTTAGGACACGGATGAAGGGAGGGAGCAAATCAGGTCACCTAAATGGAAGGCACCACGACTTGCAAAACCTTTCTCCCAAAAATAGCCTCAGAAGAAGCAAAAGTATCAAACTTGTAAAATTTGGTAAAAGTGTGCAGTGAAGACCAAGTCGCTGCCCTACATATCTGATCAACAGAAGCCTCGTTCTTGAAGGCCCATGTGGAAGCCACAGCCCTAGTGGAATGAGCTGTGATTCTTTCGGGAGGCTGCCGTCCGGCAGTCTCGTAAGCCAATCTGATGATGCTTTTAATCCAAAAAGAGAGAGAGGTAGAAGTTGCTTTTTGACCTCTCCTTTTACCTGAATAAACAACAAACAAGGAAGATGTTTGTCTAAAATCCTTTGTAGCATCTAAATAGAATTTTAGAGCGCGAACAACATCCAAATTGTGCAACAAACGTTCCTTCTTTGAAACTGGTTTTGGACACAGAGAAGGTACGATAATCTCCTGGTTAATGTTTTTGTTAGAAACAACTTTTGGAAGAAAACCAGGTTTAGTACGTAAAACCACCTTATCTGCATGGAACACCAGATAAGGAGGAGAACACTGCAGAGCAGATAATTCTGAGACTCTTCTAGCAGAAGAAATCGCAACTAAAAACAAAACTTTCCAAGATAATAACTTAATATCAACGGAATGTAAGGGTTCAAACGGAACCCCCTGAAGAACTGAAAGAACTAAATTGAGACTCCAAGGAGGAGTCAAAGGTTTGTAAACAGGCTTGATTCTAACCAGAGCCTGAACAAAGGCTTGAACATCTGGCACAGCTGCCAGCTTTTTGTGAAGTAATACCGACAAGGCAGAAATCTGTCCCTTCAGGGAACTTGCAGATAATCCTTTTTCCAATCCTTCTTGAAGGAAGGATAGAATCCTAGGAATCTTAACCTTGTCCCAAGGGAATCCTTTAGATTCACACCAACAGATATATTTTTTCCAAATTTTGTGGTAAATCTTTCTAGTCACAGGCTTTCTGGCCTGAACAAGAGTATCGATAACAGAATCTGAGAATCCTCGCTTCGATAAAATCAAGCGTTCAATCTCCAAGCAGTCAGCTGGAGTGAAACCAGATTCGGATGTTCGAACGGACCCTGAACAAGAAGGTCTCGTCTCAAAGGTAGCTTCCAAGGTGGAGCCGATGACATATTCACCAGATCTGCAGACCAAGTCCTGCGTGGCCACGCAGGAGCTATCAAGATCACCGACGCCCTCTCCTGCTTGATCCTGGCTATCAGCCTGGGGATGAGAGGAAATGGCGGGAACACATAAGCTAGTTTGAAGGTCCAAGGTGCTACTAGTGCATCCACTAGAGCCGCCTTGGGATCCCTGGATCTGGCCCCGTAGCAAGGAACTTTGAAGTTCTGACGAGAGGCCATCAGATCCATGTCTGGAATGCCCCACAGGTGAGTGACTTGGGCAAAGATTTCCGGATGGAGTTCCCACTCCCCCGGATGCAATGTCTGCCGACTCAGAAAATCCGCTTCCCAATTTTCCACTCCTGGGATGTGGATAGCAGACAGGTGGCAGGAGTGAGACTCCGCCCAAAGAATAATTTTGGTTACTTCTTCCATCGCTAGGGAACTCCTTGTTCCCCCCTGATGGTTGATGTACGCAACAGTCGTCATGTTGTCTGATTGAAACCGTATGAACCTGGTCCTCGCAAGCTGGGGCCAGGCCTGGAGAGCATTGAATATCGCTCTCAGTTCCAGAATATTTATCGGTAGAAGAGATTCTTCCCGAGACCAAAGACCCTGAGCTTTCAGGGATCCCCAGACCGCGCCCCAGCCTATCAGACTGGCGTCGGTCGTGACAATGACCCACTCTGGTCTGTGGAACATCATCCCTTGAGACAGATTGTCCAGGGACAGCCACCAACGGAGTGAGTCTCTGGTTCTCTGATTTACTTGTATCTTCGGAGACAAGTCTGTATAGTCCCCATTCCACTGACTGAGCATGCACAGTTGTAATGGTCTTAGATGAATGCGCGCAAAAGGAACTATGTCCATCGCCGCCACCATCAACCCGATCACTTCCATGCACTGAGCTATGGAAGGAAGAGGAACGGAATGAAGTATCCGACAAGAGTCCAGAAGCTTTGTTTTTCTGGCCTCTGTTAGAAAGATCCTCATTTCTAAGGAGTCTATAATTGTTCCCAAGAAGGGAACCCTTGTTGACGGGGATAGAGAACTCTTTTCCACGTTCACTTTCCAGCCGTGAGATCTGAGAAAGGCCAGGACAATGTCCGTGTGAGCCTTTGCTTGAGGAAGGGACGACGCTTGAATCAGAATGTCGTCCAGGTAAGGTACTACTGCAATGCCCCTTGGTCTTAGCACCGCTAGAAGGGACCCTAGTACCTTTGTGAAAATCCTTGGAGCAGTGGCTAATCCGAAAGGAAGCGCCACGAACTGGTAATGTTTGTCCAGGAATGCAAACCTTAGGAACCGATGATGTTCCTTGTGGATAGGAATATGTAGATACGCATCCTTTAAATCCACCGTGGTCATGAATTGACCTTCCTGGATGGAAGGAAGGATAGTTCGAATGGTTTCCATCTTGAACGATGGGACCTTGAGAAATTTGTTTAAGATCTTGAGATCTAGGATTGGTCTGAACGTTCCCTCTTTTTTGGGAACTATGAACAGATTGGAGTAGAACCCCATCCCTTGTTCTCTTAATGGAACAGGATGAATCACTCCCATTTTTAACAGGTCTTCTACACAATGTAAGAACGCCTGTCTTTTTATGTGGTCTGAAGACAACTGCGACCTGTGGAACCTCCCCCTTGGGGGAAGTCCCTTGAATTCCAGAAGATAACCCTGGGAGACTATTTCTAGCGCCCAAGGATCCAGAACATCTCTTGCCCAAGCCTGAGCGAAGAGAGAGAGTCTGCCCCCCACCAGATCCGGTCCCGGATCGGGGGCCAATATTTCATGCTGTCTTGGTAGCAGTGGCAGGTTTCTTGGCCTGCTTTCCCTTGTTCCAGCCTTGCATTGGTCTCCAAGCTGGCTTGGCCTGAGAAGTATTACCCTCTTGCTTAGAGGACGTAGCACCTTGGGCTGGTCCGTTTTTACGAAAGGGACGAAAATTAGGTCTATTTTTTGCCTTGAAAGGCCGATCCTGAGGAAGGGCGTGGCCCTTACCCCCAGTGATATCAGAGATAATCTCTTTCAAGTCAGGACCAAACAACGTTTTCCCCTTGAAAGGAATGTTTAGTAGCTTGTTCTTGGAAGACGCATCAGCCGACCAAGATTTCAACCAAAGCGCTCTGCGCGCCACAATAGCAAACCCAGAGTTCTTAGCCGCTAACTTAGCCAATTGCAAAGAGGCGTCTAGAGTGAAAGAATTAGCCAATTTGAGAGCATTGATTCTGTCCATAATCTCCTCATAAGGAGGAGAGTCACTATCGAGCACCTTAAGCAGTTCATCAAACCAGAAATATGCGGCAGTAGTGACAGGGACAATGCATGAAATGGGTTGTAGAAGGTAACCCTGCTGAACAAACATCTTTTTAAGCAAACCTTCTAATTTTTTATCCATAGGATCTTTGAAAGCACAACTATCCTCTATGGGAATAGTGGTGCGTTTGTTTAAAGTAGAAACCGCTCCCTCGACCTTGGGGACTGACTGCCATAAGTCCTTTCTGGGGTCGACCATAGGAAACAATTTTTTAAATATGGGGGGAGGGACGAAAGGAATACCGGGCCTTTCCCATTCTTTATTAACAATGTCCGCCACCCGCTTGGGTATAGGAAAAGCTTCTGGGAGCCCCGGCACCTCTAGGAACTTGTCCATTTTACATAGTTTCTCTGGGATGACTAAATTTTCACAATCATCCAGAGTGGATAATACCTCCTTAAGCAAAATGCGGAGATGTTCCAATTTAAATTTAAATGTAATCACATCAGATTCAGCCTGCTGAGAAATGTTCCCTAAATCAGTAATTTCTCCCTCAGACAAAACCTCCCTGGCCCCCTCAGATTGGGTTAGGGGCCTTTCAGAGATATTAATATCAGCGTCGTCATGCTCTTCAGTAACTAAAACAGAGCAGCCACGCTTACGCTGACAAGGGTTCATTTTGGCTAAAATGTTTTTGACAGAATTATCCATTACAGCCGTTAATTGTTGCATAGTAAGGAGTATTGGCGCGCTAGATGTACTAGGGGCCTCCTGAGTGGGCAAGACTCGTGTAGACGAAGGAGGGAATGATGCAGTACCATGCTTACTCCCCTCACTTGAGGAATCATCTTGGGCATCATTGTCATTATCACATAAATCACATTTATTTAAATGAATAGGAATTCTGGCTTCCCCACATTCAGAACACAGTCTATCTGGTAGTTCAGGCATGTTAAACAGGCATAAACTTGATCAGAAAGTACAAAAAACGTTTTAAAATAAAACCGTTACTGTCACTTTAAATTTTAAACTGAACACACTTTATTACTGCAATTGCGAAAAAACATGAAGGAATTGTTCAAAATTCACCAAATTTTCACCACAGCGTCTTAAAGCCTTGAGAATATTGCACACCAATTTTGGAAGCTTTAACCCTTAAAATAACGGAACCGGAGCCGTTTTAAGCTTTAAACCCCTTTACAGTCCCTGGTATCTGCTTTGCTGAGACCCAACCAAACCCAAAGGGGAATACGATACCAAATGACGCCTTCAGAAGTCTTTTATAAGTATCAGAGCTCCTCTCACATGCGACTGCATGCCATGCCTCTCAAAAACAAGTGCGCAACACCGGCGCGAAAATGAGACTCTGCCTATGCTTTGGGAAAGCCCCTAAAGAATAAGGTGTCTAAAACAGTGCCTGCCGATATTATTATATCAAAATACCCAGATAAAATGATTCCTCAAGGCTAAATATGTGTTAATAATCAATCGATTTAGCCCAGAAAAAATCTACAGTTTAAATAAGCCCTTGTGAAGCCCTTATTTACAATCGTAATAAACATGGCTTACCGGATCCCATAGGGAAAATGACAGCTTCCAGCATTACATCGTCTTGTTAGAATGTGTCATACCTCAAGCAGCAAGGGACTGCAAACTGTTCCCCCAACTGAAGTTAATTGCTCTCAACAGTCCTGTGTGGAACAGCCATGGATTTTAGTTACGGTTGCTAAAATCATTTTCCTCATACAAACAGAATTCTTCATCTCTTTTCTGTTTCTGAGTAAATAGTACGTACCAGCACTATTTGAAAATAACAAACTCTTGATTGAATAATGAAAAACTACAGTTAAACACTAAAAAACTCTAAGCCATCTCCGTGGAGATGTTGCCTGTACAACGGCAAAGAGAATGACTGGGGTAGGCGGAGCCTAGGAGGGATCATGTGACCAGCTTTGCTGGGCTCTTTGCCATTTCCTGTTGGGGAAGAGAATATCCCCACAAGTAAGGATGACGCCGTGGACCGGACACACCTATGTTGGAGAAAGGTAAAATGCTCACATACACCCAACTGAAAGATAAACTTCAGCCGGACACCTTACATTGGTTCCTATATCTTCAGATATCCACCACAATATACAAATACAGACAAAACAAACCACTAAACCCATACACTACAACAGAACGCATTATTGCAACCCCAGGTAGAAATAAAAAACTAATATCACAACTGTACTTGGCAATACAAGATGCAAAAAAAGGCTCCAAATTGCCGCTTCATGAGAATTGGGAAAGAGACTTAGGTGAAACATATGATGATGACAGATGGACACAAATACTTTCTAGGATTAGCAAGGGACTGATATGCGCAGACCTTATCGAAAATTCTATTAAAACATCTTACAGGTGGTATCTTACACCCATAAGAACTGCACATTATACATTGCAGAAAAGTAGACTCTGTTACAGAGGCTGTGCAGAAATTGGAAATTATATGCATATGTGGTGGGAATGTGGGGAGATTAAACAAATTTGGAACAAACTTTCTAAATTGATAAGTATCCTATTAGATAAATCTATGATGCTAACGGCGGCGCAGGCCCTCTTGCATGTTTCAGATGAATCCTTAAACTTAGCTACCAATATATTCATAAATATACTTTGTACAACCACGAGGATATGTATAGCCAAACACTGGAGAACAGGTTCACCAACGTGGTCAGAAGTGATTAACAGGTTAGATAATATATATGCTATGTCAGAATCTGCCTCTTGGTTGCAGGATACAACAACACATTTCCAAAAGATTTGGGTCCACTGGATCATGAACAGAGATAGAAGAGAGATAAGGGAAATTTAAGTCTTTCAAGAGTTATAACACGATAGGGGATCTCTCCTAAACTTATTGCCACTAAGTCTTTTATGGGGAACTTATATACATCTTAGATACAATTTGATGGTTCTCTCTCTGCTCGACGGGAAAGGTTATACAGTTATGAGTTTATTGTTTTACAGTTTCAAAAGTTTATGTTTAATGTTTATAATTATTAAAATAAAAGGAAAACACATTAGAAAAGGGAGGGGAAGGAAGACTATAGATAATTTCGTTCCTACTTCAGGAAAATAAACAGGACCTCATATATTTCCTATGCCTGAAGGCAACTTCAGTAGGTGGGAGCTTTTCCTAGGACTCTATGGACTTTCAGAGATTTCAGTAATGATGGAGATACATTGGGAAAGCCGGATGGATATACTAATTGCTGAGAGAAGTTGTTTCATCCTACAACTCTTTTTCATGTTGTTTGAGACAGATATATGGAATTATAAAACTTTATCGAACATGATAAGAGGTCCTGAGACTGTAACAATGAATATAAATATGTTTATCTGAACTAGGGGCATGATGTATTAGATATGTCTCTTGTCTTCCTTTTTGACAATAAAGATTATTTCAACTAAAACTATATATAATCCCATCAAGGCTTGGTGGAAAGTAACCAAAGTCCTGGCAATAAATACTACGGTTTCAAATTATTTTCCCCTGACAGGGAATCCACAGTTCCAAGCAGGTATAAATTCAACAGTCTTTAATCGATGGCATAATAACGGCCTTGACAGGATATCTCAACTAATAGACAGCGATAGAAAATGTACCAAGACTTTTGAAGAACTGAAGAATGAATTAAATCTTCTCAATAAAGATTTTTTTGCATACCTGCAAATAAGACATTGTATCGCTGAATTAACTAAAGAGGCAGGCTGGTCTTGGGCGCTAGGTAAGCTGGAAAGCTGGTTAACTTTAACTAAAAATGGCTATATATCCATTACCCCGTGTTATCGTATACTTAGTGCTAGTCAAGGCGCCCCTACTCTGGACAAGATGGCAGCGGTATGGTCCTCTCTAATACCCCAGAGTAACATAGAACCAAAAACTCTTCAGCTATCAATTAACAAAGTAGCATCGACCACCTTATCAGCCACTTGGCGAGAGGCGCATCTTAAGCTCCTTCACGGGGCCTATTTCACCCCGGAGAAAGGCCTCAGAGTGTATAATCAACAATTTAATAAATGTCCAAAATGCTCTTATCCTGCGGCAGACCTGATACATATGTTTTGGCAATGTCCTAAAATTAGAAGGTTTTGGAATAAGTTAGAATACTGGCTTAAAACTGCCTTGAAAACCGAGACAGTTACTCTATCACTATATCGAATCATATTATGCTTAAATATAGAAAATAGTTATCAGAGGAACGAAAAGTTAGTAAATCTCTCTATCTTAGCATCTAGATATTTGATATGCAAAAAATGGAAAATGAGAACATTGCCGACTATTACCGAAGTCAAGAATTACCTAAAAAAACAGAACAGAAAGACACAAACATTGACAAGGAATCAGATATAAAAAATTTCTTTATTAAATGGGCAGCCTTTATAAAAACATTTCATGAGAGGGAAATTGATTATTTGATTTTCCCATTTAAAAATTCAGAAATAATCCTTCTTGGTATTTGGTAATGGGAGGGGGTGGGTAGAGAGCAACCGATACTTTCCCTTTTTTTTTTTTTTTCCTTTTCCTTTTTTTTTTTTTCTGTTTTGTGTTGTTTTGATTTGTTTTTTCTTGCTTTGTTTTGTTTTGTTCTGGTTTGTCTGCTCGTTGGTTATGTAATGTTGTCATGTGTTGCACTACAGTGGCTTGTCTTATTCAATGGTTCTTGTTATCTTAGTCGTGGTATGGACCTCGAGTACTAACTTGATGGAAATCTGGAGCCAGACAAGGCTCAAATCGTATAAACAGAATGAACGGGGAAAATCCACGAATAAACACAAAACATTTCGTAGAGAGATTACAAATCTTTAGATATGATGTATAAACCGTAATAGGACCCAGTTATATATGCTGACAGAGACTATTAATTAGTGTAAATACACGTTCGCATATACCATACATATATGAATATTTTTTTGTTTTGTTGTTTTTTTTTTTTATATATGTATGTGACGTCATGAAGGTCATGACGACTGAGAGAATTGGTTTAAAGGTTCAAAAAAAGGGAAAAAAAAACAGCAGAGTATATAACTTAATTTTGTGAAATATTGACAACCTTGTTAATTATCTCTTATCTCTGACTTTATGTTATCTCTATTTTTCTGTACGGGCCCTGCGTGGCGCAAGACATGTTTTTTTATTTTGTCTTTTCTCTGTATGCATTGCTGGTTATAAATAAAATAAAAAATAAAAATAAAAAAGCTCTTGATGAAGGGGGAAAAAAAACCTTGCCACCACTTAAAAAAGCTATATAAAAACATACAAATTCAAAGCACACTAAGACGAACTGAAAAATAATGCAGGGGACAAGAATCTCCACATCCGAAGCCTGGATAACGCTCAGCTGAATGGGAACATGCGCGCAAAATGTAAACCGCTATAAGAATGTTGTGCTAAATTAGACGTACGCGTACCAGAGGCATACGTTCTCTATCCTGATGCGTTAAAACTCCAGAATGCACGCAAAGGAAGGGGGGGGAAGTGTGCAATCCCAAGGGCTCATGACTGCCAATGATGCACATAGACCTGTCGGCTGACAAGCAGTAAAAAAAATCAAACTAAGCATGCCCAAAATCCGATGCGTGCAAAACAAACTGACAAAAGGGTCATAATATATAGATTCTGTCCCAAGGACTGTATATATAAATCAATATAGAACTACAAATACCCACATAAAGACAAAGAGTGTCATATATATAAAAATATGACACTTACCAACAGACATCATCTACCAGTAGAATACCAAACCAGTACTGAAATTGATCAGCAGAGGTTATGGAATAGGAGTAGTGATGCACCGAAATGGAAATTCTTGACCGAAACCAAACCCAAAAATTCAGGATGCACTTGGCCGAAAACCGAAACCAAAAATGTATTTTTTCAAATTATTTTCAAACATTTTTTTTGTAGTATTTTTTTTGCATAATTACACTATTTAATGAATTAATCTGAAAAAACAAATAAAAACAAAAGCCCACACTTTTATTGAAAGTAACACACTAAAATTGGACAAAAATATCTTAAAACAATAATATACTACATAATTTTACCAAGAAAAAAAAAAAACAGGCAAAAAATGCCATTTTCGGCCAAAATGTTTTTGCGACCAAAATTTAAGTGCATCCCTACTTAAAATAATATTAAATATCAATATACTGTATTATTCTTTATGTAGTTCTATGTAACAGAATCAGATTTAACAGGGTTTTTTTTTTTTTACCAATTATCCAAATAAAGTATAGTCATAGAAAACTCATTTATATGCAAAACAGTAAGTCAAGTAATTAACTTAAACAGCAGCTCTAGGCTAGCACAATAATTTTACCGAAAATAACAGGCAAAATAACAGAAAACCGAAATAGCCAAGCATGCCAATGTCGGTGCATCCCTAAATAGGAATATATAATAGACCATAGGAGGAGGCAAAAGATAAGTCCCTGCAACAAAATATGGAAGGTCTGTGAAAATGTTCCCAAAAATTTCCCATGAAGTGAAAAAAAAAATCATAAACCATACCCCATATACAACCTTTGACAAGAATTGTACAATGAGGGGAAACCAGGCCTCAATATAGGACTTAAAACCCCTCTCTCTGAATTATCAAATTCACATCTTCATTCTTCCTCATCCTCCAGGGACGGCAACGTAAAGACTGGGGTATGTGGGAGGTTTTTATAGAGCTCTTGGGGTTTGGAAATCTTTGCCTCATCCTAGTGGTTGGGTAAGAGTAATTTCCAAGAGTAAAGGATTGTGGACTCTCACCAGCTATATAAAAAATAAGCCACCATCCATACCCCATATACATCCATCTGACAAGCACTATACTTTGAGGGAAAACCGGGCCTCAATATAGGACTGAAACTCTCAGTAAAATCAATTTTTGTTTGTTTTTATATTTTTGGTATACAGGGAGTGCAGAATTATTAGGCAAGTTGTATTTTTGAGGATTAATTTTATTATTGAACAACAACCATGTTCTCAATGAACCCAAAAAACTAATTAATATCAAAGCTGAATAGTTTTGGAAGTAGTTTTAAGTTTGTTTTTAGTTATAGCTATTTTAGGGGGATATCTGTGTGTGCAGGTGACTATTACTGTGCATAATTATTAGGCAACTTAACAAAAAACAAATATATACCCATTTCAATTATTTATTTTTACCAGTGAAACCAATATAACATCTCAACATTCACAAATATACATTTCTAACATTCAAAAACAAAACAAATCAGTGACCAATATAGCCACCTTTCTTTGCAAGGACACTCAAAAGCCTGCCATCCATGGATTCTGTCAGTGTTTTGATCTGTTCACCATCAACATTGCGCGCAGCAGCAACCACAGCCTCCCAGACACTGTTCAGAGAGGTGTACTGTTTTCCCTCCTTGTAAATCTAACATTTGATGATGGACCACAGGTTCTCAATGGGGTTCAGATCAGCTGAACAAGGAGGCCATGTCATTAGATTTTCTTCTTTTATACCCTTTCTTGCCAGCCACGCTGTGGAGTACTTGGACGCGTGTGATGGAGCATTGTCCTGCATGAAAATCATGTTTTTCTTGAAGGATGCAGACTTCTTCCTGTACCACTGCTTCAAGAAGGTGTCTTCCAGAAACTGGCAGTAGGACTGGGAGTTGAGCTTGACTCCATCCTCAACCCGAAAAGGCCCCACAAGCTCATCTTTGATGATACCAGCCCAATCCAGTACTCCACCTCCACCTTGCTGGCGTCTGAGTCGGACTGGAGCTCTCTGCCCTTTACCAATCCAGCCACGGGCCCATCCATCTGGCCCATCAAGACTCACTCTCATTTCATCAGTCCATAAAACCTTAGAAAAATCAGTCTTGAGATATTTCTTGGCCCAGTCTTGACGTTTCAGCTTGTGTGTCTTGTTCAGTGGTGGTCGTCTTTCAGCCTTTCTTACCTTGGCCATGTCTCTGAGTATTGCACACCTTGTGCTTTTGGGCACTCCAGTGATGTTGCAGCTCTGAAATATGGCCAAACTGGTGGCAAGTGGCATCTTGGCAGCTGCACGCTTGACTTTTCTCAGTTCATGGGCAGTTATTTTGCGCCTTGGTTTTTCCACACGCTTCTTGCGACCCTGTTGACTATTTTGAATGAAACGCTTGATTGTTCGATGATCACGCTTCAGAAGCTTTGCAATTTTAAGAGTGCTGCATCCCTCTGCAAGATATCTCACTATTTTTTACTTTTCTGAGCCTGTCAAGTCCTTCTTTTGACCCATTTTGCCAAAGGAAAGGAAGTTGCCTAATAATTATGCACACCTGATATAGGGTGTTGATGTCATTAGACCACACCCCTTCTCATTACAGAGATGCACATCACCTAATATGCTTAATTGGTAGTAGGCTTTCGAGCCTATACAGCTTGGAGTAAGACAACATGCATAAAGAGGATGATGTGGTCAAAATACTCATTTGCCTAATAATTCTGCACTCCCTGTATAAATGGCATTTGGTATAAAAAGATTAATGTACGCCCAAATGGAACCAGTTAAACTTCATAGAAATACACAAACAATTCTAATTTATACATTGCACATGCTTTTGTCCTAAAACACAATTTGCTCGATCGAAGTTGTAATTTGATGACCGTGTTACAAGAGCTTGAATTAACTTCTGATTAGTAGATGGATATGCTCTGAGATTGCACCATTTAAAATGAGAAACAAAACACCTGCAGATTGAAAAATGCATTTTACATGGATTACATGCTCATTTAACTACATAATGATTTTCTTTTCTCTCACTTATAGTACCAAAAAACAACAACCTAAAAACAGCTTACTTAACAGTTTCATATCTTCCAAGAAATAAAAAGGCAATTAAAAGACAGACTGCTTGTTCTATAAATATTTGAGATTGGCATCCATTTCAAATCATATTGACCTTGAGAAATTATTTCAATGGCTAAAATTAGTAGCTATTTCATATATTCTGGCTTTTTTTAGGGATGCACCGAAATTTCGGCCGCAGAAAGTTTCGGCCGAAAATGGCATTTTTGGTTATTTCGGTTTTCTTTTTTTTTCCTTTTATTTTCGGTAAAATTATTGTGTAGAATATTTCAAATTTGATGCCAACTTAGAGCTGCTTGAGTTCATTACTTGACTTACTGTTTTGCATATAATTCTAGTTTTCTAGGACTATACTTTATTTTGATAATTGGTAAAAAAAATGGTTACATCTGATTCAGTTACAAAGAAATAAATAAAGAATAATACTAGCGATGCACCAAAATTTGGGCTGCCAAAAATGTGCAATTCCAATTTCTGCCCAAAGAGGACTAAAATGGCAAAAAAACATAATTTATGTAAGAACTTACCTGATAAATTCATTTCTTTCATATTAGCAAGAGTCCATGAGCTAGTGACGTATGGGATATACATTCCTACCAGGAGGGGCAAAGTTTCCCAAACCTCAAAATGCCTATAAATACACCCCTCACCACACCCACAATTCAGTTTAACGAATAGCCAAGAAGTGGGGTGATAAAAAGTGCGAAAGCATATAAAATAAGTAATTGGAATAATTGTGCTTTATACAAAATCATAACCACCACAAAAAAAGGGCGGGCCTCATGGACTCTTGCTAATATGAAAGAAATGAATTTATCAGGTAAGTTCTTACATAAATTATGTTTTCTTTCATGTAATTAGCAAGAGTCCATGAGCTAGTGACGTATGGGATAATGATTACCCAAGATGTGGATCTTTCCACACAAGAGTCACTAGAGAGGGAGGGATAAAATAAAGACAGCCAATTCCTGCTGAAAATAATCCACACCCAAAATAAAGTTTAATGAAAAACATAAGCAGAAGATTCAAACTGAAACCGCTGCCTGAAGTACTTTTCTACCAAAAACTGCTTCAGAAGAAGAAAATACATCAAAATGGTAGAATTTAGTAAAAGTATGCACAGAGGACCAAGTTGCTGCTTTGCAAATCTGATCAACCGAAGCTTCATTCCTAAACGCCCAGGAAGTAGAAACTGACCTAGTAGAATGAGCTGTAATCCTCTGAGGCGGAGTTTTACCCGACTCAACATAGGCAAGATGAATTAAAGATTTCAACCAAGATGCCAAAGAAATGGCAGAAGCTTTCTGGCCTTTTCTAGCACCGGAAAAAATAACAAATAGACTAGAAGTCTTACGGAAAGACTTAGTGGCTTCAACATAATATTTCAAAGCTCTAACAACATCCAAAGAATGCAACGATTTCTCCTTAGAATTCTTAGGATTAGGACATAATGAAGGAACCACAATTTCTCTACTAATGTTGTTGGAATTCACAACTTTAGGTAAAAATTCAAAAGAAGTTCGCAACACCGCCTTATCCTGATGAAAAATCAGAAAAGGAGACTCACAAGAAAGAGCAGATAATTCAGAGACTCTTCTGGCAGAAGAGATGGCCAAAAGGAACAAAACTTTCCAAGAAAGTAATTTAATGTCCAATGAATGCATAGGTTCAAATGGAGGAGCTTGAAGAGCCCCCAGAACCAAATTCAAACTCCAAGGAGGAGAAATTGACTTAATGACAGGCTTTATACGAACCAAAGCTTGTACAAAACAATGAATATCAGGAAGAATAGCAATTTTTCTGTGAAAAAGAACAGAAAGAGCAGAGATTTGTCCTTTCAAGGAACTTGCGGACAA
Organism: Bombina bombina; assembly: GCF_027579735.1. Lineage (NCBI taxonomy): Eukaryota > Metazoa > Chordata > Amphibia > Anura > Bombinatoridae > Bombina > Bombina bombina. Next base: position 99,542,902 of record NC_069508.1, read on the forward strand.
ACCCTTATCTAAACCATCCTGAAGAAACTGTAATATTCTCGGTATTCTAAAAGAATGCCAAGAAAAATGATGAGAAAGACACCAAGAAATATAAGTCTTCCAGACTCTATAATATATCTCTCTAGATACAGATTTACGAGCCTGTAACATAGTATTAATCACAGAGTCAGAGAAACCTCTTTGACCAAGAATCAAGCGTTCAATCTCCATACCTTTAAATTTAAGGATTTCAGATCCTGATGGAAAAAAGGACCTTGAGACAGAAGGTCTGGTCTTAACGGAAGAGTCCACGGTTGGCAAGAGGCCATCCGGACAAGATCCGCATACCAAAACCTGTGAGGCCATGCCGGAGCTACCAGCAGAACAAACGAGCATTCCTTCAGAATCTTGGAGATTACTCTTGGAAGAAGAACTAGAGGCGGAAAGATATAGGCAGGATGATACTTCCAAGGAAGTGATAATGCATCCACTGCCTCCGCATGAGGATCCCGGGATCTGGACAGATACCTGGGAAGTTTCTTGTTTAGATGAGACGCCATCAGATCTATTTCTGGAAGTTCCCACATTTGAACAATCTGAAGAAATACCTCTGGGTGAAGAGACCATTCGCCCGGATGCAACGTTTGGCGACTGAGATAATCCGCTTCCCAATTGTCTATACCTGGGATATGAACCGCAGAGATTAGACAGGAGCTGGATTCCGCCCAAACCAAAATTCGAGATACTTCTTTCATAGCCAGAGGACTGTGGGTCCCTCCTTGATGATTGATGTATGCCACAGATGTGACATTGTCTGTCTGAAAACAAATGAACGATTCTCTCTTCAGAAGAGGCCAAAACTGAAGAGCTCTGAAAATTGCACGGAGTTCCAAAATATTGATCGGTAATCTCACCTCCTGAGATTCCCAAACTCCTTGTGCCGTCAGAGATCCCCACACAGCTCCCCAACCTGTGAGACTTGCATCTGTTTAAATTACAGTCCAGGTCGGAAGAACAAAAGAAGCCCCCTGAATTAAACGATGGTGATCTGTCCACCACGTTAGAGAGTGTCGAACAATCGGTTTTAAAGATATTAATTGAGATATCTTTGTGTAATCCTTGCACCATTGATTCAGCATACAGAGCTGAAGAGGTCGCATGTGAAAACGAGCAAAGGGGATCGCGTCCGATGCAGCAGTCATAAGACCTAGAATTTCCATGCATAAGGCTACCGAAGGGAATGATTGTGACTGAAGGTTTCGACAAGCTGCAATCAATTTTAGACGTCTCTTGTCTGTTAAAGACAGAGTCATGGACACTGAATCTATCTGGAAACCCAGAAAGGTTACCCTTGTCTGAGGAATCAAAGAACTTTTTGGTAAATTGATCCTCCAACCATGATCTTGAAGAAACAACACAAGTCGATTCGTATGAGATTCTGCTAAATGTAAAGACTGAGCAAGTACCAAGATATCGTCCAAATAAGGAAAAACTACAATACCCTGTTCTCTGATTACAGACAGAAGGGCACCGAGAACCTTTGAAAAAATTCTTGGAGCTGTAGCTAGGCCAAACGGTAGAGCCACAAACTGGTAATGCTTGTCCAGAAAAGAGAATCTCAGGAACTGATAATGATCTGGATGAATCGGAATATGCAGATATGCATCCTGTAAATCTATTGTGGACATATAATTCCCTTGCTGAACAAAAGGCAAGATAGTCCTTACAGTTACCATCTTGAACGTTGGTATCCTTACATAATGATTCAATATTTTTAGATCCAGAACTGGTCTGAAGGAATTCTCCTTCTTTGGTACAATGAAGAGATTTGAATAAAACACCATCCCCTGTTCCGGAACTGGAACTGGCATAATTACTCCAGCCAACTCTAGATCTGAAACACAATTCAGAAATGCTTGAGCTTTCACTGGATTTACTGGGACACGGGAAAGAAAAAATCTCTTTGCAGGAGGTCTCATCTTGAAACCAATTCTGTACCCTTCTGAAACAATGTTCTGAATCCAAAGATTGTGAACAGAATTGATCCAAATTTCTTTGAAAAAACGTAACCTGCCCCCTACCAGCTGAGCTGGAATGAGGGCCGCACCTTCATGTGGACTTAGAAGCAGGCTTTGCCTTTCTAACAGGCTTGGATTTATTCCAGACTGGAGATGGTTTCCAAACTGAAACTGCTCCTGAGGATGAAGGATCAGGCTTTTGTTCTTTGTTGAAACGAAAGGAACGAAAACGATTATTAGCCCTGTTTTTACCTTTAGATTTTTTATCCTGTGGTAAAAAAGTTCCTTTCCCACCAGTAACAGTTGAGATAATAGAATCCAACTGAGAACCAAATAATTTGTTACCCTGGAAAGAAATGGAAAGTAGAGTTGATTTAGAAGCCATATCAACATTCCAAGTCTTAAGCCATAAAGCTCTTCTAGCTAAAATAGCTAGAGACATAAACCTGACATCAACTCTGATAATATCAAAAATGGCATCACAGATAAAATTATTAGCATGCTGAAGAAGAAGAATAATATCATGAGAATCATGATTTGTTACTTGTTGCGCTAAAGTTTCCAACCAAAAAGTTGAAGCTGCAGCAACATCAGCCAATGATATAGCAGGTCTAAGAAGATTACCTGAACACAGATAAGCTTTTCTTAGAAAGGATTCAATTTTCCTATCTAAAGGATCTTTAAACGAAGTACCATCTGACGTAGGAATGGTAGTACGTTTAGCAAGGGTAGAGATAGCCCCATCAACTTTAGGGATTTTGTCCCAAAATTCTAACCTGTCAGACGGTACAGGATATAATTGCTTAAAACGTTTAGAAGGAGTAAATGAATTACCCAATTTATCCCATTCTTTGGAAATTACTGCAGAAATAGCATTAGGAACAGGAAAAACTTCTGGAATAACCACAGGAGATTTAAATACCTTATCTAAACGTTTAGAATTAGTATCAAGAGGACCAGAATCCTCTATTTCTAAAGCAATTAATACTTCTTTAAGTAAAGAACGAATAAATTCCATTTTAAATAAATATGAAGATTTATCAGCATCAATCTCTGAAACAGAATCCTCTGAACCAGAAGAGTCATCAGAATCAGAATGATGATGTTCATTTAAAAATTCATCTGTAGGGAGAGAAGTTTTAAAAGATTTTTTACGTTTACTAGAAGGAGAAATAACAGACATAGCCTTCTTGATGGATTCAGAAACAAAATCTCTTATGTTATCAGGAACATTCTGCACCTTAGATGTTGAAGGAACTGCAACAGACAATGGTACTTTACTAAAGGAAATATTATCTGCATTAACAAGTTTGTCATGACAATTAATACAAACAACAGCCGGAGGAATAGCTACCAAAAGTTTACAGCAGATACACTTAGCTTTGGTAGATCCAGCACTAGACAGCGATTTTCCTGTAGTATCTTCTGACTCAGATGCAACGTGAGACATCTTGCAATATGTAAGAGAAAAAACAACATATAAAGCAAAATTGATCAAATTCCTTAAATGACAGTTTCAGGAATGGGAAAAAATGCCAAAGAACAAGCTTCTAGCAACCAGAAGCAATGAAAAAACATCATTTATGTAAGAACTTACCTGATAAATTCATTTCTTTCATATTAGCAAGAGTCCATGAGCTAGTGACGTATGGGATATACATTCCTACCAGGAGGGGCAAAGTTTCCCAAACCTTAAAATGCCTATAAATACACCCCTCACCACACCCACAATTCAGTTTAACGAATAGCCAAGAAGTGGGGTGATAAGAAAAAAGTGCGAAAGCATATAAAATAAGGAATTGGAATAATTGTGCTTTATACAAAAAAATCAAAACCACCACAAAAAAGGGCGGGCCTCATGGACTCTTTCTAATATGAAAGAAATGAATTTATCAGGTAAGTTCTTACATAAATTATGTTTTCTTTCATGTAATTAGCAAGAGTCCATGAGCTAGTGACGTATGGGATAATGATTACCCAAGATGTGGATCTTTCCACACAAGAGTCACTAGAGAGGGAGGGATAAAATAAAGACAGCCAATTCCTGCTGAAAATAATCCACACCCAGAATAAAATTTTAATGAAAAAACATAAGCAGAAGATTCAAACTGAAACCACTGCCTGAAGTACGTTTCTACCAAAAACTGCTTCAGAAGAAGAAAACACATCAAAATGGTAGAATTTAGTAAAAGTATGCAAAGAGGACCAAGTTGCTGTTTTGCAAATCTGATCAACCGAAGCTTCATTCTTAAACGCCCAGGAAGTAGAAACTGACCTAGTAGAATGAGCTGTAATCCTTTGAGGCGGAGTGTTACCCGACTCAACATAGGCATGATGAAATAAAGATTTCAACCAAGATGCCAAAGAAATGGCAGAAGCTTTCTGGTCTTTTCTAGAACCGGAAAGGATGACAAATAGACTAGAAGTCTTTCGGAAAGACTTAGTAGCTTCAACATAATAATACAAAGCTCTAACAGCATCCAAAGAATGCAATGATTTCTCCTTAGAATTCATAGGATTAGGATATAATGAAGGAACCACAATTTCTCTACTAATGTTGTTAGAATTCACAACCTTAGGTAAAAAATTCAAAAGAAGTTCGCAGCACCGCCTTATCCTGATGCAAAATCAGAAAAGGAGACTCACAAAAAAGAGTAGATAATTCAGAGACTCTTCTGGCAGAAGAGATGGCCAAAAGAAACAAAACTTTCCAAGAAAGTAATATAACGACCAAAGAATGCATGGGTTCAAAAGGAGAAGCTTGAAGAGCCCCCAGAACCAAATTCAAACTCCAAAGAGGAGAATTTGACTTAATGACAGGTTTTATACGAACCAAAGCTTGTACAAAACAATGAATATCAGGAAGATTAGCAATCCTTCTGTGAAAAAGAACAGAAAGAGCAGAGATTTGTCTTTCAAGAAACTTGCGGACAAACCTTATCTAAACCATCCTGAAGAAATATAAGTCTTCCAGACTCTATAATATATCTCTCTAGATACAGATTTACGAGCCTGTCACACAGTATCAATCACAGAGTCAGAGAAACCTCTTTGACCAAGAATCAAGCGTTCAAACTCCACACCTTAAAATTAAGGTTTTGAGATCCTGATGGAAAAAAGAACCTTGAGACAGAAAGACTGATCTTAACGGAAGAGTCCACAGCTGGCAAGAGGCCATCCGGACAAGATCTGCATACCAAAACCTGTGAGGCCATGCTGGAGCTACCAGCAGGACAAACGAGCATTCCTTTAGAATATTAAGAATACCCTTGGAAGAAGAACTAGAGGCGGAAAGATATAGGCAGGATGACACTTGTAAGGAAGAGATAATGCATCCACTGCCTCCGCCCGAGGATCCCTGGATCCGGACAGATACCAGGGAAGTTTCTTGTTTAGATGAGAAGCCATCAGATCTATTTCTGAGAGTTCCCACATTTGAACAATCTGAGGAAATACCTCTGGGTGAAGACCATTCGCCCAGGTGCAACGTTTGGCGACTGAGATAATCCGCTTCCAATTGTCCATACCTGGGATATGAACCGCAGAGATTAGACAGGAGCTGGATTCCGCCCAAACCAAAATTTGAGATACTTCTTTCATAGCCAGAGGACTGTGAGTCCCTCCTTGATGATTGATGTATGCCACAGTTGTGACATTGTCTATCTGAAAACAAATGAACAACTCTCTCTTCAGAAGAGGCCAAGACTGAAGAGCTCTGAAATTGCACGGAGTTCCAAAATATTGATCGGAAATCTCACCTCCTGAGATTCCCAAACCCCTTGTGCCGTCAGATACCCCCACACAGCTCCCCAACCTGTAAGACTTGCATCTGTTGAGATTATAGTCCAGGTCGGAAGAACAAAGAAGCCCCCTGAACTAAACGATGGTGATCTGCCCACCATGTCAGAGAGTGTCGTATAATCGGTTTAAAGATATTAATTGAGATATCTTTGAGTAATCCCTGCACCATTGGTTCAGCATACAGAGCTGAAGAGGTCGCATGTGAAAACGAGCAAAGGAGATCGCATCTGATGTGGCAGTCCTAAGACCTAAAATTTCCATGCATAAGGCTACCAAAGGGAATGATTGTGACTGAAGGTTTTGACAAGCTGATATCAATGTTAAACTTCTCTTGTCTGACAAGGACAGAGTCATAGACACTGAATCTATTCTAGAAACCTAAAAAGGTTACACTTGTCTGAGGAATCAATGAACTGATTGGTAAATTGATCCTCCAACCATGAACTTGAAGAAACAACACAAGTCGATTCGTATGAGATTCTTCGAAAATGAGAAGACTGAGCAAGTACCCAGATATTGTCCAATAAGGAAATACCAAAAAACCCTGTTCTCTGATTACAGAAAGAAGGGCACCGAGAACCTTGAAAAAAATTCTTGGAACTGAGGCTAGGCCAAACGGTAGAGCCACAAAACTGGTAATGCTTGTCTAAAAAGAGAATCTCAGACACAAAAAGTGATCTGGATGAATCGGAATATGTAGATACACATCCTGTAAATCTATTGTAGACATATAATGCCTTTGCTAAACAAAAGGCAGGACAGTCCTACAGTAACCATCTTGAATGTTGGTATCCTTACATAACGATTCAATATTGATAGATCCGAAACTGGTCTGAAGGAATTGACCTTCTTTAGTACAATGAAGAGATAAAATAAAACCCCAGCCCCTGTTCCAGAACTGGAACTGGCATAATTACTCCAGCCAACTCTAGATCTGAAACACATTTCAGAAATGCTGAGCCTTTGCTGTGTTAACTGGGACACGGGAAAGAAAAAAATCTCTTAGCAGGAGGCCTTAACTGAAGCCAATTCTGTACCTTTCTGAAACCAGAAATTGAGAACGGAATTGATCAAAATTTCTTTGAAGAAAATGTAATCTGCCTCATACCAGCTGAGCTGGAATAAGGTCCGCACCTTCATGGGTACTTAGGAGCTGGCTATAGGTTTTCTAAAAGGCTTGGATATATTCCAAACTGGAAATAGTTTCCAAACTGATACCGCTCCTGAGAATGAAGGATCAGGCTTTTGTTCCTTATTGTGAGGAAAGGAACAAAATGATCATTAGACCTAAATTTACCTTAGATTTTTTATCCTTTGGTAAAAAAGTTCCCTTCCTTCCAGAAACAGTTGAAATAATAATTTATTACCCTGGAAAGAAAGGGAAAGCAAAGTTGACTTAGAAGACATATCAGTATTCCAAGTTTAATCCATAAAGCTTTTCTAGCTAAAATAGCTAGAGACATATACCTGACATCAACTCTAATGATATCAAAAGATGGTATCACCAATAAAATTATTAGCATGTTATAGAATAATAATAATGCTATAAAATTATGATCTGTTACTTGTTGCGCTAAAGCTTCTAACCAAAAAGTTGAAGCTGCAGCAACATCCGCTAAAAATATAGCAAGTCTAAGAAGATTACCTGAACATAAGTAAGCTTTTCTTAGAAAGGATTCAATTTTCTTATCTAAAGGATCCTTAAAATGAATTACTATCTGCCGTAGGAATAGTAGCACATTTAGCAGGAGTAGAGACAGCCCCATAACCTTAGGGATTTTGTCCCAAAAAAACTCTAATCTGTCAGATGGCACAGGATATAATTGCTTAAATGTTTAGAAGGAGTAAAAGAATTACCCAAATTATTCCATTCCCTGGAAATTACTTCAGAAATAGCATCAGGGAGATTAAACACTTCTGGAATAACTACAGGAGATTTAAAACCCTTATTTAAACGTTTAGATTTAGAATCAAGAGGACCAGAATCCTCTATTTCTAATGCAATTAATACTTCTTTAAATAAAGAACGAATAAATTCCATCTTGAACAAATACAAAGATTTATCAGCATCAACCTCTGAGACAGAAACCTCTGAACCAGAAGAACCATTATCAGTATCAGAATGATGATGTTCATTTAAAAATTCATCTGAAAAAAGAGAAGTTTTAAAAGACTTTTATGTAAACTAGAAGGAGAAATAACAGACATAGCCTTCTTAATGGATTTAAAAAATAAAATCTCTTATGTTTATCAGGAACACTCTGAAAATTAGATGTTGACGGAACAGCAACAGGTAATGTAACAGTACTAAAGGAAATTTTATCTGCATTAATAAGTTTGTCATGACATGCAATACAAACAACAGCTGGAGAACAGATACCAAAAATTATAGCAGATACACTTAGCTTGGTAGCTCCAGCAGTAGACAGCGATTTTCCTGTAGTATTTTCTGACTCAGATGCAACGTGAGACATCTTGCAATATGTAAGAGAAAAAACAACATATAAAGCAAAATTGATCAAATTCCTTAAATGACAGTTTCAGGAATGGGAAAAAATGCCAAAGAACAAGCTTCTAGCAACCAGAAGCACTGAAAAAATAAGACTTAAATAATGTGGAGACAAAAGCGACGCCCTTATTTTTTAGCGCCAAATAAGACGCCCACATTATTTGGCGCCTAAATGCTTTTGGCGCCAAAAATGACGCCACATCCGGAACGCCGACATTTTTGGCGCAAAATAACGTCAAAAAATGACGCAACTTCCGGCGACACGTATGACGCCGGAAACGGAAAATAATTTTTGCGCCAAAAAAGTCTGCGCCAAGAATGAAGCAATAAAATGAAGCATTTTCAGCCCCCGCGAGCCTAACAGCCCACAGGAAAAAAAGAGTCAAATTTTTGAAGGTAAGAAAAAAATGATTAATTCAAATGCATTATCCCAAATATGAAACTGACTGTCTGAAAATAAGGAAAGTTGAACATTCCGAGTCAAGGCAAATAAATGTTTGAATACATATATTTAGAACTTTATAAACAAAGTGCCCAACCATAGCTTAGAGTGTCACAGAAAATAAGATTTACTTACCCCAGGACACTCATCTACATGTTTGTAGAAAGTCAAACCAGTACTGAAACGAGAATCAGCAGAGGTAATGGTATATATAAGAGTATATCGTCGATCTGAAAAGGGAGGTAAGAGATGAATCTCTACGACCGATAACAGAGAACCTATGAAATAGACCCCGTAGAAGGAGATCACTGCATTCAAATAGGCAATACTCTCCTCACATCCCTCTGACATTCACTGCACGCTGAGAGGAAAACCGGGCTCCAACTTGCTGCGGAGCGCATATCAACGTAGAATCTAGCACAAACTTACTTCACCACCTCCATCGGAGGCAAAGTTTGTAAAAACTGAATTGTGGGTGTGGTGAGGGGTGTATTTATAGGCATTTTAAGGTTTGGGAAACTTTGCCCCTCCTGGTAGGAATGTATATCCCATACGTCACTAGCTCATGGACTCTTGCTAATTACATGAAAGAAATGAGACTTAAATAATGTGGAGACAAAAGCGACGCCCATATTTTTTAACGCCAAATAAGACGCCCACATTATTTGGCGCCTAAATGCTTTTGGCGGCAAAAATGACGCCACATCCGGAACGCCGACCTTTTTGGCGTAAAATAACGTCAAAAAATAAAGCAACTTCCGGCGACACGTATGACGCCGGAAACGGAAAGAATTTTTGCGCCAAAAAAGTCCGCGCCAAGAATGACGCAATAAAATGAAGCATTTTCAGCCCCAGCGAGCCTAACAGCCCACAGGGAAAAAATAGTCAAATTTTTGAAGGTAAGAAAAAATGAATAATTTAAATGCATAATCCCAAATATGAAACTGACTGTCTGAAAAATAAGGAAAGTTGAACATTCTGAGTCAAGGCAAATAAATGTTTGAATACATATATTTAGAACTTTATAAACAAAGTGCCCAACCATAGCTTAGAGTGTCACAGAAAATAAGATTTACTTACCCCAGGACACTCATCTACATGTTTGTAGAAAGCCAAACCAATACTGAAACGAGAATCAGCAGAGGTAATGGTATATATGAGTATATCGTCGATCTGAAAAGGGAGGTAAGAGATGAATCTCTACGACCGATAACAGAGAACCTATGAAATAGACCCCGTAGAAGGAGATCACTGCATTCAAATAGGCAATACTCTCCTCACATCCCTCTGACATTCACTGCACGCTGAGAGGAAAACCGGGCTCCAACTTGCTGCGGAGCGCATATCAACGTAGAATCTAGCACAAACTTACTTCACCACCTCCATCGGAGGCAAAGTTTGTAAAACTGAATTGTGGGTGTGGTGAGGGGTGTATTTATAGGCATTTTGAGGTTTGGGAAACTTTGCCCCTCCTGGTAGGAATGTATATCCCATACGTCACTAGCTCATGGACTCTTGCTAATTACATGAAAGAAATATACAGCCCTCGCCTGTTCTATTGAGTTAAATGTCTATCCTTAGCATACGGTGAGCAGCACACACATAAGTACCATGACATGATGATATTTGAAATCAGCAGTGCCTTTTTTTTTTTTTATTTATTTTTTTTTTATTTAGAAGGAAACCAGAGTTCTGAATACAGTTTTCAAAGGAGGATAAGTAACATGTTTATAAACACTTGATATTATTACACACAGCCCTAAGCACACACAGTGAATATGTATAAGCCTTATATACAGTGCTCATACATCAGCCTCTTGTGCGTATACATTATTTTCGCCTGAGGCAAATATGCGTGCACACTATAAATGCATAAGCCCCAAGCTTGCACACAGTTGGTACAAATTAGCACCCACCAGACAGTGTATACAAAAAAACACAGTAACTTTCTATAACCACCTTGCACATAAGGTCGTAGCTAAGTCGGTTGGTCCTGGTGATAGGTGACAGGCAGACTCCATTTGGGGCTCCGGACATATAATCTAACGGGTCAGTGTGAGAAACCAGGAACTAGGCGGAGATACGATGAGAGACGATCAGGTGCAGCCACGCCTATCGCATGGATAACTACACCCAAAAACAAAACACATGTCCACCTTGTATTGTTGTCTGGCTATAACCACGCTCTCCCTTGTAGAGCTCCACCAGTTTTCACTGCAGATCATGCCCTACGGTACAAGTGACCCCATTTGTTGGAACTTTCTTGCCTACAAGCTCTCTCAGCTACACACGCACTGTAGTTAAAAAAAGAAAAAATAATTTCGGTTTCGTTTCAGTTTTCGGCCAGGGGCATCCTGAATTGTCTGTATCTATTTTCTGTAAAAAAAAAAAAAAAACACATACTAAAACTCCCGCTATCACTCTCCATGTTATCCCACAGTCATAATGATAGTCAAGTAAAGAAGGCAAACTAGAAATGCAGAAAATTACAAAGGGCAAATTAAATGCAAAAGCAATTTATATCTTACCTGATAAATTAATTTAATAGTGGCGAGAGTCCACAAGCTGTTACGTATGGGATATTCATTCCTAACAGGCAAACTTCAAAAGCCTATAAAACCCCTCCAACCTCTCTCATACCTCAGTTTGACGTATAGCCAAGAGGTTAGGTGGTAAGGAGTAAAAGCCAAAAATTAATAAGTAAAAAAAAGATGTGCTTTAAACAAAAATCAACCCCAAACGAGTGATTTCTTTCACATAGGTGTCGAGTGTCCACAAGCGGTTACGTATGGGATATAATACCCAAAATGTGGAAGTCCATAAGTAACAAGAAAGGGAGGGATTAAAATAAAAATGCTTTTTTTGCGGAGAAATGAAATCCATAACCCAAAAATTATGTCTTTTATGACTAACTCAATATGTAGGCACAATTATCAAACTGAGAAAACTCCCTGCAGGACCTTTCTACCAAAGGCTGCCTCTGACTTTGCAAATCTGATCAACTGAAGCCTCATTCTTGAAAGCCCAAGATGTGGCAACCGATCTAGCAGAATGAGCTGTAATTCTGAGGCGGAGGCTGAGCCGCCTCCAAATAAGCTTTGTGAATCAAAAGTTTCAACCAAGAGGCTAAAGAAATAGCAGAGGCCTTCTGGCCTTTCTTAAGATCAGAAAAAACAAAAACAGGCTAGAAGCCTGTCTGAAATCCTTAGTAGCATCAATATAATATTTTAATGCTCGAACAACATTTAAAGAATGCAAAGTTTTCTCAGAAGCATTTTTTTGGATTAGGACACAAGGAGGGAATGATAATTTATTTTGTGTGAGGAAACAACTTTATCTTGATGGAAAATCAGATAAGGAGATTCACAAGAAAGCAGACAATTCATAAACTCTTCTAGCAGAAGAGACAGCCAAAAGAAACCACACTTTCCAAGAAAGTAGTTTAAAGGAACACTAAACCAATTTTTTTTATTTCATGATTCAGACAGAGCATGCAATTTTAAGCAACTTTTTAATTTACGCCTATTGTCATTTTTTCTTTGTTCTCTTGCTATCTTTATTTGAAAAAGCAGAAATGTAAAGTTAGGAGCCGGCCCATTTTTGGTTCAGCACGATGCTGAACCAAACATGAACAGGCTCTTGAGCTTACATTCCTGCTTTTTTAAATAAAGATAGCAAGAGAACGTAGAAAATTTGATAATATGAGTAAATTAGAAAGTTGCTTAAAATTGAATGCTCTATCTGAATCATGAAAGAAAAAAATTGGGCTTAGTATTCTTTAATGTCCAATTTATGCATAGGCTCAAAAAGGAGGAGCCTGTAACACTTTCAATACTAGGTTAAAGGGCCATAAAACAAGTCGGGATAGAATATAATAATATGTACTTCAATTACTTTACCTGCAAATTTATACTGCAGTGCCTCGCCATTAACCCTTTCTTTTAAATATCTGAATTGTATAACTCCCCCACACATATTTCCTTATATGGCTGTATCTATATCTACCTTTGCTTTGGTAGAATGCAGACCTGCAAAGTTATTATCTGTTGGAGTATGCCTAGAAGCAAATAAGCAGCTGTGAACTCAGTTGAAATACAATACCTGTTTTTCTGAAGCTAAACACTGATAGGGGGTGGGTCAGACTATTCCAGAAAGCATGGCTATGTAAGTAATTTTGCTTATTTTTTAAAAAATACTGGTCAGCAATTTTTAAACAATTTTTTATGCAAACTATGTTTACTTTGGGATATGCACAGATCTCAACATGTTTTATGGCACTTTTAAGACTCCAAGGAGGAGACATAGGCCAAATAACAGGTTTAATCCAAAGCCTGAACAAAACAATGATCAGGAAGTTTAGCAACCTTCCTATTAAATACAGAAAGAGCAGATATTTCTCCTTTCAAAGAACTGACAGATAAATCAGTATCTAAACCATTCTGCAAAAACTGAATAAGCCAAGGAATTCTAAAATAATGCCAAGAATAATCATGGTTGATACACCATGAATATGTTATCCAAACTTTGTGACAAATTATCCTAGAACAGGCTTGCAAGCCTGAATCATAGTGTTAACCCCTTAACGACCAAGGACGTACGCCACACGTCCTCAAAAAAAATACAGTTAATGACCGAGGACGTGTGGTGTACGTCCTTGGTCTGGAAAGCAGCTGGAAGCGATCCTGCTCGCTTCCAGCTGCTTTCCGGTTATTGCAGTGATGCCTCGATATGGAGGCATCCTGCAATAACCTCCCTTGGCCATCCGATACAGAGAGAGCCACTCCGTGGCCCTCTCTGCACCGGACATCGGTGGCCGGTATCGTTGGCGGGTGGGAGCTTACGTGGGAGGCGGGTGGGCGGCCATCGATGCTGTGTGTGGAGTGGAGGGGGGCGGGATCGGGGGCGGGAGCGCGTGCATGGGGGGGGTGGTGGGCGGGCGCGTGCACGGGCGGGAGCGGGTGGGAACCGCTACACTACAGAAAAAAAAAAGTTCAAAGTAAAAAAAAAAAAAAACATTTTCAGCATTATAAATTTAATCTAAGGGATCTGGAAGGGGTTGGGGGTTGGTCTTGGTGGGGGGGGGGAAAGCTACACTACAGAAAAGGGATTTTTTTTTTAAGAAAAACATAATTTATGCTTACCTGATAAATTCCTTTCTTCTGTTGTGTGATCAGTCCACGGGTCATCATTACTTCTGGGATATAACTCCTCCCCAACAGGAAATGCAAGAGGATTCACCCAGCAGAGCTGCATATAGCTCCTCCCCTCTACGTCAGTCCCAGTCATTCGACCAAGAATCAACGAGAAAGGAGTAACCAAGGGTGAAGTGGTGACTGGAGTATAATTTAAAAGATATTTACCTGCCTTAAAACAGGGCGGGCCGTGGACTGATCACACAACAGAAGAAAGGAATTTATCAGGTAAGCATAAATTATGTTTTCTTCTGTTATGTGTGATCAGTCCACGGGTCATCATTACTTCTGGGATACCAATACCAAAGCAAAAGTACACGGATGACGGGAGGGATAGGCAGGCTCATTATACAGAAGGAACCACTGCCTGAAGAACCTTTCTCCCAAAAATAGCCTCCGAAGAAGCAAAAGTGTCAAATTTGTAAAATTTGGAAAAAGTATGAAGCGAAGACCAAGTTGCAGCCTTGCAAATCTGTTCAACAGAGGCCTCATTCTTAAAGGCCCAAGTGGAAGCCACAGCTCTAGTGGAGTGAGCTGTAATTCTTTCAGGAGGCTGCTGTCCAGCAGTCTCATAGGCTAAACGTATTATGCTACGAAGCCAAAAAGAGAGAGAGGTAGCAGAAGCTTTTTGACCTCTCCTCTGTCCAGAGTAAACGACAAACAAGGAAGAAGTTTGGCGAAAATCTTTAGTTGCCTGCAAGTAGAACTTGAGGGCACGAACTACATCCAGATTGTGTAAAAGACGTTCCTTCTTTGAAGAAGGATTTGGACACAAGGATGGGACAACAATCTCTTGATTGATGTTCCTGTTAGTGACTACCTTAGGTAAGAACCCAGGTTTAGTACGCAGAACTACCTTGTCTGAGTGAAAAATCAGATAAGGGGAATCACAATGTAAGGCTGATAACTCAGAGACTCTTCGAGCCGAGGAAATAGCCATTAAAAACAGAACTTTCCAAGATAACATTTTTATATCAATGGAATGAAGGGGTTCAAACGGAACACCCTGTAAAACGTTAAGAACTAAGTTTAAACTCCATGGTGGAGCAACAGCTTTAAACACAGGCTTGATCCTAGCTAAAGCCTGACAAAAGGACTGGACGTCTGGATTTTCTGACAGACGTCTGTGTAACAAGATGGACAGAGCTGAAATCTGTCCCTTTAATGAACTAGCTGATAAACCCTTTTCTAAACCTTCTTGTAGAAAAGACAATATCCTAGCGATCCTAACCTTACTCCAGGAGTAACCTTTGGATTCGCACCAGTATAGGTATTTCCGCCATATTTTATGGTAAATCCTTCTGGTAACAGGCTTCCTAGCCTGAATCAGGGTATCAATAACCGACTCAGAAAAACCACGTTTTGATAAAATCAAGCGTTCAATTTCCAAGCAGTCAGCTTCAGAGAAGTTAGATTTTGATGTTTGAATGGACCCTGTATCAGAAGGTCCTGTCTTAGAGGTAGAGACCAAGGCGGACAGGATGACATGTCCACTAGATCTGCATACCAAGTCCTGCGTGGCCAAGCAGGTGCTATTAGAATTACTGATGCTCTCTCCTGTTTGATTTTGGCAATCAATCGAGGAAGCAGCGGGAAGGGTGGAAACACATAAGCCATCCTGAAGTTCCAAGGTGCTGTCAAAGCATCTATCAGAACTGCTCCCGGATCCCTGGATCTGGACCCGTAGCGAGGAAGTTTGGCGTTCTGGCGAGACGCCATGAGATCTATCTCTGGTTTGCCCCAACGTCGAAGTATTTGGGCAAAGACCTCCGGATGAAGTTCTCACTCCCCCGGATGAAGAGTCTGGCGACTCAAGAAATCCGCCTCCCAGTTCTCCACTCCCGGGATGTGGATTGCTGACAGGTGGCAAGAGTGAGACTCTGCCCAGCGAATTATCTTTGATACTTCCATCATTGCTAGGGAGCTTCTTGTCCCTCCCTGATGGTTGATGTAAGCTACAGTCGTGATGTTGTCCGACTGAAACCTGATGAACCCCCGAGTTATTAACTGGGGCCAAGCCAGAAGGGCATTGAGAACTGCTCTCAATTCCAGAATGTTTATTGGAAGGAGACTCTCTTCCTGATTCCATAGTCCCTGAGCCTTCAGAGAATTCCAGACAGCGCCCCAACCTAGTAGGCTGGCGTCTGTTGTTACAATTGTCCAGTCTGGCCTGCTGAATGGCATCCCCCTGGACAGGTGTGGCCGATAAAGCCACCATAGAAGAGAATTTCTGGTCTCTTGATTCAGATTCAGAGTAGGGGACAAATCTGAGTAATCCCCATTCCACTGACTTAGCATGCATAATTGCAGCGGTCTGAGGTGTAGGCGTGCAAAAGGTACTATGTCCATTGCCGCTACCATTAAGCCGATCACCTCCATGCATTGAGCTACTGACGGGTGTTGAATGGAATGAAGGACGCGGCATGCATTTTGAAGTTTTGTTAACCTGTCTTCTGTCAGGTAAATCTTCATTTCTACAGAATCTATAAGAGTCCCCAAGAATGGAACTCTTGTGAGAGGAAAGAGAGAACTCTTCTTTTCGTTCACTTTCCATCCATGCGACCTTAGAAATGCCAGAACTAACTCTGTATGAGACTTGGCAGTTTGAAAGCTTGAAGCTTGTATTAGAATGTCGTCTAGGTACGGAGCTACCGAAATCCCTCGCGGTCTTAGTACCGCTAGAAGGGCACCCAGAACCTTTGTGAAGATTCTTGGAGCCGTAGCCAATCCGAATGGAAGAGCTACAAACTGGTAGTGCCTGTCTAAGAAGGCAAACCTTAGATACCGGTGATGATCTTTGTGGATCGGTATGTGAAGGTAAGCATCCTTTAAATCCACTGTGGTCATGTACTGACCCTCTTGGATCATGGGTAAGATTGTCCGAATAGTTTCCATTTTGAACGATGGAACTCTTAGGAATTTGTTTAGAGTCTTTAAATCTAAGATTGGCCTGAAAGTTCCCTCTTTTTTGGGAACCACAAACAGGTTTGAGTAAAACCCTTGTCCTTGTTCCGACCACGGAACCGGATGGATCACTCCCATTGTTAACAGATCTTGTACGCAGCGTAGAAACGCTTCTTTCTTTATCTGGTTTGTTGACAACCTTGACAGATGAAATCTCCCTCTTGGGGGAGATAATTTGAAGTCTAGAAGGTATCCCTGAGATATGATCTCTAGTGCCCAGGGATCCTGAACATCTCTTGTCCAGGCCTGGGCGAAGAGAGAGAGTCTGCCCCCTACTAGATCCGGTCCCGGATCGGGGGCTCTCGGTTCATGCTGTCTTTGGGGCAGCAGCAGGTTTCCTGGCCTGCTTGCTTTTGTTCCAGGACTGGTTAGGCTTCCAGCCTTGCCTGTAACGAGCAACAGCTCCTTCCTGTTTTGGTGCAGTGGAGGTTGATGCTGCTCCTGTTTTGAAATTCCGAAAGGGACGAAAATTAGACTGTCTAGCCTTAGCTTTGGCCTTGTCTTGAGGTAGGGCGTGGCCCTTACCTCCCGTAATGTCAGCGATAATTTCTTTCAAACCGGGCCCGAATAAGGACTGCCCCTTGAAAGGTATATTAAGTAATTTGGACTTAGAAGTAACATCAGCTGACCAGGATTTTAGCCACAGTGCCCTGCGTGCCTGTATGGCGAATCCTGAGTTCTTAGCCGTAAGTTTGGTTAAATGTACTACGGCCTCCGAAATGAAAGAATTAGCTAGTTTAAGGACTCTAAGCCTGTCCGTAATGTCGTCTAGCGTAGAGGAACTAAGGTTCTCTTCAAGCGACTCAATCCAAAATGCTGCCGCAGCCGTAATCGGCGCGATACATGCAAGGGGTTGTAATATAAAACCTTGTTGAATAAACATTTTCTTAAGGTAACCCTCTAATTTTTTATCCATTGGATCTGAGAAAGCACAGCTATCCTCCACCGGGATAGTGGTACGCTTAGCTAAAGTAGAAACTGCTCCCTCCACCTTGGGGACCGTTTGCCATAAGTCCCGAGTGGTGGCGTCTATTGGAAACATCTTTCTAAATATTGGAGGGGGTGAGAACGGCACACCGGGTCTATCCCACTCCTTAGTAACAATTTCAGTTAGTCTCTTAGGTATAGGAAAAACGTCAGTACTCGCCGGTACCGCAAAGTATTTATCCAACCTACACAGTTTCTCTGGTATTGCAACGGTGTTACAATCGTTGAGAGCTGCTAAGACCTCCCCTAGTAGTACACGGAGGTTCTCCAATTTAAATTTAAAATTTGAAATATCTGAGTCCAATCTGTTTGGATCAGAACCGTCACCCACAGAATGAAGCTCTCCGTCCTCATGCTCTGCGAGCTGTGACGCAGTATCAGACATGGCCCTAGCATTGTCAGCGCACTCTGTTCTCACCCCAGAGTGATCACGCTTGCCTCTTAGTTCTGGTAATTTAGACAAAACTTCAGTCATAACAGTAGCCATATCTTGTAATGTTATCTGTAATGGCCGCCCAGATGTACTAGGCGCCAAAATATCACGCACCTCCCGGGCGGGAGATGCAGGTACTGTCGCGTGAGGCGAGTTAGTCGGCATAACTCTCCCCTCGCTGTTTGGTGAAATTTGTTCACATTGTACAGATTGACTTTTATTTAAAGTAGCATCAATACAGTTAGTACATAAATTTCTATTGGGCTCCACCTTGGCATTGGAACAAATGACACAGATATCTTCCTCTGAGTCAGACATGTTTAACACACTAGCAAAAAAACTTACAACTTGGTTATAATCTTTTTTAGCAAAAAAACGCACTGTGCCTCAAAGAGGTACTAACGATTAAATGACAGTTGAAATAATGAACTGAAAAACAGTTATAGCATCAAACTTTAAAACAACACAACTTTTAGCAAAGGTTTGTTCCCATTAGTAAAAAACAACACTAATTAAATTTGTACATAAGAAAACAAAACAACGTTTTTTATTCACAGTCACTATAAGAATTCTCACAGCTCTGCTGAGAGAATTTACCTCCCTTCAAAGAAGTTTGAAGACCCCTGAGATCTGTCAGAGATGAACCGGATCATGCAGGAAATATAAAATTAGCTGACTGGAATTTTTTGATGCGTAGCAAAGAGCGCCAAAAACGGCCCCTCCCTCTCCCACACAGCAGTGAAGAGAAACGAAACTGTCACAATTAAAGCAAAAAACTGCCAAGTGGAAAATAATGCCCAAGTATTTATTCACACAGTACCTCAGCAATGTAAACGATTCTACATTCCAGCAAAAACGTTTAACATGAGAATAGTTATTACAAGGATTAGTGACCTTTAACACAGTAGTTCCGGTGAAATACCATCCCCAGAATACTGAAGTGTATACATACATGTCATTTTAACGGTATGGCAGGCTTTTCTCATCAATTCCATTCAGAAAATAAAAACTGCCACATACCTCAATGCAGATTCATCTGCCCGCTGTCCCCTGATCTGAAGCCTTTACCTCCCTCAGATGGTCGAGAACAGCAATATGATCTTAACGACTCCGGTTAAAATCATAGTAAAAAATCTCTGTCAGATTCTTCCTCAAACTCTGCCAGAGAAGTAATAACACGCTCCGGTGCTATTTTAAAATAACAAACTTTTGATTGAAGTCATAAAAACTAAGTATAATCACCATAGTCCTCTCACACATCCTATCTAGTCGTTGGGTGCAAGAGAATGACTGGGACTGACGTAGAGGGGAGGAGCTATATGCAGCTCTGCTGGGTGAATCCTCTTGCATTTCCTGTTGGGGAGGAGTTATATCCCAGAAGTAATGATGACCCGTGGACTGATCACACATAACAGAAGAAAGCCACATTTTTTACAAAACTGGGTACTGGCAGACAGCTGCCAGTACCCAAGATGGCGCCCATTAAGGCAGAGGGGAAGGGTTAGAGAGCTGTTTGGTGGGGGATCAGTGAGGTTGGGGTCTAAGGGGGGATCCTACACATCAGCATATGTAAATATGCTTCTTCTTTTTTTTTTTTTTTAAAAAAGGGCCAAATACCTTTTATTTTAGTACTGGCAGAGTTTCTGCCAGTACTTAAGATGGCGGGGACAATTGTGGGGTGGGGGAGGGAAGAGAGCTGTTTGGGAGGGATCAGGGGGTCTGATGTTTCAGGTGGGAGGCTGAGCTCTACACTAAAGATAAAATTAACCCTGCAAGCTCCCTACAAGCTACATAAACGCCAAAGTCATATATGTCTGCTATTTCTGAACAAAGGGGATCCCAGAGAAGAATTTAAAACCATTTATGCCATAATTGCACAAGCTGTTTGTAAGTAATTTCAGTGAGAAACCAAAAGTTTGTGAAAAAATTTGTGAAAAGTTAACGATTTTTTGTATTTGATTGCATTTGGCGGTGAAATGGTGGCATGAAATATACCAAAATGGGCCTAGATCAATACTTTGGGTTGTCTACTAAAAAAAAATATATACATGTCAATGGATATTCAGAGATTCCTGAAAGATATCAGTGTTCTAATGTAACTAGCGCTAATTTTGAAAAGAAATGGTTTGGAAATAGCAAAGTGCTACTTGTATTTATGGCCCTATAGTTTACAAAAAAAGCAAAAAACATGTAAACATTGGGTATTTCTAAAATCAGGACAAAATTAAGAAACTATTTAGCATGGGTGTTTTTTGGTGGTTGTAGATGTGTAACAGATTTTGGGGGTCAAAGTTAGAAAAAGTGTGTTTTTTTCCATTTTTTCCTCATATTTTATAATTTTTTTTATAGTAAATTAAAGATATGATGAAAATAATGGTATCTTTAGAAAGTCCATTTAATGGCGAGAAAAACGGTATATAATATGTGTGGGTACAGTAAATGAGTAAGAGGAAAATTACAGCTAAACACAAACATCTCAAAAATGTAAAAATAGCCTTGGTCCCAAACGGACAGAAAATGGAAAAGTGCTGTGGTCATTAAGGGGTTAATCACAGAGTCAGAGAATACTCTATTACACGAAAACCAAGTGTTCAATTTCCATGCCATCAAGTGTAGAAACTTTAGATCTGGATAGTAGAAGGGACCTTTAGACAGAAGGTCTGGCCATAGAGGAAGAGGTCATGGTGGGCAACTGGACCAAGTCCTGGACCCATTCCAAATCCTGTGAGGCCATGCTGGGGCTATTAGGATTACAAATGACTGTTCCAATTTTATCTTGGAAATCACTCTGGAGGGTAGTGACAGAGGGGGAAATATATAAGCAGTCTGTAAAGACCAAAGAACTGCTAGAGCATCCAATACCTCTGCCTGAGGATCCCTGGACCTCACAAGGTACTTGGGAAGTTTGTGGTTCAAACGAGAGGCCATCAGATCTATTTCTGGTAGGCCCCAGTGTTTTACAACCAGATAAAATACATCTTGGTGGAGAGACAACCCCCCCCGGATGTAGGGATTGACAACTGAGGTAGTCTGCCTCCCAGTTGTCCACACTCGGGAATGCGAATCGCACTGAAGAGGCAGGAATTGGTTCCTGCCCATGAGAGGATTTAAGATACTTTTATCAGGGCTAGGGAACTGTAAGTTCCCCCTTGATGGTTGACATAAGCTACTACTGTAATATTGTAAAGTCTGAAAATGGCGATAAGGTTCCATTTTCAATAGAGGCCAAGCATGAAGGGCCCTGAAAAGTGCACAAAGTTCTAAAACACTGAGTGGTAACCTCACCTGCTGAGGATTCCAACCCCCTTGTTCTGTCAGAGAACCCAAGACAGCTCCCCAGCCTGAAAGACTTGCATCTGTGGTGATCAGAGACCAGGTAGGACAAGCGAAAGAAGCCCCCTAAATTATAGACTGGTGATTCAGCCCCCAAGTCAGAGAGATAGGTGCGTGCTGGGATTTATTTTGAAATAGTTTTAATTAATTTTTTTATAGTATAAATACCATACACAGGCATGTACAATCAACATATCAGCATTGTCAACAAATTTCCAATTATGTCCACTCTTTGTAAACATTAACAACTCTGTAATACGATTATTCTTACTCTAAAGTCCTTAATTCCCTCATTGTCTTCTTATTAAATTTCAAGTCTTGAAGGTGTAATCACCGATAATGGTAAAGGAAAGAGAAACAGCAAGAAATAAAAAATAAACAAAAATAACAATTTTGTTTGGTTATAAGTAAGTAATAGATAATAGGTCCCAGCTCTCCGCTATGTTCCCTAACGATTGTCTTATTTCTGCTATGGAATTTCGGTACCTCTTCGCATTCTAGTTTCATGATGCATAATGAATGGTTCCCACTGTGCAATGAAATCTTCCCTAGTGTTTAAAGTTTCTGCTGCTAGGCTTGCCATTTCATAATGATGCGTTATCTTTTTTTCAATAAACGCAAAACTAGGGGGTGTAGATTTCCAATATTGTGCCACGCTAATCCTAACAACTGTGCATATTGTCATTACTAATGTTTGGTGTTGTTTTAGGAGATGTGGTGTCGGGAAGTGTAGCAGCGCTTGTTCAGGAGATAATGTGATTTGTTTCTGGAATATAGAACTGAGGAGACCAGAGGTTTGCTCCCAAATCTCTCTGATTTTATCGCAATGCCACCACATATGCATATATGATCCTCTTTCACCACAGCCTCTATAACAAGCATGCTGGGATTTAAGAATATCTCTTGGGAGTATAATCCTTAAACCATTGACGCAGCATACAAAGCAGTCTCATGAAAATGAGCAAATGGACCTAGTACTTCGATACACAGAGCCACTGAAGGGAATGGGAGAGACTGTAGGGTCAGACAAGCTTATATCAATTTTATTTGTCTCTCTTCTGTCAGGGAAAGAGTCATGGACACTAAAATTATCTGGAAACCTAAAAAGGTGACCTTTGTCTGAGGAATCAAGGAACTCTTTGGTAAATTGATCCTCCACCATGTCTTTGAAGAAACAACAATAACACATGCTAAATGAGAAGATTAAGCCAGTATCAAGATCTCCGCTATGTTCCCTAACGATTGTCTTATTTCTGCTATGGAATTTCGGTACCTCTTCGCATTCTAGTTTCATGATGCATAATGAATGGTTCCCACTGTGCAATGAAATCTTCCCTAGTGTTTAAAGTTTCTGCTGCTAGGCTTGCCATTTCATAATGATGCGTTATCTTTTTTTCAATAAACGCAAAACTAGGGGGTGTAGATTTCCAATATTGTGCCACGCTAATCCTAACAACTGTGCATATTGTCATTACTAATGTTTGGTGTTGTTTTAGGAGATGTGGTGTCGGGAAGTGTAGCAGCGCTTGTTCAGGAGATAATGTGATTTGTTTCTGGAATATAGAACTGAGGAGACCAGAGGTTTGCTCCCAAATCTCTCTGATTTTATCGCAATGCCACCACATATGCATATATGATCCTCTTTCACCACAGCCTCTATAACAAGCATGCTGGGATTTAAGAATATCTCTTGGGAGTATAATCCTTAAACCATTGACGCAGCATACAAAGCAGTCTCATGAAAATGAGCAAATGGACCTAGTACTTCGATACACAGAGCCACTGAAGGGAATGGGAGAGACTGTAGGGTCAGACAAGCTTATATCAATTTTATTTGTCTCTCTTCTGTCAGGGAAAGAGTCATGGACACTAAAATTATCTGGAAACCTAAAAAGGTGACCTTTGTCTGAGGAATCAAGGAACTCTTTGGTAAATTGATCCTCCACCATGTCTTTGAAGAAACAACAATAACACATGCTAAATGAGAAGATTAAGCCAGTATCAAGATATCGTCCAGGTAAAGAAATGCTGCAACACCCAGCTCTGATTACAGATGAAAGGGCATTGAGAACCTTGGTAAAAATTATTGGAACTATAGCTAGACCAAACGAAGAGCAACAAACTGAGGTTTTCTTTTCTTGAAAAGCATTATCAAACTGTTAACGTTCTGGGTGAATTGGGATGTTAAGCATTCTGTAAATCTATTGTGGACATAAAGTGACCTTGTTGAACAAAACGCAGAATAGTCCTGATAGTTTCCCCATTTTGAAAGTTGGTATTGTTACAAATTTGTTTAGAGTTTTCAAATTTAAAATTGGTCTGAAAGAGTCTTCCTTCTTTAATACAATGAATAGATTTGAATAAAATCCCATCCCCTGTTCCGGCAAAGGAACTGGAACAATTACTCCGATATCTTCCAGATCTGAGACAGATTTTAGAAAACCCTAGTCTTTTAATGGATGTTATTGAATATGGTTGAGAAAGAATCTTCCTGTGGGAGGTCTTATTTTGAATCAAAATAGATATCCCTGAGAAATAATGTTTTAAATCCAGGGATATTGGACAGATTGTAACCAAGGATTCTGAAAAAGGTTTAACCTGCTGCCTACCAGTAATACTGGGTTTGGTCTGTATTTTTTGTGTGGTCTTAAAGACTGGATTAGATTTTTTATTCTGTTTGGATTTGTTCAAGTTGTAGTGGATCTCCTGACTGAGCAGCCAGAGGGTATAAGGGAGGAGTTTCCAGTTCTCTATTCTGACAAAAGGAACATAAACGATTTGGAGCTTTACATTTCTCTTTTGACTTTTTGTCTTGAGGAAGAAAAGCTCCCTTAACTCCATTAATAAAAATAATAGAATCCAGTTGAGACCCAAATAATTTCTTTCCTTGGAAAGAAAGACAGTAATCTAGTTTTAGACACCATGTCAGCATTCCAGGATTAAAGCCATAGGGCTCATCTGGTAAGTATAGAGGCAAAGCTAGAGGCATGCTTTTGATGTTAATTTTCATAATATCAAATACTGCATTGCAAAAATTGTTTGCATTTTTAAGTAAATTCAACAGATTAGAATATTGAGGGTCAGATGACAACTGCTGTGTAAGACTGGTTAACTAGTAAGTAGAAGCAGCACCTCCATCAGCAATAAAAATACCCTTTTTCACTTATTTGAAGGCAGTAGTGCAGCCAAGGCCTTCGTAATGGCAGTAGTAATGAACTGTTTAATTGCTGGAGGCACATCATCTGTATGGAGGAGACCGTAGGTGCATTAGTACACATAGAAAAATCATTAGATTGATCGGTATGCAATATAAAAATTTAAGCATGAGTAACATAAATGAGCTGAAGAATCTACTTCAGTTGTTTTACAATAAGTACACTTAGCTTTGGTAGAAATGTGTTTAGGAGACTTAGTTCCTACGATAAATTTAGGGTCGTATTGGTGCTGCTCCATTATGGCAAAAAAATCTTAAGTAGATTAATGCAAAAAATACTATTGCCACACCCCTTAAGGCAAGCTTTATCAGGAAAAGGAAAAAGTATGCCCGTTTGTATAGCGTTGCGTAGACGTTAAATCGCTAAGCAAAAACAGCCTAGTTACGCAGTACTTGTCAAAGTGCGCTATTTTCAATGTTAAACAAAAAAAGGTGCGCTAGCATGAGCATCTGTTGATGTGCTGTACCTTCAGCATAGTATAACGCGCTGATGCGTCAAAAAAGGTGCAAGTTTATTACTATAAGACTTGCGCTGCCTGCGTTAATAAAAGGCGCACAAATCAGACGAGCATATATGCGCCAGTTTAAATGTGTGCATGTGAAAAATTTGCACGCAAACCAGACTAATAAATATGCACCAGGTTTAGTGATCACATGTGAAAAGTTTGGAGCGAAAATTTTAAGCAAGGGGAATAGTAAGAATCTATCCCAGGGCCATACACACACATATAAACATAAAAGTGCCCATAATCATAGCTGTGAGTGTCTATTTTTAAAAATACAAAAACATAAATTATGCTTCCTGATAATTTCATTTTCTTCTGAAGGGAAAAGTCCACAGCTGCATTCATTACTTTTGGGAAATACAGAACCTGGCCACCAGGAGGAGGCAAAGACACCCCAGCCAAAGGCTTAAATACCTCCCCCACTTCCCTTATCCCCCAGTCATTCTGCCAAGGGAATAAGGAGCAGAAGGAGAAAAATCAGGGTGAAAAAAGGTGCCAGAAGAACAAAAAATTACAGCCGCCTCATAGAGAAAAAACACGGGCGGGAGCTGTGGACTCTTCCCTTTAGAAGAAAATGAAATTATCAGGTAAGCATAATTTATGTTTTTCTTCTTAAAAGGGAAGAGTCCACAGCTGCATTCATTACTTTTGGAAAACCAACACCCAAGCTAGAGGACACTGAATGCAAACAACGGGTGGGTACAAAAGGCGGCCCCTTCAAAAGGCACCACAGCCTGAAATACTCAACACCCAAAAATGTAAGTACAAACGACACGGTAGAAAACCCGAGCCCAGGTAACTGCACATTAGTTACACCGCCGGAAAAGCCGAACTAGAGACCACTCAGACCCAGAGTCCGTCAGGCCCAAACAACCTCCGAGGCATCTGCCCCACGGGTCACCACTCCCAAGAAGGTACCAGGCCAAAGACAAGGACCGCATCTGCTCCCCAAAAGGGAAACTAGAGTCCAGGAAATCTAAAGGAACTTTTCCCACTCAACACCTATAGAACAACCCATGGTTGTCTTACAATAGCAACGCCCAGGGAGACGAGCTCCCTAGAAACACAAGGACCAAAGAAAAAGGATCCATACACAGGGAAACATGTCCCAAAAAGGACTTGAGGAACCACTCATGTCCCAAATACCGAACCATAGCCTAAGGTACTCCAGGAAAATCATGAGTCCCCCAATGCCCCATAACATATCTTGGAGGCCAGACAGGCAGAGACAGCAGAAACAAGATAACTATCCCAGCAGCTAGAAAAGAGCTCTCCAAAAGAAACTCAACCACCTGAACAGGAACTCTCAAAGACCAGCTTCCAGAATGAAAGCTGACTCCCATTGCAAAAGACCTAAAGGCGCTTCAAGTTTGAAAGCGTCCAGACAAGTGCAATTAGCTGTAGCTGGTTACACCCTCACAGAGCAAATAGCTGTAGATGGTTCCAACTGCAAACCTTCCAAGGGCTTACAGCCCTCAGAAAGCAGGCTCCAAGGAGCGCCCCCTCCCGGAACCAGATGCCAGTAGAAAAAAGGAGAGGACAACACTAAGAAAACAGTCAACACTGCATAGAGTAACCGATCCTCAACCTTCCCTCCAGGATAACTATCCCAGCCCAAAGGCTAGTCAAAGACAGAAGACAAGAGTCCCAGACTTCTGGAAGAGAAAATGAAGGATCAACGAGAAACAAAGTCCCCGGTTAGACTGCTGCTACAAACGGCATACTACCGTTAGTCAGGATAAACATTGTGCCCGGGTATAAGACCCCCTACATGCTGTCTTCGTCAAAAAAGGAACACTTCCCAAGGGGAGAAAGCCCTCAGACCCTCAGTATCCATATATCAAAGCCAACCCATAGCAGAAGCCCCAAAGGGAGCAAACCCTCAGCCTCCCGCTGCAGGAACGGAGGAACCAGGCACTACATCGCAGCTCCCCTTCCAGGATCCTGAAAAGCAACAAGGGAAAAAAAACCTTGCAAGGCAAGAACCAAGGACCCAGAGGACTCCACAGATACTAAGATAACTCTGAACGCGGAGAACCCAACCCCCATTCTACAAGAGAAGGGAATGAAAACAACGGAAAAACACCTCGGCCATATCGCCAACCCAGTTAAAAGACACCTGGAGTCTACAGGAACATCTTAAATGTACCAGAAGATCAGTAGGGACCCGTCAGAAGGACCTAAAGCCCAAGCCCCTACAAGAGAGGCTTGCGGGACCACAAACATCTAGTGTGAAACCAAACCGTCCACACCCAGCCAAGGAAAGACATGGACCAAGGAAAGGGTCCTCAACAAGGAGTCGATCGAGAGATCCAACCTCCAGAGGAACCCTAAACTGCCTCCTACAAGGAGGAGCACACCTCTAAAGTCCTGTAGACTTGGCGATCTAGCAATAGCCTCAAACCCAAGAGTTACGAAGAACTCCTGAACGGTTTAAGATGCACCCAGTGCAAATGGATGGCAAGGAATTCTCGTAGGCAAGCGGCAACACATGTTACACACACAGGCAGGGTAGCAATCAACACCCGAAAGCGAATGATAACCCTAGGCCTTGCTCGCCAACCCAGAGAGTTAACGTAAGGCACCACCCACGAGGCCCCAAACAGCGCATTGAGGATAAGTGGGCAACTACCAGACCCCAGAAGGGCGGTCCAGACCTCGACTCCTCACTGACAAGCCCTAAGGCTAGAGTTGTAACCAGGACGCAAGACACCCCGAACGTCAAAGACCGTGGTCAGACTAAGGGTATAAAATGGAATCGACAACAGTCAGAGATCCTTGAGGGAACTATCTTCCAAAGAAACTACTTTAAGCAGGCAAACGCTGGAGCCGTAGCCCCCCACAGAAGGCAGGGAACCCCTGCACACCACCTCTTAGAGTAACACAACTTGGAACAGAGGAAGACAAACATGCCCGCACATCCAGACCAGATGATCCACCCAAGGCGGGAAGGAATGATACGCCATCCACGGCAAGGAAATGCGTAATAGGCTAAAGAATAAGCGTCCAGAAGAACTTCGAGTGAAAACTCAAATCGTTAATCACTCGGCACACTAGACCACAAAGGTCACACACATCTCCCAACTTCCAAAGAATGGAAATAACGGTTCTGAGTCCCCAGGGACCTGAAGAACCATGATGCCGTCTGCAAAAAAACCAGATCTGTAACCCAGGCGAGTAGCCCGAGCCAACCAATCTTAGATTGGCACTCACAACCCTCCATCCAGAGGGGTTGCAAATAAACAACAGGCCTCATACTTCGGTAGGATCTGAGCATGGAGTTCATAGAATAGGCCAAGAGACATTCTCAGCACCACGAAGGTGACATGAACCTTGGTAACAGCTGAAAAAGCGCCCGACCAGTACCAGCCTGGTATAAGGACACTCCTGAACTGGTCAAGGTCCAAGAAAATTCGTCCTGAAGGATCGATAAATGAACTAGAAAGCAGAATACTAATATCCAACAAGTGCGCAACTTCCGAGGGAGTGCCCACACGACCACAAGTCGCAAGTATCGGTTCAAAAGAAAAACGTTCATAAAACGAAAATCAAACAGACATGAGCTTAAGGAAAACAAATTAAACCCATCCATCCGGATCAAAAATAAAATGAAGGCAGCACCCATCGGGTGAACGCCCAAAGTGAATGAAAATGACAACTGGACCAGCTGATTAGAAGCCCCATTCAGCCAAGCTCAGAACTGGAACCGAAAACTTAAAGAAAAAAATTAAACAGAGACGTCAAGAGATTGCTTCAGCCCCAAACGTCATATCTATTTTGCCATCCAGCATCTAAGGACTCGGATCCCTCGGCCCACTAGGACTGGGATCCTCTAACATTGCCAAAACATGTCTTGAAAGCACAGAAAGGTGAGCCAGCCTATATCGGAAGGCAAAATCATACCTCGCCGAATCTACTGAAGACAGGGACCAACGTTTCCCCCGAAGGCCGAACTGAATTGGAAAAATACCCGCGCTCGACGGGCCTTGGTTAACGGAACACAGTGAGTATCTTAGAAATACTTCACTTGGGAGATATAAATGAGCCAGCGCCATAGAAATGGCCATGCGGAACCGTGCCGTAACCTCAGGCAGAAACAAGCCACTCTCCAGAGGAGTAAAGGCCATAGGGACACCTGCATGCATAGCAGGGAAAGGGTCTGGGGCACGCGCCTCACGGGCCATGGAAACCTCGGAGGCGGATGGCTCAATGCACTCTAAGCTCCCTGATTCGGGAGAAGAGAGTACTCTAGAACGGCAATCGGAACATAACTGATGGGCATTGATTACCCGGGCCATTTCATATTCATCACAAGACGCATTCTCCATATCGGAGGCATTCGTGTCTCGCATATCAGAATCCTCCAAAATCTTGGGATTACAAAAATGACAAAAACTAACTGGCACCCCCAATGGCTGGGGCACTCACCACCTCCTATTAACCAGACAACCCACGAGCTAGACTCTCGGTCGCACACAGTCCGAATAAGGAAGTGAAAAACAATGTAACAGCACCCGTCACGAGGTGCACAGTGCCAGTCACAAAAAGGGCGCGCAATCCTGAGAGATTGCGTCATTAAAAGAAGGCTGTTATGTTCTGTAAGGCCGTGAGCCTAGGTATAGCTACACATTTGCTGATAGAACCATATAACAAACATGATTATAGCCCTCCTCCCCTTGTTCAATAACCCCCCTCAGGAGATAATAACCCATGATTCCTTAAGATAAAAGGAGTCCCACTAGGACCCTACCTTATCTTACTGGAATCCATGCCATGAAACAGGAACACAGCCCTTCAAGTGTGACAGATAGTAGCCTTGCTTCTGACATGGACTTGAGTGAATAAAAGGTAGGCAGCTAAACTCGTCAAAGCCGATTACCAAGGAGCTGTTAATATGAGTCGGGATGGGTTCGCAGAAAAACTCTCCCTGCATCTCCAGACTCTAACTTTCATCCATGCTCTCACTGAGAGGCTGACAGGATTACTTAAAACTCCAGTTCCATTGCGAAGAGTACTACCCTCCATAAGAGACTATCTCGAACTTCTAACACTTCTCTGCCAGCCTCCTGTGATGAAAGGCAAATAATGACTGGGGGATGATGGAAGTGGGTGAGGTATTTAAGCCTTTGGCTGGGGTGTCTTTGCCTCCTCCTGGGGGCCAGGTTCTGTATTTCCCAAAAGTAATGAATGCTGCTGTGGACTCTTCCCTTTTAAGAAGAAAATATATATTTACCCATAGATATTCGTCCACTCAGAAGCAGACAGCCAAACCAGTACTGAAACATATAAACAGAGGTTTTGGGGTAGGGGTTATAATGTCAATCTGTAAAGGGAGGCAGAAAACGAGTCCCTGCGACCGAATTTACAGAGAGCCCATAAATGATTTCCCATGAGGTGAAAACATTGTATCATGAGGAAGTACTCAAGTCACATCCCTTTGACAAGCACTGTACTCTGAGGGGAACTGAGCTACAATATGCTCTGAAGTGCCTTTAAGTGAAGAAATCAAGCACATTAACATGCTTCGACCACCTCCAACGAAGACAAAGTTTAAAATTTAGGTATAAATGAGATGGGAGGGGTTTTATAGGCTTTTGAGGGTTGGGAAACTTTGCCTCCACCAGGTACAAATGTATATTCCATACGTAACAGCTTGTGAACTCTTGTCACCTATATAAAAGAAATAACTAACGCCTTCCTAAAGTAGCTTTAAAAAAAAAAAAAAAACTTACAGGTATAATGCAAGCTAAGCTGAACTGCAAAATAAAGCAGCAGACATGTAAACTACACACCCGAAGCCCAGATAACACTCAGCAGTATGAAATAAAGAGTTATAAGTGAATTTAGCAGGCCAAAACCAGACGTGCTAAACTGAGGACATACATGCACTAACCCAATGTGCGTAAATTAGGCAAACATTGTAACAGGTCTAAACAGATGTACACTATTCCGACAAACGTTAAACCGACGTGCACTTTCCCGATGCACGTAGACCCGAAGGCCGATGCACACAATTTAAACTAATTGCGCCAAAAAACCTAAATGCACAAAAAAAAGGTGACTAATATAAAGAATCTTACCCAGGGCCATATACATCATATATAAAATATATCACATACATACATATTTGGAAATAAACAATAAATACCCATAAGGCTACAGCGCGTCTAAATGTTAAAAAAAATTATACCAGTAGACACTCGTCCACCAGCAAACAATCAGTAGACAGTCAAACCAGTACTAAACATATCAGCAGAGCTTGCTGAATAAATAGCTACAACCAATTATGGATGGTCTGTAACAGATTTTCCATGAGGAGAAAAGCAACAGACCAAACCCCATATACATCCCTTTGACAAGCACTGTACACTGAGGAGAACCAGTCCTCAATATAGAGGACCCCTCTCTTTGAACAATCAAATGTACATGACCAATCTTCAACCACCTCTAGCGGAGGAAAAGTTAGACTGAGGTACCTGTGAGGTGGGAGGGGTTTTTGGGAATCTTTGCTTCCTCCTAGTGGAAGGGAAGGATACATTCTCAGGAGTAATGCATCCTGGATTTACCACCTGAATAAAAACTGCTAATATAAGGTGCATGGTGTACAAACATATATCCTCAGACTTTAAGCATGTGTACATGTTCATACTAATAGCCGGTGGGCACTCAACTATCAGCACCTTAGTCCACTGTGCTTACTTTAGCTGCAGCAACTTGTTTCCATTAGACAAGTCCATCCTAGGCAGTGCGACCACAATGCCAAAAGGATATAAATCCGTAACAGCATCTACAACCCAAGGGATTGGTAGACACATTTCACACTGTAAAAAGACTTTTCACTGCCTGGCTGATAACTCCTTGTCTTCCCCTTTCAACAGATTACTGAGAGGTAGTGATGTGCAGTTCATGAACGAATCGTTCATTTGAACTGGTTCTTTTTACTGAACTGTATGAATCATTTCACCAGACTGAACTGATTCGTTTGTAACAGTTCAGTTCCACAGGCAGCATGTAATATGATCCTAGAGTGAGGTCTCTGTTATAACTGGTTCTGCTATGAGACCTCACTCTAGGATCATATTACATGCTGTTGAATCAGTGTACTGCATCAGTGTACTGTGTACTGTTAACTCAGTGATTCATTAGCAACTGAGTGATTCATAGCAGAACCAGAGTTATAACACAGTTGCTAATGAATCACTGAGTTAACAGTACACAGTACACTGATTCAACAGCATTATATCATCCTAGGCTAGAGTGAGCATTGCAAATTAACCCTAAGGACCCCCTGTTAAATAAATAATGCTTTAATAAAATAGTGTCAACTTATTTTAAAGAACATAAATAAGTGTAATAACAAGAAAAAAATGCACTTACATATTTACTTAACTTAAACAATACTTTATTCTATCTTGATACACCAATGCAATTTTAAACAATTTACTTCTAATATAATATATATATATATATATATATATATATATATATATATATATATATATATATATATAAATTAGAAGTAAATTGTTTAAAATTGCATTGGTGTATCAGGATAGAATAAAGTATTGTTTAAGTTAAGTAAATATGTAAGTGTATATGTAAGTAAATATGTAAGTGTATATGTAAGGATACTTAGAGAACAAAACAATATATATATATATATATATATATATATATATATATATTGTTCTCTAAGTATCCTTAAGAGTGTCAAGCTGAACTGAAGCAACTAGCAGGAGAGAGCAGTACAGACACATTGACTCAGGACTCATTCTAAATGATTCAGAATCGCTGGGTCTGTACTGAATCTGCGATTCTTCTGCTCTGCCCCTCAAGCGCATCATGTGATCAGTAGGTGAACTGATGAATCGGTTCATGAACCGGTTCAGTTAATCGAACTGTCCGAAATGAACCGATTCATCAGGATGAACCGAACTTCACATCACTACTGAGAGGAGGATTTGAGAGTCAGATCATATAGACCAGAGGATCCCCTTTCAGTAATGAGTAGAGCTTGCACTTCACTTTCACCTCCCTCCTCAAAGTAGCGAAATAAAATTAATGGAGGATCATGGAAAGGATATAAAGTTTTGTTGAGTTGGGGTGTTCTTTGCCTCCACCTTTGCCTCCCAGGAGAAAATTTCCATGCATGACTCATGGACTCTCATCATCTGATGAAAAATTATATTTAGGACATGGATCTTAGTTACTCGAACTTCTTGATAGAATTTCAACCAAATGTAGTGGTCAGAAGACATCTACTCAATAATAGGTCTGTATTATTGTGAAAAATGTATTCCCTAAAGAAAGCAAACAAAGTAGAAAGGGACTGCTATAGTAAAAGGCAATAGGCTGTCTACATGGTGCATTTAAAGAGTTTTGGGACATTCTAGTACCCCCATATTGACAACTAAATTGGGACAATGAACGGGCCCCTTTTTCAAATGAGTCAGAAACAAGCTAGCATTCAATGATCGTTATGACTATATTAATTTTCTCATAAAACCATATGCCTATTAAAATTGTTGTTGGCAGGTCCTCTGTCCATAATACATAGGACAGACAACAACTTGTTTCTAAGAAGTTATCCTTTATACAAGTGCTCTTGCATTTGTTCAAGTGCCATGAAACAGTCATAATTCACAAATGCAGAGACAAACAACATTTTCCAGAACCTTACCTTTCTACTCCTAATTCCTTGTTTGCCACTTGCTGGATGGTGATCACAACCTTCTTTTCAACTCCCTGCTTCAGTTTAAAAAAGAATTTATCGCGATCCTTTGGTACCGCACTGCAACAGACAGATTCAATTCAGTACCAAAAATTGCTGTATTTTAATGGCACAACTGCAAGTTCACTATGCACTTTCTAAAATGTACAAGTCGTAACAGTTCTCAGTTATTAACAGCCTATCTAGCGAGATACTATGCCAGCCCTCAAACCATTATAGATTTTATTTATAAATGACTATTAACAGTGCATTTATGAATCGCTTCTGAGAAATTCATAAATTCATGTTGTGCAAAGTATTCAGCTACTTGTATGCATAAAAAAAAGAAAGAAAAATCCTTCTAAATTGCCTATTCACAGCATTTTATAAATGCTTAAGTTTTAAGTTCTCAGCTCACACATACAAATGTTGTCAATTCACATTTCCTAAGTCAAGTTTTCCTTTTGGATTTAACATTTCAGCTAAAAACATAATTTATGTAAGAACTTACCTGATAAATTCATTTCTTTCATATTAGCAAGAGTCCATGAGCTAGTGACGTATGGGATATACATTCCTACCAGGAGGGGCAAAGTTTCCCAAACCTCAAAATGCCTACAAATACACCCCTCACCACACCCACAAATCAGTTTAACGAATAGCCAAGAAGTGGGGTGATAAGAAAAAAGTGCGAAAGCATAAGGAATTGGAATAATTGTGCTTTATACAAAAAAATCATAACCACCACAAAAAGGGTGGGCCTCATGGACTCTTGCTAATATGAAAGAAATGAATTTATCAGGTAAATTCTTACATAAATTATGTTTTCTTTCATGTAATTAGCAAGAGTCCATGAGCTAGTGACGTATGGGATAATGACTACCCAAGATGTGGATCTTTCCACGCAAGAGTCACTAGAGAGGGAGGGATAAAATAAAGACAGCCAATTCCGCTGAAAAATAATCCACACCCAAAATAATTTAAATTTTATAATGAAAAAAACTGAAAATATAAGCAGAAGATTCAAACTGAAACAGCTGCCTGAAGTACTTTTTCTACCAAAAACAGCTTCAGAAGAAGAAAACACATCAAAATGGTAGAATTTAGTAAAAGTATGCAAAGAAGACCAAGTTGCTGCTTTGCAAATCTGATCAACCGAAGCTTCATTCCTAAAAGCCCAGGAAGTAGAAACTGACCTAGTAGAATGAGCTGTAATCCTTTGAGGCGGAGTTTTACCCGAATCGACATAAGCATGATGGATTAAAGATTTCAACCAAGATGCCAAAGAAATGGCAGAGGCCTTCTGACCTTTCCTAGAACCGGAAAAAATAACAAATAGACTAGAAGTCTTTCGGAAAGTCTTAGTAGCTTCAACATAATATTTCAAAGCTCTAACTACATCCAAAGAATGGAATGATAATTCAGAAACTCTTCTGGCAGAAGAGATGGCCAAAAGGAACAAAACTTTCCAAGAAAGTAATTTAATGTCCAATGAATGCATAGGTTCAAATGGAGGAGCTTGAAGAGCCCCCAGAACCAAATTCAAACTCCAAGGAGGAGAAATTGACTTAATAACAGGTTTTATACGAACCAAAGCTTGTACAAAACAATGAATATCAGGAAGAATAGCAATCTTTCTGTAAAAAAGAACAGAAAGAGCAGAGATTTGTCCTTTCAAGGAACTTGCGGACAAACCTTTATCTAAACCATCCTGAAGAAACTGTAAAATTCTCGGAATTCTAAAAGAATGCCAGGAAAAATGATGAGAAAGACACCAAGAAATATAAGTCTTCCAGACTCTATAATATATCTCCCTAGATACAGATTTACGAGCCTAGTATTAATCACAGAGTCAGAGAAACCTCTTTGACCAAGAATCAATCGTTCAATCTCCATACCTTTAAATTTAAGGATTTGAGATCCTGATGGAAAAAAGGACCTTGCGACAGAAGGTCTGGTCTTAACGGAAGAGTCCACGGTCGGCAAGAAGCCATCCGGACAAGATCCGCATACCAAAACCTGTGAGGCCATGCTGGAGCTACCAGCAGAACAAACGAGCATTCCTTGAGAATCTTGGAGATCACTCTTGGAAGAAGAACTAGAGGCGGAAAGATATAGGCAGGATGATACTTCCAAGGAAGTAACAATGCATCCACTGCCTCCGCTTGAGGATCCCTGGATCTGGACAGATACCTGGGAAGCTTCTTGTTTAGATGAGAAGCCATCAGATCTATTTCTGGAAGTCCCCACATTTGAACAATCTGAAGAAATACCTCTGGGTGAAGAGACCATTCGCCCGGATGTAACGTTTGGCGACTGAGATAATCCGCTTCCCAATTGTCTATACCTGGGATATGAACCGCAGAAACTAGACAGGAGCTGGATTCCGCCCAAACCAGAATTCGAGATACTTCTTTCATAGCTAGAGGACTGTGAGTCCCTCCTTGATGATTGATGTATGCCACAGTTGTGACATTGTCTGTCTGAAAACAAATGAACGATTCTCTCTTCAGAAGAGGTCAAGACTGAAGAGCTCTGAAAATTGCACGGAGTTCCAAAATATTGATCGGTAATCTCACCTCCTGAGATTCCCAAACCCCTTGTGCCGTCAGAGACCCCCACACAGCTCCCCAACCTGTAAGACTTGCATCTTTTGAAATTACAGTCCAGGTCGGAAGAACAAAAGAAGCCCCCTGAACTAAACGATGGTGATCTGTCCACCACGTCAGAGAGTGTCGTACAATCGGTTTTAAAGATATTATTTGAGATATCTTTGTGTAATCCCTGCACCATTGGTTCAGTATACAGAGCTGAAGAGGTCGCATGTGAAAACGAGCAAAGGGGATCGCGTCCGATGCAGCAGTCATAAGACCTAGAATTTCCATGCATAAGGCTACCGAAGGGAATGATTGTGACTGAAGGTTTCGACAAGCTGATATCAATTTTAGACGTCTCTTGTCTGTCAAAGATAGAGTCATGGACACTGAATCTATCTAGAAACCCAAAAAGGTTACCCTTGTCTGAGGAATCAATGAACTTTTTGGTAAATTGATCCTCCAACCATGATCTTGAAGAAACAACACAAGTCGATTCGTATGAGATTCTGCTAAATGTAAAGACTGAGCAAGTACCAAGATATCGTCCAAATAAGGAAATACCACAATACCCTGTTCTCTGATTACAGACAGAAGGGCACCGAGAACCTTTGTAAAAATTCTTGGAGCTGTTGCTAGGCCAAACGGCAGAGCCACAAACTGGTAATGCTTGTCTAGGAAAGAGAATCTCAGAAACTGATAGTGATCTGGATGAATCGGAATATGCAGATATGCATCCTGTAAATCTATTGTAGACATATAATGCCCTTGCTGAACAAAAGGCAGGATAGTCCTTACAGTTACCATTTTGAATGTTGGTATCCTTACATAACGATTCAATATTTTTAGATCCAGAACTGGTCTGAAGGAATTCTCCTTCTTTGGTACAATGAAGAGATTTGAATAAAACCCCATCCCCTGTTCCAGAACTGGAACTGGCATAATTACTCCAGCTAACTCTAGATCTGAAACACATTTCAGAAATGCTTGAGCCTTCGCTGGATTTACTAGGACACGGGAAAGAAACAATCTCTTTGCAAGAGGTCTTATCTTGAAACCAATTCTGTACCCTTCTGAAATAATGTTCTGAATCCAAAGATTGTGAACGGAATTGATCCAAATTTCTTTGAAAAAACGTAATCTGCCCCCTACCAGCTGAGCTGGAATGAGGGCCGCACCTTCATGTGGACTTAGGAGCTGACTTTGATTTTCTAAAAGGCTTGGATTTATTCCAGACTGGAGATGGTTTCCAAACTGAAACCGCTCCTGAGGATGAAGGATCAGGCTTTTGTTCCTTGTTGTGACGAAAGGAACGAAAACGATTATTAGACCTGAATTTACCTTTAGATTTTTTATCCTGTGGTAAAAAAGTTCCTTTCCCTCCAGTAACAGTTGAGATAATAGAGTCCAACTGAGAACCAAATAATTTATTACCCTGGAAAGAAAGGGAAAGCAGAGTAGACTTAGAAGACATATCAGCATTCCAAGTTTTAAGCCATAAAGCTCTTCTAGCTAAAATAGCTAGAGACATATACCTGACATCAACTCTAATGATATCAAAGATGGCATCACAAATAAAATGATTAGCATGTTGAAGAAGATTAATAATGCTATGAGAATTATGATCTGTTACTTGTTGCGCTAAAGCTTCCAACCAAAAAGTTGAAGCTGCAGCAAAATCAGCCAATGATATAGCAGGTCTAAGAAGATTACCTGAACACAAATAAGCTTTTCTTAGAAAGGATTAAATTTTCCTATCTAAAGGATCCTTAAAGGAAGTACCATCTGCCGTAGGAATAGTAGTACGCTTAGCAAGAGTAGAGACAGCCCCATCAACCTTAGGGATTTTGTCCCAAAACTCTAATCTGTCAGATGGCACAGGATATAATTGCTTAAAACGTTTAGAAGGAGTAAATGAATTACCCAAATTATTCCACTCTCTGGAAATTACTTCAGAAATAGCACCAGGAACAGGAAAAACTTCTGGAATAACTACAGGAGATTTAAAAACCTTATCTAAACGTTTAGATTTAGTATCAAGAGGACCAGAATCCTCAATTTCTAAAGCAATTAGGACTTCTTTAAGTAAAGAACGAATAAATTCCATTTTAAATAAATATGAAGATTTATCAACATCAACCTCTGAGACAGAATCCTCTGAACCAGAAGAACCATTATCAGAATCAGAATGATGATGTTCATTTAAAAATTCATCTGAACAATGAGAAGTTTTAAAAGACTTTTTATGCATACTAGAAGGAGGAATAACAGACATAGCCTTCTTAATGGATTTAGAAACAAAATCTCTTATGTTATCAGGAACACTCTGAGTATTAGATGTTGACGGAACAGCAACAGGTAATGGAACTTTACTAAAGGAAATATTATCTGCATTAATAAGTTTGTCATGACATGCAAAACAAACAACAGCTGGAGGAACAGCTACCAAAAGTTTACAGCAGATACACTTAGCTTTGGTAGCTCCAGCACCAGGGAGCGATTTTCCAGAAGTATCTTCTGACTCAGTTGCAACGTGGGACATCTTGCAATATGTAAAAGAAAAAACAACATATAAAGCAAAATTGATCAAATTCCTTAAATGACAGTTTCAGGAATGGGAAAAAATGCCAGTGAACAAGCTTCTAGCAACCAGAAGCAATAATTAATGAGACTTAAATAATGTGGAGACAAAAGAGACGCCCATATTTTTTTAGCGCCCAATAAGACGCCCACATTATTTGGCGCCTAAATGCTTTTGGCGCCAAAAATGACGCCACATCCGGAACACCGACACTTTTGGCGCAAAAGAACGTCAAAAATGATGCAACTTCCGGCGACACGTATGACGCCGGAAACAGAAAAAAAAATTTGCGCCAAAAAAGTCTGCGCCAAGAATGACGCAATAAAATGAAGCATTTTCAGCCCCCGCGAGCCTAACAGCCCACAGAGAAAAAGTCAAATTTTAAGGTAAGAAAAAAATGATTGATTCAAATGCATTATCCCAAATATGAAACTGACTGTCTGAAATAAGGAATGTTGAACATCCTGAGTCAAGGCAAATAAATGTTTGAATACATATATTTAGAACTTTATAAAAAAGTGCCCAACCATAGCTTAGAGTGTCACAGAAAATAAGACTTACTTACCCCAGGACACTCATCTACATGTTGTAGAAAGCCAAACCAGTACTGAAACGAAGATCAGCAGAGGTAATGGTATATATATAAGAGTATATCGTCGATCTGAAAAGGGAGGTAAGAGATGAATCTCTACGACCGATAACAGAGAACCTATGAAATAGACCCCGTAGAAGGAGATCATTGAATTCAAATAGGCAATACTCTCTTCACATCCCTCTGACATTCACTGCACGCTGAGAGGAAAACCGGGCTCCAACCTGCTGCGGAGCGCATATCAACGTAGAATCTAGCACAAACTTACTTCACCACCTCCATAGGAGGCAAAGTTTGTAAAACTGATTTGTGGGTGTGGTGAGGGGTGTATTTGTAGGCATTTTGAGGTTTGGGAAACTTTGCCCCTCCTGGTAGGAATGTATATCCCATACGTCACTAGCTCATGGACTCTTGCTAATTACATGAAAGAAAAGAGTTTTCTTTCTGTTAATAGATACATCCATGATAATTCAGAAAAATATGCTACATTGGTTTTTGGAGTTCTTCATATGTTTTCATATCACTGGCTGTGGGGTAACAAATCAAATATTGTATATGTTTTATTAGCTCTGTCTACTACGGCCCTCAAACTTATCATAGGCATAGGCATGCATGCATTGGGTTTTTAAAAAGAAAGAAAGAAAAGAAACAAAAGAAAAGAAAAATCCATTAGTTGTAGGACTTAACTATCTAACATATCCAATGTAATTAAACAAAAACATAATTTATGCTTACCTGATAAATTTATTTCTTTCATGGTGGTGAGAGTCCACGATCCATTACTACTGGGAATTACTCTTCCTTACAACTAGGAGAAGGCAAAGATCCCCAAATGCAAAAAACTCTATGAAAACCCCTCCCACCTCAGTCTAATGTACAGCTAAGCAAAATGAGGTAGGAAAAAGGAATAAACCCTAAAATGAGCAGGGAAAAAACAGAATTTATGCTTACCTGATAAATTACTTTCTCCAACGGTGTGTCCGGTCCACGGTTTCATCCTTACTTGTGGGATATTCTCCTCCCCTACAGGAAATGGCAAGGAGAGCACACAGCAAGAGCTGTCCATATAGCCCCCCCTCTGGCTCCGCCCCCCAGTCATTCGACCGACGGTTAGGAGAAAAAGGAGAAACTATAGGGTGCCGTGGTGACTGTAGTGTATAAAGAAAGAAAGAAAGAAATTTTTGAAACCTGATTAAAAAACCAGGGCGGGCCGTGGACCGGACACACCGTTGGAGAAAGTAATTTATCAGGTAAGCATAAATTCTGTTTTCTCCTACATTGGTGTGTCCGGTCCACGGCTTCATCCTTACTTGTGGGAACCAATACCAAAGCTTTAGGACACGGATGAAGGGAGGGAGCAAATCAGGTTACCTAAACGGAAGGCACCACGGTTTGCAAAACCTTTCTCCCAGAAATAGCCTCCGAAGAAGCATAATTATCGAATTTGAAAATTTGGCAAAGTATGCAGGGAAGACCAAGTCGCTGCCCTACAGATCTGATCAACAGAAGCCTCGTTCTTGAAGGCCCATGTGGAAGCCACAGCTCTAGCAGAATGAGCTGTAAATCGTTCAGGAGGCTGCCGTCCAGCAGTCTCATAAGCCAATCGGATGATGCTTTTCAGCCAAAAGTAAAGAGAGGTAACAGTAGCTTTCTGTCCTCTCCTCTTATCAGAATAGACGACAAACAAAGAAGATGTCTGTCTGAAATCCTTCGTTGCTTCTAAATAGAATTTCAAAGCACGAACTACATCTAAATTATGTAACAAACGTTCCTTCTTCGAAACTGGATTCGGACACAGAGAAGGAACCACTATTTCCTGGTTAATATTCCTGTTGGAAACCACTTTTGGAAGAAAACCAGGCTTTGTACGTAAAACTACCTTATCTGTATGGAATACCAGATAGGGTGAACACACTGCAAAGCAGACAGTTCAGAAACTCTTCTAGCAGAAGAAAAAGCAACCAAAAACAGAACTTTCCAAGATAGTAACTTAATATCTATGGAATGTAAGGGTTCAAACGGAACCCCTTGAAGAACTGAAAGAACTCCATGGAGGAGTCAAAGGTCTGTAGACAGGCTTGATTCTAACTAAAGCCTGTACAAACACCTGTACATCTGGCACGGCTGCCAGACGTTAGTGCAACAAAACAGACAGAGCAGATATCTGTCCTTTTAGAGAACTAGCTGACAAACCTTTATCCAAACCCTCTTGGAGAAAGGAAAGTATCCTACGAATTTTAAATTTTACTCCAAGAGTATCCCTTGGAGTCGCACCAACAGATATATTTTTTCCATATCTTATGGTAAATTTTCCTAGTCACAGGCTTCCTGGCCTGAATCAGAGTATCTATAACCGAATCTGAAAACCCACGCTTAGATAGAATCAAGCGTTCAATTTCCAAGCAGTCAGTTGCAGAGAGACTAGATTTGGATGTTCGAATGGACCTTGTACTAGAAGATCCTGTCTCAAAGGTAGCTTCCATGGTGGAGCCGATGACATATTCACCAGGTCTGCATACCAAGTCCTGCGTGGCCATGCAGGAGCTATCAGAATCACCGAGGCCTTCTCCTGTTTGATCCTGGCTACAAGCCTGGGAAGGAGAGGGAACGGTGGAACACATAAGCTAGACTGAACGACCAAGGCGCCACCAATGCATCCACTAGTGTCGCCTTGGAATCCCTGGATCTGGACCCGTATCGAAGAACCTTGTAGTTCTGACGAGACGCCATCAGATCCATATCTGGAATGCCCCATAGTTGAGTTAACTGGGCAAAGACCTCCGGGTGGAGTGCCCACTCCCCCGGATGGAAAGTCTGACGACTCAAATAAGCCACCTCCCAGTTGTCTACTCCTGGGATGTGAATTGCAGATAGATGGCAGGAGTGATCCTCCGCCCATTTGATGATCTTGGATACCTCTCTCATCGCCAAGGAACTCTTTGTTCCTCCCTGATGGTTGATGTAAGCTACGGTCATCATGTTGTCTGACTGGAATCTTATGAATCCGGCCTTCGCTAGTTGAGGCCAAGCCCGGAGAGCATTGAATATCGCTCTCAGTTCCAGGATGATTATCGGGAGAAGAGACTCTTCCCGAGACCATAGACCCTGAGTTTTCTGGGAATCCCATACCGTACCCCAGCCTAATAGACTGGCGTCGGTCGTGACAATGACCCACTCTGGTCTACGGAAACTCATTCCCTGAGACAGGTGATCCTGAGTCAACCACCAACGGAGTGAGTCTCTGGTCATCTGGTCTACTTGAATCTGTGGAGACAAGTCTGCATAGTCCCCATTCCACTGATTGAGCATGCACAGTTGTAATGGTCTTAGATGAATTTGAGCAAAAGGAACTATGTCCATTGCTGCAACCATCAACCCTACTACTTCCATGCACTGAGCTATGGAAGGCTGCAGAATAGAGTGAAGAACTTGACAAGCGTTTAGAAGCTTTGTCTTTCTGACTTCTGTCAGGAAAATCTTCATTTCTAAAGAATCTATTATTGTTCCCAAAAGGGGAACTCTTGTTGACGGAGACAGGGAACTCTTTTCTACGTTCACCTTCCACCCGTGAGATCTGAGAAAGGCTAGAACAATGTCTTGTATGGGCCTTTGCTTTGGAAAGAGACGACGCTTGGATTAGAATGTCGTCTAGATAAGGTGCTATAGCAATGCCCCTCGGTCTTAATACCGCTAGAAGGGACCCTAGCACCTTTGTGAAAATTCTGGGAGCAGTGGCTAAACCGAATGGAAGAGCCACGAACTGTCTTTCCAGGAAGGAGAACCTCAGGAACTAATGGAGATCTTTGTGGATAGGAATATGCAGGTACGCATCCTTTATATCCACGGTAGTCATGTATTGACCCTCCTGGATTGTTGGAAAAATCTTCCTTGTTCCGTTATTGGAAC
This sequence comes from Bombina bombina, assembly GCF_027579735.1. Classification (NCBI taxonomy): domain Eukaryota; kingdom Metazoa; phylum Chordata; class Amphibia; order Anura; family Bombinatoridae; genus Bombina; species Bombina bombina. The sequence continues at coordinate 99,586,663 of NC_069508.1, forward strand.
TGGGTGTATCACTCCCATCTTTACTATGTCTCCTACGCAGTGTAAGAATGCCTGTCTCTTCATCTGGTCTGAAGATAAGTGAGACATGTGGAACCTTCCCTTTGGAGGAAGTTGCTTGAATTCTAGAAGATATCCCTGAGAGACTATTCTAGAGCCCAGGGATCCGGAACCTCTCTTGCCCAAGCCTGAGCAAAGAGAGAGAGTCTGCCCCCTACTAGATCCGGTCCCGGATCGGGGCTACCCCTTCCTGCTGTCTTGGTAGCAGCAGCAGGCTTTTTTTTTGGGCCTGTTTACCCTAGTTCCAACCTTGCAATGGTTTCCATGCTGGAAAGATTGGGAAGAGTTGCCTTCTTGTCTGGAGGCCGCAGAATTAGGAATTGGGCCGTTCCTGAAATTGCGAAAGGAAAGAAAATTAGATTTGTTCTTAGCCTTAAAAGGCCTATCTTGTGGGAGGGCATGTCCCTTTCCACCAGTAATGTCTGAAATAATCTCTTTCAATTCCAGCCCGAATAGGGTCTTACCCTTGAAAGGAATATTAACCATGATTTTAGCCAAAGCGATCTGCGCGCCACTATAGCAAAACCTGAATTTTTCGCCGCTAACTTAGCTAATTGAAAAGCGGCATCCAAAAGAAATGAATTAACCAACTTAAGTGCGTGAATTCTGTCCATGACTTCATCATATGGAGTCTCCCTTTGAAGCGAATTTTCCAGTTCCTCGAACCAAAATACGCTGCGGTAGTGACAGGAATAATGCACGAGATTGGTTGAAGAAGGAAACCCTGCTGAATAAATTATTTTTAACAGTCCTTCTAATCTTTTATCCATAGGATCTTTGAAAACGCAACTGTCCTCAATAGGAATAGTTGTGCGCTTAGCTAACACTGAAACCACCCCCTCAACCTTAGGAACCGTCTGCCATGTGTCCTTTCTAGGGTCGACAATGGGGAACATTTTCTTGAATATAGGAGGTGGAACAAAAGGTATACCTGGCTTTTCCCACTCCTTAGTCACTATGTCCGCCACCCGCTTGGGTATCGGAAAGGCATCAGCGTGCACTGGAACCTCTAAGAATTTGTCCATCTTGCACAATTTCTCTGGAATTACCAGAGAATCACAATCATCTAGAGTAGTTAGGACCTCCTTAAGCAGGGCGCGGAGGTGTTCTAACTTAAATTTAAAAATCACTATATCAGTGTCTGCCTGCTGAGAAACTTTTCCTGAATCAGAAACTTCCCCTTCAGACAGGCCCTCCCTCACTGCTATACTCAGATTGATGTGAGGGAACAACTGATAAATTGTCCTCAGCGCTAACCTGCTCATCTTCTGTATTTAAAAACTGAGCAATCACGCTTTCTAGAATAGGATGGCAGTTTGGATAATAGATTTGCTATAGAATTATCCATCACTGCAGTTAATTGCTGCATAGTAACCCAGCATTGGCGCGCTAGATGTACTAGGTATTGCCTGCGCGGGCAAAACTGGTGTTGACACAGAAGGAGAGGATGATAAACTATCCCCACTACCTTCACATGAAGAATCATCCTGGGCAATCTTATTAAATGTGACAGTACTGTCCTTACTTTGTTTGGACACTATGACACAATTTGCACAAAACATTAATGGGGGAACCACCTTGGCTTTCATACATACAGAGCATAAGCTATCTGAAGGTACAGACATGTTAGACAGAATATGGCAGGCTAATAATGCAATAAAAACGTTTTTAAAGAAAAGCGTTACTGTCTCTTTAAATAATAAACAAGCACACTTTATTTCTGAAAGTTTGAAAAACTATGAAGGCAATGTCCGATTTTTACAATATTTGCACCCCAGAGTCCTAGTGCCTTGAAAGTATTGCACACCAAGTTTCAAGACTTTAACCCTTAAAATGAGCAAAACGGAGCTATTTGTTCAAATAAACAATTTTATCACACAACAATCACTGCCACAGCCTTGCTGCGGCTTTTTACCTTCCCTTAAAGTGATTCAGCACTGAAATAAACCTTCCTGAGTCCGTTATCTTTACCCACAGGACCCTCAAATGAAGCTGCATGCACTGCCAAGGAAATAAACTGCGCAATTGAGGCGCGAAAACGGGGCCTCCTCCATCTGCATTACCAGAGTGAAGGGGCCTTTCTGACTAAAGTAGTAGTCTAACCAGGCGAAAAAAACGTTCCCAAAAGTGCTTTTATAACACAAAAAAAACACTCTAAATGTCCAATAAATCTGATATAAACCAATCGATTTAGCCCACAATAGTGTCAACCAGTATAGAGCCCATTTATAAGCCTTAATCTGTTATGAATCTAAGAAAATGGCTTACCGATCCCCTAAGGGAAAAACTGACAGTCTTCTAGCATTAACATGTCTTGTTAGAAATATGACTAATCGTACCTGAAGCAGATAAGTCTGCAAACTGTTCCCCCCAACTGAAGTACTCTGGGCTCAACAGTCCTGTGTGGGAACAGCAATTGATTTTAGTTACTGCTGCTAAAATCATACTTCATTTTCTGTTGTAGAGTAAATAGTACAAACCGGCACTATTTTAAAATAACAAACTCTTGATAGAAGAAATAAAAAACTACAACTAACACCACAAAACTCCTCACCATCTCCGTGGAGATGCTACTTGTTCAGAGCGGCAAGGAGAATGACTGGGGGGGGCGGAGCCAGAGGGGGGGCGGAGCCAGAGGGGGGGCTATATGGACAGCTCTTGTGTGTGCTCTCCTTGCCATTTCCTATAGGGGAGGAGAATATCCCACAAGTAAGGATGAAACCGTGGACCGGACACACCAATGTTGGAGAAATTAGGTTTACTAAAAAGGAAAAAAACAACCTAGAACAAAACAGGGTGGGGTCTTGTAGACTCATCTTCATAAAATAAATGAATTCATCAGCTAAGTATAAATTGTGTTTATTCTTTCATACAGGTGGTGAGAGTCCACAATAACTTACTCCTGGGAACTTATACCCAAGTTGTGGGGTCCATGAGTAATAACAGAAAAGATTGGGATCTAACATACATCTTTTGTCTCTGAGAAACTAAATCCACAACCCCAAAAGAGCCTAAAATAAGACAAAAAAAAAACACTCAAAAATAAATTACCCGGAGATAACTGCCTGAAGGACATCCTACCAAAGGGTGCCCCAGAAGAAGCAAAAACATAAAAATGGTAGAAAAAAAAAATATATGCAAGGAAGACCCAATAGCAGTCTAGCAAAATAGGTCTACTGCTAAAACAATCAGAAACACAAGAAAAGGCCCCTGGACTGAAAGAAAGTAAAGAAAGTCATAGAACCAGCAAAATAAAGTTTGTCTGAAAACCTTAGCACTTTGTAGCATTATGTTGACACTACTAACAAAATCCAAAACAAATAGGCCACTCAGAAAAAAATAAGGAACAATCTCCCAACTTATATAGTACAAAAACATAACCTTATCCTAAATAAGTAAAGGAAAATAGTAATAAAGATAAAAAATTCTATCAGAAGAAATAGCTAAATGAAACAAAAAACTTCCAGAAATAAGTTAATATCCACCTGATGCATCATCCTCAATACAAAATTAAGGTTCCAAGGATGGAAACATTGGAAAATAATGGACTTGATTCTAGGCCAGGCTAGGACTAAACCAAGAATGACAAAGATTAGCTATCTATTTACGGAACATAAGAAAAAAGGACAAAAACTGACCGTTTAAAAAAACAAAATTTATGCTTACCTGATAATTTTATTTCTCTTGTGGTGTATCCAGTCCACAGATTCATCCATTACTTGTGGGATATTCTCCTTCCCAACAGGAAGCTGCAAGAGGATCACCCACAGCAGAGCTGTCTATATAGCTCCTCCCCTAACTGCCACCTCCCAGTCATTCGACCGAAGACAAGCAAGAGAAAGTAGAAAATATAGGGTGCAGTGGTGACTGTAGTTTAAAAATTAAAAAAAAAAACACCTGCCTTAAAATGACAGGGCGGGCCGTGGACTGGATACACCACAAGAGAAAGAAATTTATCAGGTAAGCATAAATTTTGTTTTCTCTTGTAAGGTGTATCCAGTCCACGGATTCATCCATTACTTGTGGGATAACAATACCAAAGCTATAGGACACGGATGAAGGGAGGGACAAGGCAGGAGCTTAAACGGAAGGCACCACTGCCTGTAAGACCTTTCTCCCAAAAAAAGCCTCCGAAGAAGCAAAAGTATCAAATTTGTAGAATTTAGAAAAAGTATGAAGCGAAGACCAAGTCGCCGCCTTACAAATCTGTTCAACAGAAGCCTCATTTTTAAAGGCCTATGTGGAAGCCACTGCTCTAGTGGAATGATCTGTAATTCTTACAGGAGGCTGCTGGCCAGCAGTCTCATCAGCTAAGTGGATTATACTTCTTAACCAAAAGTAAAGAGAAGTTGCCGAAGCCTTTTGGCCTTTCCTCTGTCCAGAGTAGACAACAAACAATGCAGATGTTTGACGTAAATCTTTAGTAGCTTGTAAATAAAACTTTAAAGCATGAACCACGTCAAGATTGTGTAATAGACGCCCCTTCTTTGAAGAAGGATTAGGACACAGTGACGGAACAACAATCCCCTGATTGATATTCTTATTAGATACCACCTTAGGAAGAAACCCAGATTGGTACGCAACACTACCTTATCTGCATGGAAAATCAGATAAGGGGAATCACACTGCAAGGCAGATAACTCTGAAACTCTTCGAGCCGAAGAGATAGCTACCAAGAACAGAACTTTCCAAGATAAAAGCTTGATATCTATGGAATGCAGAGATTCAAACGGAACCCCTTGAAGAACTTTAAGAACTAAATTTAAACTCCATGGTGGAGCAACAGGTTTAAACACAGGCTTGATTCTAACTAAAGCCTGACAACATCCGCCAGACGCTTGTGCAAAAGAATAGACAGAGCAAAAATCTGTCCCTTTAAGGAACTAGCCGACAATCCCTTCTCCAATCCTTCTTGGAGAAAAGACAATATCCTGGGAATCCTGACCTTACTCCATAAGTAACCCTTGGATTCACACCAATGAAGATATTTACAGCATATCTTATGATAGATTTTCCTGGTGATATGCTTTCGAGCCTGAATTAAGGTATCAATGACCGACTCGGAAAAACCATGCTTTGATAAAATCAAGCGTTCAATCTCCAAGCAGTCAGACGCAGAGAAATTAGATTTGGATGTTTGAAGGGACCTTGAAGTAGAAGGTAGAAGGTCCTGCCTCAGCGGCAGAGTCCATGGTGGAAAGGATGACATGTTCAAAAGATCTGCGTACCCACGTGGCCACGCAGGCGCTATCAAAATCACCGAAGCTCTCTCCTGCTTGATCTTGGCAATGAGCCGAGGGAGCAGAGGAAACAGTGGAAACACATAAGCCAGGCTGAAGGACCAGGGCGCTGCTAGAGCATCTACCAGCGTTGCCTGGGGATCCCTTGACCTGGACCCGTAACAAGGAAGTTTGGCGTTCTGATGAGACGCCATGAGATCCAGTTCTGGTTTGCCCCATAGTTGAATCAGCTGGGCAAATACCTCCGGATGGAGCTCCCACTCCCCCGGATGAAAAGTCTGCTGACTTAGAAAGTCCGCCTCCCAGTTCTCTACTCCTGGGATATGGATAGCTGAGAGATGGCAAGAGTGAACCTCTGCCCATAGAATTATCTTTGAAACCTCCAACATTGCCAGGGGGCTCCTTGTTCCCCCCTGATGGTTGATATAGGCTACAGTCGTGATGTTGTCTGAGTGAAATCTGATGAACCTGACCGCAGCTAGCTGAGGCCAAGCCTGAAGAGCATTGAATATCGCTCTTAATTCCAGAATGTTTATTGGAAGGAGAGCCTCCTCCTGAGTCCACAAGCCCTGAGCCTTCAGGGAGTTCGAGACTGCACCCTAGCCCAGAGGGCTGGCATCTGTCGTTACTATAGTCCAATCTGGCCTGCGGAAGCTCATCCCCTTGGACAGATGGACCTGAGATAGCCACCAAAGAAGAGAATCCCTGGTTTCTTGATCCAGATTTAGTAGAGGGGACAAATCTGTGTAATCCCCATTCCACTGACTGAGCATGCAGAGTTGCAGCGGTCTGAGATGTAGACGGGCAAACGGTACTATGTCCATTGCCGCTACCATTAACCCGATTACTTCCATACACTGAGCCACTGAAGGACGAGAAGTGGAATAAAGAACACAGCAAGAGTCTAGAAGTTTTGACAATCTGGCCTTCGTTAGGTAAATCTTCATTTCTACCGAATCTATCAGAGTCCCTAGGAATTATTCTTTTGTTAGAGGTGATAGAGAGCTCTTTTCTTCGTTCACCTTCCACCCATGGGACCTCAGAAATTCCAGACCAATGTCCGTGTGGGACCTGGCAACTTGAAAAGTCGACACCTGTATCAGAATGTCGTCTAAGTAAGGGGCTACTGCTATACCCCGCGGACTCAGGACCGCTAGAAGGGACCCTAGAACCTTTGTAAAGATTCTTGGTCCCGTGGCCAACCCGAAGGGAAGAGCCACAAACTGGTAGGGCCTGTCTAGAAAGGCAAACCTGAGAAAACGATGATGATCTTTGTGTATCGGGATGTGAAGATAAGCATCCTTTAGGTCTACGGTAGTCATATATTGACCCTCCTGGATCATAGGAAGGATGGTTCGAATAGTCTCCATCTTGAAGGATGGAACTCTGAGAAATTTGTTTAAGATCTTGAGATCTAAGATTGGTCTGAATGTTCCCTCTTTCTTGGGAACTACAAACAGATTTGAATAGAAGCCCTGACCCTGTTTCTCCTGCGGAACTGGGTGGATCACTCCCATAATTAGAAGGTCTTGAACACAATGTAAGAATGCCTCTCTCTTTATCTGGTTTGCAGATAAAAGTGAGAGATGAAATCTCCCTTTTGGGGGAGAGGTTTTGAATTCCAGAAGATAACCCTTGGACACAATTTCCAATGCCCAGGGATCCTGGACATCTCTTGCCCAAGCCTGGGCGAAGAGAGAGAGTCTGCACCCTACTAGGTCCGTTTCCGGATCGGGGGCTGCTCCTTCACTGTCTTAGAGGCAGCAGCAGGCTTTTTGGCCTGTTTCCCCTTGTTAAAAGCCTGGTTAGGTCTCCAGACCAACTTAGACTGGGCAAAAGTTCCCTCTTGTTTTGTGTTAGAGGAAGTTGAAGCTGCGCCACTCTTGAAGTTTCGAAAGGGCCGAAAACTATACTGTTTGGTCCTTAATTTGTTGGACCTGTCTTGAGGAAGGGTGTGACCTTTTCCTCCAGTGATGTCAGAAATTATCTCCTTTAGTCCAGGCCCGAATAAGGTCTGTCCTTTGAAGGGAATGTTGAGAAGTTTAGACTTTGAGGTCATGTCAGCTGACCAGGATTTAAGCCATAGCGCCCTACGCGCCTGAATAGCAAAACCTGAATTTTTAGCATTTAGCTTGGTTAAATGTACAACGGCATCAGAAACAAATTAATTGGCTAGCTTAAGGGCCCTAAGCTTGTCAATAATATCTTCCAACGGGGTTTCAACATGTAGAGCCTCCTCTAGTGACTCAAACCAGAAAGCCGCGGCAGCAGTGACTGGGGCAATGCATGCAAGAGGTTGGAGAATAAAAACCTTGTTGAATAAAATTTTTCTTAAGGTAACCCTCTAATTTGTTATCCATTGGATCTAGAAAAGCACAACTGTCCTCGACAGGGATAGTGGTACGCTTAGCTAGAGTAGAAACTGCTCCCTCCACCTTAGGGACCGTCTGCCATAAGTCCCGTGTAGAGGCGTCTATAGGAAACATCTTTTTAAAAACAAAAGGGGGAGAGAACGATACACCTGGTCTATCCTATTCCTTAGTAATAATTTCAGAAAACCTTTTAGGGATTGGAAAAACATCAGTGTAAGTAGGTACTGCATAGTATTTATCCAATCTACATAATTTCTCTGGGACTACAATAGTGTCACAATCGTCCAGAGTTGTTAAAACCTCCCTGAGCAATACGCGGAGGTGTTCAAGCTTAAATTTAAATGTAGACATATCAGAATCAGATTGAAGTATCTTCCCTGAATCAGAAAAATCACCCACAGATTGAAACTCCATTAATGCACCACATCTCTCTAGCTACTTCCCTTGTCAAGAGCTGCAAGAGAATGACTGGGAGGTGGCAGTTAGGGGAGGAGCTATATAGACAGCTCTGCTGTGGGTGATCCTCTTGCAGCTTCCTGTTGGGAAGGAGAATATCCCACAAGTAATGGATGAATCCGTGGACTGGATACACCTTACAAGAGAAAAAGCTAAAAACTAGCGGATAAACTCATATCCTGACTAACCTGACAATATAGCCAGAAATCTGGAAAAAATAAAGCCAATAAATAATTGCCTTCCATGCATTTAAATAACAGACTAAAAACCAGAAAAGGAAAATTAAAAATGACAAACAGTTCAAAATACAAAAAGAATATAACTGATCACCAAGTCATCAAATCTAGAGAACTAGAATACTGATAGAAAAAAAGGAACCTAAATAAGTCTGGATGCAAAAGAAGCAGCCAAGGAAAGAAACTGGGCATCATAACCAGATCTGTAAACCTAATACTACAGGAACAAGTTGGAGTAAACATCATAGCACGTCATGATAAATTTTGACAACCACCCTAAGAAAAATAAAACCCACAGAGGAAGAACAAAATATTGGCACAAAGCTCTCAGAAATATATCTGAGCGACCCAAAAGAACTATAGACTCATAGAACTTATACAAATGAAGAGACCACTTCCAGGCAGAAAAACTGAAGACCGAAAAAAAAAACTGCTTCCCAGTTATTCAGTCCTAGAATAACAGCAGAATGAAATTCCTGCTCAAGAAAGAATTTAAAATACCATCCCCCTAATGGACATAAGCAACAGATAGAACATAATCCAATCAGAAAACAGAGAAAAGATTCTCTTCAAAAGAGGCCAATCCTGAAAGGCCCTGAATAATGTATGGAGTTTGAAATATTAATAGGTAACCTCGCTTCCCAAGGAGACCAAACTCCTAATGCCTTTCTCAGACCCCCAGAAGGCCTCCCACCTCTTGCATCTGTACGATTACAGATCAAGAAGTATGCTCAAAAGAAGCACCATTCATAAAGAGCTAATAGTTCAGCCACTAAAAAAATCAAATGAATCTTCAGAGACAACAGAGTCAGAACCCTGTATCATTGGTAAAAGATATAAAGCTAAAGATGACTCCTATAAAGGCAAGAAGACAGAAAAACAACAAAAGGACACAATCATGAGCTACAACAGTCTAAGCTCTGACATAGAAAATTTTAAAGATTGAATCCATTAGAACCCCCCAGAAAAACTTTTATCTGAGGAACCAGAAGACTGTTTAAAAAAAATTACCTCCCAACCATGTTGAAGAAACAATAACAACAGTCTGAAGGAGAGAAATACTGCTTGAGCCAAGATATGATCCTGGCCAAGAAATAAAGCAACACCCTGAAAACTGATTACAGATAAGAGGGTACCTAAAACCTTAGAGAATATTCTGAGAACTAGCCAGAGCAAACGGAAAAGCAACAAACTGTTAAAGCAAATTTCAGAAACCAAGGATGTTCCAAGAAATAAAAGAGGTAAGCATACTCAAAAACAATTGAGAACAGAAAATGACCTCACAGAATAGTCTGAAAAATATCCATTTCATCCATAGGAACTTAAGAAACATGTTCAATGTTTCTAGATCAGAATAGATTCAAAAGTTCCCCCTACTTCTTGGAACAATGAAAAGGTTGGAGTTCCCATCAACCTGAGCCATAAAGGAATCCTACAAACATAGAACAGAAAAACAACTTTCTATAGGAGGCATAGATCTGAAACCTAATCAGTATACTAGATACTATAGTAAGAATCCAAGGAACAAAGCTTCCTATCAGAAGAAAAAAAAAAAAAGTGGAAACCTACCAACAACCAAAGCCTCTGGAATGAGTAATGCACCTACATAAGTGGAAATATCTAAAAACAACTAGACTAGAACCAATAAAGCTAATGGACACTGACCCTGTCAGTATACTTCAGAGCAAATAAATTAGCCTAGAATCCAGCTAACAACCTTAAAAGAAAAGGAGAAATGCCCAAATGAAGAAGAAAAAAAGCACTAAACATTATATTCTCCCTAAAAGGAACCTAATCTAACTCTGCATTAACATCTTTCTCAATCTTGCAGTCCTCACCTCCTGTTTCTCAACCTCCTACCCTTCTATATTGTAAGTTCCCATGGGAATAGGGCCCTTAATTCCTCCTGTGTGTCTGTAAAATGTTGTCTTGTCTCTTACGTGTTTGATATCATTGTTTCATTTACATGAATTGTACCCATGGACAGCTTCATAAATAAAGTATAATAATAATATAAGCTTTGAAACTAGGTGAAGGAAAAATATTTTTGAGCCCTGTTCTGATGAAAGGGACAAAACAAAAATCTAAGCTTTAAATATACCCATGGACTAATAGGCAGAAAAATCTAACACCATAGAAACAAAGTAAATTAATAAAAAGAGATCCTCTGTGAAGAAAGAGAAGTCTGAAATTAGAAACCATGCCAGCAGACTAAGATTATAATTATAAAATGCTCCTTAGGACAGCATAGAAGGTCCTAGCCTTTGTTGTACTAAAGCCAAAGGCACTTCTTGAATGGGATTGCGGGCTGGAGGCCGTGCCTAGCGTCATAGGCCCACCCCACCCCCTCCCCAGCACAATCCCATTATTGAAATTACGTGATCCCTTGAACAATCGTGTGATTTCACTTTTTAACTTATTTGTTTACATCGGAACTTTGTTCCACTGTAAACATAAGTCCGGACAGATATGGGTTAAAGAGTGATGACAAAAAAAAAAAACATCCTAAAGGCCCTCTCTCCGCCGCGGAGAGACGCGTGAATCTCAACTGCATCGGCTCAGCAGTACCTGGTGACTCGGGACCAGGAGGCATGGGAGGAGAGTGAGGCATGGGTAGGAACAAACATATAGGAGATAACAGAACAGGAGGCTTCCACAAGCGCTCTTTGAAAGAGGGTCTCTCTCTGAGTCTGATGTCAATTAGGATTAAAAAAAAACACCAATGCCTCGAGATCCTCTGGTAAATCTCTGGCAGCAATTTCATCTTTAATCACATCAGAGAGCCCATGAAAGAAGGCGGCAACAAGGGCTTCATTGTTCTTACCTACCTCTGCGGCAAGCGTACGGAACTCAATGGCATACTGAGCAACAGATCTTGTACCTTGCTGAATGGACCTGAGTCGTTTAGCAGCAGAGGAGGAGCAAGCCGGAACATCAAATACCCTTGGAAAGGAGGTCACAAATTCATGGTAATTTGAAATCACAGGTTTATTAGTCTCCCACAAGGGATTAGCCCAAGCAAGAGCTGTGTCAGAGAGTAACAAGATGAGAAACACCACCTTCGCTCTGTCATAGGGAAACACCTAAGGTAACTTAAAGTAAATGCCCACCTGGTTCAAAAACCCTCTGCGCTGAATAGGATCGCCTCCACATCGCTGAGGTAGAGGTGCAGAACTGGACATGCTTCTGGTAGGACTAGGCGCAGCAGCGGAAACAGGAGCAGCCATAACTTGTGGGACACTCTGGTCCAAATGTGCAGTGCGAGTCAGCAGGGTTTGCAGGGCTAGTGCAAATTGATCCAAGCAGTGATCCTATTCATCTATACTGGAAATGATGGTAGGTAAAGGTGGATTATTAGCACCATCAGGATTCATGGCCCTTGCATAATGTCAGGGTGCCAGGAATAAGACTGAGACGAGAAGTGCAAAAATAATTACACCTTTATTAATAACAAAAATAATAAAAAGTCCACAAGTCAAATAACAAGCCAGGAGTCAAAGCCAGAGCAGGTAGTCAGACGAGCCGAGTCAGGAGTCAAAGCGAGTAGCCAGACGAGCTGGAATCAGGAACAAGGAGAACAGCAGAGTCAGGAACAAGCCAGGGATCAGGAACCAGGAGGGACATCAGACAGCCAAGTAATACACAGGAACTGGAACTCACAAACAGGTCTGAGACAACGCAAGAGTAAAGCATACTGAACAGAGGCCCTTTAAATAATAAGTGATGACATCACAATTCTGAAACTGCAACCTGTCTCACACGGATGATGTACACCAGTCTGGCCATAAGAGGGCGAGCAGGAAATGAGCAGCATCACACACTCTGCACCATACTTAGCAAGAGAGGTGAGTAAAATGGCTGCCAGCAGCACATGGCAAACAAAGCAGGGAAAAAACCCTGACAAGGTTATGGAATAGGAGTATATTGTAGATCCATAGAAGGAGGAAAAAAAACAAGTCGCTGCGACCAATTATGGAGGGTCTCTAACAAATTTCTCATGAGGCAAAAAACATAATTTATGCTTACCTGATAAATTCCTTTCTCCTGTAGTGTAGTCAGTCCACGGGTCATCATTACTTATGGGATATTAACTCCTCCCCAACAGGAAGTGCAAGAGGATCACCCAAGCAGAGCTGCTATATAGCTCCTCCCCTCTACGTCACACCCAGTCATTCGACCGAGAACCAAACGAGAAAGGAGAAACTATAGGGTGCAGTGGTGACTGGAGTATAATTTAAAAATTTAGACCTGCCATAAAAAACAGGGCGGGCCGTGGACTGACTACACTACAGGAGAAAGGAATTTATCAGGTAAGCATAAATTATGTTTTCTCCTGTTAAGTGTAGTCAGTCCACGGGTCATCATTACTTATGGGATATCAATACCAAAGCTAAAGTACACGGATGACGGGAGGGACAGGCAGGCTCTCTATACGGAAGGAACCACTGCCTGAAGAACCTTTCTCCCAAAAACAGCCTCCGAAGAAGCAAAAGTGTCAAATTTGTAAAATTTTGAAAAAGTATGAAGAGAAGACCAAGTTGCAGCCTTGCAAATCTGTTCAACAGAGGCCTCATTCTTGAAGGCCCAAGTGGAAGCCACAGCTCTAGTAGAATGAGCTGTAATCCTTTCAGGAGGTTGCTGTCCAGCAGTCTCATAGGCTAAACGTATTATGCTACGAAGCCAAAAAGATAGAGAGGTAGCAGATGCTTTTTGACCTCTCCTCTGTCCAGAATAAACGACAAACAGGGAAGAAGTTTGGCGAAAATCTTTAGTTGCCTGTAAATAAAATTTCAGGGCACGGACTACATCTAGATTGTGCAGAAGTCGTTCCTTCTTTGAAGAAGGGTTAGGGCACAATGATGGAACAACAATCTCTTGATTGATATTCTTGTTAGTGACTACCTTAGGTAAGAACCCAGGTTTAGTACGCAGAACTACCTTATCTGAATGAAAAATCAGATAAGGAGAATCACAATGTAAGGCTGATAACTCAGAGACTCTACGAGCCGAGGAAATAGCCATTAAAAACAGAACTTTCCAAGATAATAGCTTGATATCAATGGAATGAAGGGGTTCAAACGGAACACCCTGTAAAACGTTAAGAACTAAGTTTAAGCTCCACGGTAGAGCTACAGTCTTAAACACAGGCTTAATTCTAGCCAAGGCCTGACAAAAAGCCTGAACGTCTGGAATTTCTGACAGACGTTTGTGTAAAAGGATGGACAGAGCTGAGATCTGTCCCTTTAAGGAACTTGCAGATAAACCCTTTTCTAAACCTTCTTGTAGAAAAGACAATATCCTAGGAATCCTAACCTTACTCCATGAGTAACTCTTGGATTCGCACCAGTGTAAGTATTTACGCCATATCTTATGGTAAATTTTCCTGGTAACAGGTTTCCTAGCCTATATTAAGGTATCAATTACTGGCTCTGAAAATCCACGCTTTGATAAAATCAAGCGTTCAATTTCCATGCAGTCAGCTTCAGAGAAATTAGATTTTGATGTTTGAAAGGACCCTGAATTAGAAGGTACTGTCTCAGAGGCAGAGACCAAGGTGGACAGGATGACATGTCCACTAGATCTGCATACCAGGTCCTGCGTGGCCACGCAGGCGCTATTAGAATCACCGATGCTTTCTCCTGTTTGATCCTGGCAATCAAACGAGGAAGCATCGGGAAGGGTGGAAACACATAAGCCATCCTGAAGGTCCAAGGTGCTGTCAAGGCATCTATCAGGACCGCTCCCGGGTCCCTGGACCTGGACCCGTAACGAGGAAGCTTGGCATTCTGGCAAGACGCCATGAGATCCATATCTGGTTTGCCCCAACGTCGAAGTATTTGGGCAAAGACCTCCGGATGAAGTTCCCACTCCCCCGGATGAAAAGTCTGGCGACTTAGGAAATCCGCCTCCCAGTTCTCCACTCCTGGGATGTGGATCGCTGACAGGTGGCAAGAGTGAGACTCTGCCCAGCGAATTATCTTTGATACTTCCATCATCGCTAAGGAACTCCTTGTCCCTCCCTGATGGTTGATGTAAGCCACAGTCGTGATGTTGTCCGACTGAAACCTGATGAACCTCAGAGTTGCTAACTGAGGCCAAGCCAGAAGGGCATTGAGAACTGCTCTCAATTCCAGAATGTTTATTGGAAGGAGACTCTCCTCTTGAGTCCATGATCCCTGAGCCTTCAGGGAATTCCAGACAGCGCCCCAACCTAGTAGGCTGGCGTCTGTAGTTACAATTGTCCAGTCTGGCCTGCTGAAGGGCATCCCCCTGGACAGATGTGGCCGAGAAAGCCACCATAGAAGAGAATCTCTGGTCTCCTGATCCAGATTCAGCATAGGGGACAAATCTGAGTAATCCCCATTCCACTGACTTAGCATGCACAATTGCTGCGGTCTGAGGTGCAGGCGTGCAAAAGGAACTATGTCCATTGCCGCTACCATTAAGCCGATTACCTCCATGCATTGAGCCACTGACGGGTGTTGAATGGAATGAAGGGCACGGCAAGCATTTAGAAGCTTTGTTAACCTGTCCTCTGTCAGGTAAATTTTCATTTCTACAGAATCTATAAGAGTCCCCAAGAAAGGAACTCTTGTGAGTGGTAAGAGAGAACTCTTCTCCTCGTTCACTTTCCACCCATGCGACCTTAGAAATGCCAGTACTAACTCTGTATGAGACTTGGCAGTTTGAAAGCTTGACGTTTGTATCAGAATGTCGTCTAGGTACGGAGCTACCGAAATTCCTCGCGGTCTTAGTACCGCCAGAAGAGAGCCCAGAACCTTTGTAAAGATTCTTGGAGCCGTAGCCAACCCGAAGGGAAGAGCTACAAACTGGTAATGTCTGTCTAGGAAGGCAAACCTTAGATACCGGTAATGTTCTCTGTGAATCGGTATGTGAAGGTAAGCATCCTTTAAATCCACTGTGGTCATGTACTGACCTCTTTGGATCATGGGTAAGATTGTCCGAATAGTTTCCATCTTGAACGATGGAACTCTTAGGAATTTGTTTAGGATCTTTAAATCCAATATTGGTCTGAAGGTTCCCTCTTTTTTGGGAACCACAAACAGATTTGAGTAAAACCCTTGTCCGTGTTCCGACCGCGGAACTGGGTGGATCACTCCCATTAGTAAAAGGTCTTGTACACAGCGTAGAAACGCCTCTTTCTTTATCTGGTTTGTTGACAACCTTGAAAGGTGAAATCTCCCTTGTGGAGGAGAAGCTTTGAAGTCCAGAAGATATCCCTGAGATATGATCTCCAACGCCCAGGGATCCTGGACATCTCTTGCCCAAGCCTGGGCGAAGAGAGAGAGTCTGCCCCCCACTAGATCCGTTTCCGGATCGGGGGCCCTCACTTCATGCTGTCTTAGGGGCAGTAGCAGGTTTTCTGGCCTGCTTGCCCTTGTTCCAGGTCTGGTTAGGTTTCCAGCCTTGTCTGTAGCGAGCAACAGCTCCTTCCTGTTTCGGAGCAGAGGAAGTTGATGCTGCTCCTGCCTTGAAGTTACGAAAGGCACGAAAATTAGACTGTCTAGCCCTAGGTTTGGCTCTGTCTTGAGGCAGGGCATGGCCTTTACCTACTGTAATATCAGCGATAATTTCTTTCAAACCGGGCCCGAATAAAGTCTGCCCCTTGAAAGGTATGTTAAGTAATTTCGATTTAGAAGTTACATCAGCTGACCAGGATTTTAGCCACAGCGCTCTGCGTGCCTGAATGGCGAATCCGGAATTCTTAGCCGTAAGTTTAGTTAAATGTACTACGGCATCAGAAATAAATGAATTAGCTAGCTTAAGGGTTTTAAGCTTGTGTGAAATCTCATCTAATGTCGCTGAGTCAAGGGTCTCTTCCAGAGACTCAAACCAAAATGCTGCCGCAGCCGTGACAGGCGCAATGCATGCAAGGGGTTGTAATATAAAACCTTGTTGAACAAACATTTTCTTAAGGTAACCCTCTAACTTTTTATCCATTGGATCTGAAAAGGCACAACTATCCTCCACCGGGATAGTGGTACGCTTAGCTAAAGTAGAAACTGCTCCCTCCACCTTAGGGACCGTTTGCCATAAGTCCCATGTGGTGGCGTCTATTGGAAACATTTTTCTGAATATAGGAGGGGGTGAGAAAGGCACACCGGGTCTATCCCACTCCTTAGTAACAATTTCAGTAAGTCTCTTAGGTATAGGAAAAACGTCAGTACTCGTCGGTACCGCAAAATATTTATCCAACCTACACATTTTCTCTGGGATTGCAACTGTGTTACAATCATTCAGAGCCGCTAACACCTCCCCTAGTAATACACGGAGGTTTTCCAGCTTAA
This sequence comes from Bombina bombina, assembly GCF_027579735.1. Taxonomy (NCBI): domain Eukaryota; kingdom Metazoa; phylum Chordata; class Amphibia; order Anura; family Bombinatoridae; genus Bombina; species Bombina bombina. Next base: position 99,603,333 of record NC_069508.1, read on the forward strand.
ACTTAAAATTTGAAATGTCTGAATCCAGTTTATTTGGATCAGATCCGTCACCCGCAGAATGAAGCTCTCCGTCCTCATGCTCTGCAAATTGTGACGCAGTATCAGACATGGCCCTAGCATTATCAGCGTACTCTGTTCTCATCCCAGAGTGATCTCGTTTACCCCTAAGTTCTGGCAATTTAGACAAAACTTCAGTCATAACATTAGCCATGTCTTGTAGAGTGATTTGTAATGGCCGCCCTGATGTACTTGGCGTTACAATATCACGCACCTCCTGAGCGGGAGATGCAGGTACTGACACGTGAGGCAAGTTAGTCGGCATAACTTCCCCCTCGTTGTCTGGTGAATGTTGCTTAACATGTACAGATTGACTTTTATTTAAAGTAGCATCAATGCAATTAGTACATAAATTTCTATTGGGCTCCACCTTGGCTTTAGAACATATTGCACAAAGAGATTCCTCTGTGTCAGACATGTTTAAACAAACTAGCAATTAGACTAGCAAGCTTGGAAATACTTTTCAACTAAATTTACAAGCAATATGTAAAAACGTTACTGTGCCTTTAAGAAGCACACAAAAACTGTCACAGTTGAATAACAATGAACCGGATTAGTTATAGAAACCAAATTTAGCAAAGGATTGCACTCATTAGCAATGGATGATTAACCCTTAATATCAGAAAAAAACGGATAACAATTGAAAATATAAGCGTTTTTATCACAGTCAAAGCACAGTCTCACAGGTCTTCTGTGAGTGATTACCTCCATCAAAACTAGTTTTGAAGACCCCTGAGCTCTGTGGAGACGTCCTGGATCATGCAGGGAGAAAAAGGCAGACTGTGACTGAATTTCTGATGCGTAGTAAAAGCGCCAAAATAGGCCCCTCCCACTCACACTACAACAGTGAGGGAAGCTCAGTAAACTGTTTTAATTTAAAACAACGACAGCCATGTGGAAAATAACGCCCAAAACAATTTTTCACCAAGTACCTCAGATAATTAAACGATTTAACATGCCAGCAAACGTTTAAAATCTAATTTATGAAATGTCATTAAAAGCCTGCTGCTAGTCGCTCACACTGCAAGTTAGGCTAAAAGTTATATGCATACAGTATTTTCCCAGTGAAGTGCCATTCCCCAGAAATACTTAAGTGTAAACATATATACATATCAGCCTGATACCAGTTGCTACTACTGCATTTAAGGCTGTACTTACATTATATCGGTATTAGCAGTATTTTCTCAGTCAATTCCATTCCTTAGAAAATAATATACTGCAACATACCTCTTTGCAGGTGAACCTGCCCGCTGTCCCCTGATCTGAAGTTACCCTACTCCTCAGAATGGCCGAGAACAGCAAAATGGATCTTAGTTACGTCCGCTAAGATCATACACAAAAACTCAGGTAGATTCTTCTTCAAATTCTGCCTGAGAAGAAAACAACACACTCCGGTGCCGTTTAAAACTAAGTTTAATCACCACAGTCCTCTCACACATCCTATCTATTAGTTGGGTGCAAGAGAATGACTGGGTGTGACGTAGAGGGGAGGAGCTATATAGCAGCTCTGCTTGGGTGATCCTCTTGCACTTCCTGTTGGGGAGGAGTTAATATCCCATAAGTAATGATGACCCGTGGACTGACTACACTTAACAGGAGAAAAGTGCAACACACCATATCCCATATATATCCCTCTAACAATCACTGTACTCTGAGGGGAAACCTGTGCCTTAATATAGACTGAATATACCTCTCTCTGAAGAATCAAATGCACATCTTCATTCTTCGACCACCTCCAGTGGAGGTAAAGTAAAGACTGAGGTACCAGTGAGGTGGGAGAAGGGTTTTATAGAGTTTTTGGGGTTTGAGAATCTGTCTCCTCTTAGTGGTAAGAAAAGTAATTCCCAGGAGTAATAGATCATGGATTCACCACCTGTATGAAAGAAAGGTCTTTATAAGTTGTTGTTGTTTTTTTTACTACTGATGCTGTGCATTGTGTTAGCAGAGTGCAGGGGGTTTAAATGTAAGATTAAGATAGCACGTAAGAATATAAGTAATGGTAGGAAGTGAAGCTGTAAATGAGTGTGTAAGTGTAGAAGAGTGTCTGGGAAGTGTGCATAAGGGTGTGTGTGTATATAAGTAGAAAAATGGCTGGGGATCTGAATACGAGTTGGAAGAGCACCCATGGGTGTTTGTAAGAATGGAAGAGTGCCTAGTAGGTGCTTGTAACACTTGGAGAGCACCCATTAGGTGTGTGTAGGAGTGGGAGAGCACATGACAGTATATGTTACAGTGGAAGAAAGCATGTCACATACATATCTCTGGGAACATTTGAAAAGGGAAAATGTTAAACATGGACACCACGCAAGCACATAGAGTGGCTGTAATATATACAGTAAACACATTGTGGGCACAGGTATTATGTTGTATAACAAAGATATTTCAAATGGGTGTAGTGTAATTTAAATAAAATTTTTAAAAAGTAGCCATAACCTCCTGCTTTGTGTGTACACGTTAACTATTACTGATAAAGAAATGTACCTGAAATTTCCTTTACTGTCATCTTCTTTGACTTCTAAAGTAACTGTGAAAGTGAACACATCATTGTCTGGACTGGGTAAAGCACAGTCTTTAACATCTGATGCTTGTTTGGATGAGCGTTTGAATGCCGTAAAAAAACTGTATAATATTCGACTGACCTAAATAGTAAGAAAAAAGCCAGGTATTAAGAGGGTCCTTTAATAGTATACTAAAATAAAATATGTCTTTTCTAAACGATAAACAAAGATATCATTTATAGCTTTAAAGCGTAAAGCAACTGATTTACAAAGCATACTATTTTAAGAACTTCCCTAACAAGAGATCAATGATTTATTTTCACTCTTAAAGAAACTTTTGAAAGGTTTGTATACAAGGTAGTAAGTATACAAAGTGTTCAATAATATTGTTTTTAATTGTGATGGAGCAGGCCATGATAAGTAAACAAAAGCTGCATGGGCAGCATTTGGATACAAGAGGTAATAGTAGTATGGGCATGAACTCACTAATGTCATAAAAAACAGTTATCAGGAAAAGAAATGTCTAATGTGATCTGTCATCTTATAATTTATCCCAAGATGAGGTGAAATTGCGCTCATTGGGACTAAATTTTATACCAACACACAATTTTAAAGTATTTAATACTAATCTAGATGTGTACAAATCTGATAGGATACTTATGTTGCGCAAACATTATGTTCATGGGAAAACAAATGGATGCTTCTAATTAATACTTGTCAATATCTAGTATTAATTATGATTAATAGTTTCACTTACTGTACATGTAACATTTTGCACTATCCTTTGCAAATTTAATTTGACTTATCTATGGTGGGCTTTTCTTTAACACTTAGGGCCCGAGCTAAAGCTCATACACAGAATGAGCAAAGTCCGCTACCAGCAACTCCAGCACGCATAGCCCCAAACCGGAAAACCTGAAGACGTCACCCACACAAGCACAAACTCCTGGAGTGCCGTAGCTGAAAATACGGGTGAACCACTCCACAAAAGAATGTATGAGGACAAAAAGGTAGCAGGCACTGCAAACAGGTGTAAGGAAGTACTTAGTTTTATTAGAAATAAAAAAAAACAAAAAAAAAGTCAAAAAGTAAAATATGCAAAAAACGAAGGACACAAACAAAAGAATAACAAAACAGACCATGGACGTGGACAGAGACAGGTGGCTGACGCGTTTCGCGCCCCCTACAGGCGCTTACTCATAGACGTGATACGTACAAACAATATTGTGCTATTTATACCCTACACCAGGAAACATTAACCTATGCTAAACCAGTGTGAATTAAAAGAAACAGACTTCCATAACACTATCTGTATGTTATAAAAGAGCACAAAGAATGTGAATGTACTAGCTGACCATAAGAGATGGAATTAATTAATTAAATCTTAATAATGACATTGCCAAAGTAAAAAAAGAGGATAATGAAATAGCTGGAAAAGAAGCAAAAGAAATTAAAATATATATAAGTATATAAACAAGGCAAAACAGCTACCAGCTATAGCATTATACTCAAAATAAACAAGTAACTGAGGACAAGTGTTTGTTAAATTCAGATAGAGAATGAGATAGCTAATCTGTGAATAATTTATATCAGATAAATTAGTTAACAGCCAACAGTAAAGATATGACATGTCAACTTAATAATGCAAAAAGATAAAAATAGGCATAAAGGAACAGTAGCACATAATAGCATGAAAGTTTGAGACTACTATCAACCCAAGACATATGGAACTTTATTTTTAGTGGGCATGGACAGGAAAATGGGAAAAAACTACTTAGCTGACCTACTAAGGACAATTAACCATCAATAAAAAAATTAATGTCACATTCCCTATTGATGCCCCATGGTCTGCGTGTTTTTAATTTCAACATCCAAAAACAAAATTTATGCTTACCTGATAAATTTCTTTCTCTTGTGGTGTATCCAGTCCACGGGTTCATCCATTACTTGTGGGATATTCTCCTTCCCAACAGGAAGCTGCAAGAGGATCACCCACAGCAGAGCTGTCTATATAGCTCCTCCCCTAACTGCCACAAAGAGTCTATCCCCCAGTGTTATCGTTAGGGATAGGACATCAGGTAAAACCTGGCTTAACAAAAAGGGTAACTTCAAATGTTTGAGTAGAAACTGCCACATATGTGCCCATATTGGTCCTGGTAATAAATGTATCAGTAGCAGTACTAACCAAATTTATAACATCAACCACTATGCAAACTGTGGTAGTGTATTTGTCATTTATTTACTTACCTGCAACCTTTGTAAAAGCCAATATGTAGTCAAACCTCTAGAGAGGTCAGAAAACGTTTTGGGGAGCATACACGTGATGTTAAATATTACGTGAAAGAATCTGCGGTTGCAAATCACTTTAATAGTGAACATTTTACTAATATAGCTGATGTAACCATCCAGGTAATAGACCTAGCGGTAGTGCCCCCAAGAAGAGGCAATAGATATAAAATCTTGGAGAGAAAGGAGATATTTCTCTTGTAAGGTGTATCCAGTCCACGGGTTCATCCATTACTTGTGGGATATTCTCCTTCCCAACAGGAAGTTGCAAGAGGACACCCACAGCAGAGCTGTCTATATAGCTCCTCCCCTAACTGCCACCCCCAGTCATTCGACCGAAGACAAGCAAGAAAAAAGGAGAAACTATAGGGTGCAGTGGTGACTGTAGTTTAAAAATAAAAAACACCTGCCTTAAAGTGACAGGGCGGGCCGTGGACTGGATACACCACAAGAGAAAGAAATTTATCAGGTAAGCATAATTTTTTTTTTCACTTGTAAGGTGTATCCAGTCCACGGGTTCATCCATTACTTGTAGGATACCAATACCAAAGCTTTAGGACACGGAAGAAGGGAGGGACAAGGCAGGAACTTAAACGGAAGGCACCACTGCCTGCAAGACCTTTCTCCCAAAAATAGCCTCTGAGGAAGCAAAAGTATCAAATTTGTAGAATTTAGAAAAAGTATGAAGCGAAGACCAAGTCGCCGCCTTACAAATCTGTTCAACAGAGGCCTCATTTTTAAAAGCCCATGTGGAAGCTACCGCTCTAGTGGAATGAGCTGTAATTCTTTCAGGAGGCTGCTGGCCAGCAGTCTCATAAACTAAACGGATTATGCTTCTCAGCCAAAAAGAAAGAGAAGATGCCGAAGCCTTTTGGCCTCTCCTCTGTCCAGAGTAGACAACAAACAATGCAGATGTTTGACTAAAATCCTTAGTAGCTTGTAAATAAAACTTTAAAGCACGAACCACGTCAAGATTGTGTGATAGACATTCCTTCTTTGAAGAAGGATTAGGACACAGTGACGGAACAACAATCTCCTGATTGATATTCTTATTAGATACCACCTTAGGAAGAAGCGCCTGAACGTCTGGAACATCTGCCAGACACTTGTGCAGAAGAATAGACAGAGCAGAAATCTGTCCCTTTAAGGAACTAGCTGACAATCCCTTCTCCATTCCTTCTTGGAGAAGGGATAATATCCTAGGAATCCTGACTTTACTCCATAAGTAACCCTTGGATTCAGACCAATGAAGATATTTACACCATATCTTATGATAGATTTCCTGGTGACAGGCTTTCGAGCCTGAATTAAGGTATCAATGACCGGCTCGGAGAAACCACGTTTTGATAAAATCAAACGTTCAATCTCCAAGCAGTCAGCTGCAGAGAAATTAGATTTGGATGTTTGAAGGGACCTTGGAGTAGAAGGTCCTGCCTCAGCGGCAGAGTCCATGGTGGAAAGGATGACATGTCCACCAGATCTGCATACCAAGTCCTGCGTGGCCACGCAGGTGCTATCAAAATCACTGAAGCTCTCTCCTGCTTGATCTTGGCAATCAGACGAGGGAGGAGAGGAAATGGTGGGAACACATAAGGACCAGGGCACTGCTAGAGCATCTATCAGCACTGCCTGGGGATCCCTTGACCTGGACCCGTAACAAGGAAGCTTGGAGTTCTGACGAGACGCCATCAGATCCAGTTCTGGTTTGCCTCATAGTTGAATCAGCTGGGCAAATACCTCCGGATGGAGCTCCCACTCCCCCGGATGAAAAGTCTGCTGACTTAGAAAATCCGCCTCCCAGTTCTCTACTCCTGGGATATGGATAGGTGAGAGATGGCAAGAGTGAACCTCTGCCCATAGAATTATCTTTGAAACCTCCAATATTGCCAGGGGGCTTTTTGTTCCCCCCTGATGGTTGATATAGGCTACAGTCGTGATATTGTCCGACTGAAATCTGATGAACCTGACCGCAGCTAGTTGAGACCAAGCCTGAAGAGCATTGAATATCGCTCTCAGTTCCAGAATGTTTATCGGAAGGAGGGCTTCCTCCTGAGTCCACGAACTCTGAGCCTTCAGGGAGTTCCAGACTGTGCCCCAGCCCAGAAGGCTGGCATCTGTCGTCACTATAGTCCACTCTGGAATGCGGAAAATCATTCCCCTGGACAGATGGACCCGAGATAACCACCAAAGAAGAGAATCCCTGGTCTCTTGATCCAGATTTAGCAGAGGGGACAAATCTGTGTAGTCCCCATTCCACTGATTGAGCATGCAAAGTTGCATTGGTCTGAGATGTAGGCGGGCAAGCGGAACTATGTCCATTGCCGCTACCATTAGGCCGATTACTTCCATACACTGAGCCACTGACGGCCGAAAAGTGGAATGAAGAGCACAACAGGAAGTTAGAAGCTTTGATAATCTGACCTCTGTCAGAAAAATTTTCATTTCTACTGAATCTATCAGTGTTCCTAGGAAGGAAACTCTTGTGAGAGGGGAGAGAGAACTCTTTTCTACGTTCACCTTCCACCCGTGAGACCTCAGAAAGGCCAGAACAATGTCCGTATGGGACTTGGAGATTTGAAAAGTCGACGCCTGTATCAGAATTTCGTCTAGGTAAGGAGCCACCGCTATGCCTCGTGGCCTTAGAACCGCCAGTAGGGACCTTAGAACCTTCATAAAGATTATTGGTGCCGTGGCTAACCCGAAGGGAAGAGCCACAAACTAGTAATGCCTGTCTAAGAAGGCGAACCTGAGGAACGAATGATGATCTCTGAATTGGAATGTGGGGATAAGCATCCTTTAAGTCCACGGTAGTCAAATATTGAACCTCCTGGATCATAGGAAGGATGGTTCGGATAGTCTTTATCTTGAAGGATGGGACCCTGAGAAATTTGTTTATGATCTTGAGATCCAAGATTGGTCTGAAAGTTCCCTCTTTTTTGGGAACTATAAACAGATGTGAATAGAAGCCCTGCCCCTGTTCCTCCCTTGGAACTGGGTGGATCACTCCCATAACCAGTAGGTCTTGAACACAACGTAAGAATGCCTCTCTCTTTATCTGGTTTACAGATAATTGTGAGAGATGAAATCTCCCCTTTGGAGATGAAGCTTTGAAGTCCAGAAGATATCCCTGGGAAACAATCTCTAATGCCCAGGGATCCTGGACGTCTCTTGCCCAAGCCTGAGCGAAGAGAGAAAGTCTGCCCCCTACTAGATCCGGTCCCGGATCGGGGGCTACTCCTTCATGCTGTCTTAGAGGCGGCAGCAGGTTTTTTGGCCTGCTTCCCCTTGTTCCAAGCCTGGTTCGGTCTACAGGTTTGGACTGGGCGAAATTTCCCTCTTGTTTTGCATTAGAGGAAGCTGAAGCTGCGCCACTCTTGAAGTTTCGAAATGAACGAAAATTATTCTGTTTGGTCCTTAATTTATTGGACCTATCCTGAGGAAGGGCGTGACCTTTTCCTCCAGTAATATCAGAAATGATCTCCTTCAGGCCCGGCCCGAATAGGGTCTGTCCTTTGAAGGGGATGTTAAGAAGCTTAGACTTTGAAGTAACGTCTGCTGACCAGGACTTAAGCCATAGCGCCCTGCGCGCCAGAATGGCAAAAACTGAATTCTTAGCCATTAGATGAAAAATGGCGTCAGAAATAAAGGAATTAGCTAACTTGAGAGCTTTAATCCTGTCTAAAATATCATCTAACTGGGTCTCCACCTGTAGAGCCTCCTCAAGAGATTTGAACCAAAAAGCCGCTGCAGCAGTAGCTGGGGCAATGCATGCAAGAGGCTGGAGAATAAAACCTTGATGGATAACAATTTTCTTAAAGGAGACCCTCCAATTTTTTATCCATAGGATCAGTGTAAACAGGCACTGCAAAGTATTTGTCCATTTTACACATATTCTCTGGAACTACAATGGGGTCACAGTCATCCAGAGTCGCTAAAACCTCCCTGAGCAATAAGCGGAGGTGTTCAAGCTAAAATTTAAAGGCTGTCATTTCAGAATCGGACTGAAGTAACATCTTCACTGAATCTGAAATCTCACCCTTGCCGCGGCTTCGGAGCATTGTGAGGGTATATCGGACATAGCTACTAAAGCGTCAGAAAACAAAATTTATGCTTACCTGATAAATTTATTTCTCTTGTGGTGTATCCAGTCCACGGATTCATCCATTACTTGTGGGATATTCTCTTTCCCAACAGGAAGCTGCAAGAGGATGAAGGGAGGGACAAGGCAGGCACTTAAACGGAGGGCACCACTGCCTGTAAGACCTTTCTCCCAAAAACAGCCTCCGAAGAAGCAAAAAAGTATCAAATTTGTAGAATTTAGAAAAGGTATGAAGCGAAGACTAAGTCGCCGCCTTACAAATCTGTTCAACAGAAGCCTCATTTTTAAAAGCCCATGTGAAGCTACTGCTCTAGTGGAATGAGCTGTAATTCTCTCAGGAGGCTGCTGGCCATAAGTCTCATAAGCAAAGCGGATTAAGCTTCTTAACCAAAAAGAAAGAGAAGTTGCCGAAGCCTTTTGGCCTCTCCTCTGTCCAGAGTAAACCACAAACAAAGCAGATGTTTGACGAAAATCTTTAGTGGCTTGTGAATAGAATTTTAAAGCACGGACCACATCAAGATTGTGTAATAGACGTTCCTTCTTTGAAGAAGGATTAGGACATAGTGAAGGAACAACAATCTCCTGATTGAAAATCCGCCTCCCAGTTCTTGACACCTAGGATATGGATAGCTGATAGATGGCAGGAGTGAACCTCTGCCCATAGAAGTATCTTTGAAACCTCCAACATTGCTAGGGAACTCCTTGTTCCCCCCTGATGGTTGATGTAGGCTACAGTCGTGATATTGTCCGACTGAAATCTGATGAACCTGACCCCAGCTAGCTGAGGCCAAGCCTGAAGAGCATTGAAAATCGCTCTTAGTTCCAGAATGTTTATCGGAAGGAGTGCCGCCTCCTGAGTCCACGAGCCTTGAGCCTTCAGGGAGTTCCAGACTGCACCCCAACCCAGAAGGCTGGCATCTGTCGTTACTATAGTCCAATCTGGCCTGCGGAAGCTCATCCCCTTGGACAGATGGACCTGACATAGCCACCAGAGAAGAGAATCCCTGGTTTCTTGATCCAGATTTAGTAGAGGGGACAAATCTGTGTAATCCCCATTCCACTGACTGAGCATGCAGAGTTGCAGCGGTCTGAGATGTAGACGGGCAAACGGTACTATGTCCATTGCCGCTACCATTAACCCGATTACTTCCATACACTGAGCCACTGAAGGATGAGAAGTGGAATAAAGAACACGGCAAGAGTCTAGAAGTTTTGACAATCTGGCATTCGTTAGGTAAATCTTTCTACCAAATCTATCAGATTTCTACCAAATCTATCAGAGTCCCTAGGAATGAAACTCTTGTTAGAGGTGATAGAGAACTCTTTTCCTCGTTCACCTTCCACCCATGGGACCTTAGAAATGCCAGAACAATGTCCATATGGGACCTTGCGATTTGAAAAGTCGCCGCCTGTATTAGAATTTCGTCTAAGTAAGGGGCTACTGCTATACCCCGCGGCCTTAGGACCACTAGGAGGGACCCTAGAACCTTCGTAAAGATTCTTGGTGCCGTGGCCAACCCGAAGGGAAGAGCCACAAACTGGTAGTGCCTGTCTAGAAAGGCAAACCTGAGAAAACAATGATGATCTTTGTGTATCGGTATGTGAAGATAAGCATCCTTTAAGTCTACGGTAGTCATATATTGACCCTCCTGGATCACAGGAAGGATGGTTCGAATAGTCTCGATCTTGAAGGATGGGACTCTGAGAAATTTGTTTAAGATCTTGAGATCTAAGATTGGTCTGAATGGTCCCTCGTTCTTGGGAACCACAAACAGATTTGAATAAAAGCCCTGCCCCTGTTCCTCCTTTAGAACTGGGTGGATCACTCCCATAACTAGGAGGTCTCGAACACAATGTAAGAACGCCTCTCTTTATCTGGTTTACAGATAAATGTGAGAGATGAAATCTCCCTTTTGGGGGAGAGGTTTTGAATTCCAGAAGATAACCCTTGGACACAATTTCCAATGCCCATGGATCCTGGACATCTCTTGCCCAAGCCTGGGTGAAGAGAGAGAGTCTACCCCCTACTAGATCCGTTTCCGGATCGGGGGCTGCTCCTTCATGCTGTCTTAGAGGCAGCAACAGGCTTTTTGGCCTGTTTCCCCTTGTTCCAAGCCTGGATAGGTCTCCAGACCGGCTTAGACTGGGCAAAAGTTCCCTCTTGCTTTGATTGAAGATAAACTACATTAATGCACCACATCTCTCTAGCTACTTCCCTTGTCGAGAGCTGCAAGAGAATGACTGGGGGTGGAAGTTAGGAGAGGAGCTATAAAGACAGCTCTGCTGTGGGTGTTCCTCTTGCAGCTTCCTGTTGGGAGAATATCCCACAAGTAATGGATGAATCCGTGGACTGGATACACCTTACAAGAGAAATATCTCCTTTCTCTCCAAGATTTTATATCTATTGCCTCCTCTTGGGGGCACTACCGCTAGGTCTATTACCTGGATGGTTACATCAGCTATATTAGTAAAATGTTCACTATTAAAGTGATTTGCAACCGCAGATTCTTTCACGTAATATTTAACATCACGTGTATGCTCCCCAAAACGTTTTCTGACCTCTCTAGAGGTTTGACCCACATATTGGCTTTTACCAAGGTTGCAGGTAAGTAAATAAATGACAAATACACTACCACAGTTTGCATAGTGGTTGATGTTATAAATTTGGTTAGTACTGCTACTGATAAATTTATTACCAGGACCAATATGGGCACACATGTGGCAGTTTCTACTCAAACATTTGAAGTTACCTTTTTTGTTAAGCCAGGTTTTACCTGATGTCCTATCCCTAACGATAGCACTGGGGGATAGACTCTTTGCTAACGCCTTGGGTTTCTTGGGTACAAATTTACATGTTTGTATTAATGGATTCAGAATTTCATCACCCTTAAACTGGAAAGATGTTGCAATGAAGACTATAGGAGCACTAACCTTACTTCAATAAGTACTATGGACACTAATGATGACTTTAAGAATTCCATAGTATTTACTACTGAATATTCTAGACAATATCCAGAAATAGTGAGCATCCTTAAGAAGCACCTACATGTACTTAAGGGTGATGAAATTCTGAATCCATTAGCACATCCCTCAGGCACAGAGACACCCAATGCCCACACAAGCCTACTCCAGGATTCAGCCTCCTGTAGTTAGCACAGCCCAGAGTTCCTGCTGCGCTAACCGCTTCAACGGCATGGTCCTGGACTCCCTGTAGTGCCTAGGTAAAGGCTAGGAGCCCTTACAGCTATGCAAGGTTCTTAATGTAAAAGAAACACATTACCATTTAATGCTCACTAAGAGACTCCACATATTTTGTAAGATTTCTCTCTACGCCAGTAAGAGTTTGGTCTTCAGGCCGTTAGTGCGCACAGTTATGATGCCATCTTAAACTAACCTAATCATGAGCATACTTTATACCAGGGCTTGACAAACCCAGGAGCCAGGAAGCCACTGGCAATTAGAATTTTACCCTTGGCTCCTAACTTGTTGGGTTATTCTCCATATATTTACACAAATACTGTCTGGCTCCTAAATATTCTTACTGGTTCCTACATTTTAAACAGAATTGTTGACTCCTGCTTAATACATTAGCTATGCATAGTCACTGGTTCTTTTACACAAGATGGAACCTAGCATCTCTTATTATTCAACTAGATAATCTGTTATTGTTTCAACTTTTTGATTGCAGGCCCAAAAGAGGATTATTTGGATTTTTTTGCTTTATTCTTCCCCTATTTATAATTTATAAGTTAGGAGACCCAAGACTGGCCTTGCTTGTTATTGGAAGAATGAGAGACAAAAGTTAAAAATAGAGGTCTATAATGAAATATTAAATGTTTTTACAATTCTTTTAAAGTGATCTATTTGAACCATTGTTTGTCATATTGAATTGTATTATACAAAGACTTTGCTCATATTGTCAATACAGGTAGCCCTCATTTTTGCACCAGTTCAATTTATGCAGTTTCACAAAAGCGCCTGTTCCTAGTGATCACGTGAAGTTGTTCCACAGGCCCCATAGGTTTAGACAAATATATTTGCAGAAGACTTGTTGCCACCTGTATTTGTAGTACAGCACTGTAACAGTGTACACAGCACATGAGTAGTTTGATTTCCTAAATATCCAGTACACTGAATTATGGGTAAAAAAATATTAATGCTGGTCCTTTTTGAAATTGAAGCCAACAGGAAGGATATTCCTGAGTGCATGTTAAAAAGAAACTGTTAAAAAGTGCACTTCTTATACGCAGCAAACAACAAAATATTGCCCACTGCCTTATTGATGGATAGCGACATTGCCTCAGGCATAACAAATGTTTTAATTAAAGTTTTTACATTTACAGCATTAACTTCAGGGCTTTAAATATAATATATTATACAATAACACAGCATATACCGTATTGTTCAGAGTATAGGCCGCTCCTGATTATAAGCCCCAACCTTAAAGTTTGGTGCCATTTTTAAGAAATAACCTTCACAGTCTGCCTCCTCTTAACCAACTCCTTCCCTCAAGCAGTGCCCACTACTCATACTATTACCACTAACCCCTACCTTACATAATAGTCCTCTCAGCCCTTCTCACACACAGACCCATCCTTAATCTCTTAGTCTTAGCCCTGACAGATACCCATAGTCTCCTTACTCTCCCCCCTCATACACACACAGCCCCCTCCTAACCCTCACACTGCCTCCTCTTAACCCACTCCTTCCCTCAAGCAGTGCCCACTACACACACTATTACCACTACCCCTACCTTACATAAGCCTCCCCTCAGCCCTTCTCACCCCCTCACACACAGACCCCTCCTTAGTCTCTTAGCCCTGACAGATACCCCAAGTCTCCTTACCCTCCCCCCTCATACACACACAGCCCCCTCATAACCCTCACAGGCTGCCTCCTCTTAACCCACTCCTTCCCTCAAGCAGTGCCCACTACTCACGCTATTACCACTACCCCTACCTTTCATAAGCCTCCCCTCAGTCCTTCTCACCAACCATAGCCCCCCTCTTTCTCACACAACCCCCTCCTCATCAATCCTGACTCACCCTCCTCTAACAGCAGCTTCCGCTCTCATCTTAAGACTCTCCCATTCCCAACCTGAGCACATCGATGTGCCGTGTTGTTGCTGGGGTATATACCAGTACAAGTTGCTGTGCAAGTTAAGAATTTTCACACAAAAGTACCGTAGTAAAATGAGTGACTCGCCCCGGTCCTCAGGGCTGGCGGTCAATAGCCAAGCGGTCAAGTCCCCTCCTCGGATCACACTTCTCTTACCAGTACGGTCCTCACTTCTCTTACCAGTACGGTCCTCCCTGCGTCTGAAAAGGGCAAGTCTCCTTCCGGGATCACGTGATCAGCTACGGTGTCTGGCGGCATATTAGGAAATACCAGTACTTTATGGGCAAAAGTCTAAAAACTCTGTGCTCACACAAAATGTCCAGGAATCCCAGTGTGTGCCCGGACCCCTCCCTGCAACATCAGCAATTCAACCCGACCCGGACCTTTCACGGTAAGATACTGAGTATAGGCAGCACCGCCCCCCCAATTTAAAGACTTACATCAGGGGGGAAAAATCATCAGGGGGCCTATACTCTGAACAATACGGTATATATTAAGTTATAAAATATATTACATTACTAACATCAATTTTGAGAGGGGCTTGGCCGCCTGGAACCTAACTCATTTACTTCCCACTCACTTACATTATATAACTGGGTTCATTTTACACCAATTTTTTCTCTCTCATAACTGTTTCTCCAGGAACAGAACCCCAGAATAAACTGAGGGCTGTAATTAGTTTAAACATCAATTAAAGAACAAAAATTACTTTCAATTTATCCATACCCACTTGACTCAACACCATTACCTTCTGATTTTAAAAATGATTCTCTAAGCAATTGTTGCACATTTGCAATTGTACTCACAAAAAAATTTAAATAAATAAAAAAGTTTACATAAAACATCCTGTACATTAGATATTGACACGTATTGATTAGAACCATCCAATTGTTTTCCCATAAACATAATGTTTACGCAACATAAGGATCCTATCAGATTTGTTCACATCTAGAATAGTATTAAATACATTGAAATGGTGTGTTGGTATAAAATTTAGTATCACGTCTTGGGATAAATTACAAGATAATAGACTTCTTTATTTTCCTGATTTTTATGACATTAGTGAATGCATGCCCAGTTTTTCCTTTGTAGCCTTTTCATTTAATTTTAAGAGTAAAACATTCAGCCTGTGTGAGAGACCTTAAACAGGCCATTATAGTAAAAAATGAAATGCTCTAATCTGTTATAGTTGTAAGTTTAAGATGATCAACCCTAGACTACCCTGCATAGGGGTTAAACACAAAGTATAAATACTGCTCAGGACTCTCAGAGCACTGCTGGTCTAGAACGGAAAGCGCAGCTGATCCAATCAATAGGGCTAATTCTGCATCATGCGACTAGCACCGCTCATTGGACAAGCAGCATTTACCTCTCTGAACCAGCAGTGCTCTAAGTGCTGATTAGTTTGTACTATACCCCTTTGTGGGGGTTAAACTTGGAAGTCTAGGGTCAATAGTCTTAATTACATGCTCTATTTAAGCATGTCTTTTTTTTTTTTTTACTATAATTAACATTTAATAATCTTAGGAGCAGGACATGAGAAATGAACCACTATCTCCTGATTGATAGTATCTGTAGAAAGCACCTTTGGTAGGAATAGTTGGTTCTGGAAACTGCAGAGATTTAGTCCACCTATCTCCCAGCATTAACCAATGTCAGGATATTATACCTCTTCCTGGTGGACAGCAAATATTTCCCACAGGATCATTCATGAACATAATTTGAAAGAAAACATTTACTACACTTAAGAATACATACAACACAGCAGGCAGGCTGTTAATGTAGTCCAAAGAACATTTTTTTTGCTAATTTGGGAAGATTTTTTTCAGGAGCTAAATACAAAAAGAACTGAGCAAATTTAAATAAGATCCTACAAATGTATATTTGGACAAAGTTAACAAATAAAGAAAAACTGGATAAAATATAAAATCAAAAGGTAATATCCTACGTTCATACAGAAGCCCATAATTATTCCATTGTTTTAAAATAACCAAAAAAAACAATAACACACCGAAATGTATTTATGTTAATGACACTGAATTGTGTTGTCTTTAGTTAATCATTAATAGTGCAGATGTGAGCGTTTTACAGCAACCCCTTTCTAGATTTGTAGTCAGAGTTTTCAACACAAGCTTTGTTGTGTACTTACTGCCTCTTTGATCTCACAGCTGAAAACATGGATTTGAAATTCATCAGTGCTTGTGTCCCTTTCTGTAAATGCAAAGCAATTGTCTTCAGAAGTCCCATCCTGTCCACGAACACAGAACAACACTTTGTATATTGGAAATGAGGCTATTTCAGCATTTTTGGTTTGATCAATTATTCTAAAAGGGAAAAATGTATACAGAACATTTTAGGAACATTATTTTTTACAGATTCAGCAAATACAGGACCATACACTTAAAGCTTAAAGGGACACTAAAGTCAAAATTAAACAAGATTCAGATAAAGCATGCAGTTTTAAAGGGACATTAAACACTAAGGCCTAGATTTGGGGTTTGGCGGTAGCCGTGAAACGGCTCCTAACGCTGGTTTTAGGCTACCTCCGGTATTTGGAGTCACTCAAAAAAGGGTCTAACGCTCACTTTTCAGCCGCGACTTTTCCATACCGCAGATCCCCTTACGTCAATTGCGTATCCTATCTTTTCAATGGGATTTTTCTAACTCCGGTATTTAGAGTCGTGGCTGAAGTGAGCGTTAGAAATCTAACGACAAAACTCCAGCCGCAGAAAAAAGTCAGTAGTTAAGAGCTTTCTGGGCTAACGCCGGTTCATAAAGCTCTTAACTACTGTACTCTAAAGTACACTAACACCCATAAACTACCTATGTACCCCTAAACCGAGGTCCCCCCACATCGCCGCCACTCGATTAAATTTTTTAACCCCTAATCTGCCGACCGCCACCTACGTTATACTTATGTACCCCTAATCTGCTGCCCCTAACACCGCCGACCCCTGTATTATATTTATTAACCCCTAACCTGCCCCCCACAACGTCGCAGCCAGCTACCTACAATAATTAACCCCTAATCTGCCGACCGCAAAGAGCCGCCACCTACATTATAGCTATGTACCCCTAATCTGCTGCCCCTAACACCGCCGACCCCTATATTATATTTATTAACCCCTAATCTGCCGCCCTCAACGTCGCCTCCACCTGCCTACACTTATTAACCCCTAATCTGCCGAGCGGACCTGAGCGCTACTATAATAAAGTTATTAACCCCTAATCCGCCTCACTAACCCTATAATAAATAGTATTAACCCCTAATCTGCCCTCCCTAACATCGTCGACACCTAACTTCAATTATTAACCCCTAATCTGCCGACTGGAGCTCACCGCTATTCTAATAAATGTATTAACCCCTAAAGCTAAGTCTATCCCTAACACTAACACCCCCCTAAGTTAAATATAATTTTAATCTAACGAAATTAATTAACTCTTATTAAATAAATTATTCCTATTTAAAGATAAATACTTACCTGTAAAATAAACCCTAATATAGCTACAATATAAATTATAATTATATTATAGCTATTTTAGGATTAATATTTATTTTACAGGTAACTTTGTATTTATTTTAACCAGGTACAATAGCTATTAAATAGTTAAGAACTATTTAATAGCTAAAATAGTTAAAATAATTACAAATTTACCTGTGAAATAAATCCTAACCTAAGTTACAATTAAACCTAACACTACACTATCAATAAATTAATTAAATAAAATACCTATAATTATCTACAATTAAACCTAACACTACACTATCAATAAATAAATTAAATACAATTCCTACAAATAAATACAATGAAATAAACTAACTAAAAGTACAAAAAATAAAAAAGAACTAAGCTACAAAAAATAAAAAAATATTTACAAACATTAGAAATATATTACAACAATTTTAAACTAATTACACCTACTCTAAGCCCCTTAATAAAATAACAAAGCCCCCCAAAATAACAAAATGCCCTACCCTATTCTAAATTACTAAAGTTCAAAGCTCTTTTACCTTACCAGCCCTGAACAGGGCCCTTTGCGGGGCATGCCCCAAGAAGTTCAGCTCTTTTGCCTGTAAAAAAAAAACATACAATACCCCCCCCCCCAACATTACAACCCACCACCCACATACCCCTAATCTAACCCAAACCCCCCTTAAATAAACCTAACACTAAGCCCCTGAAGATCTCCCTACCTTGAGTCGTCTTCACCCAGCCGAGCCAAATTATTCATCCAAGCGGAGCAAGAAGAGGTCCTCCATCCTGTAGAAGTCTTCATCCAAGCGGGGCAGAAGAGGTCTTCCATCCGATTGAAGTCTTCATCCAAGAGGCATCTTATATCGTCATCCATCCGGAGTGGAGCGGCAGCATCCTGAAGACCTCCGACGCGGAACATCCATCCTGGCCGACGACTGAACGACGAATGACTGTTCCTTTAAATGACGTCATCCAAGATGGCGTCCCTCGAATTCCAATTGGCTGATAGGATTCTATCAGCCAATCAGAATTAAGGTAGGAATATTCTGATTGGCTGATGGAATCAGCCAATCAGAATCAAGTTCAATCCGATTGGCTGATCCAATCAGCCAATCAGATTGAGCTCGCATTCTATTGGCTGTTCCGATCAGCCAATAGAATGCAAGCTCAATCTGATTGGCTGATTCAATCAGCCAATCAGATTTTTCCTACCTTAATTCCGATTGGCTGATAGAATCCTATCAGCCAATCGGAATTCGAGGGACGCCATCTTGGATGACGTCATTTAAAGGAACCGTCATTCGTCGTTCAGTCGTCGGCCAGGATGGATGTTCTGCGTCGGAGGTCTTCAGGATGCTGCCGCTCCACTCCGGATGGATGACGATAGAAGATGCCTCTTGGATGAAGACTTCAATCGGATGGAAGACCTCTTCTGCCCCGCTTGGATGAAGACTTCTACCGGATGGAGGACCTCTTCTTGCTCCGCTTGGATGAAGAATTTGGCTCGGCTGGGTGAAGATGACTCAAGGTAGGGAGATCTTCAGGGGCTTAGTGTTAGGTTTATTTAAGGGGGGTTTGGGTTAGATTAGGGGTATGTGGGTGGTGGGTTGTAATGTTGGGGGGGGGGGGTATTGTATGTTTTTTTTTACAGGCAAAAGAGCTGAACTTCTTGGGGAATGCCCCGCAAAGGGCCCTGTTCAGGGCTGGTAAGGTAAAAGAGCTTTGAACTTTAGTAATTTAGAATAGGGTAGGGCATTTTTTTTATTTTGGGGGGCTTTGTTATTTTATTAGGGGGCTTAGAGTAGGTGTAATTTTTGTACTTTAGTTAGTTTATTTCATTGTATTTATTTGTAGGAATTGCATTTAATTTATTTACTGATAGTGTAGTGTTAGGTTTAATTGTAGATAATTATAGGTATTTTATTTAATTAATTTATTGATAGTGTAGTGTTAGGTTTAATTGTAACTTAGGTTAGGATTTATTTCACAGGTAAATTTGTAATTATTTTAACTATTTTAGCTATTAAATAGTTCTTAACTATTTAATAGCTATTGTACCTGGTTAAAATAAATACAAAGTTACCTGTAAAATAAATATTAATCCTAAAATAGCTATAATATAATTATAATTTATATTGTAGCTATATTAGGATTTATTTTACAGGTAAGTATTTAGCTTTAAATAGGAATAATTTATTTAATAAGAGTTAATTTATTTCGTTAGATTAAAATTATATTTAACTTAGGGGGGTGTTAGTGTTAGGGTTAGACTTAGCTTTAGGGGTTAATACATTTATTAGAATAGCGGTGAGCTCCAGTCGGCAGATTAGGGGTTAATAATTGAAGTTAGGTGTCGGCGATGTTAGGGAGGGCAGATTAGGGGTTAATACTATTTATTATAGGGTTAGTGAGGCGGATTAGGGGTTAATAACTTTATTATAATAGCGGTGCGGTCCGGTCGGCAGATTAGGGGTTAATAAGTGTAGGCAGGTGGAGGCGACGTTGAGGGGGGCAGATTAGGGGTTAATAAATATAATATAGGGGTCGGCGGTGTTAGGGGCAGCAGATTAGGGGTACATAGGGATAATGTAAGTAGCGGCGGTTTACGGAGCGGCAGATTAGGGGTTAATAATAATATGCAGGGGTCAGCAATAGCGGGGGCGGCAGAATAGGGGTTAATAAGTGTAAGGTTAGGGGTGTTTAGACTCGGGGTACATGTTAGAGTGTTAGGTGCAGACGTAGGAAGTGTTTCCCCATAGGAAACAATGGTGCTGCGTTAGGAGCTGAACGCGGCTTTTTTGCAGGTGTTAGGTTTTTTTCAGCTCAAACAGCCCCATTGTTTCCTATGGGGGAATCGTGCACGAGCACGTTTTTGAGGCTGGCCGCGTCCGTAAGCAACTCTGGTATCGAGAGTTGCAGTTGCGTTAAATATGATCTACGCTCCTTTTTTGGAGCATAACGCAGCCTTTCTGTGGACTTTCAATACCAGAGTTATTTTTATGGTGCGGCCAGAAAACGCCAACGTTAGCTACGCGGGTCCTTACCGACAAAACTCTAGATCTAGCCGTAAATAAATCATTGAATGAATATTGTATTAAGAATAAAGATTAGCCTGAGAATAATTTGTACATGTATTTCCAAAATTAAATTATTTAAAGGACCAGTAAATACATTAGATTTGCATAATCTACAAATGAATAATACAAAGACAATGCAATAACACTTAGGGGGATCTCTATCAAGCTGTCAACTTTGTTGCATTCGAAAGCACCAATACACTCGCCTAACATCGCTGCCGCGGACCTGAATACGATCTCCATATTTATGAAAAAAGCTGGCAAAAAGCCACGCACCAAGTACGGGGCGATGAGCAGCGGACTGTTGTTAACTAACAGTCATCGATCTCACCGCTATTCGGCTTTTTACCAACTTTATTTATATCCTGTCACTAAACACTGCCACTATACTAAAATGTTTAACCCCTATCCCGCCGCTCCCGGACCCCACAGCAACTAAATAAAAGTATTAACCCCTAAACCCCTGGCCTCCCACATCACTACCACTAACTAAACCTATTAACCCCTAAACCGCCAGCCCCCCACATCACCATAAACTAAATTAAGCTATTAACCCCTAAACCTAACAACCTGCTAACTTTACATTAAAATTAAAACACCCCTATCTAATAATAAATTAAAACTTACCTGTAGAATTAAATTAAACTATATTAAACTATTAATTAGCCTACCCTAACTATTATACTAAAATTACAGATTTCAACTTTTGCCGGTCTGTAGGGTTTGATAACTAGGTCGAATCAAGCTCGCCAAAATTACGCTACGGAATTCCAGCGTATTTGTGGTTGACGGCTTGATAGATATCCCCCTTAGTCTGAACTTTAATCACAAATGCATAAACGTATATTCTGTGATTTTTTGCACATGCTCAGTAGGAGGTGGTGACTCAAAATGTGTAAGTAGAAAAAGACTGTGCACATTTGTTAATGGCAGTTAAATGGAAAGTTGTTTAACATTGAATGCTTAGTCTGAATCATGAAAGTTTAATTTTGACTTGAGTGTCCCTTTAAGTATTGGAAAAAAATAAGGGTAAAGTTAATGCCCATAAAGCAGTGGGCGCCATATTGTAAGTTAGGTTACCTTTTCTGCTGAGGCCAATTCGGAATGGTTATAAATGGCTTACTAAAGAGTGCAACCAATGAATGTGTGTAATATAGCTGTGTCTGCACTTCCATGTTTAACATGAATTGGAAAGCCCACTATATTCAGTATAAAATTACAGTAAATGAGAACAAAAATAATGAAAGTATATTGCAAAGTTGTTTTACTACATATAATTTAAAAAAGTATTATTATTCCCTTTAAGAGACTTAAATTTCTTTCTATTCACTAATTTGGGTTTGTGTGTTTAATGTACACGTGTGATACACTGATTTAAGATTTCTAACAAATGCTGCTTGAAAAAAACAAATACAGATTACTACTACTGTGTCTGCCTTTTCTTGAATTTAAGAGTTGGCATTTACCAGCATACATAATTTAAAAAAAGATGGATTATCATACTGTATGTGAAAAATCATGTTTTCAGAAGGATCACTTAACCAAGCATCAGATCTTGGTAATAAAATAGACACAGAAAGACCATAGTGTGGCAAACCCTATGTCCACAAACCAAATTCTCATTGACTAGGTCTGGTGCCAGAAGAATTACATTTTTTTATCTTGTTGATCTTATGTATTGTTAGAAGCAACACAGCTTTAGGACAAACTAGTCCAAGGCATCAAGTCTAAATTTTAGTGTTGTTGTTTGCCCCGTATTGCCATCTTATAAAAATAAATATTGCCCTCGGCACAGCACCAGATTTTAAGATTTTTTTTATTTTTTTATATAGAGCAAGCATTTTAAAACAACTTTCCAATATACGTCTATTATCTTATTTGCTTTGTTCTCTTAGTATTCTTTACTGAAAAGCATACCAAAGTTGGCTCAGGAGCATCAATGCACTACTGGGAGCTAGCTGCTGACAGGCTTCTCCACAAATATGCTTCTTGTTATTGGCTGACCCAATGTTTACAGCACACTCCCAGTAGTGCAATACTACTCCTTCACCAAATACCACCAAGAGAATGAAAACAAATAAATAATGGAAGTAAATTGGAATGTAGTTTAACAGTATGCTCTAGTCATGAATTAAAAAAAAATGGGTTTAATTTCCCTTTAACTTAGTTCAACTGGCTGCTGCAGCCACAGCTTAGTTCCATAGCAGAGGGAGTTACAGTTCCCTAAATGTCACAGTGAGCACTGCAGGCATCGCTTATTAGCTTCACAATAGTGGATAACAAAGTAGAAGCAAGAAACTTAGAGAGACAAAGAGAGGCCTAGAAGTGCTATATGGGTGCTGAAGGTTATTGTTATGTTGTTTTCTTACACTGCAGTGACAGCCTGGTGATTAGGTATTGCCCAGTATTGCAGGAGTAAACAGTGCATGTATAGCTTTTCATTATGAAATGCATTAAAGGAACATTAAACACTGAGATGGCAATATAAAATGATAATGTTTATACAAAAAACTCTGCTATATACTTTCATTATTTTGTCCACTTTTCCTGTAATTCTATTCTGAAATTGGGAGCTTTTCAGTTCCTGTTAGAAATGGAAGCGAAGAACACTGTTATATTCCACACAGTCATTGGCTGCACATTCTAGTGACCTATTTATAACTGTCCCTAATTGGCCACAGCAGAGAAGGTAATCTAAGTTACAACATGGCAGCTCCCATTGTTTTATAGACGCTAAAATAAAATTTATGCTTACCTGATGAATTTATTTCTCTTGTGGTGTATCCAGTCCACGGGTTCATCCATTACTTGTGGGATATTCTCCTTCCCAACAGGAAGCTGCAAGAGGACACCCACAGCAGAGCTGCTATATAGATCCTCCCCTAACTGCCACCCCCAGTCATTCGACCGTAGACAAGCAAGAAAAAAAGGAGAAACTATAGGGTGCAGTGGTGACTGTAGTTTAAAAATAAAAAAAAAACACTTGCTTAAAATGACTGGGCGGGCCGTGGACTGGATACCCCACAAGAGAAATAAATTTATCAGGTAAGCATACATTTTGTTTTCTCTTGTAAAGGTGTATCCAGTCCACGGGTTCATCCATTACTTGTGGGATACCAATACCAAAGCTTTAGGACATGGATGAAGGGAGGGACAAGGCAGGAACTTAAACGGAAGGCACCACTCCCTGTAAGACCTTTCTCCCAAAAATAGCCTCCGAAGCAGCAAAAGTATCAAATTTATAGAATTTAGAAAAGGTATGAAGCGAAGACCAAGTCGCCGCCTTACAAATCTGTTCAACAGAGGCCTCATGTTTAAAAGCCCATGTGGAAGCTACTGCTCTAGTAGAATGAGCTGTAATTCTTTCAGGAGGCTGCTGGCCAGCAGTCTCATAAGCTAAGCGTATTATACTTCTTAGCCAAAAAGAATGAGAAGTTGCCGAAGCCTTTTGGCCTCTCCTCTGTCCAGAGTAGACAACAAACAAAGCAGATGTTTGACGAAAATCCTTCGTAGCTTGTAAATAAAACTTTAAAGCACAAACCACATCAAGATTGTGTAATAGACGTTCCTTCTTTGAAGAAGGATTAGGACATAGTGAAGGAACAACAATCTCCTGATTGATATTCTTATTAGATACCACCTTAGGAAGAAACCCAGGTTTGGTACGTAACACTACCTTATCTGCATTGAAAATCAGATAAGGGGAACACATTGTAAAGCAGATAACTCTGAAACTCTTCGAGCCGAGGAGATAGCTACTAAAAACAGAACTTTCCAAGATAAAAGCTAATATCTATGGAATGCAAAGGTTCAAACGGAACCCCTTGAAAAACTTTAAGAACTAAATTTAAACTCCATGGCGGAGCAACAGGTTTAAACACAGGCTTGATCCTAACTAAAGCCTGACAAAACGCCTGAACGTCTGGAACCTCAGCCAGACGTTTGTGCAAAAGAATAGACAGAGCAGAAATCTGTCCCTTTAAGGAACTAGCTGACAACCCCTTCTCCAATCCTTCTTGGAGAAAAATGATAATATCCTAGGAATCCTAAACTTACTCCATGAATAAAACTTGGATTCACACCAATGAGGATATTTACACCATATCTTATGATAGATTTTCCTGGTGACAGGCTTTCGAGCCTGAATTAAGGTATCAATGACCGATTCGGAAAAAACACGCTTTGATAGAATCAAGCGTTCAATCTCCAAGCAGTCAGACGTAGAGAAATTAGATTTGGATGTTTGAAGGGACCTTGAAGTAGAAGGTCCTGCCTTAGCGGCAGAGTCCATGGTGGAAAGGATGACATGTCCCCCAGATCTGCATACCATGTCCTGCGTGGCCACGCAGGGGCTATCAAGATCACCGAAGCTCTCTCCTGCTTGATCTTGGCAATCAGACGAGGGAGCAGAGGAAACGGTGGAAACACATAAGCCAGGCTGAAGGACCAGGGCGCTGCTAGAGCATCTATCAGCGCTGCCTTGGGATCCCTGGACCTGGACCCGTAACAAGGAAGCTTGGCGTTCTGACGAGACGCCATGAGATCCAGTTCTGGTTTGCCCCAAAGTTGGATCAACTGGGCAAATACCTCCGGATGGAACTCCCACTCCCCCGGATGAAAAGTCTGCCGACTTAGAAAATCCGCCTCCCAGTTCTTTACTCCTGGGATATGGATAGCTGAGAGATGGCAAGAGTGGACCTCTGCCCACAGAATTATCTTTGAAACCTCCAACATTGCCAGGGGGTTCCTTGTTCCCCCCTGATGGTTGATATAGGCTACAGTCGTGATGTTGTCTGACTGAAATCTGATGAACCTGACCGCAGCTAGCTGAGGCCAAGCCTGAAGAGCATTGAATTTAGCTCTTAGTTCCAGAATGTTTATCGGAAGGAGGGCCTCCTCCTGAGTCCACGAACCCTGAGCCTTCAGGGAGTTCCAGACTGCACCCCAGCCCAGAAGGCTGGCATCTGTCGTTACTATAGTACATTCTGGCCTGCGGAAACTCATTCCCTTGGACAGATGGACCAGAGATAACCACCAGAGAAGAGAATCCCTGGTCTCTTGATCCAGATTTAGTAGAGGGGACAAATCTGTGTAATCCCCATTCCACTGAGCATGCAAAGTTGCAGTGGTCTGAGATGTAGGCGGGCAAACGGAACTATGTCCATTGCCGCTACCATTAATCCGATTACCTCCATACACTGAGCCACTGACGGACGAGAAATGGAATAAAGAGCACGGCAGGGAGTTAGAAGTTTTGACAACCTGACCTCTGTCAGATAAATCTTCATTTCTACTGAATCTATCAGAGCTCCTAGGAAGGAAACTCTTGTGAGAGGTGAGAGAGAACTCTTTCCTTCGTTCACATTCCACCCGTGAGACCTTAGGAATGCCAGAACAATGTCCGTATGGGACCTGGCGATTTGAAAAGTTGACGCCTATATCAGGATGTCGTCTAGGTAAGGGGCTACTGCTATACCCCACGGTCTTAGAACCGCCAGAAGGGACCCTAGAACCTTTGTAAAGATTCTTGGTGTAGTGGCTAACCCAAAGGGAAGAGACACAAACTGGTAATGCCTGTCTAGGAAGGCGAACCTGAGAAACTGATGATGATCCCTGTGTATCGGAATATGTAGATAAGCATCCTTTAAATCCACGGTAGTCATATATTGACCCTCCTGGATCATAGATGGTTCGAATAGTCTCCATCTTGAAGGATGGGACCCTGAGAAATTTGTTTAGGATCTTGAGATCCAAGATTGGTCTGAAAGTTCCCTCTTTCTTGGGAACTATAAACAGATTTGAATAGAAGCCCTGCCCCTGTTCCTCCTTTGGAACTGGGTGGATCACTCCCATAACTAGTAGGTCTTGAACGCAATGTAAGAATGCCTCTCTCTTTATCTGGTTTGCAGATAATTGTGAGAGATGAAATCTCTCCTTTGGAGATGAAGCTTTGAAATCCAGAAGATATCCCTTGGAAACAATCTCCAGAGCCCAGGGATCCTGGACGTCTCTTGCCCAAGCCTGGGCGAAGAGAGAAAGTCTGCCCCCCACTAGATCCGGTCCCGGATCGGGGGCTACTCCTTCATGCTGTCTTAGAGGCGGCAGCAGGCTTTTTGGCCTGTTTCCCCTTGTTCCAAGCCTGGTTAGGTCTCCAGACTGGTTTGGACTGGGCAAAATTTCCCTCTTGTTTTGTAGAAGAAGAAGATGAAGCTGCGCCACTCTTGAAGTTTCGAAAGGAACGAAAATTAGTCTGTTTGGTCCTTAACCTGTTGGACCTATCCTGGGGAAGGGCGTGGCCTTTTCCTCCAGTAATATCAGAAATGATCTCCTTCAGTCCAGGCCCAAATAGGGTCTGCCCTTTGAAGGGGATCTTGAGAAGTTTAGACTTTGAAGTGACATCAGCTTACCAGGATTTAAGCCATAGCGCCCTACGTGCCTGAATGGCAAAACCTGAATTTTTAGCCGTTAGCTTGGTTAAATGAAAAACGGCATCAGGAATAAATGAATTGGCTAACTTAAGAGCTTTAAGCCTGTCAAGGATATCATCCAATGGGGTCTCTACCTGTAAAGCCTCCTCCAGAGACTGGAACCAGAAAGCCGCTGCAGCAGTGACTGGGGCAATGCATGCAAGAGGCTGGAGAATAAAACCTTGTTGTATAAAGATATTCTTAAGGAAACCCTCTAATTTCTTATCCATAGGATCTAGGAAAGCACAACTGTCCTCGACAGGAATAGTTGTACGCTTAGCTAGGGTAGAGACTGCTCCCTCCACCTTAGGGACCGTCTGCCACAAGTCCCGTGTAGCGGCATCTATAGGAAACATTTTCTTAAAAGCAGGAGGGGGAGAGAATGGCACACCTGGTCTATCCATTCCTTAGTAATAATATCTGAAAACCTCTTAGGGATTGGAAAAACATCAGTGTAAACAGGCACTGCAAAGTATTTGTCCATTTTATAAAATTTCTCTGGGACTATAATGGTGTCACAGTCATCCAGAGTCGCTAAAACCTCCCTGAGCAACACGCGGAGGTGTTCAAGCTTAAATTTAAATGCTGTCATTTCAGAGTCAGACTGAAGTAACGCCTTCCCTGAATCAGAGAAGTCACCCACAGATAGAAGCTCTCCTGCTTCAACTTCTGCACATTGTGAGGGTATATCAGACATAGCTACTAAAGCGTCAGAGAGCTCTGTATTTGTTCTAGCCCCAGAGCTGTCCCGCTTTCCTTGTAACCCTGGCAGTTTGGACAATACCTCTGTGAGGGTATGATTCATAACTGCCGCCATGTCTTGTAAAGTAAACGCATTGGACGCGCTGGATGTACTTGGCGTCCCTTGAGCGGGAGTTATAGGTTCTGACACGTGGGGAGAGCTAGATGGCATAACCTCCCTTTTGTCAGTCTCAGAAACCTCAGGTGATAAATCTTTAAATGCATTAATATGGTCTTTATAAGTTATAGAAATGTCAGTACATTTGGTACACATTCTTAGAGGGGGTTCCACAATGGCTTCTAAACATAATGAACAAGGAGTTTCCTCTATGTCAGACATGTTTAACAGACTAGTAATGAGACCAGCAAGCTTGGAAAACACTTTAATAAATGTGAAAAAAGCAATAATAAAAAACGGTACTGTGCATTTAAGAGAAAAAAAACTACCACATAAACTGCAAAACAGTGAAAAAAATTAGTAAACTACGAAATTTTTACAGTGTGTATAAGGGACTAAAGCAGCATTGCACCCACTTGCAAATGGATGATTAACCCCTCAGGCCCAAAAACGAATTAGAAAAACATTAAACCTGTTAACAAACAGTCAAACACACTGCCACAGCTCTGCTGTGGCTCCTACCTGCCCTTAAAAACGATTTTTGCAGGAACAAAACCCTCTATAGAGGCCCTATAAGCCAGAGGACTCCTTCCGGGAAGCTGGATGTCTCAGACTGAAAACGAAAACAGGCCCCTCCCACCATGCACTCAAAGTCAGAGGGCCTTAAAAAAGTACTCCTAGGAGTAATCTAACAAGCCATGTGGAAACTAGGCCCCAAATAAAGATGTATCACCCTCAGAGAAAAAACTTTTTTATTTATAAATCATGCAAACGTTTTTACACTAAGTAATATAGGTATTAACATGAATATTATCCCTTTTTGCCAGCATAATCCCAGTCGTTGTTAAATCACTGTATCAGGCTTACCTTAAATATACCAGGCACTGTCAGCATTTTCTAGACCTTATCATCTCTCTAGAAAAAAATATACTGAACATACCTCAAAGCAGGCAATTTGCAGACCGTCCCCCCAACTGAAGTTTTCTTTCCATACTCTTCAGTTATGTGTAAGAACAGCAATGGACCTTAGTTACAAACCGCTAAGATCATCAAACCTCCAGGCAGAAGTCTTCTTCCAATTTCTGCCTGAGAGTAAAAACAGTACAACGCCGGTACCGTTTAAAAATAAACTTTTGAATGAAGGTAAAAACTACACTAAGTCACCACATCTCTCTTGATACTTCCTTTCTTGTCGAGAGCTGCAAGAGAATGACTGGGGGTGGCAGTTAGGGGAGGAGCTATATAGACAGCTCTGCTGTGGGTGTCCTCTTGCAGCTTCCTGTTGGGAAGGAGAATATCCCACAAGTAATGGATGAACCCGTGGACTGGATACACCTTTACAAGAGAAAACGGTACAAAAACATTTCAAATGTGTATAATCTCTCTCTTGTAAAACTGATCCACCCCAAGGTACTTAAAGGGACACTCAGGTTATATTAAATTTTCATGATTCAGATACAGCATGTAATTTTAAACAACTTTCCAATTTACTTCCATTAAAAAAAATGTGCTTTTATATTTACAATGTTTGAGTCACCAGATCCTACTCTATCCCTTGAGAGAGGCGACTGTGGTAGTATAGTGGTTGCAGTGCAATGTAATGTGGTTAGGAGTGCAGTGAACTGCCTGTTTCTTAGAGCCAGAATTAATTCTCTGAACTCTTAAAGGATAACTTAAGTAAGCCACACACCTAAACAAAGAGGGCACCCTAGTTGCAGAAAAATAATTTCCTTGGAGCACATGTCTTGCTAACCAACAAATTGAGGAATAGCAGAAAAATAAATTATTTAAGAGAACAATTTAAGGAACCATAACTACAACTAGAAGGTCTGTGCAAATGCAACAGCATACTGCCTTTTTACCCGATTACCACTATATAATCCTCTGCAGAAGGCACTAGAGATCTTTTTTTACCATCTTGGAAATCTATAGCTCTAGCAGACATACTGTGGCCACAACAAAGAACAAAAAATTAACACCATACCAAGTTCTTGTCTAGTAGTGGTGAACCTTTTGGAAAGGGTGCACCCAAACTGAAGAAAATATCTCTTGAGCCCACAGTTATTTTGAGGAGTAGATCAAATAGCCGTGTGCCGGCCAGCCCGCACGGCTATTGGCTAAGAGCAAAAATAGTGTTCTGTCGTGGTGGGCTGCCTGTGCAGCTGAGTGCGGAGAACACTTCAAACAAATAAAAGGTACTTTTAGCATGAAGTATTTTTTACTTCATGACTGAAAGTCCGCCTTTATTTGCTCCAATGGTAAATCCTAGCGTTTTATAAACGCTAGGATTTACCATCACTTAAAGTGTAGGAATGTCAATTTGAACAAACTATTTACTTGATCAGCATAGAGGTGAGCATCTCAACACTGGTGAATCAGGGGAAAGGAAGCATTTAATCTATAGAGGGGTCTGCAAGGACAGAGTGAAGTGCTTGGCTTTGAAACTAATTATAATCAAAAGATGCAGACCATAGATACCAAGTAATATCCTCTGAATTGGGGAGGAATTATTACATTTCTAGGTTATATAACCCCCATCTTGAGAGTTGCCTAAGAGTCTGATTAAACCAAACAAACCAAACAAAACAGTTAGGTTGTCCATACAATAAAAAAAAAATATTATATTAAGGTAAAAACTACACTAAGTCACCACATCTCTCTTGATACTTCCTTTCTTGTCGAGAGCTGCAAGAGAATGACTGGGGGTGGCAGTTAGGGGAGGAGCTATATAGACAGCTCTGCTATGGGTGTCCTCTTGCAGCTTCCTGTTGGGAAGGAGAATATTCCACAAGTAATGGATGAACCCGTGGACTGGATACACCTTTACAAGAGAAAACTTTACACTTATTTTGTCAATATTTAAAGAGCTAATGCAACTTTAAAAAATAAATCTACATGTTATTCTCAGACAAATCTTTTATTTGACTGCATCATTCTATCTAGCATTTATTTAGTGTTTAACGTCCTTTTAAGCAACTACCACTTCTAGGCATCCTTCTCAATACAGTGCTGTAACACTTCAATACAGTTGCACTTGCAGCACATTACAAATTAGCTAGTAAATTGATATGCCATTTGAAACTCAAATGTTATCATCTCTAACAGGTTTTAATGAAATAAAACTTAAAAACAGTAGGTGCATGCAATGAAGGCAAGTTTGAGAGATGTGTATGGCGAGCTCCAGTTTAAAGAGACAGGCAACTATCAAATTGTTTCTGCTTATGTAGTTCCAATGATATGCGATACCAGCTGCAAGTTATAAAACGTTTGAGAAAGGGATCCTTTAGTTTTTATTTTTGAATATGAAAACAAATTATATCTTACCTGATACATTTCTTTCATGGTGGCGAAAGTTGACGAGCTGTTACTTATGGGATATTTATTCCTACCAGGAGGAGGCAAAGTTTCCCAAACCTCAAAAGCCTATAAAACCCCTCCCACCTCACCCATACCTCAGTTTAACGTATACCCAAGAGGTGAGATTGTAACGAGTAAAAGCCAAAAAAAAAAGCCACTTCCTGTTAGCAAGAGGATAATATCCCACAAGTAAGGATGAATCCGTGGACTCGTCATATCGTAGAAGAAATCAATTTATCAGGTAAGCATAAATTTCCTTTTTTATATTTTGGCTATCTCTTTTGCTAGAAGAGTTTCTGAATTGTCTACTCTCTTGTGAGTCTTCTTATCTAATTTTCCATCAAGATAAAGCTGTTTTGCGGACTACATTTACATTTTTTCCTTAAGTTTCTTCACACATTATTAGGGAAATTATTGTTCCCTCCTTGTGTCATAATCCAAAAATGCTTCAAAGGAAATCTTTGCATTCTTTGGATGTTGTTAGAGCATTTAAATACTATGTTGATGCTACTAAGGATTTCAGACAGACTTCTAGTCTGTTTGTTCTTTTTTCTGGTCCTAAGAAAGGTCAGAAGGCCTTTGCTAGAAAAGTCCTGCAGGCAGTTATCTCAGTTTCATAATTGTGCCTATAATATTGAGCTTGTCATAAAATACATTATTTTGGGTTTTGGATTTAAGTTCTCAGCAAAAAGAAATGTTTTTATTTTATCCCTCCCTTTGTTACTCGTGGACTTTCACATCTTGGGTATTATATCCTATATGTAGCAGCTTGTGGACTCTAACCACTTATATAAAAGAAAACATAATTTATCTTACCTGATAAATTATTTTCCTTTACGGTGTCGAGAGTCCACGGATTCATCCTTACTTGTGGGATATTATCCTCTTGCTAACAGGAAGTGGCAAAGAGCACCACAGCAGAGCTGTCTATATAGCTCCTCCCTTCTCTCCACCCCCAGTCATTCGACCAAAGGTATAGGAAGAGAAAAGAAAACCTAAAAGGTGCAGAGGTGACTGAAGTTTGAAAAATATAATCTGTCTAAAATGACAGGGAGGGCCGTGGAATACCAAAGCAACAGGACACGGATGAACGGGAGGGACAAGACAGATACCTAAACGGAAGGCACCACTGCTTGAAGAACTTTTCTCCCAAAAATAGCCTCCGAAGAAGCAAAAGTATCAAATTTGGAAAATTTGGAAAAAGTATGAAGGGAGGACCAAGTCACAGCCTTACAAATCTGTTCAATAGAAGCATCGTTTTTAAAAGCCCATGTGGAAGCCACCGCTCTAGTAGAATGAGCCATAATCTTTTCAGGAGGCTGCTGTCCAGCAGTCTCGTATGCCAGACGGATGATGCTTTTCAACCAAAAAGAAAGAGAGGTAGCCGTAGCTTTTTGACCCCTACGCTTTCCAGAATAAACAACGAATAGAGAAGATGTTTCACGGAAATCCTTGGTCGCTTGTAAGTAAAATTTCAAGGCACGAACCACATCCAAGTTATGTAACAGACGTTCCTTCTTAGACGAAGGATTAGGACACAAGGAAGGAACTACAATTTCCTGATTAATATTCTTATTTGAAACAACCTTAGGAAGGAATCCAGGTTTAGTACGCAAAACCACCTTATCAGAATGGAATATAAGATAAGGCGAATCACATTGTAACGCAGAAAGCTCAGAAACTCTTCGAGCAGAAGAGATAGCAACTAAAAACTTTCCAAGATAAAAGCTTAATATATATGGAATGCATAGGTTCAAACGGAATCCCTTGAAGAACATTAAGAACTAAATTCAAACTCCATGGCGGAGCAATAGGTTTAAATACAGGCTTGATTCTGATTAAAGCCTGACAAAAAGACTGAACGTCTCGGACATCCGCCAGACGTTTGTGTAGTAAAATTGACAAAGCAGAAATTTGTCCCTTCAAGGAACTAGCTGATGATCCCTTCTCCAATCCTTCTTGGAGAAAGGACAAAATCCTAGGAATCCTAACCCTACTCCATGAGTAGCCCTTGGATTCACACCAATAAAGATATTTACGCCATATCTTATGGTAAATTTTTCTAGTGACAGGCTTTCAAGCCTGAATCAAAGTATCAATGACCGACTCAGAGAATCCCTGCTTAGATAAAATCAAGCGTTCAATCTCCAGGCAGTCAGCTGCAGAGAATTTAGATTTGGATGTTGGAATGGACCTTGGATGAGAAGGTCCTGTCTCAATGGCAGTTCCCACAGTGGCAGAGATGACATGTCCACTAGATCTGCATACCAAGTCCTGCGTGGCCACGCAGGCGCTATCAGGATTACTGAAGCTCTATCCTGTTTGATTCTTGCAATCAGACGAGGTAGGAGAGGAAATGGAGGAAACACATAAGCCAGGTGGAACGATCAAGGTACTGCTAGAGCATCTATCAGTACAGCTTGGGGATCCCTTGACCTGGACCCGTAACGAGGAAGTTTGGCATTCTGACGAGATGCCATCAGATCCAATTCCGGTATACCCCATTGATGAATCAATGACGCAAACACCTCCGGATGGAGCTCCCACTCCCCCGGATGAAAAGTCTGACGACTTAGAAAATCCGCTTCCCAGTTCTCTACTCCTGGGATATAAATTGCTGATAGGTGGCAAGAGTGAGTCTCCGCCCATCGAATTATCTTTGAAACCTCTATCATCGCTAGAGAACTCTTTGTTCCCCCTTGTTGATTGATATATGCTACAGTTGTGATATTGTCTGACTGGAATCTTATGAATTTGGCCAAGGCCAACTGAGGCCACGACTGAAGCGCGTTGAATATTGCTCTCAGTTTCAGAATATTGAATGGTAATAGGGACTCCTCCTGAGTCCAAACACCCTGAGCCTTCAGGGAATTTCAGACTGCACCCCAGCCCAAGAGGCTGGCGTCCGTCGTAACTATGACCCATGCTTGCCTGCGGAAAACACATTTCCTGGGACAGATAATCCTGTAACAACCGCCAAAGAAGAGAGTCTCTGGTCTCTAGGTCCAGATTTATCTGAGGAGATAAATTTGCCTAATCCCCATTCCACTGTCTCAGCATGCACAGCTGCAGTGATCTGAGATGAAAGCGAGCAAACGGAACAATGTCCATTGCCGCTACCATTAATCCAATGACCTCCATACACTGCGCCACTGATGGCCGAGGAATGGACTGAAGTGCTCAGCAAGTAGTTAGAATCTATGACTTTCTGACCTCCGTCAGAAAAATTTTCATGTCTACCGAGTCTATCAGTTAGTGGAACTTGTGAACTCTTTTCTATATTGACTTTCCAACCGTGAGTTCTTAGAAATGCCAACACGATGTCAGTGTGAGATTTGGTCAGGTGATAAGTTGACGCCTGGATCAAAATATCATCCAGATAGGGCGCCACTGCTATGCCCCACGGCCTGAGAACCGCCAGAAGGGACCCTAGCACTTTTGTGAAGATTCTGGGAGCTGTGGCCAACCCGAAAGGAAGGGCCACAAACTGATAATGTTCGTCCAGAAAAGCGAACCTTAGAAACTGATGATGATCCTTGTGGATAGGAATGTGAAGATACGCATCCTTTAGGTCCACGGTGGTAATATATTGACCCTCCTGGATCATTGGTAAAATTGTCTGTATAGTCTCCATCTTGAACGATGGGACTCTGAGAAATTTGTTTAGGCATTTGAGATCTAAAATTGGTCGGAAGGTTCCCTCTTTTTTGGGAACCACAAACAGATTTGAGTAAAACCCCTGTCCCTGTTCTAGTTTTGGAACTGGACAAATTACACCCATGGTATAGAGGTCTTTTACACAGCGTAAGAACGCCTCTCTTTTTGTCTGGTCTACAGACAAACGTGAAAGATGAAATCTCCCACTTGGGAGAAAATCCGTGAATTCTAGCCGATACCCCTGGGTCACAATTTCTAATGCCCAGGGATCCTGAACATCCCTTGCCCAAGCCTGAGCGAAGAGAGAAAGTCTGCCCCCTACCAAAGTTGGTCCCGGATTGGGGCTGCCCCTTCATGCTGTCTTGGTAGCAGCAGCTGGCTTCTTAACTTGTTTACCTTTATTCCAGGCCTGGTTAGGTCTCCAGACTGACTTGGATTGTGCAAAATTCCCCTCCTGCTTTGTGGCGGAAGAGGAAGTAAAGGGTCCACCTTTAAAGTTTCGAAAGGAACAAAAATTATTTTGTTTAGCCCTCATCTTAACAGTCTTATCCTGAGGTAGGGCATGACCTTTACCTCCAGTAATGTCAGAAATTATTTCCTTCAGTTCAGGCCCGAATAGGGTCCTGCCTTTAAAAGGAATAGCTAAAAGCTTAGATTTTGATGATACATCAGCAGACCAAGATTTAAGCCATAACGCTCTACGCGCTAAAATGGCAAAGCCTGCATTTCTCGCTGCTAATTTAGCCATTTGAAAAGCGGCATCAGTAATAAAAGAATTAGCTAGCTTGAGAGCCTTAATTCCATCCAAAATATCATCTAATGGGGTCTCAACCTTAAGAGACTCCTCTAGAGCCTTGAACCAAAAAGTTGCTGTAGTAGTAACTGGAACAATGCACGCTATAGGTTGTAGAAGAAAACCCTGATGAATAAACAATTTCTTTAGAAGACCCTCCATTTTTTTATCCATAGGATCTTTGAAAGCACAACTGTCCTCAATAGGTATAGTTGTATGCTTAGCAAGGGTAGAAATAGCTCCCTCCACCTTAGGGACCGTTTGCCAAGAATCCCAAATGGTGTCAGATATGGTAAACATTTTCTTAAAAGTAGGAGGGGGAGAGAACGGAATGCCTGGTCTATCCCAAAACCTCCCGGAGTAACAGGCGTAGGTGTTCAAGCTTAAATTTAAAGGACATCACGTCCGAGTCTGTCTAACGTAATACATTTCCTGAATCTGAAAGCTCTCACTCAGACAGCAATTCCCCGACCCCCAAATCAGAACACTGTGAGGGTACATCGGAAATGGCCAATAAAGCATCAGAGGGCTCAGCATTTACCTTAATACCGGACCTACTGCGCTTACCTTGTAAACCTGGCAGTTTAGATAATACCTCTGTAAGGGTAGTAGACATAACTGCAGCCGTATCTTGCAGAGTAAAAGAATTAGACACACTAGAAGTACTTGGCGTCGCTTGAGTGGGCGTAAGAGGTTGTGACACTTGGGGAGAATTAGATGGCATAATCTGATTCTCTTCAGACTGAGAATCATCTTTAGACATACTTTTATCACTTAAATATGTTCTTTGCAATGTAAGGCCCTTTCAGTACATGAGGGACACAGTGTAAGTGGGGGTTCCACAATGGCTTCTAAACACATAGAGCATTGACTTTTCTCAATGTCAGACATGTTGAACAGGCTAGTAATAACCACAAAAACTCTTGAAAACACTTTATTTAGTGAAAAAACAACAATTTTGAAAAACGGTACTGCATCTTTAAGAAGTAAAAAAGCGCACAATTTTTCCAAATCTGCTTTAAAATGCTAAAACGCTCACAATTTTTGCATATATCTATCTTATATTGTAGCCTAAGATTGCACCACAAGTAAGGGACAAATTAACCCTCTATAAGCAAAACGTTATTCCAAAACGTTATAAAGATTAAATTAACAACCCCCTGCACCTCGCTGTCATCCTTTGCTGCATTTAGCTCAAAAAACATTCACACACAGGTCTCCAGTAAAACCCCTTCTTATACATAGGATTACTGCTTACCCTTTCCCTCATGGGAACTATGTCAGCCTGTTCTGAAATATCAAAGTCTCTCCAGAAATAAACAAATGAATATTCCTCAATGCTTGTAGCATGAAAAATGTTCCCCCCACTGAAGCTTCTCTAGTACTCCTCAGCCATTCTGTGGGAACTCATCTGGATCTTAGTGACAACTGCTAAGATCATCAACCTCCAGGCAGAAATCTTCTTCCATATGCTGACTGAGGAAAAATAGTACTTACCGGTACCATTTTAACACCGCTTTCACTTTACCTCTTCCTATTACTAGTATAGGCAAAGAGAATGACTAGGAGTGGAGAGAAGGGAGGAGCTATATATACACAGCTCTGCTGTGGTGCTCTTTGCCACTTCCTGTTAGCAGGAGGATAATATCCCACAAGTAAGGATGAATCCGTGGACTCGTATCTAGTAGAAGAAAACACTTTCCATGAAAGTAGTTTAATGTCCAATTTATACATAGGTTCAAAAGGAGGAGCCTGTAAAACTTTAATACTAGTTTAAGACTCCAAGGAGAAGAAATAGGCCTAATAACAGGTTTAATCCAGATTAAAGCCTGGATTAAACAACGAATATCAGGAAGGATAGCAATTTTTCTATGAAATACATTTGTCCTTTCAAAGAACTGGCAGATAAACCTTTATCTAAACAATCCTGCAAAAACTTAAGAATTCTAGGAATTCTAAAAGAATGCCAGGAATAAGTATGATTGATACACCACCAAATATAAGTTTTCCAAACTTTGATATAAATTTTCCTAGAAATAGGTTTGCGAGCCTAAATCAGTGTCAATCACAGAGTCAGAGAATCATCTTTGACTGAGAACTAAGCTTTCAATTTCCATGCTATCAAGTGTAAAGACTTTAAATCTGGAAGGAAGAAGGGACCTTGAGACAGAATGTCTGGCCTTAGAGGAATAGGCCGCAACTGGACATTTGGACCAGGCCCGCATACCAAATCCTGTGAGGCCACGCTGGGGCTATTAGGATTACAAATGATTATCAAGATCTATTTCTGGTAGGCCCAAGTGTATTACAAATCAGATAAAATACATCTTGGTGGAGAGACTACTCTTCTGGATGTAGGGACTGAAGACTGAGGTAGTCTGCCTACCAGTTGTCCACACCTGGGATGTGAATCGCAGTGATGAGAAGGAATTGGTTTCTGTCCAAGAGAGGATTTGAGATACTTCTATAATGGCCAGGGAACTGCGAATTCCCCCTTGATGATTGACATAGACAATGTTACGGCAATAGCTTGTCTGAAAACGGAGATAAGAATCCCTTTTTACTAGAAGCCAAGCCTAAAGGGCCCTGAAGAGAGCACAGAGTTCCAAAACATTGATTGGCAACCTCGCCTCGCTAAGATTCCAAACTCCTTATGCTGTAAGAAACCCCCAGACGGCTCCCCAACCTGAAAGACTTGTATCTGTGGTGATCACGGACCAGGTAGGACAAGTAAAAGAAGCCCCCGAAGTAAAAGACCGGTGATTCCGCCACAAAGTAAGAGACAGGTGTGTGCTGGGATCTAAGAATATCTCTTGGGATATCCGAGTATAATCCTTGCACCAATGACACAGCATAACAAAGCTGAAGAGGTCTCATATGAAATAGAGCAAATGGAATTGCGTCTGAAGCTGCAATCATGAGGCCTAGCACTTCCATAAACAGAGCCACTAAAAGGAATGAGAGCAACTGAAGGTTCAAACAAGCCGATATCAAATTATATTTATCTATCTGGAAACCTAAAAACCTTTGTCTGAGGAATCAAGGAACCATTTGGTAAATTGATACTTCAATTATGTCTTCGAAGAAACAACAACAGTTTATTCTGCTAAATGAGAAGATTGAGCCAGTACCAAGATATCGTCCAGGTAAGGAAATACTGCAATATAATGAGCTCTAATTACACATACAAGGGAACTGAGAACCTTGGTAAATATTCTTGGAGCTGTAGCTAGACCAAATGGAAAAGCAACAAACTGACAATACTTTTACAGAAAAGAGAACTTTAAAAACTGGTAATGTTCTGGGTGAATTGGGATGTCAAGGTAAGCATCGTGTAAAAGGTGCTCAAACATCATCACAAAAACACCTGACAAAAAGCTTTGAAAAGAAAAGAAACATTAGTATCATTAGGTATAACATGGTAAAAAAAGAAAATAAACAAATATCTTGAAGATTTATCAGCATTATCGATATCTGCAGGTAAGCATCCTGTAAATCTATTCTGGACATAAAGTGACCTTGTTGAAAAAAAAAAGCAGAATAGTCCTGATAGAATCCCAACTTTCAAAATGGAAACTTGGAAATTTATTTAGCATTTTCAGATCCTGAATTGGTCTGAAAGTCTTCCTTCTTTGGTACAAAAAAAGAGATTTCAATAAAATCCTGTCCCCTGTTCCTGGAAAGTAATTGGAACAATTACTACCATATATTACAGATCTGAGACAGATTGTAGAAAAGCATGAGCTTTTATTGGATGTTTTGGAATATGGGTGAGAAAGAACCTTCCTGTTGGAGGTCTTATTTTGAATACAATTCGATATCCCTGAGAAATAATGTTTTGAATCCAGGGATTTTGGACAGATTGTAACCAAGCTTTCTAAAATAAAAAAAAGTTTAATCTGCCCCCTACCAGTAATACAAGGGTTGCGGGTCGTACCTTCATGGGGTCTTAGAGGCTGGATTAGATTTCTTATTCTATTTGGATTTGTTCCAATTCGAAGTGGGTCTCCAGACTGAGCCAGATGGTTTAAGGGAGGTGTTTGTTTCTGTACTCTATTTTGACGAATGGAACGAAAATGATTGGGAGCTTTAACATTTTCTTTTGACTTTGTCTTGAGGAAGAAAAGTTCCCTTACTGCCAGTAATAGTAGAAATAATAGAATCCAGTTGATACCCAAACAATCTATTTCCTTTAAAAGAAAGACAGTAATCTAGTTTTAGGCACCATATCAGCATTCCAGGATTTAAGTCATAGGGCTCTTTTGGTATAGTATAGTATAGTATAGTATAGCTAGAGACATGCTATTGATGTTAATTTTCATAATACCAAATACTGCATTGCAAATAAAATTGTTTGTATTTTGAAGTAAATTTAATAGACCTTAATATTCAGGGTCAGTAGACAACTGTTGTGCAAGACTGGTTAACCAGTAAGTAGAAACAGCAGCCACGTCAGCAATAGATATAGCTGGGCTAAGTATATAGCCAGTATGCAGAAATGCCCTTCTTGGATAAGATTCAAGTTTTCTATCTAAAGGGTCTATAAAAGCAGTACTTTCTTCTAAAGGAATAGTAGTGCATTTAGCTAGAGTGGAAATGGCCCCATCAACTTTAGGAACAGTTTACCAGAAGTTAAGAGCAGGTAAAGGATATAGTTTATTAAACCTTGTAGAGAGATTAAAAGAGACACCCGTCTTAGACAATTCCTTAGCAATAATATCCGAGACAGCATCAGGTATAGGGAAAATCTGAGGGAGATTGACAACAGTTTTATATGCGGAATTCAAACGATTACAGGGGCTATCATCAGAAGGTTTAGCTTCTCCAATCCCTAAAGTGACTAAGACTTCCCTCAAAAGAGAATGAATATGTTCAATTTTTTTTAAAAAAGGAGGAATTATCAGGTTCTACGTCCGATGAGGGAGCCTCACTGTTAAAGGAATCCTCCTTGTTCGTAGCTACTTCAGTATTTTGTAGGTCAGGACTTATAAAACTCGTAGAAGGTTAAATTTTAACTGACCTTTTTTGGTTATTTGAAGGCGGTAGTGCAGCCAGGTACGCCATCTACATCTATCTGTAAGGAGGAGACCGTAGGTGCATTTAGTACACATAGAATCATTAGATTGATCGGTATTCAATAAAAAAATCTAAGCATGAGTCACATAAATGAGCTGAAGAAGCTACTTCAGTTGTTTTACAATAAGCACACTTAGCTTTGGTGGAAAGGTGTTCAGGAAATTTAGGGACAAAGTGCTGCTGCTCCATTATGGCAAAAATGGCAGTATTTATTGCATCTATTTTTACTTTTACCCCCTTAAAGCAAGCTTCTTGAGGAAAGGAAAAAATATGCCCCCTTTAATTAGCATTGCATGGGCTAGGCAAATGCAGCCTAGGTAAGCAGTAACTGTTATTGTGTTCATCCGTTGATGTGCCGTCCGACCGTTAGTCCGACGTGCGTGTACAATGACATGCTGTTTTCCAAAGGCTGTGCCAAGTTTGACGCGCGTTTCAAACTAAATTCTAAGTTTGTGTACTATGGCGCACTAGCTTGACAAGTATTAGAAGTGTCGGTTATATATGAGCAACAATTTTGACGCACATTTCCTGCATGTAATATTGTGTGCGAACCCGACAAGCATTTATGCATTTATGCTTCTGTTTTGATGCGTGCTTTTAATTTTTTTTTTCCCAAATAAAGGCAATGGGAATAGTAGGTATCTCTCCCAGGGCCATACATAAACATATACATATATAGTTAAACTTTGAAACATCTTAAAAGTGTCCATAAACGTAACTGTGAGTGTCTATTAAAAAATACAAAAAACATGCTTACCTATAGACACTTATCCACTTAGTAGCAGACAGCCAAACCAGTACTGAAACATATCAGCAGAGGTATTGGGGTAGGAATATAACATCAATCTGTAAAGGGAGGCAGAAGATGAATCCCTGCAACCGAATTTACAGAAAGCCCATGAAGGCTTTCCCATGAGGAAAAAAACATAGTATCATGAAGCAGTAGTCCAATCACATCCCTCTGACAAGCACTGTATTCTGAGGGGAACTGGGGTTCAATATGCTCTAAAGCGCGTTTCACTAACAAAACCAAGCACATCATCATGCTTCAACCACCTCCAAGGGAAGCAAAGTTAAAAACTAAGGTATGAGAGAGGTAGGAGGGGTTTTATAGGCTTTTGAGGTTTGGGAAACTTTGCCTCCTACCTGTAGGAATGTATATCCCATACGTAATAGCTTGTGGATGTTCGCCACCTATATAAAAGATAATGAGGTACATCCAAAGTTTTCTAACTGTTCTGCAGACTTTTGCAAAGTTTTACTCTAGATGGTATCAAAGACTATTTCTCTGGCTTCACCCTATGGAATTGGAGAATATTACGTTTGAGCTATGCATAATGTCTTCCAAAACATTAATGTTGGTGTTGTATTACTGATCTTTTGTACCTCAACAAAAATAAAAAACACAAAAAGCAAAGTAAAGGTTTGCAAATAAAAGTTAAAGCATGCTCAGTAGAAGCATTTGGCAGTAGTGGTATATGGGTGTGGTATATGGGAGTTGTTCTAGATACTGGTCTGTAATGTTGCTGTGGTCAATATACATAAACACTTTAAAAGCTGGCAAAACTTACATCTCTGGATGAATACCAAGCACTCACTGATAACTTTTCATCAAGTAAAGCAGGCAGTTAACCCAAGACAGGCCTGAGTGGCAAAAGCCAGTAGAAAAAAAATGCATTCTGCTTCACTGGATGTAAGTATCAACATCAAATCATTAATCCAGCACAAGGCATCAAAAAATATCCACAATGAGTAGCAGCAAAAATAGTGTTTATTCTATCAACACAACAATATCAGCATATACAATAAACACTATTTTTGCTGCTACTCATTGTCGATATTTTTCACTGGATGTAAGCCCACTTTCCTGTTAGTA
The DNA here is from genome assembly GCF_027579735.1 of Bombina bombina. Taxonomy (NCBI): domain Eukaryota; kingdom Metazoa; phylum Chordata; class Amphibia; order Anura; family Bombinatoridae; genus Bombina; species Bombina bombina. The sequence goes on from NC_069508.1 coordinate 99,646,029, forward strand.
CCTGGCATGAATCCAAAGCCGAGAGTTTTGCTAGTACCCACTCCAGCTTAAATGTGCAAGCCACTTCTGTGTTTTGCATGTGTCCAGGGAAATTACATGCAACACCCTTCTTTGCACCACACAGATTTGAAGAAAGAATGTTTGGCAGTATGTTGGGGACACAACTAAGATGATGATTCAATACGGCTTCTCAGCACATCACAATATGGCAAATTGTTGTAACAAACTTTAAAGCTTTAAACCTTGCTGTGTTCATGTAAGCAAGGGCTAAATACTGTGCACTTTTTATATCTAACACAAATTATACTTTATTTAGTCTTTCAAAACACTTGTTCATGGGAAAAAATTCAGTGCAAAGCATATATTCCATCCTAGTCGCATACTGCTCACCTGACGGAACCTTCTGTAACATTAGGAACAAACAGTGTAACAGGAATTGGTGCCACACAGCTCGCTCTCATGGAAGCCATGGCACGGAGAGCCTCTTGTTCATTCCGTGGAGCTGAAACGCTCATGCATCCTAAATAGGATAGTTTGTGAAATAAAACACTGTCCTCCTCTGCAGGATTGGGTAAGTGTGGAGCCGAGTTTAGAACTGGAACTTCTGGAATATTGACAAGAAAATATATTAATATATATTTCAGTGTTTTACCTAGGCCCTTATTTAATGGGTGCACAACTCAGCTGATTTTACTGAACACCTGGCTAAAATTGTATTCAGTATTAAAGGGACACTGAACACAAATTTTTTCTTTCATGATTCAGATAGAGCATGCAATTTTAAGCAACATTCTCATTTACTCCTATTATCAATTTTTCTTTATTCTCTTGCTATCTTTATTTGAAAAGCAAGAAAGTTTAGAAGCTGGCCCATTTTTGGTTCACAGCCTGGGATGTGCTTGCTGATTGGTGGTTAAATGCATCCACCATTAAATTAGTACTGTCCAGGGTGCTAAACCAAAAATTTTCTGACTCCTTAGCTTAGATGCCATCTTTTTCAAATAAGGATAGCAAGAAAAATTGATAATAGAAGTAAATTAGAAAGTTGCTTAAAATTGCATGCTCTATATGACTCATGTAAGAAAAAATTTGGGTTCAGTATCCCTTTAAGCTAAAATGAACTAACATTAAAAAAGTCAATCTTTTTGCTCAAATTATGAATTGCATAATTTAACAAATGAATTTCATTTGTGCTTAATATAGCATAAAATATAATATTTGAAAGCATTAGACTGCCCCCACCTGGCTACTTCATAATATCATGTGTGCGTGTGTGTATGTATGTATATATATATATATATATATATATATATATATATATATATATATATATATATATATATATATATATATATATATATATATATATATATATATATATATATATATATATATATATATATATATATATATATATATATATATATATATATTTGCACAAATTATCATTAAATACATATATGTTAAATTATACATTAATCAGTGCTTGTTACAGCAGAAAATTATATAATTGGAAAATATTACATTGCCCCCACCTGGCTAGAATGCCACCTGGTTTGCAAAATTTTCTGGGGAAAACACAGATAGACATAGATACAGACAGATATAGATACTAGGGTTGCACCGATACCATTTTTTTAAGACCGAGTACAAGTACCGATACTTTTTTTCAAGTACTCACCGATACCAAGTACCGATACTTTTCTATTGTCATGTGACAGTTTCCCAAGCACATTATAACAGAGTCACAGCCTTTCGTTATATACTTTTTTAACTTTCCTCCCTTCTCTGTTCATATCTTACTACACTACTTGTGTAAATGGAATGGTGTTCCTCAATCTACAGCACTTCATCAACCCCTGCACTAGTATAAGCTAAATTATATGTTACTGATCACTTTATATTTGTGTTTTAACTTAAAACACAAATATAAAGTGATCAGTTCCATATAATTTAGCTTATACTAGTGCAGGGGTTGATGAAGTGCTGTAGATTGAGGAACACCATTCCATTTACATAAGTAGTGTAGTAGAAATATATTTTTGCAGACTCACTTCTTTTGCAAATCACAGCATCAGCACTGAGCACCAAGCAGCTCCTTTCCACCTCTGAGCTACATGCTAGGGGTAGAACTCACTCATTGTCCTCCAAGACAGCTCCAAGTAATACACACATAAATACAGTTAACCAGATAGCTGCCAGAAAAGCTGCTATGCACTGTAAAGTGTAAAGCAATTCACTGCAGTCCTCTGGTGGTCAATGGGTTAACAACTGGATTATTTGAAACTGTCTTGGAGGACAATGAGTTCTACCCCTAGCATGTGGTGCAGATGTGAGGAGAAATTTTCTATTGTGGCAAATGTCTAAAAAAAGAAGTTTAATAGTCAACTCCTTGTCTAACTAGAAGAAATGCCTGGCCACTTTTGTATCAGCTAATCAGACCAGTCAGTGAGACATTTGGATGGGAACATTGGGGGAAGACATTATGCAGTGGGACACATTGGGGCATCTACCTTGAAATCCTAAACAGCTAGCAGACAGCAGCACTGTGTTCCTGTTCCACTTCCTAGTCAGTCTGGGTGGCTCACAGTATGACACAGTAGGTCACATGGGGCAGAGGCACAGGGGAGGAGCACAAACGGAGGGGAGAAGATGCTGCACAGTGTGTTACTGGGCAGTGAAAAATAAGCTCACTAAAACGTTTTTTATTTAAACAAGAAAGCATTTTTGAAAAAGGTTATAGTATTTCCTGGGACTATGTTAAAGTGCTCTGAAACTATGTCTGACACCAGGGTGGAGAGGGTGTCAGACATAGTTTCAGAGCACTTTAACATAGTCCTAGGAGTTGGAGGTACTTAGTCTTGTTTATTAATTATGCATTAAAAACGCCTAAGCAGCGTAGCAGACATAGCAATTTCCACTGATTCTAACACCGGAGTGGGAAGTATCACAGGTACTGGCACACTCCAGTGTTAGAATCAGTGGAGATTGCTATGTCTGCTACGCTGCTTAGGCATTTTTAATGCATAATTAATAACAAGACTAAGTACCTCCAACTCCTGGCTGGGACTATGTTAAAGTGCTCTGAAACTATGTCTGACACCAGGGTGGAGAACGAAGGGATTCGCAACTTGTATGGATTACATGTGTGTCTTGATTGGGAGTTGGTCTGCATGAGCTGGAACTACGTATTGCAGAGACACATTGCGGGTATTTATATATTATTTTAAGTTAGAACTAAGCACTCATTCATTGATGGCTGAAAACATAGCAGCCAGAATAGGGGATTTTTTTGCTTAAGCCATTGTGTCTTGTAGGTCCGTTATTAACTGGAAACAGGGTTGAATAACACAAACAGCGTTTGAACTTTAGCTAACAGTTCAAACGCGGTTTGTGTTTTCCAATCCTGTTTCCAGTTAATAACGGACCTGCAAGACATAATGGCTTAAGCAAAAAAAATCCCCTAACATGGCTGCTATCTTTTATTAACGGCTGCTGGCTGCAATATTTAAATAATAAAATAACGCACGCATAAGCAAAACCCCCTAACCTTGATACAATCTGACTCCACCACACGCGTCGATCTCTGAGTGTCTACCTTGTTAGGTGTTAGCTCCCTGCTGCAATCGCGTGGTCCCCGCCCCTCTCTACTGCTCTCTGATTGTATTAGCACAGCAGGAGCTTCCTCAAGCAAGGCTCCCTCACGTCACGTCCCTCCTTCCCTCACAGGGTTCAAAAAGTATCGGCTGAGGCATCGGAGCATTGTAAACAAGTACTTGTGAAAATGCTCAGTATCGGCACCAATACCGATACTAGTATCGGTATCGGTGCATCCCTAATAGATACAAATATATAGATACACACACAACCAACATTAAATGGCAGTTTGGATAAAAATGAAATATTTAAAAAATATATATACATATATATATATATATATATATATATATATATATATATATATATATATATATATATATATATATATATATATATATATATATATATATATATAATTTTTTTATTTTATTTAAATAGGATGTATTTTTTTTAAATAAAATGCTTTTGGAGAAATAAAAATCTATCTAAAGATAGTTTCTATTTAAGATACTTATAATCTAAAAAGTTATTAATGCTGAAATATAGATTTGTTTTTAATTATATAGCAAGATGCTGTATATTCTTGGCTGTAATGTTTATTTGTTTTGGTAAATTAATTCCTTTAATGCAATCACGTCATGCCCTCCCAGATGCTTCTGTTAGATTATTTTGGGCAATTTATCTATCTTGAAGATATCACGTTTTTGTAGTTCTCAAAACTGTGAACTATCTGCAGATATAAGATGCCCCTTCTTCACAACCATTTTTTGTATAAAAATAACATACAGAGTTGTGAGATAAGAGAAGTAAATTGGAAAATAGTTCAAAAATGTCATGTTCTTTCTAAATCATCAAAATTAATTTTGACTGTCCCTGTAATGCCATTGCTGACCCGGCTGGAAATGTGAGAAACAATGGTCTGCAGAAAATCTGAGCAGTCTTGATTCTTCAAAATATTCTAGTGGCACAGTTGCTTAGCCTTGCTTAACAGTTAAAAGCTTGAGGTGCAAGATAGAGTGTTTTTGATTACATCACTCAGAGCTGCAAATGGAGCTGTACTTGCCTCTCGTCTAGACACGGCCACCATTTTAAGCACTATTCCCTGATAAATTATTTTCTTTCAGAATGATGGTCCACAGTTCTCCATAACATATAGGATATATTTGCCGCCACTAGGAGGAGATCAAGAACCCATATGAGAGCTTAAAATCCCTCCCACCTGCCATCTCTTTTAGTTTGACATATAGCCGAGTAGAGAATAGGAAACCTATAGGTAGTAAAGGCAAAGCTGAGTCTGTTAGAGGTGTCATTTGAACTGTCGCCCAAACATTAAACGGGCAGGGCCTGTAAACCATCATTCCAAAAGAAAGGAATTTATCAGGTAAGCATAAATTTGTTTTTTCGTAAAATGATGGTCCACAGTCCTCCATAACATATGGGATTAATACCCAAGCAGATTGTCTATGTTATGAAAATGGTGGGACAATATTTCTGGCAGTTTCTATTTAGCCATCACCGCAGCCTGAAGGACTTTGCTGAAAAAAATCTGCTTGTGAAGAAGCAAAAAATCAAAATGATTAAATTTGAAAAACCGATGCTGAGATGACAATGAGTCAGCTTTGCAAATCTGCTCCAAAGACAAAATGTTATAACTGGCCTTGTAGAAGAGATGTGATGTGCTTAGGGAGCGACTTCCCCACCACCAAGTAAACCTTGTGAATAAGTTGTTTAAGCCAAAAAGCCAACGCTACCTTTGTAGCCTTTGGTCCTTTACTGTAACAGTCACACCTTATAGTTAGAAGGATCTAGACACAATGAAGGAATAACAATTTCTTGATTTATATTTTCCGTAGCAACTTATTAAAAATGGAGAATCACAAGACAGTGCTGACCATTCAGAAACTCCCCATGCAAAATAAATTGTTAACAGGAAAAGTACTTTCCAAGCCAAATACTCTCTCTGTGCAAAGAAAATCACAAAGACAAGGGCGCCTCCTCGTGTGATACAGTTTGGACAAATGTAAAAAAAGGTGAATACAGATTTTATACTCACAAGTAAAGCAGCACTCTGTTGTGCTTATAGAGGCAGACTGGGAGTTCACAGTGTCCCAGTTCACTGACCAAGGCAGTGCAACAAATCACTCCAGGGTAGATTTCAATCAAGCTCAGGCTCTCAGCGAAGAGTTAAAATACCATAGTTTAATGGTGCAGTAAAATACAATATAAAATGTTACAAATGTGACCGTAACAATGGATAAACAAGCAACTAGTTTCTCAGATCTCTGTCTGTTTCCTCAGGCTTCTTATCCAAAGACTGAGAGCTCTGGCTTATAAATGCTAAATGACCTGCCTCATCAGGTGTGTGAGTGCACACCTGATTCAATCAGACCATAGTTAGAATACAATGATTAAAACCATTACCAAATAATTCACATTATACTAAAAAAAAACAAGTACTGTACAAATTGGTTAATAAAGGATGTAAAAAACAACAACCATAGCCAAACATTATCTTATGGTGGATATCATGTCAGCATCATATGTTATAGGATATTATTATGGTATTCTAAAATAGTAACATTAAAAAATTGTTCCCCACCCTTTTTAAAAAAAAAATATATATATATATATATATATATATATATATATATATACAAACATACATATATAAAAATGTACATGATATTCTAATTCTTGGTGTTCATACCAAATGTCTTAGTATGTTGTCAGTTAGTCTAAATAAGTTAAAGTTTTATTAAAGCACCTATTGATGTTAACAGCCTTTGGTCAAATATGTATAAGCAAGATTTTCTATAGGAGAGAGCCCTTGATATTATGCAGGCCTTATTGAAACTATATATATATATATATATATATATATATATATATATATATATATATATATATCCATACATATATACATACACATACATATACATAATATTTTAAGTCTAATGCACCTGGTGTTCCCAGGCAGTCTCCCATCCAGGTACTGACCAGGCCTGGCCCTGCTTAGCTTCCAAGATCAGACGGGATCAGGTACATTCAGGGAAGTGTGGTAATATCTTAATCTAAGCAATATGAAATGTATGTATTAAGCAATAGATAAGTGTACTTAGTGAATATCTATTAACCTACTCTAATGTGTAAAAAACAGAATTTATGTTTACCTGATAAATTTCTTTCTCCTACGGTGTGTCCGGTCCACGGCTTCATCCTTACTTGTGGGATATTCTCTTCCCCTACAGGAAATGGCAAAGAGAGCACACAGCAAGAGCTGTCCATATAGCCCCCCCTCTGGCTCCGCCCTTCAGTTATTCGACCGACGGTTAGGAGAAAAAGGAGAAACTATAGGGTGCCGTGGTGACTGTAGTGTATGGAATAAAAATTTTAAACCTGACTAAAAGCCAAGGCGGGCCGTGGACCGGACACACCGTAGGAGAAAGAAATTTATCAGGTAAACATAAATTCTGTTTTCTCCTACATTGGTGTGTCCGGTCCACGGCTTCATCCTTACTTGTGGGAACCAATACCAACGCTTTAGGACACGGATGAAGGGAGGGAGCAAGTCAGGTTACCTAAACGGAAGGCACCACGGCTTGCAAAACCTTTCTCCCAAAAAACAGCCTCCGAAGAAGCATAAGTATCGAATTTGTAAAATTTGGCAAAAGTATGCAGAGAAGACCAAGTCGCTGCCTTACAGATCTGATCAACAGAAGCCTCGTTCTTGAAGACCCATGTGGAAGCACAGCTCTAGTAGAGTGAGCTGTAATCCGTTCAGGAGGCTGCTGTCCGGCAGTCTCATAAGCCAATCGGATGATGCTTTTCAGCCAAAAGGAAAGAGAGGTAGCAGTAGCTTTCTGCCCTCTCCTCTTATCAGAATAAACGACAAACAAGGATGATGTCTGCCTGAAATCCTTTGTTGCTTCTAAATAGAATTTTAAAGCACGGACCACATCTAGGTTGTGTAACAAACGTTCCTTCTTCGAAACTGGATTCGGACACAGAGAAGGAACAACTATTTCCTGGTTAATATTCCTGTTGGAAACCACCTTTGGAAGAAAACCAGGCTTGGTACGTAAAACTACCTTATCTGTATGGAATACCAGATAGGGAGAAGTACACTGCAAAGCAGATAATTCAGAAACTCTTCTAGCAGAAGAAATAGCAACCAAAAACAGAACTTTCCAAGATAATAACTTAATATCTATGGAATGTAAGGGTTCAAACGGAACCCCCTGAAGAACTGAAAGAACCAAATTTAGACTCCAAGGAGGAGTCATAGGTCTGTAAACAGGCTTGATTCTAACTAACGCCTGTACAAACGCCTGTACATCTGGCACGGCTGCCAGACGTTTGTGCAACAAAACAGACAGAGCAGATATCTGTCCTTTTAAAGAACTAGCTGACAAACCTTTATCCAAACCCTCTTGGAGAAAGGAAAGTATCCTAGGAATTTTAATTTTACTCCAAGAGAATCCCTTGGATTCACCCCAACGGATATATTTTTGCCATATCTTATGGTAAATTTTCCTAGTTACAGGTTTTCTGGCTTGAACCAGAGTATCTATCACTGAATCTGAAAACCCACGCTTAGATAGAATCAAGCGTTCAATTTCCAAGCAGTCAGTTGCAGATAGACTAGATTTGGATGTTCGAATGGACCTTGTACTAGAAGATCCTGTCTCAAAGGTAGCTTCCATGGTGGAGCCGATGACATATTCACCAGGTCTGCATACCAAGTCCTGCGTGGCCATGCAGGAGCTATTAGAATCACAGAGGCCTTCTCCTGTTTGATCCTGGCTACAAGCCTGGGAAGGAGAGGGAACGGTGGAAACACATAAGCTAGATTGAACGACCAAGGCGCCACCAATGCATCCACTAGTGTCGCCTTGGGATCCCTGGATCTGGACCCGTATCGAGGAACCTTGGAGTTATGACGAGACGCCATCAGATCCATATCTGGAGTGCCCCATAGTTGAGTTAACTGGGCAAAGACCTCCGGGTGGAGTTCCCACTCCCCCGGATGGAAAGTCTGACGACTCAAATAATCCGCCTCCCAGTTGTCTACTCCTGGGATGTGAATTGCAGATAGGTGGCAGGAGTGATCCTCCGCCCATTTGATGATCTTGGATACCTCTCTCATCGCCAAGGAACTCTTTGTTCCCCCCTGATGATTGATGTACGCTACAGTCGTCATGTTGTCCGACTGAAATCTTATGAATCTGGCCTTCGCTAGGTGAGGCCAAGCCAGGAGCGCATTGAATATCGCTCTCAGTTCCAAAATGTTTATCGGGAGGAGAGACTCTTCCCGAGACCATAGACCCTGAGCTTTTAGGGAGTCCCAGACCGCGCCCCAGCCTAAGAGACTGGCGTCGGTCGTGACGATGACCCACTCTGGTCTGCGGAAACTCATTCCCTGAGACAGTTAATCCTGAGTCACCCACCAGCGGAGTGAGTCTCTGGTTACCTGGTCTACTTGAATCTGGGGAGACAAGTCTGCATAATCCCCATTCCACTGTTTGAGCATGCACAGTTGTAATGGTCTTAGATGAATTCGAGCAAAAGGAACCACGTCCATTGCTGCAACCATTAATCCTATTACCTCCATGCACTGAGCTATGGAAGGCTGAGGAATAGATTGAAGAACTTGACAAGCGTTTAGAAGCTTTAACTTTCTGACCTCTGTCAGAAAAATCTTCATTTCTACAGAATCTATTATTGTTCCCAGAAAAGGAACCCTTGTGGACGGGGACAGGGAGCTCTTTTCTACATTCACCTTCCACCCGTGTGTAAGAAATCACTTGTTTATGTGACAATGCTTTACTTATCTTTAGTACTTTAGAAGTAGAACTGTGGTAATATGTTAATGTAACAAACTGGGAAATATGCTTGCTAGTAAGGAAGCATATAATCCTAATCTGTATTTATATTGCCTCAATAAGCTTCCAATATCAAAGAGTAATGAATACAGGAATGCTTTAGAGGCAGAACAAAGGATATATATTTCTCAAGACAGGAGCAGTAACTAGTTAAGGAAAATACCCTGATTAGTACTCATAGCATGTTTAATATGGCACACTGCAGGTGAGGAGTTAATATAACCATTTAGTAATGGTAGTGCTAGTAGCTTGCTGGCAGATTTATACAGTGTAACACATAGAGGAATGTCAATATTATGGCAAGCTTAAATATGGAAGTAGTGAGAGTAGCAGACTTAGAACACTACAAGTAAAAGCTTATACGGAACCTGATAACCTCATGTGTCGCTATACTTGTTGCAAGCTGAAGGCACTGTGAGTGCTTGAGATCCGGAAGGCTGTGTCAGAGCAGCTGGAAGTCTGTGCACGCTGTGAAGTTGGAACGCTGCCAGGCCTGAGCAGCGTGTGAGGAGTGAATGGCTTGCAGTGACGTCAGAGGAAGCCAGGTAGGAAGACAACAAGCAGCGCTTTTGCCAAGGTGTGCAAGTGAAGTAGTTTAAATGCAGCCGAGTACTTTCTTTCACCAGGATACAAGCTGGAGTTGTGAGTTAATCACTTCAATAAACCAGCAAAGAGTAATTAGACAGTGCAGGCTTTATAGGCAGGAGGAGACAATGTTAAGGTGGTATAGGCTTGATATGGCAAAGTATATATTAAGGTGGAATGTGTAAGATAGGACCATGACATACTCCCCCCCCAAGGAAACATCAAAGAGGTTTCAGGGAGAAGGACGATCCGGATGCCTCCGATGAAACAAAGAGACCAACCTATCTGCAGAGAGATTCGAAGCGGGTTCCCAAGAGTCCTCCGAAGAGTCGTACCCAGACCAATGAACCAGATACTGCAGTTCACCATGCCAACGTCTAGAGTCCAGAATGGCCTGGACCTCGTACTCAGGATCCGGGGTAGGAGAACCCAGGGAAGTGGCTGATAGAGGGGTAGAAGAGTAGCAAGGCTTGATGAGGGACACATGAAATGTCGGGTGAATGCGGTAAGTGGGAGGAAGCTGTAGAGTCACCGTAACCGGGTTTGGAAGAGCAATGATAGAAAAAGGACCAACAAAAAGTTTGTTAAACTTCTTGCAAGGAGTTGGAATCCTCAGATTCTTTGCCGATAACCAGACTTTTTGTCCTACAGCGTAGGTAGGATGAGGGCGATGGCGTAGGTCATAGAACCTCTTTTGGGTGGCCTGTGCTTGCTTGATGTTATCCTGTATGGCGACGTAAGTCTGCTTGATGGAATTGACGAGATCATTCACCTGAGGACAAGGTGAGTGTGTCATAGGCAATGGATGAAATCGGGGATGGTAGCCTGAATTGATATAAAAGGGAGAAAACCCCGTAGAAGTATTGGTGGTATTATTATATGCAAACTCAGCATGTGGGAGGTACGTGGCCCAAGATTCTTGTTTGTGGGAACAGTAGCAACGTAAAAATTGCTCCAGCCACTGGTTGGTTCTCTCACACTGTCCATTGGTCTGTGGGTGGTACGATGTGGTCAAACACTGATGTATGTCTAGTGAGGTACAAAGATGTCTCCAAAATTTTGAGGTGAATTGTGAGCCTCTGTCGCTGAGTACTGTAGTGGGTATTCCATGTAAACGAATAATCTCTCTAAGAAATAACTGAGCTGATTTTTGTGCAGTGGGTAGAGTTTCGGTTGGAATGAAATGTGCCATCTTTGACATGAGATCCACAACAACAAAAATGACGGTGTAACCTTCAGATTTAGGCAAATCAACTACAAAGTCCATGGAGACAGAAGTCCACGGAAATTCGGGAATAGGGAGGTTCTGTAGTAAACCCAGAGGTGGTTGGTGTGAGGGCTTACAGGTTTGACAGGTAACGCAGAGTTTGATGTATTCTTTAACAGTGGTTCTCATAGAAGGCCACCAAAAATACCTCTGTAGAAGGTCAAGTGTCTTGTGTATACCCATATGACCTGCTAATAATGAATCATGGGCAATGGACACTGCCTGATCTCGCAGCGAGGGTGGAACATATAGCCTTGAATCCTTGTAGAGGATTCCAGCATTATCAGGGGTAAGCGTGTAAGCGGTCTTAGTAATGTCTTGTTGTTGATGTGTTTTTAGATCTGTGAGATCATTTGATAGGAGACCTACAAAAGAAGATTTTGGAATGATGGTGGATGGAAATTGAGTAGACTCAGGCTTTTTATCCCTTCTAGATAAAGCATCTGCCTTTCCATTCCGTATGCCAGGACGGTAGGCAATGTGGAAGGAGAAACGAGAGAAGTAGAGGCTCCAGCGGAGCTGTCGAGCAGAAAGAGTTCTGTTTGTCTGGAGATACTGTAGATTCTTATGATCAGTAAATATCACTATAGGTTGCTCCGTACCTTCCAATAAATGCCTCCATTGGTCAAAGGATGACTTAATAGCCAACAACTCCTTTTCACCAACTGGATAATTCAGCTCAGCTGGTGTCAGGAGCCTAGAGAAATAAGACACAGGATGTAATGAGTCCTTAGGAGTGGATCTCTGGGATAACACGGAGCCAATGGCATATTCTGATGCGTCAACCTCTAATACGAATTGACACTTTGTGTTTGGTAGATGGAGTATCGGAGAGGTGGTAAAGAGATGCTTTAATTGGTCAAAGGCGGTTTGAGCCTCAGGTGTCCAACAAAATGGAGTCTTTCCCTTAGTCAAATTTGTCAGGGGTTTTGTGATGGCAGCAAAGTTTTGAATAAAGCGTCTATAAAAATTTGCGAAGCCCAAGAACCTTTGAACTTCTTTCACAGAAGAGGGTATAGGCCATGATGATATGGCTGAAATTTTGTTATCCTCCATCTTTATCTGACCCTTACTGATGTGATAACCCAAGAAAGACACCTCTGTGACGTGAAACAAACATTTTTCTAATTTAACATAGAGTCTATGTGTTTGTAGTCTAGACAACACAAGCCTGACATGTTGTATATGTTCTGTCAAAGAGGGTGAGTAAATAAGAATGTCGTCTAAGTAGACAACCAAAAACGTGTCAAGGACATCTCTAAAAATATCATTAATGAAGTTCTGGAATGTCGCCGGGGCATTGCACAGACCGAATGGCATAACCGTATACTCATAGAGACCATACCTAGTCCTAAATGCGGTCAGCCACTCGTCCCCGGCTCTTATTCTGACAAGGTTATAGGCACCCCTCAGATCTAGTTTAGTGAACACTGTGGCGCCACGTAACCTCTCAATCAGTTCTGGGATGAGAGGTAGTGGGTATCTGTTTTTTATTGTTATTTTGTTCAGCTCGCGATAATCTATTATCGGGCGTAAAGACCCATCCTTGTTCTTTACAAAAAACATAGCTGCTGCTGCAGGTGAGGTGGAGGGACGGATGAACCCTTTTTTTAAATTCTCAGTAATATAAGTTTTAAGGTGTTGTAACTCAGGTCTTGAGAGGGGATAAATATGACCATGAGGTATGGTTGCACCAGGCAGCAGATCTATGGGGCAATCATAGGCCCTATGGGGAGGCAATACCTCTGCCTCTTTTTTATCAAAAACGTTTGAAAAATCAGAATATTCAACTGGTATGACAGGAGTGGATGTGATCAAAATATGTTTCCTAGGGAAGCAAGTGTTAGAACAGTAAGAGGAGGGGAAGGAGAGAGAAAGAGTGGACCAATGCAGAGTGGGTTGGTGTAAACGAAGCCAAGAGATTCCCAGTACAATAGGGTAAATAGGAGAGGATATGATATCGAAAGTAATTGTTTCAGTGTGACCAGAGGGAGTTGTGACTAACAGAGGGACAGTTTGATGTGACACCGGACCAGAAGCTAAATGTGACCCGTCAATGACTTTGAGAGGCAGTGGAATGCTTTTTAACTGAAAAGGAATTTTATTAGAATGAACCAAACGAACATCAATGAAATTGGTACAAGCGCCTGTATCAACAATGGCGTTACTGCTGATCCTGTGCTGATCCCACTGTAATTGTAAAGGTAAGGTAAAGTAAGTTGATGTAGCTGACTTTGTGTGAAGACAGTTACTATTTGATTTTGTCTTACCTCGCTTTTGCTTCAGAAGCAGGGGACAATCCTTAACCACATGCTGCGTACCAGCACAATACATACACAGATTGAGATTACGGCGTCTGGTCTTTTCTTGCATAGTGAGAGGTCCTCTCAGAAAGCTAATGTCCATAGGCTGGTCAGGGGGAGCAGTAGCAGTAGGCGGAGTCGGGAGCAAGCGGCGTGTGGGGTGGCTAGAACTACCTTTTTCCTGCCTTCGCTCTCGGAGCCTGCGATCTATAGTAGTTGTTAAAGTATAGAAATCCTCTAGGCGATCTGGTATGCCAGTTCTGGAGAGTTCGTCCTTTACTTCCTCTGACAACCCCATTCGATACTGATTCTTGAGAGAGACCTCATTCCAGAGCGAATCTCTGGCCCAAATCTTGAAACGAGTAATATACTCCTCCACTGGAGCTTTTAACTGTTTGAGTCCTCTGAGTTTAGTCTCAGCAGTAATCTGACGATAAGGATCATCATAAAGGTTGGATAAAGCCTTTAAGAAGGCATCAAAAGAATTCAGAATTGGGTCCTGGGACTCATAAAATGAGTCAGCCCAGGCCCGAGGTTCCCCTCGCAGGTATGAGAGAACAGTTAATACTTTGGATCTGTCTGTAGGATAAGTTCTCGGTTTTAAATCGAATAACAACAGGCAGGCGTTTCTGAACTGGCGAAAAGTGGATCTATCACCAGTAAATTTCTCAGGGTAAGAAACCTGGGGCTCAGCCTGGTGGTCATTTCCAGCATTCCTATTGGCCAACACTTCTCTAAGACAGGCTTTGAGACTTTGGTTTTCCACCTGTATATCTCTAAATGCCTGAGTTAAGTTGTCCAGGCGCTGGTTTAAATTATGTAGCTGGGGGGCCACATCTGATGGCTCCATAGTTACAAATTTTTTTTTTTTTTTTATTTTTTTTTTTTATTTTTTTTTTTTTTTAAGGCTGGTTTATTATGTAAGAAATCACTTGTTTATGTGACAATGCTTTACTTATCTTTAGTACTTTAGAAGTAGAACTGTGGTAATATGTTAATGTAACAAACTGGGAAATATGCTTGCTAGTAAGGAAGCATATAATCCTAATCTGTATTTATATTGCCTCAATAAGCTTCCAATATCAAAGAGTAATGAATACAGGAATGCTTTAGAGGCAGAACAAAGGATATATATTTCTCAAGACAGGAGCAGTAACTAGTTAAGGAAAATACCCTGATTAGTACTCATAGCATGTTTAATATGGCACACTGCAGGTGAGGAGTTAATATAACCATTTAGTAATGGTAGTGCTAGTAGCTTGCTGGCAGATTTATACAGTGTAACACATAGAGGAATGTCAATATTATGGCAAGCTTAAATATGGAAGTAGTGAGAGTAGCAGACTTAGAACACTACAAGTAAAAGCTTATACGGAACCTGATAACCTCATGTGTCGCTATACTTGTTGCAAGCTGAAGGCACTGTGAGTGCTTGAGATCCGGAAGGCTGTGTCAGAGCAGCTGGAAGTCTGTGCACGCTGTGAAGTTGGAACGCTGCCAGGCCTGAGCAGCGTGTGAGGAGTGAATGGCTTGCAGTGACGTCAGAGGAAGCCAGGTAGGAAGACAACAAGCAGCGCTTTTGCCAAGGTGTGCAAGTGAAGTAGTTTAAATGCAGCCGAGTACTTTCTTTCACCAGGATACAAGCTGGAGTTGTGAGTTAATCACTTCAATAAACCAGCAAAGAGTAATTAGACAGTGCAGGCTTTATAGGCAGGAGGAGACAATGTTAAGGTGGTATAGGCTTGATATGGCAAAGTATATATTAAGGTGGAATGTGTAAGATAGGACCATGACACCGTGAGACCTGAGAAAGGCTAAAACAATGTCTGTATGAGCCCTTGCTTTGGAAAGGGACAACGCTTGTATTAGAATATCGTCTAGGTAAGGTGCTACAGCAATGCCCCTCGGCCTTAGAACCGCTAGAAGGGACCCTAGCACCTTTGTGAAAATTCTGGGAGCAGTGGCTAAACCGAATGGAAGAGCCACAAACTGGTAATGTTTGTCCAGAAAGGCGAACCTCAGGAACTGATGATGATCTTTGTGGATAGGAATATGCAGGTACGCATCCTTTAAGTCCACGGTAGTCATATATTGACCCTCCTGGATTGTTGGTAAAATCGTCCGAATGGTTTCCATTTTGAATGATGGAACTCTGAGGAATTTGTTTAGAATTTTTAAATCCAGAATTGGCCTGAAAGTTCCCTCTTTTTTGGGAACTACAAACAGGTTTGAGTAAAAACCCAGACCTTGTTTCGCTGTTGGACTGGGTGTATCACTCCCATCTTTAATAGGTCTCCTACGCAATGTCTCTTTATCTGGTCTGAAGATAAGCGAGGCATGTGGAGCCTTCCCCTTGGAGGAAGTTCCTTGAACTCTAGAAGATACCCCTGAGAGACTATTTCTAGTGCCCAGGGATCCGGAACATCTCTTGCCCAAGCCTGAGCAAAGAGAGAAAGTCTGCCCCCTACTAGATCCGGTCCCGGATCGGGGGCTACCCCTTCATGCTGTCTTGGTAGCAGCAGCAGGCTTCTTGGCCTGTTTACCCTTGTTCCAGC
Source organism: Bombina bombina (assembly GCF_027579735.1). Classification (NCBI taxonomy): domain Eukaryota; kingdom Metazoa; phylum Chordata; class Amphibia; order Anura; family Bombinatoridae; genus Bombina; species Bombina bombina. The sequence goes on from NC_069508.1 coordinate 99,662,221, forward strand.
CTTGCAATGGTTTCCATGCTGGTTTAGGCTGGGAAGTGTTACCCTCTTGTCTAGAGGCTGCAGAGTTAGGAGTCGGTCCGTTCCTGAAATTGCGAAAGGAACGAAAATTAGATTTGTTCTTAGCCTTGAAAGGCCTATCCTGTGGGAGGGCATGGCCCTTTCCCCCCAGTGATGTCTGAAATAATCTCCTTCAATTCCGTCCCGAAAAGGGTCTTACCTTTGAAAGGAATATTAAGCAATTTTGTTTTGGACGACACATCCGCCGACCAAGATTTTAGCCAAAGCGCTCTGCGCGCCACAATTGCAAAACCTGAATTTTTTGCCGCTAATTTAGCCAATTGAAAAGCGGCATCCAAAATAAAGGAATTAGCCAACTTTAGTGCGTGAATTCTGTCCATGACTTCATCATATGGAGTCTCCTTTTGGAGCGAATTTTCTAGTTCCTCGAACCAAAAAGACGTTGCCGTGGTGACAGGAATAATGCACGAAATTGGTTGAAGAAGAAAACCTTGCTGAACAAATATCTTTTTAAGCAATCCTTCCAATTTTTTATCCATAGGATCTTTGAAAGCGCAACTGTCCTCAATAGGAATAGTTGTGCGCTTGGCTAACGTTGAAACTGCCCCCTCAACCTTAGGAACCATTTGCCATGCGTCCCTTCTGGGGTCGACAATGGGGAACATTTTCTTAAATATAGGAGGTGGAACAAAAGGTATACCTGGCTTCTCCCACTCCTTGGTCACTATGTCCGCCACCCTCTTGGGTATCGGAAAGGCATCAGCGTGCACAGGGATCTCTAAGAATTTGTCCATTTTGCACAACTTCTCTGGAATCACCAAAGAGTCACAATCATCAAGAGTAGTTAGCACCTCCTTAAGCAGGGCGCGGAGATGTTCTAACTTAAATTTAAATGCCACAATATCAGGTTCTGCCTGCTGAGAAACTTTTCCTGAATCAGAAATATCTCCCTCAGACAGACCCTCCCTCACTGCCAATTCAGATTGATGTGAGGGTATAACAGAGAAATTATCGTCAGCGCCACCTTGCTCATCCTCTGTATTTAAAACTGAGCAATCACGCTTTCTGGGAAATGCTGGCAGTTTGGATAAAAGATTTGCTATAGAATTATCCATTACTGCAGTTAATTGCTGCATAGTAACAAGCATTGGCACGCTAGATGTACTAGGTATCGCCTGCGCGGGCAAAACTGGTGTTGACACAAGAAGGAGAGGATGATGAGCTATCCCCACTACCTTCATTTGAAGAATCATCTTGGGCAACCTTATTAAATGTGACAGTACTGTCCTTACTTTGTTTGGACGCCATGGCAAAATTTGCACATACATTTAAAGGGGGAACCACCTTGGCCTCCATACACACAGAACATATGCTATCTGAAGGTACAGACATGTTAGACAGAATTTGGCAGGCTATTAATGCAATAAAAACGCTTTTAAACAAAAGCGTTACTGTCTCTTTAAATAATAAAAAGAGCACACTTTATTTCTGAATGTTTGAAAAACTATGAAGGAAATATCCGATCTTTACAAAATTTACACCCCAGTGTCTTAATGCTTTGAAAGTATTGCACTCCAAATAGCTATTTTTCTCCTCTTTGTATATCACAGTACAAATTTTTATTATATACTACACATATTGACTTTATAGTCATACATTTATTTTTCTCCTCTTTGTATATCACAGTACAAATGTATATTATATACTACACATATTGACTTTATAGTCATACATTTATTCTTCTTCACTTTTATATATCACAGCACACATATATGTATCATACATCACATAAGGTTGATCACATTATAGTCATGATTGGTATATAACACAATCATTTAGTGCACATGCAATGTGTATGTGTGTGCGTGTATATGTGTGTATATGTATATATATATGTGTGTATGTATGTATGTGTGTGTGTGTGTATATATATATATATATATATATATATATATATATGTATGCATGTATGTGTGTGTGTGTATATATATATATATATATATATATATATATATGTATATGTGTGTATGTGTGTATGTATATATGTATATGTGTGTTCATGTATGTGTATGTATATCTATATATACCACTTCAAGATATGGGTTTGTTATACCAACATAGGATATACCGGTTTAATACATGGAATACACCCATACTATTATGGATTTCTGAATATATATGCTGTACATTAGAAAACATATACACTGTTCACTGAACATTTTTATTGTATCATTTTAGTTAAGTCTGCACTCACAATATACACCTCAACATTATCTCCAACACATTAAACAATATTTTTACTACTGTATTTCTATACCATCTTATTTTTGTATATTGAACATAATGTATTACAACCCTGTTTTTACACATTAGAGTAGGTTAATAGATATTCACTAAGTACACTTATCTATTGCTTAATACATACATTTCATATCGCTTAGATTAAGATATTACCACACTTCCCTGAATGTACCTGATCCCGTCTGATCTTCGAAGCTAAGCAGGGCCAGGCCTGGTCAGTACCTGGATGGGAGACTGCCTGGGAACACCAGGCGCATTAGACTTAAAATATTATGTATATGTGTATGTGTATATATATATATATATATATATATATATATATATATATATATATATATATATATATATATATATATATATATATATATTCAATAAGGCCTGCATAATATCAAGGGCTCTCTCCTATAGAAAATCTTGCTTATACATATTTGACCAAAGGCTGTTAACATCAATAGGTGCTTTAATAAAACTTTAACTTATTTAGACTAACTGACAACATACTAAGACATTTGGTATGAACACCAAGAATTAGAATATCATGTACTTTTATATATGTATGTGTGTATATATTTTTTTTAAAAAAGGTGGGGAACAATTTTTTAATGTTACTATTTTAGAATACCATAATAATATCCTATAACATATGATGCTGACATGATATCCACCATAAGATAATGTTTGGCTATGGTTGTTGTTTTTTACATCCTTTATTAACCAATTTGTACAGTACTTGTTTGTTTTTTAGTATAATGTGAATTATTTGGAAATGGTTTTAATCATTGTATTCTAACTATGGTCTGATTGAAACAGGTGTGCACTCACACACTTGATGAGGCAGGTTCACTTCCACACCTGAATAGGTGTGGTTATGTTTCACTCTTAGAGTGGTCATTTAGCATTTATAAGCCAGAGCTCTCAGTCTTTGGATAGAAGCCCGAGAAAACAGACAGAGATCTGAGAAACTAGTTGCTTGTTTATCCATTGTTACGGTCACATTTGTGACATTTTATATTGTATTTTACTGCACCATTAAACTATGGTATTTTAACTCTTCGCTGAGAGCCTGAGCTTGATTGAAATCTACCCTGGAGTGATTTGCTGCACTGCCTTGGTCAGTGAACTGGGACACTGTGAACTCCCAGTCTGCCTCTATAAGCACAACAGAGTGCTGCTTTACTTGTGAGTATAAAATCTGTATTCACCTATTTTTACATTTGTCCAAACTGTATCACACGTGGAGGCGCCCTTGTCTTTGATTTTCTTTGCACAGAGAGCGTATTTACCCAGACTGGTTTTGTGACAAGGAGCTGACTTCTGGATCTAAGGGAGAATCTTATATATGTGCTACCCAGGAGGGCTAATAAACCTCTGAAGTGCCCTCCTAATCTTGGGACTGTCTGAGCATCAATATCATATACAGATAAGAACTTATTAGAGACTTAATACTATTTATTTATTATATATTGTTTTAAGCTGCATTTTCTGTTTATATTGATCTCATCACATCACATTTGATGAGAGTCCATGTCTCATTTTTTCTGTAATTGTCATTATTATTTTGTCTTTATACATTATTATCTGATCATTTTATATTATTTTTATAGTGTTTATTGTTTTTACTATACTTCAGTATTATCCTACAGATTGTTGTAATACATCTATATTTATATTAGGCCTTGGTTTGCCTTTTTTTTTTAAATTATATTTTTAAAAATGATATATTTCTTCTAGCACCCCCTAGAGTTACGCTTGCATAGTGTAACAGGTATTTCTTTCCAAGACAACATGTTGATGTCAATGTAATGCAATAGTTCAAAGGGAGAACCTTGTAATACCAAAAGATTCAAATTCCAAGGTGGAGAAATAGGTTTAATAACTAGCCTATTTCGAACTAACACCTGGAAAAAAGTCTGAACCTCAGGAATTTTAGCCAACTTTCTATGAAAAAGAATAAAGCAGAAATGTGATCTTGCAGAAAAATAGCAGACAAATCTTTGTTAAGGCCATCCTGTACACATTTAAGGATTCTAGGAATCCTAAAGGAATACCAAGAAAACAGTTTGGAAGAGCACCATTCACAATAGGCCTTCCAAATCTTGTGTTGAATCTTTTGTGTCACATACTTTTTATTCTGTATCAGAGTTTCAATGACCGAATCTGAGAAACTGCTATGTCTAAAAACTAGCCGTTCAACCTCCACACCATTAAATTTAGTGATTTGAGATACTGATGGAAGAGAGGACCTTGCAACAACATGTCTTATCGTAGAGAAAGATCCATTGCAGAGATGGGGACATCTGCACTAGATCCGCATACATGCCCTGTGGGGCTATGCTGAAGCAATTCATATTACTGACGCTGACTCCTGTCTGATTAGAGCAATGACTCTTGAAAGAAGAACAAACTGAGGAAACAGGTATGCTATATAAAATCCCATGGACACACCAAGGTGTCTATCATGCAAGCCTTTGGGTCTCCTTCAAGAGGGCCAGGTCTGAAGAGCCCGAAGAATCGTTTGAAGAAGCAGAATATTAATGGATAACCTTGCCTCTAGAGGAGACCAAACAAGCAATCTGTTACTCCAACATAGATATCTCAAGCACTGAGGTAGCATAGAGATAAAGGGGTCTTAAGTGAAGAGGGGCTACTATAAGAATCACTGCCTTCATGCACTGAGTTACTAATGGAATGGAGCACTTTGTAGGGAGAGAGACGCCCTATTAATATTCATTTTGCGAAATTCCCTCAGGAACTAGATGCATAAGGATTGAGCCTATAATAAATCCTATAAAAGCTACCCTTATAGAAGGATATAATGAGCTTTTGGGAGGCAAACTGGCATTGTGTGCAGATATGCAAACCTCAGGAACTGAAAGTGATCCCTGTGTATAGCAATGCGCAGATACGCATCATTGATGTCTATAGTAGCCATAAACTGACCCTTTATGATTAAGGGTAAAATAGTGAGAATGGTTCCCATTATACAAGATTAAATGCTGACAAACATGTTTAGGGATGTTAAATCTAGGAAGGGACTGTAAGTCCCTTTGGACGATATATAGAATAGAGTAAAACCTTTGACCCTGAAGCGGTACAGGTACTGGGATTAATTATCCCCATATGCTCCAAATCCTTTTATAAAGGAAGGATTTTGGCAACATGAGTTAGGACCGCTGGTCAATAAGGAAGACTTTCATTCAAAGAACAAAACTCTCGATCTCTTGAAGGAGAAAAAGAATCAGTATGGATATCCAAACAATTTTTCCTGAAGAATACTTATATTTATATAAACTTATACATAAGCTAATACAAAGTTTACAAATCTATACACGACATAAGCATCAGTATGTAGTATACATGTATATACTTAAGCATACACACATATTTAGCGTGTCATGTGGCCTTACTGACTAGAGAAGCACCACATATAGACCAACAGGTACAAAGTAGACACTTGTAAATCCATATACAAGAACAATTCCAGCAAGAGAGCTAGACAGGATACTAACCGAAAAAGCACTCGACCCTCATACGTATAAGCTTAGTGTATATAAGTTTTAAAACATATCAACTTTATTAGTTTTATTTAAAAAGGGTAACACACAATAAAAACAGTTGCAGCAAGTAAAAGTGGTTTTCAAACTAATGTAGTGAAAAGGGTGGATAGTTACAAATTATTATCCTGAATTGCTATCATGATAGTAACTCCCATCTAAAGAGGATTAGTGGTAAATCTTAATGGTAAAGATATGTTTGTGATCTGCTGTGGGCTAACATCCCCACAAAATGGGTCCAAACCTATTGGGGGCCACTATTCAGTCAAAGTGTGTACTAATATATTGTATACCTCACTGAGTATTATATGGATACTAAAATAAATTGTACCCATATGTATTCTGTGATAGAATATTGCAACAGTAGTACTATGGCTAGGTATTGATACCTTGTAAGTTACGTGTAGTTTACATTAATATATATATAAATTACTTGTTAGTGTGCCCAAGGGTCACAATTGGAATATTGGTTGCTCCACAGATTAAAGGTATTTCTCCGCTATCATTTGTAGAGCCCAATATCCAAAATGGAGCATGTGCATATAAATGAAACCACAGGAGTTACCGTGTATTCAAACGTTAAAGGTATATAAAACCCCAAAAAATTATTTCATGATTCAGATAGAGAATACAATTTTAAACAACTTTCTAATTTACTTCTATTATCTTATCTGTTTCATTCTCTTGGTATCATTTGTTGAAGGAGCAGCAATGCACTAATGATTTCTAACTGAGCACATGCGTGAGTCAATCACATTTAATATATACGACGGGAATCTGTGAAATGGATCACAAAGAGATACTCACAAGGGGAGCAGCACCAATGTGCTAATTGACGCTGACAAGGGAATCACAGTGACCCAGCTAAACTGATCCTGCAAAAGGATGTAGGGATCCAGGAATTCCAGGTGGTGTGGTAGGTAAGACAGGCTCAGGGTCCAAATGGTACAACATATATTTATTAAAATGTTTTTTAAAAACAAAGGGTGTTAGACTTCACCCAAAAGGGTATAAAAACAGATGTTATAAAAGATTGCAATGCGTTTCTCAGCCGAACGGGCTGTATCGGTTGCTATTGATTAATTAAAAAGTTACATATCGTATCCTTTTATTATAAGATTTTCAGCAACCTCCAAAAGGAGTGAAATACTTGGCGACGAGGCTCAACACTAAAGCTCGCACCAGGCAGGTATGTGTAGGATATGCGATTTATTTATAACAGCAGTAACCTAAATCAGCTGGTTTTAGAAATGCTCGAACAGCAAGACTCCTATAGAGAGGCCTCTCACCCCACTATGATTTGTATACGCTTAGTATTGAACGTGCAAATAAATAAGGAATATCTATATGCCCTAAGGTCACACTTAGATTGTGCAGTATTCCACAAATTAAGGAATACAGAGGCCACTATAAATTGAGCTCAACGTTTAACCAGTGTATAACATAAATTAAACTTGTTTATATGGATTGTACTCAGTAAGGGCACTAACGTGTGTCTAAGCACTATGCAGTACAGTTTACCCTAGGTTTGTCAAGTGTTGCCACTAAAAATACTTATTGTTAGTTGTTAAATATCATATCATATGCTTGTAATTTGTACTGTGGGCAACTCGGTAACCACCACACGAGGTTAGTAAAAGAAATATGAGTAGCACAAAGCTTACCCTAGGGCAGTAATAATTTGTGCTGAAATTACAGGTATGTGCTACTTAAGTACCTTAAATTAACTAGTATCGGATAAGCCCGAACAACAGATCTCCTAAGGCGATACCACTTTCCCCATAGTAGATTGATACATAAGAAATACCACATAGACTAGTGCCAAATTAAAACGACAGGACACCCAACAATCCTGTCATTGCTCCTTGAACATGTTTCGCCTACTGGCTTTGTCAAAACTTTGTCACTTTAAATCCATGTCCAGAATAAGCAGACTGCGTTTACTTATAAAGTGAATACACAATGTACATTGTTAATGAAAAACTTCACGACTAATGTTCAGTATCTGCATTATAAACATATGTGCATACATATAAATTACCCATACAATGGGTATAAGAGATACCAATAGATCTTATCTCTAAAGGATCTCCACTGTTAATGAAAATATTCATGATCAATGTTCAGTATCTGCATGATAGAACCTTTGTGCATAGATATAAATTACACATAAACATTGGTATAAAAGAGATATCAATACATTTTATCTCCAAAGGATATCCACTGTTGTACAAAAAACAGAATTTATGCTTACCTGATAAATTTCTTTCTCTTGTGATGTATCGAGCCCACGGATTCATCCATACTTATGGGATATTCTCCTTCCCTACAGGAAGTGGCAGAGAGAGCACCCACAGCAAAGCTGTCCATATAGCTCATCCCTTAGCTCCAACCCCCAGTAATTCGACCGAAGGCTAGGAAGAAAAAGGAGAAACCATAGGGTGCAGTGGTGACTGAAGTTTTTTAAATAAAAATATACTACCTGTCTTAAATAGACAGGGCAGGCCGTGGACTCGATACATCACAAAAGAAAGAAATTTATCAGGTAAGCATAAATTTTGTTTTCTCTTGTAAGATGTATTGAGTCCACGGATTCATCCATACTTATGGGATACCAATACCAAAGCTTTAGGACACGGATGAAGGGAGGGAAAAACATAATTTATGCTTACCTGATAAATTCCTTTCTTCTGTTGTGTGATCAGTCCACGGGTCATCATTACTTCTGGGATATAACTCCTCCCCAACAGGAAATGCAAGAGGATTCACCCAGCAGAGCTGCACATAGCTCCTCCCCTCTACGTCAGTCCCAGTCATTCGACCAAGAATCAACGAGAAAGGAGTAACCAAGGGTGAAGTGGTGACTGGAGTATAATTTAAAAGATATTTACCTGCCTTAAAAACAGGGCGGGCCGTGGACTGATCACACAACAGAAGAAAGGAATTTATCAGGTAAGCATAAATTATGTTTTCTTCTGTTATGTGTGATCAGTCCACGGGTCATCATTACTTCTGGGATACCAATACCAAAGCAAAAGTACACGGATGACGGGAGGGAAAGGCAGGCTCATTATACAGAAGGAACCACTGCCTGAAGAACCTTTCTCCCAAAAATAGCCTCCGAAGAAGCAAAAGTGTCAAATTTGTAAAATTTGGAAAAAGTATGAAGTGAAGACCAAGTTGCAGCCTTGCAAATCTGTTCAACAGAGGCCTCATTCTTAAAGGCCCAAGTGGAAGCCACAGCTCTAGTGGAGTGAGCTGTAATTCTTTCAGGAGGCTGCTGTCCAGCAGTCTCATAGGCTAAACGTATTATGCTACGAAGCCAAAAGGAGAGAGAGGTAGCAGAAGCTTTTTGACCTCTCCTCTGTCCAGAGTAAACGACAAACAAGGAAGAAGTTTGGCGAAAATCTTTAGTTGCCTGCAAGTAGAACTTGAGGGCACGAACTACATCCAGATTGTGTAAAAGACGTTCCTTCTTTGAAGAAGGATTTGGACACAAGGATGGGACAACAATCTCTTGATTGATGTTCCTGATAGTGACTACCTTAGGTAAGAACCCAGGTTTAGTACGCAGAACTACCTTGTCTGAGTGAAAAATCAGATAAGGGGAATCACAATGTAAGGCTGATAACTCAGAGACTCTTCGAGCCGAGGAAATAGCCATTAAAAACAGAACTTTCCAAGATAACATTTTTATATCAATGGAATGAAGGGGTTCAAACGGAACACCCTGTAAAACGTTAAGAACTAAGTTTAAACTCCATGGTGGAGCAACAGCTTTAAACACAGGCTTGATCCTAGCTAAAGCCTGACAAAAGGACTGGACGTCTGGGTTTTCTGACAGACGTCTGTGTAACAAGATGGACAGAGCTGAAATCTGTCCCTTTAATGAACTAGCTGATAAACCCTTTTCTAAACCTTCTTGTAGAAAAGACAGTATCCTAGCGATCCTAACCTTACTCCAGGAGTAACCTTTGGATTCGCACCAGTATAGGTATTTCCACCATATTTTATGGTAAATCCTTCTGGTAACAGGCTTCCTAGCCTGAATTAGGGTATCAATAACCGACTCAGAAAAACCACGTTTTGATAAAATCAAGCGTTCAATTTCCAAGCAGTCAGCTTCAGAGAAGTTAGATTTTGATGTTTGAATGGACCCTGTATCAGAAGGTCCTGTCTTAGAGGTAGAGACCAAGGCGGACAGGATGACATGTCCACTAGATCTGCATACCAAGTCCTGCGTGGCCATGCAGGTGCTATTAGAATTACTGATGCTCTCTCCTGTTTGATTTTGGCAATCAATCGAGGAAGCAGCGGGAAGGGTGGAAACACATAAGCCATCCTGAAGTTCCAAGGTGCTGTCAAAGCATCTATCAGAACTGCTCCCGGATCCCTGGATCTGGACCCGTAGCGAGGAAGTTTGGCGTTCTGGCGAGACGCCATGAGATCTATCTCTGGTTTGCCCCAACGTCGAAGTATTTGGGCAAAGACCTCCGGATGAAGTTCCCACTCCCCCGGATGAAAAGTCTGGCGACTCAAGAAATCCGCCTCCCAGTTCTCCACTCCCGGGATGTGGATTGCTGACAGGTGGCAAGAGTGAGACTCTGCCCAGCGAATTATCTTTGATACTTCCATCATTGCTAGGGAGCTTCTTGTCCCTCCCTGATGGTTGATGTAAGCTACAGTCGTGATGTTGTCCGACTGAAACCCGATGAACCCCCGAGTTGTTAACTGGGGCCAAGCCAGAAGGGCATTGAGAACTGCTCTCAATTCCAGAATGTTTATTGGAAGGAGACTCTCCTCCTGATTCCATAGTCCCTGAGCCTTCAGAGAATTCCAGACAGCGCCCCAACCTAGTAGGCTGGCGTCTGTTGTTACAATTGTCCAGTCTGGCCTGCTGAATGGCATCCCCCTGGACAGGTGTGGCCGATAAAGCCACCATAGAAGAGAATTTCTGGTCTCTTGATTCAGATTCAGAGTAGGGGACAAATCTGAGTAATCCCCATTCCACTGACTTAGCATGCATAATTGCAGCGGTCTGAGGTGTAGGCGTGCAAAAGGTACTATGTCCATTGCCGCTACCATTAAGCCGATCACCTCCATGCATTGAGCTACTGACGGGTGTTGAATGGAATGAAGGACGCGGCATGCATTTTGAAGCCTTGTTAACCTGTCTTCTGTCAGGTAAATCTTCATTTCTACAGAATCTATAAGAGTCCCCAAGAATGGAACTCTTGTGAGAGGAAAGAGAGAACTCTTCTTTTCGTTCACTTTCCATCCATGCGACCTTAGAAATGCCAGAACTAACTCTGTATGAGACTTGGCAGTTTGAAAGCTTGAAGCTTGAATTAGAATGTCGTCTAGGTACGGAGCTACCGAAATCCCTCGCGGTCTTAGTACCGCTAGAAGGGCACCCAGAACCTTTGTGAAGATTCTTGGAGCCGTAGCCAATCCGAATGGAAGAGCTACAAACTGGTAGTGCCTGTCTAAGAAGGCAAACCTTAGATACCGGTGATGATCTTTGTGGATCGGTATGTGAAGGTAAGCATCCTTTAAATCCACTGTGGTCATGTACTGACCCTCTTGGATCATGGGTAAGATTGTCCGAATAGTTTCCATTTTGAACGATGGAACTCTTAGGAATTTGTTTAGAGTCTTTAAATCTAAGATTGGCCTGAAAGTTCCCTCTTTTTTGGGAACCACAAACAGGTTTGAGTAGAACCCTTGTCCTTGTTCCGACCGCGGAACCGGATGGATCACTCCCATTAATAACAGATCTTGTACGCAGCGTAGAAACGCTTCTTTCTTTATCTGGATTGTTGACAACCTTGACAGATGAAATCTCCCTCTTGGGGGAGATAATTTGAAGTCTAGAAGGTATCCCTGTGATATGATCTCTAGAGCCCAGGGATCCTGAACATCTCTTGCCCAGGCCTGGGCGAAGAGAGAGAGTCTGCCCCCCACTAGATCCGGTCCCGGATCGGGGGCTCTCGGTTCATGCTGTCTTTGGGGCAGCAGCAGGTTTCCTGGCCTGCTTGCTCTTGTTCCAGGACTGGTTAGGCTTCCAGCCTTGCCTGTAACGAGCAACAGCTCCTTCCTGTTTTGGTGCAGTGGAGGTTGATGCTGCTCCTGTTTTAAAGTTCCGAAAGGGACGAAAATTAGACTGTCTAGCCTTAGCTTTGGCTTTGTCTTGAGGTAGGGCGTGGCCCTTACCTCCTGTAATGTCAGCGATAATCTCTTTCAGCGTAGATGAACTAAGGTTCTCTTCAAGCGACTCAATCCAAAATGCTGCCGCAGCCGTAATCGGCGCGATACATGCAAGGGGTTGTAATATAAAACCTTGTTGAACAAACATTTTCTTAAGGTAACCCTCTAATTTTTTATCCATTGGATCTGAGAAAGCACAGCTATCCTCCACCGGGATAGTGGTACGCTTAGCTAAAGTAGAAACTGCTCCCTCCACCTTGGGGACCGTTTGCCATAAGTCCCGAGTGGTGGCGTCTATTGGAAACATCTTTCTAAATATTGGAGGGGGTGAGAACGGCACACCGGGTCTATCCCACTCCTTAGTAACAATTTCAGTTAGTCTCTTAGGTATAGGAAAAACGTCAGTACTCGCCGGTACCGCAAAGTATTTATCCAACCTACACAGTTTCTCTGGTATTGCAACGGTGTTACAATCGTTGAGAGCTGCTAAGACCTCCCCTAGTAATACACGGAGGTTCTCCAATTTAAATTTAAAATTTGAAATATCTGAGTCCAATCTGTTTGGATCAGAACCGTCACCCACAGAATGAAGCTCTCCGTCCTCATGCTCTGCGAGCTGTGACGCAGTATCAGACATGGCCCTAGCATTGTCAGCGCACTCTGTTCTCACCCCAGAGTGATCACGCTTGCCTCTTAGTTCTGGTAATTTAGACAAAACTTCAGTCATAACAGTAGCCATATCTTGTAATGTTATCTGTAATGGCCGCCCAGATGTACTAGGCGCCAAAATATCACGCACCTCCCGGGCGGGAGATGCAGGTACTGCCGCGTGAGGCGAGTTAGTCGGCATAACTCTCCCCTCGCTGTTTGGTGAAATTTGTTCACATTGTACAGATTGACTTTTATTTAAAGTAGCATCAATACAGTTAGTACATAAATTTCTATTGGGCTCCACCTTGGCATTGGAACAAATGACACAGATATCTTCCTCTGAGTCAGACATGTTTAACACACTAGCAAAAAACTTACAACTTGGTTATAATCTTTTTTAGCAAAAAACGTACTGTGCCTCAAAGAGGTACTAACGATTAAATGACAGTTGAAATAGTGAACTGAAAAACAGTTATAGCATCAAACTTTAAAACAACAAAACTTTTAGCAAAGGTTTGTTCCCATTAGTAAAATAACAATAATTAAATTTGACATAAAAAATACAAAGCAACGTTTTTATTCACAGTCACTAAAAGAATTCTCACAGCTCTGCTGAGAGAATTTACCTCCCTTCAAAGAAGTTTGAAGACCCCTGAGATCTATCAGAGATGAACCGGATCATGCAGGAAAAATAAAAGTAACTGACTGGTATTTTTTGATGCGTAGCAAAGAGCGCCAAAACGGCCCCTCCCTCTCCCACACTCGTTGGGTGCAAGAGAATGACTGGGACTGACGTAGAGGGGAGGAGCTATGTGCAGCTCTGCTGGGTGAATCCTCTTGCATTTCCTGTTGGGGAGGAGTTATATCCCAGAAGTAATGATGACCCGTGGACTGATCACACATAACAGAAGAAAGACAGGTACCTTAAACGGAAAGCACCACTGCTTGTAGAACCTTTCTCCCAAAAATAGCCTCCGAAGAAGCAAAAGTATCAAATTTGTAAAATTTGGAAAAAGTATGAAGCGAAGACCAAGTCGCCGCCTTACAAATCTGTTCAACAGAAGCCTCATTTTTAAAAGCCCATGTGGAAGCCACTGCTCTAGTAGAATGAGCAGTAATTCTTTCAGGAGGCTGCTGGCCTGCAGTCTCATAAGCCAAACGGATTAAGCTTTTCAGCCAAAAGGAAAGAGAGGTAGCCGTAGCCTTTTGACCTCTCCGTTTACCAGAATAAACAACAAATAATGAAGATGTTTGACGGAAATCTTTAGTTGCTTGTAAGTAGAACTTTAAAGCACGAACCACATCAAAATTGTGCAACAGACATTCCTTCTTTGATGAAGGATTAGGACACAGAGAAGGAACAACAATCTCCTGATTGATATTCCTATTAGAAACAACCTTAGGAAGAAACCCAGGTTTGGTACGCAAAACCACCTTATCTGCATGGAAAACTAGGTAAGGTGAGTCACACTGTAAAGTAGATAACTCAGAAACTCTTCGAGCCGAAGAGATAGCTACTAAAAACAAAACTTTCCAAGATAGAAGCTTAATATCTATGGAATGCATAGGTTCAAACGGAACCCCTTGAAGAACATTAAGAACCAAATTTAGGCTCCATGGTGGAGCAACAGGTTTAAATACAGGCTTGATCCTGACCAAGTCCTGACTAAACGCTTGAACGTCTGGGACATCTGCCAGATGTTTGTGTAAAAGAATAGACAAAGCAGATATTTGTCCTTTTAAGGAACTAATTGATAATCCCTTCTCCAATCCTTCTTGGAAAAAGGAAAAAATTCTAGGAATCCTAATCTTACTCCATGAGTAACCCTTGGATTCACACCAACAAAGATATCTGCGCCAAATCTTATGATAGATTTTCCTGGTGACAGGCTTTCTAGCCTGAATCAGGGTATCAATGACCAACTCAGAGAAACCACGCTTTGATAGAATCAGGCGTTCAATCTCCAAGCAGTCAGACTCAGAGAAGTTAGATATGGATGCTTTAATGGACCTTGGATTAGAAGGTCCTGCCTCATTGGCAGAGTCCACTGTGGAACAGATGACATGTCCACCAGGTCTGCATACCAAGTCCTGCGCAGCCACGCAGGCGCTATAAGAATCACTGAAGCTCTCTCCTGCTTGATTATGGCAACCAGACGTGGGAGGAGAGGAAACGGTGGAAATACATAAACCAGATTGAAGGACCAGGGCACTGCTAGAGCATCTATCAGTACCGCCTGGGGATCCCGGGACCTGGACCCGTAACAAGGAAGTTTGGCGTTCTGTCGGGACGCCATCAGATCCAATTCTGGTGTGCCCCATAGCTGAGTCAGCTGGGCAAATACCTCCGGATGGAGCTCCCACTCCCCCAAATGAAAAGTCTGACGACTTAGGAAATCCGCCTCCCAGTTCTCTACCCCTGGGATATGGATTGCTGAGAGATGGCAAGAGTGATCGGAATATTTTGGTTACCTCCATCATCGCTAGAGAACTCTGTGTTCCTCCTTGATGATTGATATAAGCTACAGTCGTGATGTTGTCCAACTGAAATCTGATAAATTTGGCCGCAGCTAGCTGCGGCCATGCCTGAATCGCATTGAATATCGCTCTCAGTTCTAGAATGTTTATCGGGAGGAGAGATTCCTCCCGAGACCATAAGCCCTGTGCTTTCAGGGATTTCCAGACTGCACCCCAGCCTAGCAGGCTGGCATTTGCCGTTACTATGAGCCACTCTGGCCTGCGGAAACACATTCCCTGAGACAGGTGGTCCTGAGACAACCACCAGAGAAGAGAATCTCTGGTCTCTTGGTCCAGATGCAGTTGAGGAGATAAATCTGCATAATCCCCATTCCACTGTTTGAGCATGCATAGTTGCAGTGGTCTGAGGTGTAGGCGGGCATAAGGAACTATGTCCATTGCCGCTACCATGAGTCCGATTACCTCCAAACACTGAGCCACTGATGGCCGAGGAATGGAATGAAGAGCTCGGCAAGTGATTAAAAGTTTTGATTTTCTGACCTCCGTCAGAAATATTTTCATTTCTACCGAGTCTATCAGAGTCCCTAGGAAGGAAACTCTTGTGAGAGGGATGAGAGAACTCTTTTTTTATGTTCACCTTCCATCTGTGAGATCTCAGAAAAGCCAACACGATGTCCGTGTGAGACTTGGCTAGCTGGAAAGTCGACGCCTGAATTAAGATGTCGTCTAGATAAGACGCCACTGCTATACCCCGCGGTCTTGTTACCACCAAAAGGGACCCTAGCACCTTTGTGAAAATTCTGGGAGCCGTGGCCAACCCGAAAGGAAGGGCCACAAACTGGTAATGCCTGTCCAGAAAGGCGAATCTGAGGAATTGATGATGATCTCTGTGAATAGGGATGTGTAGATACGCATCCTTTAAATCCACGGTAGTCATATATTTACCCTCCTGGATCAGAAGTCTCCATCTTGAAAGATGGTACTCTGAGGAATTTGTTTAGAATTTTGAGATCCAAGATCGGTCTGAAAGTTCCCTCTTTTTTGGGAACCACAAACAGGTTGGAGTAAAAACCTAGCCCTTGTTCCGCTCTTGCAACTGGGTGGATCACTCCCATGGTATGTAGGTCTTCTACACAGCGTAAGAACGCCTCTCTCTTTGTCTGGTTTGCAGACAATTGAGAAATGTGAAATCTCCCCCTTGGGGGGGGGGGGAGTCTTTGAAGTCCAGAAGATATCCTTGGGACACAATTTCTAAAGCCCAGGAATCGTGAACATCTCTTGCCTGAGCGAAGAGAGAGAGTCTGCCCCCTACTAGATCCGGTCCCGGATCGGGGGCTACCCCTTCATGCTGTCTTAGAGGCAGCAGCAGGCTTCTTGGCTTGTTTACCTTTGTTCCAAGCCTGGTTAGGTCTCCAGACTGACTTGGATTGGACAGAATTCCCCTCTTGCTTTGCTGCAAGGCAAGCTGAAGCGGGACCTTTGAAGTTCCGAAAGGAACAAAAATTATTTTGTTTGGTCCTCATCTTATTTGTTTCATCCTAAGGGAGGGCATGGCCTTTCCCTCCAGTGATGTCTGAAATAATTTCTTTCAGTGTAGGCCCGAATAGGGTCTTTCCTTTGAAAGGGATGTTCAACAACTTAGATTTAGATGACACATCAGCATACCAGGACTTAAGCCATAACGCCCTGCGTGCTAAAATGGCAAAACCTGAATTCTTTGCCGCTAATTTAGCCATTTGGAAAGCGGCATCTGTAATGAAAGAATTAGCCAACTTAAGGGCCTTAAAGGGACACTCAAGTTAAATTAAACTTTCATGATTCAGATACAGCATGTAATTTTAAACAACTTTCCAATTTACTTCCATTAAAAAATATTTGCAGTGTCTTTTATATTTACAATTTTTGAGTCACCAGATCCTACTGAGCATGTGCAAGAATTCACTGACTATACGTATTTGCATTTGTGATTGGCTGATTGCTATCACATGGTACAAGGGGAGTGGAAATATACATAACTTTGAAATTTGTTATAAAAAAATCTGTTATAAAAAAGTTCAGACTAAGTGCTATTGCATTGTCTTGTTATCTTGCATTTGTTGATTATGCAAATCTAATGTGTTGACTGGTCCTTTAATTCTATCCATAATATCCTCTAATGGAGTCTCCACCTGGAGAGCCTCTTCTAGAGCCTCAAACCAGAAAGCAGCTGCAGTAGTTACAGGAACAATGCATGCAATAGGTTGGAGAAGAAAACCTTGATGAACAAAAATTTTCTTTAGGAGACCTTCTAATTTTTTATCCATAGGATCTTTGATCATCTGCCATGAGTCCTGTATGGTGTCAGATATGGGAAACATTTTCTTAAAAACAGGAGGGGGAGCGAAAGGAATACCTGGTCTATCCCACTCCTTAGTAACAATAGTCACAATCCTCTTAGGGACTGGAAAAACATCAGTGTAAACAGGAACCTCTAAGTATCTGTCCATTTTACACAATTTCTCTGGGACCACTATAGGGTCACAATCGTCTAGAGTAGCTAATACCTCCTTGAGCAATAAGCGGAGGTGTTCAAGCTTAAATTTAAAGGCCGTCATATCAGAATCTGTCTGAGGGAGCGTCTTTCCTGAATCAGAAATCTCTCCCTCGGATAAAAAATCCCTTACCCTTACTTCAGAACATTGTGAGGGTATATCGGATACGGCTACTAAAGCGTCAGACGGCTCAGCATTTGTTCTTAACCCAGAGCTGTCAAGCTTTCCTTGTAAACCAGGCAGTTAAAGAAAACCTCTGTGAGGGTTTTATTCATAACTATGGCCATGTCTTGTAAAGTAAATGAATTCGACGCATTAGAGGTACTTGGCGTCACTTGTGCGGGCGTTACTGGTTGTGACACTTGGGGAGAGCTAGATGCTAAACCCTCATTTCCTTCTAACTGAGAATCATCTATTGCAATATGTTTAAGTGCTAAAATATGCTCTTTATAATTTATAGACATATTGGAGCAAGTGGGACACATTCTAAGAGGGGGTTCCACAATGGCTTCTAAACACATAGAACAAGGATTTTCCTTGGTGTCAGACATGTTAAACAGGCTAGTAATGAAACAAACAAGCTTGGAAAACACTTAAATCAAAGAAAATAACACTTTAAACAAAAACGGTACTGTGCCTTTAAGAGAAAAAAAGATGCACAAACTCTGCAAAACAGTGTAAAAAAAGCAGTAAACAAAACAAAATTTTGACAGTAGCATCATAAAGCCTTAGTAACTTTGCACCACTATGCAAATAAACAATTAACCCCTTAATATAAAAACCGGATTGAAAAAACTTCAAAACTGGTAAAATAACGTTCAGCACCTTGCCACAGCTCTGCTGTGGCGCCTACCTGCCCTTTAGGAATGATTTGTGGGGGAAAAACCTCTTTACAGCCCTCAAATACAGCAGGAATCTCTGGAGAAGTAGTAGCTGGATGCTTCTGAGGTAAATAAACTGTGCAACTGAAAATAGGCCCCTCCCACCTCACTCGATGTTATGGGGCCTAAAAAACACCACAGAGTGTTTCTTAAACTAGCCATGTGGGTTAATAACCCTTAAACAAGCCACAAAGACCCCTTAAAGTCCCTCAAAAAACGTTATATTTGTAATTAAACCAAAATGTTTTTTTCTTTTAGTGTCACCAGTAACTATGAGCCCTTTATGCAAGCTTGGATTCCTCTTTTACTGAATACAGCTTACCTTT
The DNA here is from genome assembly GCF_027579735.1 of Bombina bombina. Taxonomy (NCBI): domain Eukaryota; kingdom Metazoa; phylum Chordata; class Amphibia; order Anura; family Bombinatoridae; genus Bombina; species Bombina bombina. The sequence goes on from NC_069508.1 coordinate 99,681,168, forward strand.
CCCTCATGGGGATATTGACAGCCTTTTCTAGAAATAACACAGTCTGTCTAGAAACAAATAGACTGAACATACCTTAATGCAGTTTAGCCTGCAAACTGTTCCCCCAACTGAAGTTTTCCTGTACTCTTCAGCCCTTGTGAGAACAGCAGTGGATCTTAGTTACAAAATGCTAAGATCATCATCCTCCTTGCAGAAATCTTCATCCCTTTTCTGCCAGAGAGTAAATAGTACACACCGGTACCATTTAAAATAACAAACTTTGGGGGCGGAGCCTATAGCTGAAGCGGCCGGACGCATCTGAGTGGGGCTCCCATCTCTAGACTAGCTTCTAGGGGCTAAATCGAATTAATAGGTCTGAACTATAAGTCCCAATTTTCACTGAAGTACCCTGGAGGTGTTTGTGGAGCTAGGGGGAGTTCACTACAAGACAGCCGACAGCCTATGCTCTTCAGTTCAGCTGCAACGTGGTTGTTACTCCTTGTGAGATCGGCCATATCAGCGGCTGGGGCTGCTGCACATTACCCCCCCCCCCCAGGAAACTGGGTTACGGAGCAGACAATTAACGCTGCTTTTAAAACTGTTGCTACAGGGAAATAAGAGGAATACCTTGGCTACAACCAATCTATTACTATCCTTTGGGAACAGAGACATACATTTACTTGTCAATCGCGTGTTACTTCAATATGGCGCTGGATACTTCACTAGTTCTGAGGGAGGTGGAAGTCATGCTGGCTGCTCATTTTTCTAAGCTTCATGCTGTGTTGGAGGAAGAATATACTTCTCTAAAAAGGTGCCTGCGCTATTGCAAAAGGTGAGCTGCAGCCTTTAACAGTGCTACCTACCGAACCTCCCACACTCCTCACCCCTTCTGAAAATCAAGCTACGAAACCTTATTTTATTCCACTGGAAACCGAAACGCACCCAAGTACTAACACAGTGGAGCCGGGGGTGGCGCATAGCGACAAACCAACAGAGGAGGTAGATATCACGGAGTGTGCAGCGGTACCAGCGGTTGGAACTGAATGTGGCTTGGTGTGCTCTATCAGTGAAGTAACGCTGCGGAAGCCTCTGCAACTTGATGTCAGCAGCTCAGATTCACTTAGGCCTGCGATGTACACCACAGCCGATGCGCTTACCTTCAGCACTAACAGGAAGAGGTCTGTAGTAACGCACCTCCTGACCGTTCATACACCCATTAAGGACCTATCTGGGATTCACTGGCCTGCATTAGAAGTACTGGGATCACTCAGGGAAGCGCTATATCCTGAGAACTCTGTCAACGTAGATCTCAGATCCTACAGAGACCGGCATTCAGTCAAATCCTTCGTTTACTGGATAATAGCAGCATCTGTAAAATTTGAACTCTTAGCCGCCTCTCTCGCAATACCTGGATATCTGCCTGCACTAATGAGAACCGGCATAGGCTATCGTCAAGGTGTGGGCTGGTGCCAGATTTTTGATCCTGGGGGCATGGCATGATCGTCAGGACTGGGGTTTTCAGCCGCTACTTGAGCGATCACAATAGAAAGCCCCAGGTCATGATAAGGGTTCTGTATGCTAGGAATTTTTTCTATCTTTAGGGGTTAAGTATAAATAAGTATTCCCCACAAATGCAGAATGCAGCGGTAGCCCCCTTGGCAAAGAGGTGTTATCTATAGAGTCGCAAACTGAACTAAACTTCCATGGCTCATAAAACTTTTTGGAATGCAATTCTTTTAAAATGTTTAATGTAGCAGCTGAGACGTTCCGGCATCGGATAACCTTACAGAGCATTGTACACTTTGGCTGGTCTATATAAGTTTTTGTGGACTCCCATAATTTGTACCTAGCATTCTAATATTATTTATTATGTCTTATGTTACCATACATTGCTTGTATTATTCTAACTGCTATTATGTGCCAGACCAGCCTTCAATAAGTACCGATTTCATGCTGTCATTGTCCATTTCAGCTTAAGGCAGTCAGTTCTATTACTCTACTACCATGTTTATATTATACTATATATGTTAGCCAGGTAAACCCCCCCCTTTTTAATACATAGTAGCATGTAGTCAGCTGCTATCCATGCATAGGGCTCCAATTATAACGTATTTGTTTGGACAAACTAGAGAACCATTTCACTGCCTTTCTATTATATCCTGCAGTATGTATGGATCACTATATATGAGGTCTGGGGTCTGATCCTTTGGATTGCCTATAGACATTATTTAGAGGTTTTATTATTATCTGTCTTATTCTCACTTGCAGTACATCATATATTTAGTCCTCACTTAGATGTGCACTTTCATCCTGGTACATAATTTTCTTTGCAAACGTCTAGTATGTATTTTATACTAACTCCTATACTACATTTTATCATGTCTGTTTTATATTTATTGCTCAGGATGGTGGTAACCAATGTTTAGGTCTCTTCCATTTTAGACTAAGGTGTACTTAAGCCTATTTTAGAGACATTAGGACTAGTGGGTTATATATGTACAATTTAAATGGTTTGGGAATAACTGCCACCCTATGTTTGGTTTAGAGCCTCTTTGTATTAGCAATGCTTTTTATTTAAAAACATAGAGCCAGCAGGTTCAGCTAGGAATAGTTCTTCCATGCCAGCCTTAGAACTAGAAAACAGAATTTATGTTTACCTGATAAATTACTTTCTCCAACAGTGTGTCCGGTCCACGGCGTCATCCTTACTTGTGGGATATTCTCTTCCCCAACAGGAAATGGCAAAGAGCCCAGCAAAGCTGGTCACATGATCCCTCCTAGGCTCCGCCTACCCCAGTCATTCGACCGACGTTAAGGAGGAATATTTGCATAGGAGAAACCATATGGTACCGTGGTGACTGTAGTTAAAGAAAATAAATTATCAGACCTGATTAAAAAAACCAGGGCGGGCCGTGGACCGGACACACCGTTGGAGAAAGTAATTTATCAGGTAAACATAAATTCTGTTTTCTCCAACATAGGTGTGTCCGGTCCACGGCGTCATCCTTACTTGTGGGAACCAATACCAAAGCTTTAGGACACGGATGAAGGGAGGGAGCAAATCAGGTCACCTAAATGGAAGGCACCACGGCTTGCAAAACCTTTCTCCCAAAAATAGCCTCAGAAGAAGCAAAAGTATCAAACTTGTAAAATTTGGTAAAAGTGTGCAGTGAAGACCAAGTCGCTGCCCTACATATCTGATCAACAGAAGCCTCGTTCTTGAAGGCCCATGTGGAAGCCACAGCCCTAGTGGAATGAGCTGTGATTCTTTCGGGAGGCTGCCGTCCGGCAGTCTCGTAAGCCAATCTGATGATGCTTTTAATCCAAAAAGAGAGAGAGGTAGAAGTTGCTTTTTGACCTCTCCTTTTACCGGAATAAACAACAAACAAGGAAGATGTTTGTCTAAAATCCTTTGTAGCATCTAAATAGAATTTTAGAGCGCGAACAACATCCAAATTGTGCAACAAACGTTCCTTCTTTGAAACTGGTTTCGGACACAGAGAAGGTACGATAATCTCCTGGTTAATGTTTTTGTTAGAAACAACTTTTGGAAGAAAACCAGGTTTAGTACGTAAAACCACCTTATCTGCATGGAACACCAGATAAGGAGGAGAACACTGCAGAGCAGATAATTCTGAAACTCTTCTAGCAGAAGAAATTGCCACTAAGAACAAAACTTTCCAAGATAATAACTTAATATCAACGGAATGCAAGGGTTCAAACGGAACCCCCTGAAGAACTGAAAGAACTAAATTGAGACTCCAAGGAGGAGTCAAAGGTTTGTAAACAGGCTTAATTCTAACCAGAGCCTGAACAAAGGCTTGAACATCTGGCACAGCGGCCAGCTTTTTGTGAAGTAACACAGACAAGGCAGAAATCTGTCCCTTCAGGGAACTTGCAGATAATCCTTTTTCCAATCCTTCTTGAAGGAAGGATAGAATCCTAGGAATCTTAACCTTGTCCCAAGGGAATCCTTTAGATTCACACCAACAGATATATTTTTTCCAAATTTTGTGGTAAATCTTTCTAGTTACAGGCTTTCTGGCCTGAACAAGAGTATCGATAACAGAATCTGAGAATCCTCGCTTCGATAAGATCAAGCGTTCAATCTCCAAGCAGTCAGCTGGAGTGAAACCAGATTCGGATGTTCGAACGGACCCTGAACAAGAAGGTCTCGTCTCAAAGGTAGCTTCCAAGGAGGAGCCGATGACATATTCACCAGATCTGCGTACCAAGTCCTGCGTGGCCACGCAGGAGCTATCAAGATCACCGACGCCCTCTCCTGATTGATCCTGGCTACCAGCCTGGGGATGAGAGGAAACGGCGGGAACACATAAGCTAGTTTGAAGGTCCAAGGTGCTACTAGTGCATCCACTAGAGCCGCCTTGGGATCCCTGGATCTGGACCCGTAGCAAGGAACTTTGAAGTTCTGAAGAGAGGCCATCAGATCCATGTCTGGAATGCCCCACAGCTGAGTGACTTGGGCAAAGATTTCCGGATGGAGTTCCCACTCCCCCGGATGCAATGTCTGACGACTCAGAAAATCCGCTTCCCAATTTTCCACTCCTGGGATGTGGATAGCAGACAGGTGGCAGGAGTGAGACTCCGCCCATAGAATGATTTTGGTCACTTCTTCCATCGCCAGGGAACTCCTTGTTCCCCCCTGATGGTTGATGTACGCAACAGTTGTCATGTTGTCTGATTGAAACCGTATGAACTTGGCCCTCGCTAGCTGAGGCCAAGCCTTGAGAGCATTGAATATCGCTCTCAGTTCCAGAATATTTATCGGTAGAAGAGATTCTTCCCGAGACCAAAGACCCTGAGCTTTCAGGGAACCCCAGACCGCGCCCCAGCCCATCAGACTGGCGTCGGTCGTGACAATGACCCACTCTGGTCTGCGGAATGTCATCCCTCGTGACAGGTTGTCCAGGGACAGCCACCAACGGAGTGAGTCTCTGGTCCTCTGATTTACTTGTATCTTCGGAGACAAGTCTGTATAGTCCCCATTCCACTGACTGAGCATGCACAGTTGTAATGGTCTTAGATGAATGCGTGCAAAAGGAACTATGTCCATTGCCGCTACCATCAACCCGATCACTTCCATGCACTGAGCTATGGAAGGAAGAGGAACGGAATGGAGTATCCGACAAGAGTCTAGAAGTTTTGTTTTTCTGGCCTCTGTCAGAAAAATCCTCATTTCTAAGGAGTCTATTATTGTTCCCAAGAAGGGAACCCTTGTTGACGGAGATAGAGAACTCTTTTCCACGTTCACTTTCCATCCGTGAGATCTGAGAAAGGCCAGGACAATGTCCGTGTGAGCCTTTGCTTGAGGAAGGGACGACGCTTGAATCAGAATGTCGTCCAAGTAAGGTACTACAGCAATGCCCCTTGGTCTTAGCACAGCTAGAAGGGACCCTAGTACCTTTGTGAAAATCCTTGGAGCAGTGGCTAATCCGAAAGGAAGCGCCACGAACTGGTAATGTTTGTCCAGGAATGCGAACCTCAGGAACCGATGATGTTCCTTGTGGATAGGAATATGTAGATACGCATCCTTTAAATCCACCATGGTCATGAATTGACCTTCCTGGATGGAAGGAAGAATAGTTCGAATGGTTTCCATCTTGAACGATGGAACCTTGAGAAACTTGTTTAAGATCTTGAGATCTAAGATTGGTCTGAACGTTCCCTCTTTTTTGGGAACTATAAACAGATTGGAGTAGAACCCCATCCCTTGTTCTCTTAATGGAACGGGATGAATCACTCCCATTTTTAACAGGTCTTCTACACAATGTAAGAATGCCTGTCTTTTTATGTGGTCTGAAGACAACTGAGACCTGTGGAACCTCCCCCTTGGGGGAAGTCCCTTGAATTCCAGAAGATAACCTTGGGAGACTATTTCTAGCGCCCAAGGATCCAGAACATCTCTTGCCCAAGCCTGAGCGAAGAGAGAGAGTCTGCCCCCCACCAGATCCGGTCCCGGATCGGGGGCCAACATTTCATGCTGTCTTGGTAGCAGTGGCAGGTTTCTTGGCCTGCTTTCCCTTGTTCCAGCCTTGCATTGGTCTCCAAGCTGGCTTGGCTTGAGAAGTATTACCCTCTTGCTTAGAGGACGTAGCACTTTGGGCTGGTCCGTTTCTACGAAAGGGACGAAAATTAGGTTTATTTTTTGCCTTGAAAGGCCGATCCTGAGGAAGGGCGTGGCCCTTACCCCCAGTGATATCCGAGATAATCTCTTTCAAGTCAGGGCCAAACAGCGTTTTCCCCTTGAAAGGAATGTTAAGTAGCTTGTTTTTGGAAGACGCATCAGCCGACCAAGATTTCAACCAAAGCGCTCTGCGCGCCACAATAGCAAACCCAGAATTCTTAGCCGCTAACCTAGCCAATTGCAAAGTGGCGTCTAGGGTGAAAGAATTAGCCAATTTGAGAGCATTGATTCTGTCCATAATCTCCTCATAAGGAGGAGAATCACTGTCGACCGCCTTTATCAGCTCATCGAACCAGAAACATGCGGCTGTAGCGACAGGGACAATGCATGAAATTGGTTGTAGAAGGTAACCCTGCTGAACAAACATCTTTTTAAGCAAACCTTCTAATTTTTTATCCATAGGATCTTTGAAAGCACAACTATCCTCTATGGGTATAGTGGTGCGTTTGTTTAAAGTGGAAACCGCTCCCTCGACCTTGGGGACTGTCTGCCATAAGTCCTTTCTGGGGTCGACCATAGGAAACAATTTTTTAAATATGGGGGGAGGGACGAAAGGAATACCAGGCCTTTCCCATTCTTTATTAACAATGTCCGCCACCCGCTTGGGTATAGGAAAAGCTTCTGGGAGCCCCGGCACCTCTAGGAACTTGTCCATTTTACATAGTTTCTCTGGGATGACCAACTTGTCACAATCATCCAGAGTGGATAATACCTCCTTAAGCAGAATGCGGAGATGTTCCAACTTAAGTTTAAATGCAATCACATCAGGTTCAGCTTGTTGAGAAATGTTCCCTGAATCAGTAATTTCTCCCTCAGACAAAACCTCCCTGGCCCCATCAGACTGAGTTAGGGGCCCTTCAGAAATATTAATATCAGCGTCGTCATGCTCTTCAGTATCTAAAACAGAGCAGTCGCGCTTACGCTGATAAGTGTTCATTTTGGCTAAAATGTTTTTGACAGAATTATCCATTACAGCCGTTAATTGTTGCATAGTAAGGAGTATTGGCGCGCTAGATGTACTAGGGGCCTCCTGAGTGGGCAAGACTCGTGTAGACGAAGGAGGGAATGATGCAGTACCATGCTTACTCCCCTCACTTGAGGAATCATCTTGGGCATCATTGTCATTGTCACATAAATCGCATTTATTTAAATGAATAGGAATTCTGGCTTCCCCACATTCAGAACACAGTCTATCTGGTAGTTCAGACATGTTAAACAGGCATAAACTTGATAACAAGTACAAAAAACGTTTTAAAATTAAACCGTTACTGTCACTTTAAATTTTAAACTGAACACACTTTATTACTGCAAATGCGAAAAAAACATGAAGGAATTGTTCAAAATTTACCAAATTTTCACCACAGTGTCTTAAAGCCTTAAAAGTATTGCACACCAAATTTGGAAGCTTTAACCCTTAAAATAACGGAACCGGAGCCGTTTTGAACTTTAACCCCTTTACAGTCCCTGGTATCTGCTTTGCTGAGACCCAACCAAGCCCCAAGGGGAATACGATACCAAATGACGCCTTCAGAAAGTCTTTTCTAAGTATCAGAGCTCCTCTCACATGCGACTGCATGCCATGCCTCTCAAAAACAAGTGCGCAACACCGGCGCGAAAATGAGGCTCTGCCTATGCTTTGGGAAAGCCCCTAAAGAATAAGGTGTCTAAAACAGTGCCTGCCGATATTATTATATCAAAATACCCAGATAAAATGATTCCTCAAGGCTAAATATGTGTTAATAATCAATCGATTTAGCCCAAAAAAAGTCTACAGTCTTAATAAGCCCTTTTTGAAGCCCTTATTTACAATCGTAATAAACATGGCTTACCGGATCCCAGAGGGAAAATGACAGCTTCCAGCATTACATCGTCTTGTTAGAATGTGTCATACCTCAAGCAGCAAGAGACTGCTCACTGTTCCCCCAACTGAAGTTAATTGCTCTCAACAGTCCTGTGTGGAACAGCCATGGATTTTAGTGACGGTTGCTAAAATCATTTTCCTCATACAAACAGAAATCTTCATCTCTTTTCTGTTTCTGAGTAAATAGTACATACCAGCACTATTTCAAAATAACAAACTCTTGATTGAATAATAAAAACTACAGTTAAACACTAAAAAACTCTAAGCCATCTCCGTGGAGATGTTGCCTGTACAACGGCAAAGAGAATGACTGGGGTAGGCGGAGCCTAGGAGGGATCATGTGACCAGCTTTGCTGGGCTCTTTGCCATTTCCTGTTGGGGAAGAGAATATCCCACAAGTAAGGATGACGCCGTGGACCGGACACACCTATGTTGGAGAAATACTTACAGTGCAATAGTGCTGCTGTAGAAGTCCAAGTAAGTTGGAAAACAGTCCACAAATTCCTTATAACTTAGTAAGCCCTGACACCACAACTTACAATATATAGTCTCTCCTAGTGAGTCTACTTTCTTCAAGACCCCCCCTATGTAGTAATAGCATGGAACCCATTTCAATATTGATTTGATATTTGACTACCTACATATATACTCTATCTTCTACCGTATATATGCCATATTGCCTACCCTAGCCTCCTTTTGCAATGTTTGGAGATATATGGCAGTGGTCCTGGGCCTCTAAAACGTATTAACAGCATATACTCTAATTGCCTTTAGTTCCCTTGCTCAGATTATAGCCAAATTAAATTTCCGATTTTGTGATATAGGGATCTCCTCTCTGTAGGTTTAACTCATAATCCATATGGTTGATAAGATATCATATTATTTCAATCCTTAGGTTAGTGGCCTATTTATTATTATTTTTTCTCCTCCTTAAAGTCCCCCATCATGTCTATAATGCAGTCCAGGAGGTCCAAAAGAGGCCTCGTTAGTTCTTTGGGGGAAGCAATTTAATTTAATTCCATATAATATATTATTGTACTTTAGGAGGTCATGTTCTATCAGAAAACTGAGGTTCAATGCTCAATTTGTATTTTCATTTTCAAGCAATATATGTGTTAATGGACAATGTTATATGGTGACTATCTAACTGTCAATTCTATGTTTGGCATGATGCTTTATGTAATCACTTGCTTGTATTATCTTTCTTAAAACCTCAATAAAAAAAAACAAAAAAACTTTTGCTTGAGAAAATAAAAACTAACATTTTTGTCACCACACTCCCTTTGCACTTCCTAGCAGTTAAGCAGGCAGAGAGAATGACTGGGGGTGGAGCTATATGGACAGCTCTGCTGTGGGTGCTCTCTCTGCCACTTCCTGTAGGGAAGGAGAATATCCCATAAGTATGGATGAATCTGTGGACTCAATACATCTTACAAGAGAAATTATGTTTTCTTTCTAATGGCAGTGAGAGTTCACAAATTCATTCATATACCTGTGGGAATCAATACCCAAGCTGAGTATGACACAAATTAAAAGGGGGGGGGGAGATAGGCATAAACATCAAACTTGTAAAAGTATGCAAAGAAGACAATGAATGAGTCTTCAGTGGAACAGATCTGCAAGGCTGCTACTTGAAGGCCCAAGAGGAAGCCACTGTATGGGTAGAATGTGCTGTAATCCTAGATGGATGCTAAGGACCTGCTACTTCATAAGCCATACAAATCAAACTTCTTATCCAAAAGGAAAGGGCAACAGCAGTGGCCTTCTGACCCTTGCACTTACCAGAATGCAGGATGAACAAGGAAGATGTTTGACGGAAGTCCTTGGTAGAGTGAATGAAGAGATTGTCTGATTAGAAAATCTGCTTCCCAATTTTCTACGCCTGGAATGTGGACGGCTGACAACTGACGATAAGTCTCCGCCCACTGAAGTATGCAAGAGACCTCCATCGCCAGAGCAGTGCTCGTTCCCCCCTGATGGTTGATGTAAGCCACCATAATGACATTGTCCACTTTTATTTGGATAAAACAGAAAGAACACAACTCGGGCCACGACAGAAGGGAGTTGAATATGGCCCTTAGCTCCAAAATATTGATGTGAAGTTTCGACTCCTCTGGACCCCAGAGCCCTAAAGAAACCCCAAACAGTGCCCCAGCCTGTCAGACTTGCATCTGTTGTAACTATCTCCCAGGACGGAAGTAGGAACTCCATTCCTTGAAGGGCAGGTTCCTGAGCCTGCCACCAAGATAGATTCCCTTGTCGCAGGATCCAGCGAGATCACTTGGGATTGGTGAGTGATCTCAGTTCCACTGACCTAACATACACAACTGTAGAGGTCTTTGATTAAAGCAAGCAAAAGGAATAGTAACCGAAGCCACCACCATAAGACCTACAACTTCCATACACTGAGCCACCGAAGGAGGAGGAGCAGACTGAAGAAGCCGACAGGCAGAATTAAGTTTCTTTTCTCTCTGGTTTGTGAGATAAATCCCCATACAGACAGTGTCTATGATAGTACCTAAGAAGTTCACCCTAGTACTTGGTACCAGAGAAATCTTTTCTAGATTCACCTTCCAGTCATGTGTATAAAGGTACCAAAGAAGTTTCTCTGTGGGAGATCTTGCCAAAGGTAAAGATGGGGCATGAACCAGTAGGTCGTCCAGATAAGGGGCTGCAGTGATCTCCTGCAGTCTGACTACTGCAACAAGAGCTCCTAGACCATTTGTAAAAAATCCTTGGAGCAGTAGCCAAACCAAAGGGAAAGGCTATAAACTTATAGTGGCTTTCCAAGAATGCAAACCCGAAGAAACTAATGATGATCATTGAGAATAGGGTTGTGAAGGTAGGCATACTTCAAATCTATAGTTGCCAGGAACTGACCCTCCTGTACCAGAGGTAGTATGGTTCCTATAGTCTTTATTTTGAAGGAAAGGACACTTTAAATCCAAAATGGGACGGAAAGTTCCCTCCTTTTTGGGAACTATAAACAGATGAGTAAAATCTTCTTACCCTCTCTGATTGGGCAACTGGAACAATAACTATCTTGTATAGTAAGTACTCTACACATTTCAGGAAGGCCTTTTGCTTCTCTGGCCATCCAGAAATCCTGGAGAGGAGAAATCTCCGTCTGGGAGGATGAGATCGAAACCCTATTCTGTATCCTTGGGAGACAAGGTCCAGGACCAAGGGGTTCTAAATATTCTTCTTCCATAGCTCTTGAAATAAGTATGTCCCCTAGATACCCATGTCCTGATTGGGGGGCAAACTTTCATGCAGATTTGTTGTCAGGATTAGTCTTCATTGACTGCTTCTTCTTGGCCCAAGATTGAAAAGGCTACCAGGTACGCTTGGACTGATCTGGTCTGGCTGAGTCTGTATTGCTTTGATTGCTGTTCTGCCAAAAGGAATGAAAATTGCAAGCAGAAATCCCCCTAGACCTAGATTTCTTGTCACAAGAGAGAAAAGCACCTTTCCCACCAGTAAAAGTGAAAATCTGGCCCAAACAGGGTCTTACCGTTGAAAGCTAGGGAAAGGAGTCTGGATTTAGAGACCATGTTTGCAGACCAGGACTTAAACCAGAGAGCTCTTCTAGTGAGCACCACACAACCAGAAGAGTTAGCATTAAGTCAAACAATCTGCATAATTGAACCACAGATAAAAGAGTTTTTAAAGGCATTAATTTGATCATAAATATCTTACAATTGGGTCTCTAATGATATTAGCTCTGATAGAGAATCACATCAGAAAGTAGCTGTGCCAGTGACTGCAACAATTCCTGCAGCGGACTGAAAAAGCAAACACATGCGAAGAAACAAACATACGTCTGAGATATTCCTCCAATTTTCTATCCATGGGATCTTTAAAAAATGTACAATTCTCCAATGGAATAGTAATGCACTTTGTCAAAGTGGAAATGGCCCCATAAACCTTGGGTACTGATCTCCCCCGTCTCTAAATAAGAATCAGGAACCACAAACATCTTCTTAAAGTTTGAGGAGGGAGAAAAAGGAACCCCTAGTCTTTCCCATTCCTTGGATATAATGTCCCCCATTAAAGGCAGGGACCAGAAAAATCCCAGGAGCTTTAATACGAGGCTGATAAACCATATACAGTTTGAAAACCATGTAAGTCTCCGCAGGTTTAGACTCAGGGACGTGCAACGTGGACAGGACCTCTTTGTAGTATCTCAAATATTCAAGCTTAAAGGGACAGTCTAGTGAAAAATAAACTTTCGTGATTCAGATAGAGCATTCCAATTTTAACAACTTTCCAAATTACTTTTATCATCAATTTTGCTTTGTTCTCTTGGTATTCTTAGTTTAAAGCTAAACCTAGGAGGCTCATATGCAAATTTATTAGCCCTTGAAGGCCGTCTTTTAACTGAATGCATTTTGACATTTTTTCACAACTAGAAGTTGTAAGTTCATGTGTGCCATATAGATAACATTGTGCTCACGCCCATGGTGTTACCTAGCAGTCAACAATGATTGGCTAAAATGTAAGTCTCTCAAAATAACTGAAATAAGGGGGCAGTCTTCAGAGGTTTAGATACAAGGTAATCACAGAGGTAAAAAGTACATTAATATAACCATGTTGGTTATGCAAAACTGGGGAATGGGTAATAAAGAGATTTATCTTTTTAAACCATACATTCTGGGGCCCCATCCGATATGCAGCGTCGCCCGCAAAAGCCAGCGACGCCGGTTTTTGCGCAGGTTTGGTATCCTATATACAGGGCCGCATATAAATGCGGCACGTATATTTCATCCGGCGGACGTAGTTTTTTCCCCATAGACTAACATATAAAACCCGCCCAATTTGGTATCCAATATTCAGCGCAAGGCCTTACGTGGTGAAAATGGAGAAAACTTACTCCATTTTCACCTCGCCATAAAAAGCAGCCGTAGCAGGCCTTGCGCTGAGTATGGGAGCACCGTAACTCCCTAAAATGCCTACAAAAAAAAAAACTAGCACCCAACGCATGCGCAATGTCTATCTACCCGTCAACCGCAATCCCCCACCGCAATACCTAATAATAAAGTGTTTAAACCCTAAACCGCCGCTCCCGGACCCCGCCACCACCTACATTAAATGTATTACCCCCTAATCTGACCCCCCTACAACGCTGCCACCTACATTAAATGTATTACCCCCTAAACCTAAGTCTAACCCTAACACCCCCTAACTTAATTATTATTTTAATAAATATAAATAATATTAATATTATTAACTAAATTATTATTATTTAAAAATAAATACTTACCTATAAAATAAACCCTAAGATAGCTACAATATAATTAATAATTACATTGTAGCTATTTTAGGATTTATATTTATTTTACAGGTAACTTTGTACAGGTATACGCCGCTCATACAGCGGGTTAGGGACCGGAGCCCCACTGTAAAGTGAAAACCGTCTTAAAGTGAAACAAGGCAGTTTTAGCTTTCTTTTCACTTTCCAGTGTGTTTAAAAACTTAAACATGTTTTCACTAACTTATATTAGGTGTGCAATAGTGCTAAGTTTAGTTTAACACTCGCACAGCGCAGTATTCAATAAATAGTGAAAATCACTGTAGTACAATTTACCAGAGTATAGCACTGAGACACAGATTGCACTGTAATGCTGTAAACAGAGTGAACTAAGCATAATACAATGGTGCCAGTCACTTTTCTTGCAATCTCACGAAGATTACAGCACTGTTTTAAAATCCTTGGAGGTTGAACTTCAGCTCCACAAAGCGCTGTATTAGTGAAGCGCTGTAAAGTGAGGTATACCTGTATTTATTTTAACTAGGTACAATAGCTATTAAATAGTTAATAACTATTTAATAGCTACCTAGTTAAAATAATTACAAAATTACCTGTAAAATAAATCCTAACCTAAGTTACAAATACACCTAACACTACACTATCAATAAATTAAATAAATAAACTACAATTATCTAAAATAAAATACAATTAAATAAACTAAATTACAAAAAAAAACACTAAATTACAAAAAATAAAAAAATATTACAAGAAGTTTAATCTAATTACACCTAATCTAAGCCCCCTAATAAAATAAAAAAGCCCCCCAAAATAATAAAATTCCCTATCCTAAAGTAAATTACAAATAGCCCTTAAAAGGGCCTTTTGCGGGGCATTGCCCCAAAGTAATCAGCTATTTTACCTGTAAAAAAAAGAAATACAATACCCCCCCAACCCACCACCCACACACCCCTACTCTAAAACCCACCCGATCCCCCCCTTAAACCTAACACTACCCCATTGAAGATCACCCTGCCTTGAGCCATCTTCACCCAGCCGGGCCGAGGTCTTCATCCGATCCAGGCACAAGTGGTCCTCCAGCCGGGCAGAAGAGGTCCTCCAGTCGGGCAGAAGTCTTCATCCAATCGGGGCAGAAGAGGTCCTCCATCTGGCAGAAGTCTTCATCCAAGCGGCATATTCTATCTTCATCTTTCCGGCGATGAGCGGCTCCATCTTGAAGACCTCCGACGCGGAACATCCTTCTCGGCCAATGACTACCCGACGAATGGCTGGTCCTTTAAATGACGTCATCCCTCAAATTCCGATTGGCTGATAGGATTCTATCAGCCAATCGGAATTAAGGTAGGAAAAATCCGATTGGCTGATTGGATCAGCCAATAGAATGCGAGGTCAATTATATTGGCTGATCCAATCAGCCAATGGGATTGAACTTCAATCTGATTGGCTGATTAAATCAACCAATCGGATTTTTCCTACCTTAATTCCAATTGGCTGAATTCGAGGGACGTCATCTTGGATGACGTCATTTAAAGGACCAGCCATTCGTCGGGTAGTCATTGGCCGAGAAGGATGTTCCTCGCCGGAGGTCTTCAAGATAGAGTTGCTCATCGCCGGAAGAATGAAGATAGAAGATGCCGCTTGGATGAAGACCTCTGCCGGATGGAGGAACTCTTCTGCCCCGATCGGATGAAGACTTCTGCCCGGCTGGAGGACCACTTGTGCCCGGATCGGATGAAGACTTCGGCCCGGCTGGGTGAAGACGGCTCAAGGTAGGGTGATCTTCAATGGGGTAGTGTTAGGTTTATTTAAGGGGGGATTGGGTGGGTTTTAGAGAAGGGGTGTGTGAGTGGTGGGTTGTAATGTTGGGGGGGTATTGTATTTCTTTTTTTTACAGGTATAAGAGCTGATTACTTTGGGGCAATGCCCCGCAAAAAGCCCTTTTAAGGGCTGGTAAAAAGAGCTGATTACTTTGGGGCAATGCCCCTTAAAAGGCCCTTTAAAGGGCTATTGGTAATTTAGTTTAGGATAGGGCATTTTATTATTTTGTTGTTTTTTTTTATTTTATTAGGGGGCTTAGATTAGGTGTAATTAGATAAAACTTCTTGTAATATTTTTTTATTTTTTGTAATTTAGTGTTTGTTTGTTTTTGTAATATAGTTTAGTTTATTTAATTGTATTTTATTTTAGATAATTGTAGTTTATTTATTTAATTAATTTATTGATAGTGTAGTGTTAGGTGTATTTGTAACTTAGGTTAGGATTTATTTTACAGGTAATTTTGTAATTATTTTAACTAGATTTAATACTTTAGTTAGTTTTTTTAGGCGCAGGCAGTTGCTAAAGTGCAGTAAGTCAATGGCGACTCCAGAAATTTGTAGTTATGCTCATTTCTGGACATCGCTAATTTGTCCGACTTACGGCACTTTAGCAACTGCCGGCGGGGTATATGTAATACCCCGATGTGCAAGGTGAAACTACGGCCGGCGCGGGTTCCCTCGCTTGCGCCGAAAACCACGCCGTATATCGGATTGCGTCCCTGGTTTCTGGTGTAAACAGTCCCTTTAAAGTGAAAAACAGAATTTATGCTTACCTGATAAATTGCTTTCTCTTACGGTGTATCCAGTCCACGGATTCATCCTTACTTGTGGGATATTCTCAATCCCTACAGGAAGTGGCAAAGAGAGCACACAGCAGAGCTGTCCATATAGCTCCCCCTCAGGCTCCACCCCCCCAGTCATTCGACCGACGGTTAGGAGAAAAAGGAGAAACCATAGGGTGCAGTGGTGACTGTAGTTTTACAAAAATAAATTTGAACCTGACTTAATTGCCAGGGCGGGCCGTGGACTGGATACACCGTAAGAGAAAGCAATTTATCAGGTAAGCATTAATTCTATTTTCTCTTACTTGGTGTATCCAGTCCACGGATTCATCCTTACTTATGGGATACCAATACCAAAGCTTTAGGACACGGATGAAGGGAGGGAACAAGTCAGGGAACCTAAACGGAAGGCACCACTGCTTGCAAAACTTTTCTCCCAAAAATAGCCTCCGAAGAAGCAAAAGTATCGAATTTGTAAAATTTGGCAAATGTATGCAGTGAAGACCAAGTCGCTGCCTTACAAATCTTTTCAACAGAAGCCTCATTCTTGAAGGCCCATGTGGAAGCCACAGCTCTGGTGGAATGAGCTGTAATTCGTTCAGGAGGCTGCTGTCCAGCAGTCTCATAAGCCAATCGGATGATGCTTTTCAGCCAAAAGGAAAGAGAGGTAGCAGTCGCTTTCTGACCTCTCCTCTTACCAGAATAGACAACAAGAACTGAAAGAACTAAATTAAGACTCCATGGAGGAGCCACAGGTTTATAGACAGGCTTGATTCTAACTAAAGCCTGTGCAAACTCTTGAACATCTGGTACTGCTGCCAACCGCTTGTGCAACAGGATAGACAGAGCAGATATCTGTCCCTTTAAGGAACTAGCTGACACTCCTTTCTCCAATCCTTCTTGGAGAAAAGACAAAATCCTGGGAATCCTAACTTTACTCCACGAGTAACCCTTAGATTCACACCAACAAAGATATTTCCGCCATATCTTATGGTAAATTTTCCTGGTGACAGGCTTTCTGGCCTGGATCAGAGTATCAATAACTGATTCAGAGAACCCACGCTTAGTTAGAATTAAGCGTTCAATCTCCAAGCAGTCAGTTGCAGAGAAACTAGATTTGGATGCTTGAAAGGACCCTGAATTAGAAGATCCTGCCTCAATGGCAGCTTCCATGGCGGAACAGATGACATGTCCACTAGGTCTGCATACCAAGTCCTGCGTGGCCACGCAGGCGCTATCAAAATTACCGAAGCCTTCTCCTGTTTGATTCTGGCTACCAGCCGAGGGAGAAGAGGAAACGGTGGAAAGATATAAGCTAGATTGAAGGACCAAGGCGCTACTAGGGCAGCTATTAATGTCGCCTTGGGGTCCCTGAACCTCGATCCGTAAACAGGAAGTTTGGTGTTCTGACGGGACGCCATCAGATCCAATTCCGGAATGCCCCATAGCTGGGTCAACTGAGCAAAAACCTCCGGGTGGAGTTCCCACTCCCCCGGGTGAAAAGTCTGATGACTTAGAAAATCTGCCTCCCAGTTGTCTACTCCTGGGATGTGAATTGCTGAGAGATGGCAGAAGAGATCCTCCGCCCATTTGATGATCTTGGTTACTTCCTTCATCGCTAGGGAACTCTTTGTTCCTCCCTGATGATTGATGTACGCTACAGTCATGATGTTGTCCGACTGAAATCTGATGAATTTGGCCTCCGCTAGTTGAGGCCATGCCTGGAGCGTGTTGAATATCGCTCTCAGTTCCAAAATGTTTATCGGGAGAAGAGATTCTTCCCAAGACCATAGGCCCTGAGCTTTCAGGGAGTCCCAGACTGCACCCCAGCCTAACAGACTGGCATTGGTCGTGACAATGATCCACTCCGGTCTGCAGAAACACATTCCCTGAGACAGGTGATCCTGAGACAACCACCAGAGAAGAGAATCCCTGGTGTTCTGGTCCAGTTGTATTTGAGGAGACAAATCTGCATAATCCCCATTCCACTGTTTGAGCATGCACAGTTGCAATGGCCTGAGATGAATTTGGGCAAAAGGGACCACGTCCATTGCCGCAACCATTAATCCGATTACCTCCATGCACTGAGCTACAGAAGGCCGAGGAATGGAATGAAGAACTCGGCAGTTAAAAGCTTCAACTTCCTGACCTCCGTCAGAAATATCTTAATTTCTACCGAGTCTATTAGTGTTCCCAGGAAGGGAACCCTTGTGAGCGGAGACAGAACTTTTTTCGACGTTCACCTTCCACCCGTGAGACCTTAGAAAGGCCAGCACAATGTCCGTATGAGACTTGGCTCTGCGAAAAGACGACGCCTGTAAGATGTCGTCTAGGTAAGGTGCTACTGCAATGCCCCGCAGTCTTAGTACCGCTAGGAGGGACCCTAGCACCTTTGTAAAGATTCTGGGAGCAGTGGCCAACCCGAAAGGAAGGGCCATGAACTGGTAATGCTTGTCCAGAAAAGCGAACCTTAGGAACTGATGGTGATCTTTGTGGATGTGAATATGTAGATACGCATCCTTTAGATCCACGGTAGTAATATATTGACCTTCCTAGATCATCAGCAAAATTGTCCGAATGGTCTCCATCTTGAATGATGGAACTCTGAGGAACTTGGTTAAAAAATTTTAGATCCAGGATTGACCTGAAAGTTCCTTCTTTTTTGGGAACTACAAACAGGTTTGAGTAAAAACCCAGTCCTTGTTCTGTAATTGGAACTGGGTGTATCACTCCCATTTTTAGGAGATCTTCTACACAGCGTAAGAACGCCTGTTTCTTTGTCTGGTCTGAAGACAAACGAGAAATGTGGAACCTTCCCCTTGGAGGAGAGTCCTTGAATTCTAGAAGATACCCCTGAGCAACAATTTCTAATGCCCAAGTATCTGGAACATCTCTTGCCCAAGCCTGAGCAAAGAGAGAAAGCCTGCCCCCTATTAGATCCGGTCCCGGATCGGGGGCTACCCCTTCATGCTGTCTTGGTAGCAGTCGCAGGCTTCTTGGCCTGTTTACCCTTGTTCCAGCCCTGCAAGGGTTTCCAGGTTGCTTTGGGCTGTGAAGCGTTACCCTCTTGCTTTGCGGCAGCAGAGGTTGAAGCAGGTCCTCTCCTGAAGTTGCGAAAGGAGCGAAAATTAGCCTTGTTTTTGGCCTTAAACGGTCTATCCTGTGGGAGGGCATGGCCCTTTCCCCCAGTGATATCCGCGATAATTTCTTTCAACTCGGGACCAAAAAGGGTCTTTCCCTTGAAAGGAATGTTTAGTAACTTTGTTCATGGACGACACGTCAGCCGACCATGATTTGAGCCAAAACGCTCTTCGCACCATAATGGCAAAACCAGAATTGTTCGCCGCTAACTTAGCTAATTGGAAAGCGGCATCAGTGATAAAAGAATTAGCCAGCATTAGAGCATGAATTCTATCCATGAATTTGTCATATGAAGTCTCCCTCTGGAGCGACTCCTCCAGCGCCTCAAACCAAAAAGCCGCTGCAGTAGTTACAGGAATAATGCAGGCAATTGGCTGAAGAAGGAAACCTTGCTGAACAAACATTTTCTAAAGTAAACCTTCCAATTTTTTATCCATAGGATCTTTGAAAGCACAACTATCTTCTATTGGAATAGTTGTACGCTTGGCAAGTGTTGAAACTGCTCCCTCTACCTTAGGGACCTTCTGCCACGCGTCCCGCCTGGGGTCATTAATGGGGAACATTTTCTTAAAGATAGGGGGGGGACAAAAAGGTACACCTGGTCTCTCCCACTCCCTAGACACAATATCCGCCACCCTCTTCGGGAACGGAAACGCATCAGTGTATACAGGGACTTCTAGAAACCTGTCCATTTTACACAATTTTTTTGGGACCACCATGGGGTCACAATCATCCAGCGTAGCTAAAACCTCCTTCAGCAGTACGCGGAGGTGTTCCAGCTTAAATTTAAACGCTAAGGAATCTGATTCTGCACACTGGGAAACTTTTCCTGTGTCAGAAATTTCTCCCTCGGACAGCCCATCCCTCACTGCCACTTCAGAGTGTTGTGAGGGTACAACAGATAAATCATCCAAAGCTTCTGATTG
The DNA here is from genome assembly GCF_027579735.1 of Bombina bombina. Taxonomy (NCBI): domain Eukaryota; kingdom Metazoa; phylum Chordata; class Amphibia; order Anura; family Bombinatoridae; genus Bombina; species Bombina bombina. The sequence goes on from NC_069508.1 coordinate 99,701,148, forward strand.
CTCATCCTCTGTTCTTAAAACTGAGCTATCACGCTTCTTTGGAAAAACTGGCAGTTTGGATAGAAATGCTGCAAGGGAATTATCCATGACTGCTGCTAATTGCTGTAAAGTAATAGGGCCCAATGCGCTAGAGGTACTAGGCAACGCTTGTGCGGGCGTAACTGGTGTCGACACATGGGGAGAGGAAGGAGGACTATCCTCATTACCTTTCGTCAAAGAATCATCTTGGGCTACATTTTTAAGTGTCACTGCATGGTCATTAAAATGTTTAGATACCTTAGCACACTTTAAACACAAATGCAATGGGGGTACCGCCATGGATTTTAAACACATAGAACAGGGTCTATCTGTAGGCTCAGACATGTTAGACAGACTTAGACAGCACTCAAATACAGTAAAATACAATTTTTGAAAAAAACGGTACTGTGCCTTTAAATAAACCTTTTTTTTACTAAACCTCAATAAAACATCCAATCTTTATGAAATTTTCACCATATGATCCTAATGCTTTGAAATGATTACACAGTAAGTTTCAAGACAATTAACCCCTTACTGCCCAAACCGGAGTAAATTGAAGTAGGCCACCGGTTTAACACACTACAGCACCATGCCACAGTCTCTGCTGTGGCCCTACCTTCCGTGGGGATTAGTTTTGGACGAAAATAAGCCTCTCTGGAGTCCTCCAGCAATCTCTGGACTCTACACGTGAAGCTGCATGAAGCTATCTTGCAAAAACATAATTTATGCTTACCTGATAAATTTATTTCTCTTGTAGTGTGTTCAGTCCACGAGTCATCCATTACTTATGGGATATATTTTCCTTCCCAACAGGAAGTTGCAAGAGGATCACCCAAGCAGAGCTGCTATATAGCTCCTCCCCTCACATGTCATATCCAGTCATTCGACCGAAACAAGACGAGAAAGGAGAAACTATAAGGTGCAGTGGTGACTGGAGTTATAATTTTAAAATTTAGAACCTGCCTTAAAAAGACAGGGCGGGCCGTGGACTGAACACACTACAAGAGAAATACATTTATCAGGTAAGCATAAATTATGTTTTCTCTTGTTAAGTGTGTTCAGTCCACGGGTCATCCATTACTTATGGGATACCCATACCAAAGCTAAGTACACGGATGATGGGAGGGACAAGGCAGGAACATTAAACTGAAGGAACCACTGCCTGTAGAACCTTTCTCCCAAAACAAGCCTCCGAAGAAGTGAAAGTGTCAAATTTGGAAAAAGTATGAAGTGAAGACCAAGTTGCAGCCTTGCAAATCTGTTCAACAGAGGCCTCATTCTTAAAGGCCCAGGTGGAAGCCACAGCTCTAGTGGAATGAGCTGTAATTCTTTCAGGAGGCTGCTGTCCAGCAGTCTCATAGGCTAAACGTATTATGCTACGAAGCCAAAAAGAGAGAGAGAGGTAGCCGAAGCCTTTTGACCTCTCCTCTGTCCAGAGTAAACGACAAACAGAAAAGAAGTTTGTCTAAAATCTTTAGTTGCCTGTAAGTAGAACTTCAGAGCACGGACCACGTCTAGATTATGCAAAAGACGTTCCTTCTTAGAAGAAGGATTAGGACATAATGATGGAACAACAATCTCTTGATTGATATTCCTGTTAGAAACAACCTTAGGCAAAAACCAAGGTTTAGTACGCAGTACTACCTTGTCTGAATGAAAGATCAGATAAGGAGAATCACAATGTAAGGCAGATAACTCAGAGACTCTTCGAGCCGAGGAAATAGCCATCAAAAACAAAACTTTCCAAGATAAAAGCTTAATATCAATGGAATGAAGGGGTTCAAACGGAACACCCTGAAGAACTTTAAGAACCAAGTTTAAGCTCCACGGAGGAGCAACAGCTTTAAACACAGGCTTAATTCTAGCCAAAGCCTGACAAAAGGCCTGGACGTCTGGATTCTCTGCCAGACGTTTGTGTAAAAGAATAGACAGAGCTGAAATCTGTCCCTTTAGCGAACTAGCGGATAAACCCTTTTCTAAACCCTCTTGTAGAAAAGCCAATATCCTAGGAATCCTAACCTTACTCCATGAGTAGCTCTTGGATTCGCACCAATATAAATATTTATGCCATATCTTATGGTAAATTTTTCTGGTCACAGGAAATGGTGGAAACACATAAGCTATGTTGAAAACCCAAGGGGCTGCTAATGCATCTACCAGCACCGATCCCGGGTCCCTGGACCTGGATCCGTAACAAGGAAGCTTCGCGTTCTGGCGAGATGCCATGAGATCCAGATCCGGTTTGCCCCAACGACGAATCAGTTGAGCAAATACCTCCGGGTGAAGTTCCCCCTCTCCCGGATGAAAAGTCTGGCGACTTAGGAAATCCGCCTCCCAGTTCTCTACGCCGGGGATGTAAATCGCTGACAGGTGGCAAGAGTGAGACTCTGCCCAGCGAATTATCTTCGAGACTTCCAACATCGCTAGGGAACTCCTGGTTCCCCCTTGATGATTGATATAAGCCACAGTCGTGATATTGTGCGACTGAAATCTGATGAACCTCAGTTTTGCTAACTGAGGCCAAGCTAGAAGAGCATTGAATATTGCTCTTAATTCTAGAATGTTTATTGGAAGGAGTTTCTCCTCCTGAGTCCACGATCCCTGAGCCTCAGGGAATTCCAGACTGCTCCCCAGCCTAGAAGGCTGGCATCCGTTGTTACAATCGTCCAATCTGGTCTGCGAAAGGTCATTCCTTTGGACAGATGAACCAGTGACAACCACCAGAGAAGAGAATCTCTGGTCTCCTGGTCCAGATTTAGCAAAGGGGACAGATCTGAGTAATCCCCGTTCCATTGACTGAGCATGCATAGTTGCAGCGGTCTGAGATGCAGGCGCGCAAATGGCACTATGTCCATTGCCGCGACCATTAAGCAGATTACCTCCATGCACTGAGCTACTGATGGGCTTGGAACGGAATGAAGGACACGGCAAGCATTGAGAATCTTTGATAACCTGGACTCCGTCAGGTAAATCTTCATCTCTACAGAATCTATAAGAGTCCCTAGAAAAGGAACCCTTGTGAGTGGTAACAGAGAACTCTTTTCCACGTTCACTTTCCACCCATGCGACCTCAGAAATGCTAGAACTATCTCTGTATGAGACTTTGCATTTTGAAAACTTGACGCTTGTATCAGAATGTCGTCTAGGTACGGAGCCACCGCTATGCCTCGTGGTCTTAGTACCGCCAGAAGTGAGCCCAGAACCTTTGTAAAAATTCTCGTGGCCGTGGCTAACCCGAAGGGAAGAGCCACAAACTGGTAATGCCTGTCTAGAAAGGCAAACCTTAGTTACCGATAATGATCTTTGTGAATCGGTATATGAAGGTAAGCATCCTTTAAGTCCACTGTGGTCATATATTGACCCTCTTGGATCATGGGTAGGATGGTTCGAATGGTTTCCATCTTGAACGATGGTACCCTTAGGAATTTGTTTAAGATCTTTAAGTCCAAGATTGGTCTGAAGGTTCCCTCTTTTTTGGGAACCACAAATAGATTTGAGTAAAATCCTTGTCCCTGTTCCGATCGCGGAACTGAGTGGATCACTCCCATGATTAAGAGGTCTTGTACACATAGTAGAAATGCCTCTCTCTTTACTAGGTTTGTCGATAACCTCGAAAGATGGAACCTCCCTTGTGGAGGAGAGGTTTTGAAATCCAGAAGGTATCCCTGAGATATAATCTTTAACGTCCAGGGATCCTGCACATCTCTTGCCCAAGCCTGGGCGAAGAGAGAAAGTCTGCCCCCCACTAAATCCGTCTCCGGATAGGGGGCCCTGTCTTCATGCTGTCTTAGGGGCGGGAGTAGGCTTTCTGGCCTGCTTGCCCTTGTTCCATGACTGGTTGCCTTTCCAACCCTGTCTGTAACTAGCAGTAGTTCCTTCCTGTTTTGGAGCGGAGGAAGTCGATGCTGCTCCTGCCTTGAAGTTACGAAAGGCACGAAAATTAGACTGTTTGGCCTTTGGTTTGGCCCTGTCCTGAGGAAGGGCGTGGCCCTTACCTCCCGTAATGTCAGCAATAATTTCCTTCAAGCCGGGCCCGAATAAGGTCTGCCCTTTGAAAGGAATGTTAAGTAGCTTAGACTTGGAAGTTACATCCGCTGACCAGGATTTAAGCCAGAGCGCTCTGCGCGCCTGTATGGCGAATCCGGAATTTTTAGCCGTAAGTTTGGTTAGATGTACTACAGCATCTGAAACAAACGCATTAGCTTGCTTAAGGGTTCTAACTTTGCTCAAAGCCTCATCCAATGGCTCTGTGCGAATCGCCTCTTCCAGAGACTCAAACCAGAATGCCGCTGCAGCCGTGACAGGCGCAATGCATGCAAGAGGCTGCAATATAAAACCCTGTTGAACAAACATTTTCTTAAGATAACCCTCTAATTTTTTATCCATTGGATATGAGAAAGCACAGCTATCCTCCACCGGGATAGTGGTACGCTTGGCTAACGTAGAAACTGCTCCCTCCACCTTAGGGACCGTCTGCCATAAGTCTCGTGTGGTGGCGTCTATAGGGAACATTTTTCTAAATATCGGGGGAGGGGAAAAAGGCACACCGGGTCTATCCCACTCCTTACTAATAATTTCTGTAAGTCTTTTTGGTATAGGAAAGACGTCAGTACACACCAGTACCGCATAGTATCTATCCAACCTACACAATTTCTCTGGAATTGCCACCGTGTCGCAATCATTCAGAGCCGCTAATACCTCCCCTAGTAACACACGGAGGTTCTCAAGCTTAAATTTAAAATTTGAAATTTCTGAATCCGGTCTCCCCGGATCAGAACCGTCACCGACAGAATGAAGCTCACCATCCTCATGTTCTGCAAATTGTGACGCAGTATCAGACATGGCTCTCGTATCATCAGCGCGCTCTGTCCTTAACCCAGAGCTATCGCGTTTGCCCCTTAATTCGGGCATATTATATAATACTTCTTTCATAACATTAGCCATATCATGTAAAGTGATTTGTAAGGGCCTAGATGTACTTGGCGTCTCAATCCTACGCATCTCCCGAGCGGGAGACGCAGGTACTGACACGTGAGGAGAGTTAGGCGGCATAACTTCCTCGTTGTCTGGTGATAGTTTCTTTATCGGTACAGATTGACTTTTATTCAAAGCAATATCAATACAATTGGTACACATCGTTCTATTGGGCTCCACATTGGCTTTTGAACATGATGAACAAACAGTTTCCTCTGAATCAGACATGTTTAAACAGACTTAGCAATGAAACTAGCAAGCTTGGAAATCACTTTCAATAAGTTTACAAGCAATATAAAAAACGCTGCAGCGCTTCAAAAATACAGATATAATGAAACAATTCTTAACAAGAAGTGTATTATTAGCAGAGGATTGCACTCATTAGCAAAAGGATGATTAACCCCTCAATACCCAAAACGGATAAAACAGATATCAATTAAGATTTAACGCTTTTAATCACAGTCAAGCACACTGTTACAGATCTGCTGTGACTGATTACCTCCCTCACAAATGAATTTTGCAGACCCCTGAGCTCTCCAGAGACGTCCTGGATCAAGGAGGAAGAAGCAGGAAGACTGTGCTAGAATTTTAACTGCGCAACAAGGCGCTAAAACAAGGTCCCTCCCACTCCTATCACAACAGTGGGAGCCCTGATATAACTGTTTCCATGCAGAAAAATATGTTAGCCATGTGGAAAAAAATCATGCTCAAAGAGATTTATCACCAAAGTACCTCACAAAAACGAATAACATGCCAGTAAACGTTTTATTAAAAAACATTTTCCAATGTCATGCAAAGTTATCACTAAGCCTGCTACCAGTCGCTACCACTGCAGATAAGGCTTAAGTATTATTTCAGTTTTAACAGTATTTTCTCAGTCAAATTCTAGTCCCTAGAAAATAACTGGACTGCACATACATTTATCAGCCTGATACCAGTTGCCACTACTGCATTTAAGGCTGTACTTACATCATACGGTAACAGCAGTATTTTCTTAGTCAATTCCATTCCCAGAAAATAAAGTACTGCACATACCTCATTTGCGGAGGACCCCGCATGCTATTCCCAGTTTCTGAAGTTACCCCACTCCTCAGAATGTCGAGAACAGGCAGTGGATCTTAGTAACGCCTGCTAAGATCATAGAAAAAAAAACGCAGGCAGTTTCTTCTTCCAAATACTGCCTGAGATAGAAAAACAGCACACTCCGGTGCCATTTAAAATAAAAAAAACTTTTGATTGAAGAATAGATAAGTAAAAACTCCAGCTCCTCTCGCGACCTCCTTCTTTGTTGAGGGTTGCAAGAGAATGACTGGATATGACATGTGAGGGGAGGAGCTATATAGCAGCTCTGCTTGGGTGATCCTCTTGCAACTTCCTGTTGGGAAGGAGAATATATCCCATAAGTAATGGATGACCCGTGGACTGAACACACTTAACAAGAGAAATACAGATATAATTAAACAATTCTTAACAAGAAGTGTATTATTAGCAGAGGATTGCACCCATTAGCAAAAGGATGATTAACCCCTCAATACCCAAAACGGATAAAACGGATATCAATTAAGATTTAACGCTTTTAATCACAGTCAAGCACACTGTCACAGATCTGCTGTGACTGATTACCTCCCTCAAAAATGAATTTTGCAGACCCCTGAGCTCTCTAGAGACGTCCTGGATCAAGGAGGAAGAAGCAGGAAGACTGTGCTAGAATTTTAACTGCGCAACAAGGCGCTAAAACAAGGTCCCTCCCACTCCTATTACAACAGTGGGAGCCCTGATATAACGGTTTCCATGCAGAAAATATATGTTAGCCATGTGGAAAAAAATCATGCCCAAAGAGATTTATCACCAAAGTACCTCACAAAAACGAATAACATGCCAGTAAACGTTTTATTAAAAAACAACATTTTCCAATGTCATGCAAAGTTATCACTAAGCCTGCTACCAGTCGCTACCACTGCAGATAAGGCTTAAGTATTATTTCAGTTTTAACAGTATTTTCTCAGTCAAATTCTAGTCCCTAGAAAATAACTCGACTGCGCATACATTTATCAGCCTGATAACAGTTGCCACTACTGCATTTAAGGCTGTACTTACATCATACGGTAACAGCAGTATTTTCTTAGTCAATTCCATTCCCAGAAAATAATGTACTGCACATACCTCATTTGCGGAGGACCCCGCATGCTATTCCCAGTTTCTGAAGTTACCCCACTCCTCAGAATGTCGAGAACAGCCAGTGGATCTAGTTACGCCTGCTAAGATCATAGAAAAAAACGCAGGCAGTTTCTTCTTCCAAATACTGCCTGAGATAGAAAAACAGCACACTCCTGTGCCATTTAAAATAACAAACTTTTGATTGAAGAATAGTTAAGTAAAAACTCCAGCTCCTCTCGCGACCTCCTTCTTTGTTGAGGGTTGCAAGAGAATGACTGGATAGGACATGTGAGGGGAGGAGCTATATAGCAGCTCTGCTTGGGTGATCCTCTTGCAACTTCCTGTTGGGAAGGAGAATATATCCCATAAGTAATGGATGACCCGTGGACTGAACACACTTAACAAGAGAAAGAACTGCGCAACTGAGGCGTGAAATTTAGGCCCCCTCCCTCTTCACTCCGGAGTTGTGGGGCCTTCCCAAGCCAAAATAGGAGTCTAAAGATATGCCAGGCGTAATAAAACCCCAAAAAAGTGTTCCAAATGTAATAAACACTTGTACAAATATCAGATTATTGTGATAAAATAATCTATTTCCCCTTAACAGTGTCCATCAGCGTTTTAAGCCCTTTTAACTAAGCCATCCTTCTATACTAAGTCTCAGAATATGGCTTACCTTCCCCACATGGGGATTCTTGTCAGTCTTCTAGCATTACCAGGTCTTGACTAGAAAAAACAGTGACTGAGCATACCTTATAGCAGTTAAGCCTGCAAACTGTTCCCCCCCAACTGAAGTTTTCCTGTACTCAACAGTCCTGTGTGGGAACAGCAATGGATTTTAGTTACAACATGCTAAAATCGTTTTCCTCTCAGTAGAAATCTTCATCACTTTCTGCCACAGAGTAAATAGTACAAACCGGCACTATTTTAAAATAACAAACTCTTGATTGAAGAAATAAAAACTACAAATCTAACACCACATTCACTTTACCCTCCCGTGGAGATGCTACTTGTTAGAGCGGCAAAGAGAATGACTGGGGGGGTGGAGCCTGAGGGGGAGCTATATGGACAGCTCTGCTGTGTGCTCTCTTTGCCACTTCCTGTAGGGAATGAGAATATCCCACAAGTAAGGATGAATCCATGGACTGGATACACCAAGTAAGAGAAATCCACCTCCTCCACCTCCACGTTTCTCAGGAGAGGAACCAAAGGATGTTAATTAACCCTCTGAATTTTCAGAATCCTCATCTGAAGGTTGAGCATGGCTAACCAATGAAACCTCTATAGAGCTATCGGTCCTGGAATCAGAAGCGCCATGCTTAACCTTCATCTTCCTCGCCACAGGAAAAGTGCTCAGGGCAGCAGAAACTTCCATTTGTATCTGTGCAGCCAAATCAATAGGAAGGGCAACTACTCCAGAAGGAGGAATGGAGTCGCAGAGAACTGCCTGTGAAGGACCTGGGGAGGGAGGGTTAGGTTGAGCTGCAGGTATGTCAGGGTTAACATACCCCTGTGAAGTCACAAGGGTTACCTGGGCTACAAGAGAAATAGCAGGAGACTTGCTACTAGACCCATTGAAATGAGACTGCAGTGCAGATGTTAGGCATGCATTGCATAATTGTGGAGGGAAAATACAGTGGACAATTTACAAAGCATACATTTGTTAGGTTCCAATAAAATAAGAGGACTTATTTCCTCCATAGAGAGACTGGACTGAGAGTCCCCCATGAAAAAATGAATCACAGACTGAACGAGCATGATGAAAAAACTATAAATAACCGCTAAAAGCTTGTTTAGAGTGTGTCTTACTAAATCCTGAACAGCCGGAACGTACACTGGAGATGGTGCCGAGAGCCGATATGCATAGAGCAAAGATGCGCTCAGAGATGATACCAACACTGTCAAACTCCATCTCTGAGACCCGCCTCCAGAAAGTGTGCAGCTTAACCGCACTAAAATAATGGCACCCAGCTATCGCGCCTACAAGCAGCGTAAATCCAGTCCAACAGTGGTGCAGGATTCAACCTGCAACTCAATGTTTAAATTATTTGGCCCCAGTAAATACCATGCAGTGGCTCTGAGAATGTTAGACCGTGCCGCTCATAATGCGAAAAGACTCATAGTGCACCAAGCATAATCCACTCCCCATTACTTAAGAAACAATAAAGTTAGAGAGCACACTCGGGTTAGCCCACCCCCACTGACAGTTCCCAGGCTTCATAGTCCCCCTACCCTTACAAGTAACAGCAGTCCCTTTACCGATTAGGCACTAGCCATAACAGAGACCCAGGGCAACAGGGACTTACCAGTCATCAGTCTTCCACAGCCTCTGTGCACTGCGTGTACTGACTCCTCAGGTCTGATAGGGACCTGTGGTGTAAAGGAAAAAGTGTAACTTACACTATTACCTAAATGGAGCATAGCTAGTTATCATTGGAAGGAGGCATAGAAAACTTCCCTGCAAAATCCATAGCTAATCTTTACCAATACTCTACTAAAGATTTACATGGCTACTCATAGCTACTATATCCTCTCTTGCTGGAAAACAATTAAATCTGAGGAAACAAATCCAATTCTAGCAGAGGCAAAGAACTACTGGGAGGTTAGAGGAAGTGGGAGGGATATTTAATGCTTGTTTGGGGTGTCTTTGCCTCCTCCTAGTGGCCAGGTGAAGCATCCCCACAGGTATATGAATGAATTTGTGTACTCTCACTGCTATTAGAAAGAAAAAAAGGAATACAAGTGTATCTAAGTGGAAACCCTATTTTGAAAGGGACATTAAAGTTACTAAATTTTCACAATTCAGATGCATTCTAGTGTACTTCTGTTATCGAATATGCTTTGTTCTCTTAGTAACCTTTGTTGAAATGCATACCGGGAGCAGCAGTTCACTACTGGGAGCTGGCTGTTGATTAGTGGCTGCACATTTATTCATCTGGTCTCTTTGCTCAAAGTGTTCAGATAGCTCCTGATAATGCACAGCTGCTCCTTCAACAAAAGGTACTAAGAGAATGAAGCAAATGTGATAACAGATGTAGATCAGAAAGTTTAGAATTATATACTCTGAATATCTGAATCAAAATAGGACACTGGCATGCAGAGATATTGGGATTTTCCTTAACAGTAAGTGAATTACTATCCCACAGACGAGTTGCGCACAAACCTGAACTGCCTGGTTGTTTGTAACCTTAACCCTTATTAAAAATAAATAAATTAACATATCTACAGTATACACTGTACATGCAACATGTTTAAAGGGACAGTCTAGGCCAAAATAAACTTTCATGATTCAGATAGAGCATGTTATTTTAAACAATTTTCCAATTTACTTTTATCACCAATTTTGCTTTGTTCTCTTAGTATTCTTAGTTGAAAGCTTAACCTAGGAGGTTCATATGCTAATTTCTTAGACCTTGAAGCCCACCTCTTTCAGATTGCATTTTAACAGTTTTTCACCACTAGAGGGAGTTAGTTCACGTATTTCATATAGATAACACTGTGCTCATGCACGTGAAGTTATCTGGGAGCAGGCACTGATTGGCTAGACGGCAAGTCTGTCAAAAGAACCGAAAAAAGGGGCAGTTTGCAGAGGCTTAGATACAAGATAATTACAGAGGTTAAAAGTATATTATTATAACTGTGTTGTTTATGCAAAACTGGGAAATGGGTAATAAAGGGATTATCTATCTTTTAAAACAATAAAAATTCTGGTGTAGACTGTCCCTTTAAATAGTATGGTTATACCCGTGACAAAAGTTAATACGTGTACATTAAAATGCGTTATTACAGAGAAGGCAATATATCTATCTAGATTAATATAAAAAGAAAATTGATTTTGTTAAAAGGAAACGCCAACATCTTCCATTATTTAACCCCTTAAGGAGGGGCATTTCAGACAAAAACTTCCCCAAAAGATCAGAGCATTTTTAGCATTTTTGCCATCACTACATTTAAACAGAAATAGAGCCTTTTTATATTTACCTATCAAAGCTATATATATTTTGTTAGTAGACAACCCGAAATATTGATCTAGGCCAATTTTGGTATAGTTTACTGTGAAATGCATTCAAATAAAACAAAATTAACATTTTTCACAATTTTAGGTTTATCATTGAAATTATTCACAAACAGCTTGTGCAATCATGTCACAAATGGTTGTAAATGCTTCTCTGGGATCTCCTTTGTTCAGAAATAGCAGACATATATGGCTTTGGCATTGCTTTTTGGTAATTAGAAGGCCGCTAAATGCAGCTGTGCGCTACACTTGTATTATGCCCAGCAGTGAAGGGGTTAATTAGGTAGATTGTAGGGTTTTAGCTTTAGTGTATAGGTTACCCTTCAACCTGACACACCCCACCCCCTGACCCCCCTAATCCTTCTCAAACAGCTATCTTCCCTCCCCCACTTCACAATAGTCACCCCCATCTTAAGTATTGGCAGAAAGTCTGCCAGCAGTAAAATACAAGATATATATATATATATATATATATATATATATATATATATATATATATATATATATATACATACATATATACACACACACACAAAAAATTATTTTTTATATATTTTCTGCAGTGTAGGATCACCCTAAACCCCCAACCTCCCTGATCCCCCCCAAACAGCTCTCTAACCCTCCCCCCCTACCTATTCATCGCCATCTTAGGTACTGGCAGCCAGTTTGACCTAATTTTTATTTGTTTCACCGATTTGTTTTTCAGTAGTGTAGCTGCCCCCCCTCATTACAATGCCCTTTCCCTTAACGGATCCCACATAGGATCCCCCTCATTGCCCCTCCTTCCCCCTCACAGACGCAGCTTTTTTTTCCACTGTTGCTTGTAGCGTAGCGGTCACATCCGCTCCCTCCTCCCGCAATGGGCTGCCCACCCGCCTCCCTCCTTATCCTCCCACCCGCCAACGATCAGCAACATCGCTGTCCGATGCAGAGAGTCAGAGAGTGGCCCTCTCTGCATCGGTATCTCTGCAACTCTATTTCTGCAGTGTCCCACTCGTGGGGCATGCAGAAATAGCACAATCTTACTATATTTAGCGAGATCACGGCAGAGAGAACCCCAGGGCGTTAAGGGGTTAAACAAAGAAATAGAAAGGACTTGCCTGTATTTGTGGGGTCCAGGATTAAGGTAAAAGGTGAACTATGAGCCTCTCTTTCAGAAAGGATATTAGCAGGATTTTCAACTACTCTTCCAATGCTGATTTGTGCTTTTTCGGAATCCCTGAGAATCTCTTCCATGGCTTTTTCCAGTTGCTCATCTCCATTTGACATGATCTGCCCAATAAAGAAACCAATATACAGGTGTTGTATCAGTACTACTTTGCTGCAAAGTACAATAATTAAAATAAGAAAAAAACTTTAAAATCATGAAAGTAGACACAAAGTAAATGAAAAAAGAAAAACACATTATATACTCCTTTATTTAAAAAATGCTTGGGACATGCATAAGGCTATCCAAGGAAAAAGTAACATGTAATATGGGTAGACTTGATGGGCCTTTTTGGTTCTTATCTACAGTCAAATTATATGTTTCTTTGTTTTAAAATGACACTCCTGGACTTCTATAACAAATATAAAACAGTCATTTCAGTAAATAAATCTTTCTGAACTGCCTGTTAGAAAAGGGTGTATTTTGCAAAGTGGTTCTTAAAGTGCCAGTCAACGTTCAAATTAATGTTACATAATTCTGCCATATGTAAAATCAAAATTTATGCTTACCTGATAAATGTATTTCTCTTGTGGTGTATCCAGTCCACGGATTCATCCATTACTTGTGGGATATTCTCCTTCCCAACAGGAAGCTGCAAGAGGATCACCCACAGCAGAGCTGTCTATATAGCTCCTCCCCTAACTGCCACCTCCCAGTCATTCGACCGAAGACAAGCAAGAGAAAGGAGAAACTATAGGGTGCAGTGGTGACTGTAGTTTAAAAATTAAAAAACACCTGCCTTAAAATGACAGGGCGGGCCGTGGACTGGATACACCACAAGAGATAAGGTATTTATCAGGTAAGCATAATTTTTTTTTCTCTTGTAAGGTGTATCCAGTCCACGGATTCATCCATTACTTGTGGGATACCAATACCAAAGCTATAGGACACGGATGAAGGGAGGGACAAGGCAGGCGCTTAAACGGAAGGCACCACTGCCTGTAAGACCTTTAACCCAAAAATAGCCTCCGAAGAAGCAAAAGTATCAAATTTGTAGAATTTAGAAAAAGTATGAAGCGAAGACAAATCTGTTCAACAGAAGCCTCATTTTTAAAGGCCCATGTGGAAGCCACCGCTCTAGTGGAATGAGCTGTAATTCTTACAGGAGGCTGCTGGCCAGCAGTCTCATAAGCTAAACGGATTATACTTCTTAACCAAAAAGAAAGAGAAGTTGCTGAAGCCTTTTGGCCTTTCCTCTGTCCAGAGTAGACAACAAACAATGCAGATGTTTGACGAAAATCTTTAGTAGCTTGTAAATTAAACTTTAAATCACGAACCACGTCAAGATTGTGTAATAGACGTTCCTTCTTTGAAGAAGGATTAGGACACAGTGAAGGAACAACAATCTCTTGATTGATATTCTTATTGGATACCACCTTAAGAAGAAACCCAGGTTTGGTACGCAAAACTACCTTATCTGCATGGAAGATCAGATAAGGGGAATCACACTGCAAGGCAGATAACTCTGAAACTCTTCGAGCCGAAGAGATAGCTACCAAGAACAGAACTTTCCAAGATAAAAGCTTGATATCTATGGAATGCAGAGGTTCAAACGGAACCCCTTGAAGAACTTAAGAACTAAATTAAACTCCATGGCGGAGCAACAGGTTTAAACACAGGCTTGATTCTAACTAAAGCCTGAAAAAACGCCTGAACGTCTGGAACATCCGCCAGACGCTTGTGCAAAAGAATAGACAGAGCAGAAATCTGTCCCTTTAAGGAACTAGCTGACAATCCCTTCTCCAATCCTTCTTGGAGAAAAGACAATATCCTGGGAATCCTGACTTTACTCCATGAGTAACCCTTGGATTCACACCAATGAAGATATTTACACCATATCTTATGATAGATTTTCCTGGTGACAGGCTTTCGAGCCTGAATTAAGGTATCAATGACCGACTCGGAAAAACCACATTTTGACAAAATCAAGCGTTCAATCTCCAAGCAGTCAGATGCAGAGAAATTAGATTTGGATGTTTGAAGGGACCTTGAAGTAGAAGGTCCTGCCTCAGCGGCAGAGTCCAAGGTGGAAAGAATGACATGTCCACCAGATCTGCGTACCAAGTCCTGCGTGGCCACGCAGGAGCTATCAAAATCACCAAAGCTCTCTCCTGCTTGATCTTGGCAATCAGACGAGGGAGCAGAGGAAATGGTGGAAACACATACACCAGGTTGAAAGACCAAGGCGCTGCTAGAGCATCTATCAGCGCTGCCTTGGGATCCCCTGGACCTGAACCCGTAACAAGGAAGCTTGGCGTTCTGACGAGACGCCATGAGATCCAGTTCTGGTTTGCCCCAAAGTTGAATCAACTGTGCAAACACCTCCGGATGGAGTTCCCACTCCCCCGGATGAAAAGTCTGTCGACTTAGAAAATCCGCCTCCCAGTTCTCTACTTCTGGGATATGGATAGCTGATAGATGGCAAGAGAGAACCTCTGCCCATAGAATTATTTTTGAAACCTCCAACATTGCTAGGGAACTCCTTGTTCCCCCTTGATGGTTGATGTAAGCTACAGTCGTGATGTTGTCCGACTGAAATCTGATGAAACTGACCGCAGCTAGCTGAGGCCAAGCCTGAAGAGAATTGAATATCGCTCTTAGTTCCAGAATGAGTCCACAAGCCCTGAGCCTTCAGGGAGTTCCAGACTGCACCCCAGCCCAGAAGGCTGGCATCTGTCATTACTATTGTCCAATCTGGCCTGCGGAAGGACATACCCTTGGACAGATGGACCCGAGATAACCACCAGAGAATAGAATCCCTGGTCTCTTGATCCAGATTTAGTAGAGGGGACAAATCTGTGTAATCTCCATTCCACTGACTGAGCATGCAGAGTTGCAGCGGTCTGATATGTAGGCGGGCAAACGGCACTATGTCCATTGCCGCTACCATTAAGCCGATAACTTCCATACACTGAGCCACTGAAGGGAGAGAAGTAGAATAAAGAACAGGGCAGGAATTTAGAAGTTTGACAACCTGGCCTCTGTCAGGTAAATCTTCATTTCTACAGAATCTATCAGAGTTCCTAGGAAGGAAACTCTTGTGAGAGGGGAGAGAGAACTTTTTTCTTCGTTCACTTTCCACCCATGCGACCTCAGAGATGCCAGAACAATGTCCGTGTGAGACCTGGCAACTTGAAAAGTCGACGCCTGTATCAGAATGTCGTCTGAGTAAGGGGCTACTGCTATAGCCCGCGGCCTTAGGACCGCTACAAGGGACCCTAGAACCTTTGTAAAGATTCTTGGTGCCGTGGCCAACCCGAAGGGAAGAGCCACAAACTGGTAGTGCCTGTATTGACCCTCCTGGATCATAGGAAGGATGGTTCGAATAGTCTCCATCTTGAAGGATGGGACTCTGAGAAATTTGTTTAAGATCTTGAGATCTAAGATTGGTCTGAATGTTCCCTCTTTCTTGGGAACAACAAACAGGTTTGAATAAAAGCCTTGTCCCTGTTCCTCCTGCAGAACTGGGTGGATCACTCCCATAACTAGGAGGTCTTGAACACAATGTAAGAATGCTTCTCTCTTTATCTGGTTTGCAGATAAAAGTGAGAGATAAAATCTCCCTTTTGGGGGAGAGGTTTTGAATTCCAGAAGATAACCCTTGGACACAATTTCCAATGCCCAGGGATCCTGGACATCTCTTGCCCAAGCCTGGGCGAAGAGAGAGAGAGTCTGCCCCTACTAGATCTGTTTCCGGATCGGGGGCTGCTCCTTCATGCTGTCTTAGAGGCAGCAGCAGGCTTCTTGGCCTGTTTCCCGTTGTTCCAAGCCTGGTTAGGTCTCCAGACCGGCTTAGACTGGGCAAAAGTTCCCTCTTGTTTTGTGTTAGAGGAAGTTGAAGCTGCGCCACTCTTGAAGTTTCGAAAGGGCCGAAAACTAGACTGTTTGGTCCTTAATTTGTTGGACCTGTCTTGAGGAAGGGCGTGACCTTTTCCTCCAGTGATGTCAGAAATGATCTCCTTCAGTCCAGGCCCGAATAGGATCTGTCCTTTGAAGGGAATGTTGAGAAGTTTAGACTTTGAAGTCACATCAGCTGACCAGGATTTAAGCCATAGCGCCCTACGCGCCTGAATAGCAAAACCTGAATTTTTAGCCGTTAGCTTGGTTAAATGAACAACAGAGTCATAAACAAATGAATTGGCTAGCTTAAGGGCCCTAAGCTTGTCAATAATATCTTCCAACGGGGTTTCAACCTGTAGAGCCTCCTCTAGGGACTCAAACCAGAAAGCCGCGGCAGCAGTGACTGGGGCAATGCATGCAAGAGGCTGGAGAATAAAACCTTGTTGAATAAAAATTTTCTTAAGATAACCCTCTAATTTTTATCCATTGGATCTAGAAAAGCACAACTGTCCTCGACAGGGATAGTGGTATGCTTAGCTAGAGTAGAAACTGCTCCCCCCACCTTAGGGACCGTCTGCCATAAGTCCCGTGTAGCGGCGTCTATAGGAAACATCTTTTTAAAAACAGGAGGGGGAGAGAATGGTACACCTGGTCTATCCCATTCCTTAGTAATAATTTCAGAAAACCTTTTAGGGATTGGAAAAACATCAGTGTAAGTAGGTACTGCATAGTATTTATCCAATCTACATAATTTCTCTGGGACTACAATAGTGTCACAGTCGTCCAGAGTTGCTAAAACCTTCCTGAGCAATACGCAGAGGTGTTCAAGCTTAAATTTAAATGTAGACATATCAGAATCAGATTGAAGCATCTTCCCTGAATCAGAAAAATCACCCACAGATTGAAGCTCCCCTGCTTCAGCTTCATTATATTGTGAGGGTGTATCAGAGATAGCTACTAAAGCGTCAGAGAGCTCTGTATTTATTCTAGTCCCAGAGCTGTCTCGCTTTCCTTGCAATCCTGGCAGTTTAGATAATACCTCTGTAAGGGTATGATTCATAACTGCCGCCATGTTTTGCAAGGTATACGCAATGGGCGCGCTAGATGTACTTGGCGTCCCCTGAGCGGGATTTATAGGATCTGACACGTGGGGAGAGTTAGACGGCATAACTTCCTCCTTGTCAATTTCTTCTGGTGATACATTTTTTAAAGCCAGAATATGGTCTTTGTAATCTATAGTAAAATCAGTGCATTTGGTACACATTCTAAGAGGGGGTTCCACAATCGCTTCTAAACATAATGAACAATGAGTTTCCTTTATGTCAGACATGTTTAAACAGACTAGTAATGAGACCAGCAAGCTTCGAAAACACTTTAATAACTGTGAACAAGCAAAAAATAAAAACGGTACTGTGCCTTTAAGAGAAAAAAACAATCACAGAAACTGCTAAAACAGTGAAAAAAGCAGTAAATCTTACGAAATTTTTACAGTGTGTATAATAGGCTGAAAGAGCATTGCACCCACTTGCAAATGGATGATTAACCCCTTAGTATCAAAACCGGATCAAAAAAACAGAATTTATGCTTACCCTGATAAATTACTTTCTCTTACGGTGTATCCAGTCCACGGATTCATCCTTACTTGTGGGATATTCTCAATCCCTGCAGGAAGTGGCAAAGAGAGCACACAGCAGAGCTGTCCATATAGCTCCCCTCAGGCTCCGCCCCCCCAGTCATTCGACCGACGGTTAGGAGAAAAAGGAGAACCATAGGGTGCAGTGGTGACTGTAGTTTAACAAAAATAAATTTTAACCTGACTTAATTGCCAGGGCGGGCCGTGGACTGGATACACCGTAAGAGAAAGTAATTTATCAGGTAAGCATAAATTCTGTTTTCTCTTACATGGTGTATCCAGTCCACGGATTCATCCTTACTTGTGGGATACCAATACCAAAGCTTTAGGACACGGATGAAGGGAGGGAACAAGTCAGGTAACCTAAACGGAAGGCACCACTGCTTGCAAAACCTTTCTCCCAAAAATAGCCTCCGAAGAAGCAAAAGTATAGAATTTGTAAAATTTGGCAAATGTATGCAGTGAAGACCAAGTCGCTGCCTTACAAATCTGTTCAACAGAAGCCTCATTCTTGAAAGCCCATGTGGAAGCCACATCTCTGGTGGAATGAGCTGTAATTCGTTCTGGAGGCTGCTGTCCAGCAGTCTCATAAGCCAATCGGATGATGCTTTTCAGCCAGAAGGAAAGAGAGGTAGCAGTCGCTTTCTGACCTCTCCTCTTACCAGAACTGACAACAAACAAGGATGATGTTTGTCTGAAATCTTTAGTTGCATTTAAATAGAATTTTAAAGCACAAACCACATCAAGATTGTGTAACAGTCGTTCCTTCTTAGAAACTGGATTAGGGCACAGAGAAGGAACAATGATTTCCTGGTTAATATTCTTATTAGAAACCACTTTTGGAAGGAAACCAGGTTTGGTACGCAAAACAACCTTATCTGCATGGAACACCAGACAGGGTGAATTACACTGCAAAGCAGACAATTCAGAAACTCTTCGAGCAGAAGAAATAGCTACAAAAAACAAAACTTTCCATGATAATAACTTAATATCTATGGAATGTAAAGGTTCAAACGGAACCCCTTGAAGAACTGAAAGAACTACATTTAGACTCCATGGAGGAGCCACAGGTTTGTAGACAGGCTTGATTAACAGGATAGACAGAGCAGATATGTGTCCCTTTAAGGAACTAGCTGACAAACCTTTCTCCAATCCTTCTTGGAGAAAACACAATATCCTTGGAATCCGAATCTTACTCCACGAGTAACCCTTGGATTCACACCAACAAATATATTTCCGCCATATCTTATGGTAAATTTTCCTGGTGACAGGCTTTCTGGCCTGGATCAGAGCATCTATAACTGATTCAGAGAACCCACGCTTAGCTAGAATTAAGCGTTCAATCTCCAAACAGTCAGTTGCAGAGAAACTAGATTTGGATGCCTGAAAGGACCTTGTATTAGAAGATCCTGCCTCGATGGCAGTTTCCATGGTGGAGCCGATGACATGTCCACTAGGTCTGCATACCAAGTCCTGCGTGGCCACGCAGGCGCTATCAGAATTACCGAAGCCTTCTCCTGTTTGATTCTGGCTACTAGCCGAGGGAGAAGAGAAAACGGTGGAAAGACATAAGCTAGACTGAATGACCAAGGCGCTACTAAAGCATCTATCAATGCCGCCTTGGGATCCCTGGACCTGGATCCGTAAAGGGGAAGTTTGGTGTTTTGACGGGACGCCATCAGATCCAACTCTGGAATGCCCCATAGCTGGGTCAGCTGAGCAAAAACCTCTGGGTGGAGTTCCCACTCCCCCGGGTGAAAAGTCTGACGACTCAGAAAATCCGCCTCCCAGTTGTCTACTCCTGGGATGTGAATTGCAGATAGGTGGCAGGAGTGATCCTCCGCCCATTTGATGATCTTGGTTACTTCCTTCATCGCTAGGGAACTCTTTGTTCCTCCCTGATGATTGATGTATGCTACAGTTGTGATGTTGTCCGACTGAAATCTGATGAATTTGGCCTCCACTAGTTGAGGCCATGCCTGGAGCGTATTGAATATCGCTATCAGTTCCAAAATGTTTATCGGGAGAAGAGATTCTTCCCGAGACCATAGACCCTGAGCTTTCAGGGAGTCCCAGACCGCACCCCAGCCTAACAGACTGGCATCGGTCGTGACAATGATCCACTCCGGTCTGCGGAAGCTCATTCCCTGAGACAGGTGATCCTGAGACAACCACCAGAGAAGAGAGACTCTGGTTTTCTGGTCCATTTGTATTTGAGGAGACAAATCTGCATAATCCCCATTCCACTGCTTGAGCATGCACAGTTGCAGTGGTCTTAGATGAATTCAGGCAAAAGGGACTACGTCCATTGCCGCAACCATTAATCCGATTACCTCCATGCACTGAGCCACAGAAGGCCGAGGAATGGAATGAAGAACTCGGCAAGTAGTTAAAAGCTTTGACTTCCTGACCTCTGTCAGAAATATTTTCATTTCTACCGAGTCTATTAGTGTTCCCAGGAAGGGAACTATTGTGAGCGGGGACAGAGAACTCTTTTCTACGTTCACCTTCCACCCGTGAGACCTTAGAAAGGCCAGAACAATGTCCGTATGAGCCTTGGCTCTGTGAAAAGATGACGCCTTTGTGGATAGGAATATGTAGGTATGTATCCTTTAGATCCACGGTAGTCATATATTGACCTTCCTGGATCATCAGTAAGATTGTCCGAATGGTTTCCATTTTGAAAGATGGAACTCTGAGGAATTTGTTTAGAATTTTTAGATCCAGGATTGGCCTGAAAGTTCCTTCCTTTTTGGGAACTACAAACAGGTTTGAGTAAAATCCCAGTCCTTGTTCTGCAATTGGAACTGGGTGTATCACTCCCATCTTTAGAAGATCTTCTACACAGCGTAAGAACGCCTGTTTCTTTGTCTGGTCTGAAGACAAACGAGAAATGTGGAACCTTCCCCATGGAAGAGAGTCCTTGAATTCTAGAAGATACCCCTGAGCAACAATTTCTAATGCCCAGGGATCTGGAACATCTCTTGCCCAAGCCTGAGCAAAGAGAGAAAGTCTGCCCCCTACTAGATCCGGTCCCGGATCAGGGGCTACCCCTTCATGCTGTCTTGGTAGCAGTTGCAGGCCTCTTGGCCTGTTTACCCTTATTCCAGCCCTGCAAGGGTTTCCAGGTTGCTTTGGGCTGCGAAGCGTTACCCTCTTGTTTTGCGGCAGCAAAGGTTGAAGCAGGTCCGCTCCTGAAGTTGCGAAAGGAGCAAAAATTAGCCTTGTTTTTGGCCTTAAATGGTCTATCCTGCGGGAGGGCATGGCCCTTCCCCCCAGTGATATCCGCGATAATTTCTTTCAACTCGGGAACGAAAAGGGTCTTTCCCTTGAAAGGAATGTTTAGTAACTTTGTTTTGGACGACACGTCAGCTGACCAAGATTTGAGCCAAAGCGCTCTTCGCGCCATAATGGCAAAACCAGAATTTTTCGCCGCTAACTTAGCTAATTGGAAAGCGGCATCAGTGATAAAAGAATTAGCCAGCTTTAGAGCATGAATTCTACCCATGACTTCGTCATATGAAGTCTCCCTCTGGAGCGACTCCTCCAGCGCCTCAAACCAAAAAAGCCGCTGCAGTAGTTACAGGAATAATGCAGGCAATTGGCTGAAGAAGGAAACCTTGCTGAACAAACATTTTCTTCAGTAAACCTTCCAATTTTTTATCCATAGGATCTTTAAAAGCACAACTGTCTTCTATTGGGATAGTTGTACGCTTAGCAAGTGTTGAAACTGCTCCCTCTACCTTAGGGACCGTCTGCCACGCGTCCCGCCTGGGGTCATTAATGGGGAACATTTTCTTAAAGATAGGGGGGGGAACAAAAAGGTACACCTGGTCTCTCCCACTCCCTAGTCACAATATTCGCCACCCTCTTCGGGATCGGAAACGCATCAGTGTATACAGGGACTTCTAAAAACCTGTCCATTTTACACAATTTTTCTGGGACCACCATGGGGTCACAATCATCCAGTGTAGCTAAAACCTCCTTAAGCAGAACGCGGAGGTGTTCCAGCTTAAATTTAAACGCTAAGGAATCCGACTCTGCCCACTGAGAAACTTTTCCTGTGTCAGAAATTTCTCCCTCGGACAGCCCATCCCTCACTGCCACTTCAGAGTTTTGTGAGGGTACAACAGATAAATCATCCAAAGCTTCTGATTGCTCATCCTCTGTTCTTAAAACTGAGCTATCACGCTTCTTTGGAAAAACTGGCAGTTTGGATAGAAATGCCGCAAGGGAATTATCCATGACTGCTGCTAATTGCTGTAAAGTAATAGGGCCCAATGCGCTAGAGGTACTAGGCAACGCATGCGCGGGCGTAACTAGCGTCGACACATGGGGAGAGGAAGGAGGACTATCCTCATTACCTTCCGTCAAAGAATTATCTTGGGCTACATTTTTAAGTGTCACTGCATGGTCATTAAAATGTTTAGATACCTTAGCACACTTTAAACACAAATGCAATGGGGGTACCGCCATGGATTTTAAACACATAGAACAGGGTCTATCTGTAGGCTCAGACATGTTAGACAGACTTAGACAGCACTCAAATACAGTAAAATACAATTTTTGAAAAAACGGTACAGTGCCTTTAAATAATAAAAAGCGCACACTTTTTTTACTAAATCTCAAAAAAACATCCAATCTTTATGAAATTTTCACAATATGATCATAATGCTTTGAAATGATTGCACACTAAGTTTCAAGACAATTAACCCCTTATTGCCCAAACCGGAGCAAATTGAAGCAGGCCACCGGTTTAACACACTACAGCACCATGCCACAGTCTCTGCTGTGGCCCTACCTTCCTTGGGGATTAGTTTTGGACGAAAATAAGCCTCCCTGGAGTCCTCCATCAATCTCTGGACTCTACACGTGAAGCTGCATGAAGCTGTCTTGCAAAAGAACTGCGCAACTGAGGCGCGAAAATTAGGCCCCCTCCCTCTTCATTCCGGAGTTGTGGGGCCTTCCTAAGCCAAATTAGGTGTCTAAAGATATGCCAGGCGTAATAAAACCCCAAAAAGTGTTCCAAATGTAATAAACATTTGTACAAATAACAGATTATTGTGATAAAATAATCGATTTCCTTTTAACAGTGTCCACCAGTGTTTTAAGCCCTTTTAACTAAGCCATCCTTCTATACCAAGTCTCAGAATATGGCTTACCTTCCCCTCATGGGGATTCTGTCAGTCTTCTAGCATTACCAGGTCTTGACTAGAAAAAAAAAATGACTGAGCATACCTTATAGCAGATAAGCCTGCAAACTGTTCCCCCAACTGAAGTTCTCCGGTACTCAACAGTCCTGTGTGGGAACAGCAATGGATTTTAGTTACAACATGCTAAAATCGTTTTCCTCTCAGCAGAAATCTTCATCACTTTCTGCCACAGAGTAAATAGTACAAACCGGCACTATTTTAAAATAACAAACTCTTGATTGAAGAAATAAAAACTACAATTCTAACACCACATTCACTTTACCCTCCCGTGGAGATGCTACTTGTTAGAGCGGCAAAGAGAATGACTGGGGGGGCGGAGCCTGAGGGGAGCTATATGGACAGCTCTGCTGTGTGCTCTCTTTGCTACTTCCTGTAGGGATTGAGAATATCCCACAAGTAAGGATGAATCCGTGGACTGGATACACCATGTAAGAGAAAACGATATAAACGTTTTTAAACAGTCACAACAAACTGCCACAGCTCTACTGTGGCCCTACCTGCCCATACAACGACTTTGGAAGGCACAAAAACCCCTTAGAGAGGTCCTATATGTTCAGGGGACTCTTTCAGGGAAGCTGGATGTCTCAAGCTGTAAAAACTAATGGAAAATAGGCCCCTCCCAACATATACTCACAGTGAGAGGGCCTTAAAAAACTATCCCTAGGTAAAATCTAGTCAGCCATGTGGAAAAACTGGGCCCCAGAATAAAGTTTCATCACCAATATGAAATAAACGTTTATACACCTCAAGAAAACGTTATATCTATTCAGTAATGTGAGTAAATAATAAAAATATTACCCTTTACAGCAAGCATGATACCAGTCGTTATTAAATCACTGTAATCAGGCTTACCTTAAATAAATCCGGTATTGTCAGCATTTTCTAGCTTATCATTTCTCTAGAAAAATTTAAAACTGCACATACCTCAGAGCAGGAGACCCTGCACGCTATTCCCCCAGCTAAAGTTACCCATCTCTTCAGTTATGTGTGAGAACAGCAATGGATCTTAGTTACAACCTGCTAAGATCATCAAAGACCACAGGCAGATTCTTCTTCAACTTTCTGCCTGAGGCTAAAATAGTACAACTCTGGTACCATTTGAAAATAACAAACTTTTGATTGAAGATAAACTACATTAATGCACCACATCTCTCTAGCTGCTTCCCTTGTCGAGAGCTGCAAGAGAATGACTGGGAGGTGGCAGTTAGGGGAGGAGCTATATAGACAGCTCTGCTGTGGGTGATCCTCTTGCAGCTTCCTGTTGGGAAGGAGAATATCCCACAAGTAATGGATGAATCAGTGGACTGGATACACCTTACAAGAGAAAGAATATTTTGAAAAGAAAGAAAATGTTGGATTTCATGTCACTTTAAGGCATGACAGCATGCTCAGGTATAATAGCGTGGCACAGAAACAAACATATTAGCACCGTGCTTCTATCACTCAAATTCAGCATTACAATCTGAGGCTTCCAAATTAAAGGGATATGAAACCCAATTTTTTTCTTTCATGATTCAGATAAAGCATGTAATTTAAGCAACTTTCTAATTTACTCTTATTATCAAATTTTCTTTGTTCTCTTGGTTCAGCACCCTGGGTAGTGCTTGCTGATTGGTGGATACACTATATCTGAATCATGAAAGAAAAAATGTGGGTTGCATATCCCTTTAAGTTTTACTGCCCGTACAGCGTCATCATTAAAGCGGTTAGAAGTAACTAAACTAAGTAAAAAAAAAGTAAATGTATCCTTACCTGATAAATTAATTTCTTCTATGGTACGACGAGTCCACAGATTTATCCTTTACTTGTGGGATATTATCCTTCCTAACAGGAAGTGGCAAAGAGCATCACAGCAGAGCCATCTATATAGCTCCTCCCTTAGCTCCACCCCCCAGTCATTCGACAAAGGTACAGGAAGAAAAAGGAGAAACTACAAGGTGCAGAGGTGACTGAACTTTAAATCAAAAAATATAATCTGTCTTAAAATGACAGGGCGGGCCGTGGACTCGTCGTACCATAGAAGAAATTAATTTATCAGGTAAGCATAAATTTACTTTTCTTCTATAATGTACGACGAGTCCACGGATTCATCCTTTACTTGTAGGATACAATACCAAAGCTACAGGACACGGATGAACGGGAGGGACAAGACAGATGGTTAAACAGAAGGCACCACAGCTTGAAGAACTTTCTCCCAAAAATAGCCTCCGAAGAAGCAAAAGTATCAAATTTGGAAAATTTGGAAAAGGTATGAAGCGAAGACCAAGTCGCAGCCTTAAAAATCTGTTCAACAGAAGCATCATTTTTAAAAGCCCATGTGGAAGCCACCGCTCTAGTAGAGTGAGCTGTAATCCTTTCAGGAGGCTGCTGTCCAGCAGTCTCGTATGCCAAACGCATGATGCTTTTCAGCCAAAAAGAAATAGAGGTAGCCGTAGCTTTTTGACCTCTACATTTTCCAGAATAGACAACAAACAAAGAAGACGTTTGACGGAAATTTTTGGTTGCTTGCAAGTTGTGCACCAGACGCTCCTTTTTAAAAGAAGGATTAGGACACAGAGAAGGAACAACAATTTCCTGATTGATATTCCTATTAGTAACAACCTTAGGAAGGAATCCAGGTTTGGTACGCAAAACCACCTTATCAGCATGGAAAACAAGATAAGGCGAGTCGCATTACAATGCAGATAATTCAGAAACTCTTCGAGCCGAAGAGATAGCAACTAAAAACAGAACTTTCCAAGATAGAAGCTTAATATCTATGGAATGCATAGGTTCAAACGGAACCCCTTGAAGAACTTTAAGAACTAAATTCAAACTCCATGGCGGAGCAACAGGTTTAAACACAGGCTTGATTCTAACTAAAGCCTGACAGAACGACTGAACGTCTGGAACATCTGCCAGACGCTTGTGCAGTAGAATTGATAAGGCAGATATCTGTCCCTTTAAGGAACTAGCTGATAGCCCCTTCTCCAATCCTTCTTGGAGAAAGGACAAAATCCTAGGAATCTTGATCTTACTCCATGAGTAGCCTTTGGATTCGCACCAATAAAGATATTTACGCCATATCTTATGATAAATTTTCCTAGTGACAGGCTTTCGAGCCTGAATCAAGGTATCTATGACCGACTCAGAGAAACCCCGCTTGGATAAAATCAAGCGTTCAATCTCCAAGCAGTCAGCCGCAGAGAAACTAGATTTGGATGCTGGAACGGACCTTGAATCAGAAGGTCCTGTCTCAGAGGCAGAGTCCATGGTGGAAGAGATGACATGTCCACCAGATCTGCATACCAAGTCCTGCATGGCCACGCAGGTGCTATTAAAATCACCAAAGCTCTCTCCTGTTTGATTCTGGCAATCAAACGAGGAAGGAGAGGAAGAGGTGGAAACACATAAGCTAGGTTGAACGACCAGGGTACTGCTAGAGCATCTATCAGTACTGCCTGAGGATCCCTTGACCTGGACCTGTAACAAGGAAGTTTGGCGTTCTGACGAGACGCCATCAGATCGAATTCTGGTGTGCCCCATTTCTGAATCAATTGTGCAAACACCTCCGAATGGAGTTCCCACTCCCCCAGATAAAAAGTCTGACGACTTAGAAAATCCGCTTCCCAGTTTTCCACTCCGGGGATATAGATTGCTGGCAGATGGCAAGAGTGAGTCTCTGCCCATCAAATTATTTTGGTAACCTCTATCATCGCTAGAGAACTCCTTGTTCCCCCCTGATGATTGATATATGCTACAGTCGTGATATTGTCCGACTGGAATCTTATGAATCTGGCCGAAGCCAGCTGAGACCACGCCAGAAGCGCGTTGAATATCGCTCTCAGTTCTAGAATATTTATCGGGAGGAGAGCCTCCTCCTGAGTCCACAAACCCTGTGCTTTCAGGGAATTCCAGACTGCACCCCAGCCCAATAGGCTGGCGTCCGTCGTCACTATGACCCATGCTGGCCTGCGGAAACACATTCCCTGGGACAGAAGAGAGTCTCTGGTCTCTTGATCCAGATTTATCTGAGGAGATAAATCTGCATAATCCCCATTCCACTGCTTGAGCATGCATAGTTGCAGTGGTCTCAGATGCAAGCAAGCAAACGGAACTATGTCCATTGCCGCTACCATTAAACCAATTACCTCCATACACTGAGCCAATGACAGCCGAGGAATGGAATGAAGAGCTCGGCAGATGGTTAAAATCTTTGATTTCCTGACCTCCGTCAGAAAAATGTTCATGTCTACCGAATCTATTAGAGTTCCCAGGAAAGGAACTCTTGTGAGAGGGGTAAGTGAACTCTTTTTTACGTTCACCTTCCACCCGTGAGATCTTAGAAAAGCCAACACAATGTCCGTGTGAGACTTGGCTAGTTGGTAAGTCGACGCCTGAATTAAGATATCGTCCAGATAAAGCGCCACTGCTATGCCCCGCTGCCTTAGAACAGCCAGAAGGGACCCTAGCACCTTTGTGAAAATTCTGGGAGCTGTGGCCAACCCGAAGGGAAGAGCCACAAACTGGTAATGCTTGTCCAGAAAGGCGAATCTGAGAAACTGATGATGATCTTTGTGGATAGGGATGTGCAGATACGCATCCTTTAAATCCACGGTGGTCACATATTGACCCTCCTGGATCATTGGTAAAATAGTCCGGATGGTCTCCATCTTGAAGGATGGGACTCTGAGGAATTTGTTTAGGATCTTGAGATCTAAAATTGGTCTGAAGGTTCCCTCTTTTTTGGGAACCACAAACAGATTGGAATAGAACCCCTGCCCCTGTTCTGTTGTCGGAACTGGGCAGATCACTCCCATGGTATATAGGTCTTCTACACAGCGTAAGAACGCCTCTCTTTTTGTCTGGTTTACAGACAATTGAGAAAGATGGAATCTCCCCCTTGGAGGAGAATGTTTGAAATCTAGAAGATACCCCTGGGTTACGATTTATAAAGCCAAGGAGTCCTGAACTTCTCTTGCCCAAGCCTGAGCAAAGAGAGAAAGTCTGCCCCCTACTAGATCCGGTCCCGGATCGGGGGCTACCCCTTCATGCTGTCTTGAAGGCAGCAGCAGGCTTCTTGGTCTGTTTACTCTTGTTCCAAGTCTGGTTAGGTCTCCAGACTGACTTGGATTGAGCAAAACTCCCCTCTTGCTTTGTAGCAGGGGAAGAGGCAGAGGGACCACCTTTGAAGTTTCGAAAGGAACGAAAATTATTTTGGTTGGTCCTCAACTTATTTGTCTTATCCTGAGGAAGGGCATGGCCTTTCCCTCCAGTGATATCTGAAATGATCTCTTTCAGTTCAGGCCCGAATAGGGTCTTACCCTTGAAAGGGATGGCTAAAAGCTTAGATTTTGATGACACATCAGCAGACCAGGACTTAAGTCATAACGCTCTACGCGCTAAAATGGCAAAACCTGAATTCTTTGCCACTAATTTAGCCAGTTGAAAAGCGGCATCAGTAATGAAAGAATTAGCTAGCTTGAGAGCCCTAATTCTATCCAGAATATCATCTAATGTGGTTTCAACCTGAAGAGCCTCCTCCAGAGCCTCAAACCAAAAAGAAGCTGCAGTAGTTACAGGAATAAAGCATCAGAGGGCTCAGCATTTGTTCTCACACCAGACCTACTGCGCTTCCCCTGCAGCCCAGGCAGCTTAGATAAAACCTCTGTGAGGGTAGTATTCATAACTGCGGCCATATCTTGCAGGGTGAAAGAATTAGACACACTAGAAGTACTTGGGGTCGCTTGTGCGGGCGTTAATGGTTGTGACACTTGGGGAGAATTAGATGGCATAACCTGATTCCCTTCTGACTGAGAATCATCCTGCAACATACTTTTAGTAGCTAAAATACGTTCTTTGCAATTTATTGACCTTTCAGTGCATGAGGGACACATTCTAAGTGGGGGTTCCACAATGGCTTCTAAACATATTGAACATTGACTTTCCTCAATGTCAGACATGTTGAACAGGCTAGTAATGACTACAAACAAGCATGAAAACACTTTATTTAGTGGAAAAAAAAATTCTTAAAAAACGGTACTGCGCCTTTAAGGGAAAAAAAGCATACACGTTCTGCAAAACTGCCTTAAAATGCAGCAAATTTTTCTAGTTTTTGCAAGCAGACTCAATATGTGTAGTTAAGTTTGCCCCACAAGTAAATTTAACATTTAACCCTTTAATGTGCAAACCGGATTGAAAATAGGCCTAAATCCGGAAAAAAACACCCCCAGCACCTTGCCACAGCCCTGCTGTGGCGCCTACCTGCCCTCAGGGATAGTAAATATGGGGTTAAAGCTTTGATTTGGCCCAAAACATCCACAAGGGCCCTCAGGAGTTGGAGCTTGCTGCGTGAAAATAACTGCGCATCTGAGGCGCGAAAATAGGCCCCACCCATCTCACTCGATGTCTCTACAGCCTCAAAGAACCGTATCAAAACGGTTTTAACTAGCCATGTGGGTTCTGAGACCCAAAAAATAAGCCAAGTGTACCCTCAATAAAGTTGCCCAAAAAACGTTATTGCCCACAAAACGTTAACAGCACTCCCAGTTCATAAAACGTTTGCCCACAAACATTCAAAACTTAGTGTCAACCATTTTTGTAATAAGCCCCTCATGCAAGCTTAGTAATGGCATTCTATAGCTCTTAGGATTACTGCTTACCCTTACCCTCATGGGGATACTGTCAGCCTTTCTGAAATACACAGTCTCTCCAGAAAAAATGACTGAACATACCTCACTGCTATATAGCATGAAAACATTCCTCACACTGAGGTTTCCTGCACTCCTCAGCCTCTGTGGGAACAGCAATGGATCTTAGTTACAAATGCTAAGATCATTATCCTCCAGGCAGAAGTCTTCATCCATCTGCTGCCTGAGAGTAAATAGTACACACCGGTACCATTTAAAACAAAAAACACTTGCTTGAAGAAATTAAATACTAATATTTTATCACCTCTTTCACTTTACCCTTCCTAGTACTTAGAGTAGGCAAAGAGAATGACTGGGGGGTGGAGCTAAGAGAGGAGCTATATAGACAGCTCTGCTGTGGTGCTCTTTGCCTCTTCCTGTTAGGAAGGATAATATCCCACAAGTAAAGGATGAATCCGTGGACTCGTCGTACCTTATAGAAGAAGCAAAATGTAGGCATATGATAAATTATTTTCTTTTAGAATGATGATAGTTCATAAGGAGAAATTTAATCCTTCCCACCTCTCCTCAGTTTAAAGTATATCCCAGCAGAGAAAGGAACAGATAGGTAAGAAATACAAAATCAGGGTCTACAGAGGTGCAAAGTAAAACTGTTGCCAAAAAAGATTTTTTAAATAGGACAGGCCGATGGACTATCATCCCAAAAGAAAAATTTATTAGGCAAGCATAAATTTTGTTTTCTTTTGTATGATGATGATAGTCCATTAGGGATCCAAATTAAAGGGACACTGTAAGTAAAAAAATAAGTTATCAAAAACCCTTTTCTTCGTTCACCTTCCACCCATGGGACCTTAGAAATGCCAGAACAATGTCCGTATGGGACCTTGCGATTTGAAAATTCGCCGCCTGTATTAGAATGTCGTCTAAGTAAGGGGCTACTGCTATACCCCGCGGCCTTAGGACCGCTAGGAGGGACCCTAGAACCTTCGTAAAGATTCTTGGTGCCGTGGCCAACCCGAAGGGAAGAGCCACAAACTGGTAGTGCCTGTCTAGAAAGGCAAACCTGAGAAAACAATGATGATCTTTGTGTATCGGGATGTGAAGATAAGCATCCTTTAAGTCTACGGTAGTCATATATTGACCCTCCTGGATCATAGGAAGGATGGTTCGAATAGTCTCCATCTTGAAGGATGGGACTCTGAGAAATTTGTTTAAGATCTTGAGATCTAAGATTGGTCTGAATGTTCCCTCTTTCTTGGGAACCACAAACAGATTTGAATAAAAGCCCTGCCCCTGTTCCTCCTTTGGAACTGGGTGGATCACTCCCATAACTAGGAGGTCTCGAACACAATGTAAGAACGCCTCTCTCTTTATCTGGTTTACAGATAAATGTGAGAGATGAAATCTCCCTTTTGGGGGAGAGGTTTTGAATTCTAGAAGATAACCCCCTTGGACACAATTTCCAATGCCCAGGGATCCTGGACATCTCTTGCCCAAGCCTGGGCGAAGAGAGAGAGAGTCTGCCCCCTACTAGATCTGTTTCCGGATCGGGGGCTGCTCCTTCATGCTGTCTTAGAGGCAGCAGCAGGCTTTTTGGCCTGTTTACCCTTGTTCCAAGCCTGGTTAGGTCTCCAGACCGGCTTAGACTGGGCAAAAGTTCCCTCTTGCTTTGTGTTAGAGGAAGTTGAAGCTGCGCCACTCTTGAAGTTTCGAAAGGGATGAAAACTAGACTGTTTGGTCCTTAATTTGTTGGACCTGTCTTGAGGAAGGGCGTGACCTTTTCCTCCAGTGATGTCAGAAATGATCTCCTTCAGTCCAGGCCCAAATAGGGTCTGTCCTTTGAAGGGAATGTTGAGAAGTTTAGACTTTGAAGTCACGTCAGCTGACCAGGATTTAAGCCATAGCGCCCTACGCGCCTGAATAGCAAACCCTGAATTTTTAGCCGTTAGTTTGGTTAAATGAACAACGGCGTCAGAAACAAATGAATTGGCTAGCTTAAGGGCCCTAAGCTTGTCAATAATCTCTTCCAACGGGGATTCAACCTGTAGAGCCTCCTCTAGAGACTCAAACCAGAAAGCCGCAGCAGCAGTGACTGGGGCAATGCATGCAAGAGGCTGGAGAATAAAACGTTGTTGAATAAAAATTTTCTTAAAGTAACCCTCTAATTTTTTATCCATTGGATCTAGAAAAGCAGAACTGTCCTCGACAGGGATAGTGGTACGCTTAGCTAGAGTAGAAACTGCTCCCTTCACCTTAGGGACCGTCT
The DNA here is from genome assembly GCF_027579735.1 of Bombina bombina. Lineage (NCBI taxonomy): Eukaryota > Metazoa > Chordata > Amphibia > Anura > Bombinatoridae > Bombina > Bombina bombina. The sequence continues at coordinate 99,733,097 of NC_069508.1, forward strand.
GCCACAAGTCCCGTGTAGCGGCGTCTATAGGAAACATCTTTTTAAAAACAGGAGGGGGAGAGAACGGTACACCTGGTCTATCCCATTTCTTAGTAATAATTTCAGAAAACCTCTTAGGGATTCGAAAAACATCAGTGTAAGTAGGTACTGCATAGTATTTATCCAATCTCATTTCTCTGGGACTACAATAGCGTCACAGTCGTCCAGAGTTGCTAAGACCTTCCTGAGCAATATGCGGAGGTGCTCAAGCTTAAATTTAAATGTAGACATATCAGAATCAGGTTGAAGTATCTTTCCTGAATCAGAAAAAACATAATTTATGCTTACCTGATAAATTCCTTTCTTCTGTAGTGTGATCAGTCCACGGGTCATCATTACTTGTGGGATATTAACTGCTCCCCTACAGGAAGTGCAAGAGGATTCACCCAGCAGAGTTGCTATATAGCTCCTCCCCTCTACGTCACCTCCAGTCATTCGACCAAGGACCAACGAGAAAGGAGAAGCCAAGGGTGTAGTGGTGACTGGAGTATAATTTAAAAAAAATATTTACCTGCCTTAAAAAACAGGGCGGGCCGTGGACTGATCACACTACAGAAGAAAGGAATTTATCAGGTAAGCATAAATTATGTTTTCTTCTGTTAAGTGTGATCAGTCCACGGGTCATCATTACTTGTGGGATACCAATACCAAAGCAAAAGTACACGGATGACGGGAGGGATAGGCAGGCTCTTTATACAGAAGGAACCACTGCCTGAAGAACCTTTCTCTCAAAAATAGCCTCCGAGGAAGCAAAAGTGTCAAATTTGTAAAATTTGGAAAAAGTATGAAGCGAAGACCAAGTTGCAGCCTTGCAAATCTGTTCAACAGAGGCCTCATTCTTAAAGGCCCAAGTGGAAGCCACAGCTCTAGTGGAATGAGCTGTAATTCTTTCAGGAGGCTGCTGTCCAGCAGTCTCATAAGCTAAACGAATTATGCTACGAAGCCAAAAAGAGAGAGAGGTAGCAGAAGCTTTTTGACCTCTCCTCTGACCAGAGTAAACGACAAACAGGGAAGACGTTTGTCGAAAATCTTTAGTTGCCTGTAAATAAAATTTAAGGGCACGAACTACATCCAGATTGTGCAAAAGACGTTCCTTCCTCGAAGAAGGATTTGGGCACAAGGATGGAACAACAATCTCCTGATTGATATTCCTGTTAGTGACTACCTTAGGTAAGAACCCAGGCTTAGTACGCAGAACTACCTTATCCGAGTGAAAAATCAAATAAGGAGAATCACAATGTAAGGCTGATAACTCAGAGACTCTTCGAGCCGAGGAAATAGCCATTAAAAATAGAACTTTCCAAGATAACAACTTTATATCAATGGAATGAAGGGGTTCAAACGGAACACCCTGTAAAACGTTAAGAACAAGGTTTAAACTCCATGGTGGAGCCACAGCTTTAAACACAGGTTTAATCCTGGCCAAAGCCTGACAAAAAGCCTGAACGTCTGGAACTTCTGACAGACGCTTGTGTAACAGAATGGACAGAGCTGGGATCTGTCCCTTTAAGGAACTAGCGGATAACCCCTTTTCTAAACCTTCTTGTAGAAAAGACAATATCCTAGGAATCCTAACCTTACTCCAAGAGTAACCTTTGGATTCGCACCAATATAGGTATTTACGCCATATTTTATGGTAAATCTTTCTGGTGACAGGCTTCCTAGCCTGTATTAAGGTATCAATAACTGACTCAGAAAAACCACGCTTTGATAAGATCAAGCGTTCAATTTCCAAGCAGTCAGCTTCAGAGAAGTTAGATTTTGATGTTTGAAAGGACCCTGAATCAGAAGGTCCTGTTTCAGAGGTAACGACCAAGGTGGACAGAATGACATGTCCACCAGATCTGTATACCAAGTCCTGCGTGGCCATGCAGGCGCTATTAGAATCACTGATGCTTTCTCCTGTTTGATTCTGGCAATCAATCGAGGAAGCATCGGGAAAGGTGGAAACACATAAGCCATCCTGAAGGTCCATGGTGCTGTCAAGGCATCTATCAGGACCGCTCCCGGATCCCTGGATCTGGACCCGTAGCGCGGAAGCTTGGCGTTCTGTCGAGACGCCATGAGATCTATCTCTGGTTTGCCCCAACGTGGAAGTATTTGGGCAAAGACCTCTGGATGAAGTTCCCACTCCCCCGGATGAAAAGTCTGACGACTTAAGAAATCCGCCTCCCAGTTCTTCACTCCCGGGATGTGGATTGCAGACAGGTGGCAAGAGTGAGACTCTGCCCAGCGAATTATCTTCGATACTTCCATCATTGCTAGGGAGCTTCTTGTCCCTCCCTGATGGTTGATATAAGCTACAGTCGTGATGTTGTCCGACTGGAACCTGATGAACCCCCGAGTTGCTAACTGGGGCCAAGCCAGAAGAGCATTGAGGACTGCTCTCAATTCCAGAATGTTTATTGGAAGAAGACTCTCCTCCTGATTCCAAAGTCCCTGAGCCTTCAGAGAATTCCAGACAGCGCCCCAACCTAGTAGGCTGGCGTCTGTTGTTACAATTGACCAGTCTGGCCTGCTGAATGGCATTCCCCTGGACAGATGTGGCCGATAAAGCCACCATAGAAGAGAATTTCTGGTCTCTTGAATGGAATGAAGGACACGGCATGCATTTTGAAGTTTTGTTAACCTGTCCTCTGTCAGGTAAATCTTCATTTCTACAGAATCTATCAGAGTCCCCAGGAAGGGAACTCTTGTGAGTGGAAAGAGAGAACTTTTCTCTTTGTTCACTTTCCATCCATGCGACCTTAGAAATGCCAGTACTATCTCTGTATGAGATTTGGCAGTTTGAAAGCTTGAAGCTTGTATCAGTATGTCGTCTAAGTACGGAGCTACTGAAATTCCTCGCGGTCTTAGTACCGCCAGAAGAGTGCCCAGAACCTTTGTGAAGATTCTTGGAGCCGTAGCCAGTCCGAATGGAAGAGCTACAAACTGGTAATGCCTGTCTAAAAAGGCAAACCTTAGATACCGGTAATGACTTCTGTGAATCGGTATGTGAAGGTAAGCATCCTTTAAATCCACTGTGGTCAAGTACTGACCCTCTTGGATCATGGGCAAAATTGTTCGAATAGTTTCCATCTTGAACGATGGAACTCTTAGGAATTTGTTTAGGATCTTTAAATCCAAGATTGGCCTGAAGGTTCCCTCTTTTTTGGGAACTACAAACAGATTTGAGTAAAACCCTTGTCCTTGTTCCAACCGCGGAACTGGATGGATCACTCCCATTAATAAAAGATCTTGTACGCAGCGTAGAAACGCTTCCTTCTTTGTTAGGTTTGTTGACAACCTTGACAGATGAAATCTCCCTCTTGGGGGAGAGGATTTGAAGTCCAGAAGGTATCCCTGAGATATGATCTCTAACGCCCAGGGATCCTGAACATCTCTTGCCCAAGCCTGGGCGAAGAGGGAAAGTCTGCCCCCCACTAGATCCGGTCCCGGATCGGGGGCCCTCAATTCATGCTGTCTTAGGGGCAGCAGCAGGTTTTCTGGCCTGTTTGCCCCTGTTCCAGGACTGGTTAGGTTTCCAGCCTTGTCTGTAGCGAGCAACAGCTCCTTCCTGTTTTGGTGCAGAGGAAGTTGATGCTGCTCCTGCTTTGAAATTACGAAAAGAACGAAAATTGGACTGTCTAGCCTTGGCTTTGGCCTTGTCCTGAGGCAGGGCATGACCTTTACCTCCTGTAATGTCATCAATAATCTCTTTCAAGCCGGGCCCGAATAAGGTCTGCCCTTTGAAAGGAATATTAAGCAATTTAGATTTAGACGTAACATCAGCTGACCAGGATTTTAGCCACAGAGCTCTGCGTGCCTGAATGGCGAATCCTGAATTTTTAGCCGCAAGTTTAGTTAAATGTACTACGGCATCTGAAATAAATGAATTAGCTAACTTAAGGAATTTAAGTTTGTGTGTGATGTCATCTAGTGTGGATGATTGAAGTGTCTCTTCCAGAGACTCAAACCAAAATGCTGCTGCAGCCGTGACAGGTGCAATACATGCAAGAGGTTGCAATATAAACCCTTGTTGAACAAACATTTTCTTAAGGTAACCCTCTAATTTTTTATCCATTGGATCTGAAAAAGCACAGCTATCCTCCACTGGGATAGTGGTACGCTTAGCTAAAGTAGAAACTGCTCCCTCCACCTTAGGGACCATTTGCCATAAGTCCCGTGTGGCGGCGTCTATTGGAAACATTTTTCTGAATATAGGAGGGGGTGAGAAAGGCACACCGGGTCTATCCCACTCCTTAGTAACAATGTCAGTAAGTCTCTTAGGTATAGGAAAAACGTCAGTACTCGTCGGTACCGCAAAATATTTATCCAACCTACACATTTTCTCTGGTATTGCAACTGTGTTACAATCATTCAGAGCCGCTAATACCTCCCCTAGTAACACACGGAGGTTCTCAAGCTTAAATTTAAAATTTGAAATGTCTGAGTCCAGTTTATTTGGATCAGAACCGCCACCCACAGAATGAAGCTCTCCGTCTTCACGTTCTGCAAACTGTGACGCAGTATCAGACATGGCCCTTGCATTATCAGCGCACTCTGTTCTCATCCCAGAGTGATCACGTTTACCTCTTAGTTCTGGTAGTTTAGCCAAAACTTCAGTCATAACAGTAGCCATATCTTGTAATGTGATTTGTAATGGCCGCCCAGATGCACTCGGCGCTACAATATCACGCACCTCCTGAGCGGGAGATCCAGGTACTGACACGTGAGGCGAGTTAGTCGGCATAACTCTCCCCTCGTTGTTTGGTGAAATATGTTCAATTTGTACAGATTGACTATTTTTTAAAGTAGCATCAATACATTTAGTACATAAATTTCTATTGGGCTCCACTTTGGCATTAACACATATAGCACAGAGATATTCCTCTGAATCAGACATGTTTAACACACTAGCAAATAAACAGCAACTTGGAAATACTTTTCAAAGTAATTTACAAATAATATGAAAACGAACTGTGCCTTTAAGAAGCACAGAAAATATTATAACAGATAAAATAATTAAGTTATAGCATCAATCTTTGTCAGAATATACAGTTTTAGCAAAGGATTGTTCCCCTCAGCAAATTGTTCCCCTCAGCAAATGATAACTAACCCTGGCAGCAGAAAAAAATACACAAATAAAATTACTTCCCTCAAAAAAGGCTTTGGAGATCCCTGAACTCTGTAGAGATGAACCGGATCATGCAGGAAGAAAATGAATCTCTGACTGAGTTTTTTCTGATGCATAGTGAAAGCACCAAAATGGCCCCTCCCCCACACACATAACAGTGAGAGGGATCAGTGAACTGCTCTAATTTAAATCAAAACTATTGCCAAGTGGAAAAAAAGTGCCCAAAACATTTTTTCACCCAGTACCTCAGAGAAAAAAACGTTTTTACATGCCAGCAAAAAAACGTTTTACCTCAATAATTAATTGTCATTTAAAACCTATTGCAAGTCCCTGCAAAATAGGTTAAGTCTATGTATACAGTTTAAAAGCCAGAGAAGTACCATTTCCCAGAAAACTGAAGTGTAAAATATACATACATGACAGCCTGATATCAGCTACATCTACTGCATTCAAGGCTGAGTTTACATTATAACGGTATGGCAGGATTTTCTCATCAATTCCATGTCAGAAAATAATAAACTGCTACATACCTCTTTGCAGATTAATCTGCCTGCTGTCCCCTGATCTGAAGTTTACCTCTCCTCAGATGGCCGAGAAACAGCAATATGATCTTAACTACTCCGGCTAAAATCATAGAAAAACTCAGGTAGATTCTTCTTCAAATTCTACCAGAGAAGGAATAACACACTCCGGTGCTATTATAAAATAACAAACTTTTGATTGAAGATATAAAAATTAAATATATCACCATAGTCCTCTCACACATCCTATCTAGTCGTTGGGTGCAAGAGAATGACTGGAGGTGACGTAGAGGGGAGGAGCTATATAGCAACTCTGCTGGGTGAATCCTCTTGCACTTCCTGTAGGGGAGCAGTTAATATCCCACAAGTAATGATGACCCGTGGACTGATCACACTTAACAGAAGAAATCACCCACAGATTGAAGCTCCCCTGCTTCAGCTTCAGTACATTGTGAGGGTATACCAGACATAGCCACTAAAGCGTCAGAGAGCCACTAAAGCGTCAGAGAGCTCTGTATTTATTCTAGTCCCAGAGCTGTCTCGCTTTCCTTGCAATCCTGGCAGTTTAGATAATACCTCTGTAAGGGTATGATTCATAACTGCCGCCATGTTTTGCAAGGTATATGCAATGGGCGCGCTAGATGTACTTGGCGTCCCCTGAGCGGGATTTATAGGATCTGACACGTGGGGAGAGTTAGACGGCATAACTTCACCCTTGTCAATTTCTTCTGGTGATAAATTTTTTAAAGCCAGAATATGGTCTTTGTAATCTATAGTAAAATCAGTGCATTTGGTACACATTCTAAGAGGGGGTTCCACAATGGCTTCTAAACATAATGAACAATGAGTTTCCTCTATGTCAGACATGTTTAAACAGACTAGTAATGAGACCAGCAAGCTTGGAAAACACTTTAATAACTGTGAACAAGCAAAAAATAAAAACAGTACTGTGCCTTTAAGAGAAAAAACCAATCACAGAAACTGCAAAACAGTGAAAAAAGCAGTAAATTTTACGAAATGTTTACAGTGTGTTTAATAGACTGAAATAGCATTGCACCCACTTGCAAATGGATGATTAACCCCTTAGTTTCAAAACCGGATCAAAAAAACGATATAAACGTTTTTAAACAGTCACAACCAACTGCCACAGCTCTACTGTGGCCCTACCTGCCCATACAACGACTTTGGAAGGCAGAAAAACCCTTTAGAGAGGTCCTATATGTTCAGGGGACTCCTACAGGGAAGCTGGATGTCTCAAGCTGTAAAAACTACTGCGCAATTTAGGCGCGAAAATAGGCCCCTCCCAACCTGTACTCACAGTGAGAGGGCCTTAAAAAACTATCCCTAGGTAAAATTTAGTCAGCCATGTGGAAAAACTGGGCCCCAGAATAAAGTTTTATCACCATTTGTCATAAACGTTTATATACATCAAGCAAACGTTATATCTATTCAGAAATGAGAGTAAATAACAAAAATATTACCCTTTGCAGCAAGCATGATACCAGTCGTTATTAAATCACTGTAATCAGGCTTACCTTAAATAAATCAGGCACTGTCAGTATTTTCTAGCTTATCATCTCTCTAGAAAAATTTAAAACTGCACATACCTCAGAGCAGGAGACTCTGCACGCTATTCCCCCAGCTGAAGTTACCCATCTCTTCAGTTATGTGTGAGAACAGCAGTGGATCTTAGTTAAAACCTGCTAAGATCATCAAAATCCTCAGGCAGACTCTTCTTCAACTTTCTGCCTGAGGCTAAAATAGTACAACTCCGGTACCATTTGAAAATAATAAACTTTTGATTGAAGATAAACTACATTAATGCACCACATCTCTCTAGCTACTTCCCTTGTCGAGAGCTGCAAGAGAATGACTGGGAGTGGCAGTTAGGGGAGGAGCTATATAGACAGCTCTGCTGTGGGTGATCCTCTTGCAGCTTCCTGTTGGGAAGGAGAATATCCCACAAGTAATGGATGAATCCGTGGACTGGATACACCTTACAAGAGAAATAACCCCAAACGTGTGGGGGCTCGTGGAATCTTGCTACCAGGTAAGTTCTTACATAAATTAGGTTTTATTTCATATAGCTAGTAAGACTCCACGAGCTGTTACGTATGGGATATAATACCCAAGATGTGGAAGTCCACAAGTGACAATAAAAGGAGGGATAAATAAAAACTGTTTTTTTTGGCTGAGAAATTAATACACAATCCAAAATTAAATATATCTTATGACAAAAAACAAACTATATAGGCCGAATAAGAAAACTGAGATAACTGCCTGAAGGACCTTTCTACCTAAAGCTGCTTCTGACGAAGCAAAAACATAAAAATGGTAAAAATTAGTAAAGGTATGCAGAGAAAACTAAGTAACTGAAGCCTCATTCTTGAAAGCCCAAGATGTGCCAACCGATCTAGTAGAATGAGCTGTAATTTTCTGTGGAAAATAAGGCTTGTGAATCAAAAGTTTCAACCAAGAAACTTAAGAAAAAAGCCTCTAAACAAGAACTAGAAGTCTGTATGAAATCCTCAGAGCATTGAAATATTATGTTGATGCTACTAACATCATCCAAAAAAAATGTAAGGATTTTTTCAGTAGTATTTTTTGGATTAGGACACAAGGAGGGAACAATAATTTGTGAGAGTTAACTTTAGGTAAAAATTTATAAGTAGTCTGCAAAACAGCTTTATCCTGATAAAGCAATACAATCAGATAAGGATACTCACAAGAGAGAGCAGACAATTCAGAAACTCTTTCTAGCAAAATATATAGCCTAAAGAAGCAGCACTTTTCAAGAAAGTAGTTTGATGTCCGATGTATGCATTGTATCAAAGGGAGGAGCCTATAAAACGTTTAATACTAGATTAAGACTCCAAGGAGGAGAAAGGTTTAATAACAGGTTTAATCCGGATTAAAGCCTGAACAAAACAATGAAATCAGAAAGATTAGCAATTTTCCTTTGAAACATTACAGAAAGGGCAGATTCATCCTTTCAAAGTACTGGCTGATAAAGCCTTATCTAAAACATCCTGAAGAAACTGAAGAATCCAGGAATCATCATGAAATATGTTTTACAAAATTTATAATAGATCTTTCTAGAAACAGGCTTGCAGGCCTGAATCATAGTGTTAAACACAGAGAATCATAGTGATTAACTCAGAGAATCCTCTATGACTGAGAGCTTAGCATTTAATTTCCATGTTATCAAGTGTAGATCTTGATGGAAGAAGTAGGTCTGGCCTTAGAGGAAGAGGCCACGGCAGGCAACTGGACATTCGGACCAGATCCGCATAAATCCTGTGAGGCCAAATCCTGTGAGGCCACGCTGGGGCTTTCAGTTTTACAAATGAATATCTGCTGTGAAATCAGTCTGGGAAGCAGGACCAGAGAAGAAATATATATATGCAGGCTAGTAAGACCAGGGCACTGCTAGAGAATCCAACACCTCAGCCTGAGGATCCCAAGGTACCTGGGAAGTTTCTTGTTTAAACAAGAGGCCATCAGACCTAGGCCCAAAAGTTGTACAATCCGATAGAACACATCTTGGTGGAGAGACCACTATCCTAAGATGTAGTGAAGTAATCTGCCTCCCAGTTGTCTACACCTGGGATGTGAATCACAGAGATCAGAAAGAAGTTGGTTTCTGCCCAAGAAAGTATTTGAGATACCTCTATCATGGCTAAGGAACTTCGAGTTACCCCTTGATGATTGACATAATATCACGACAGTGGCCTGTCTGTCTGAAAAAGAAGATAAGGCTCTGTCTTCAAAAGAGGCCAAGCTTGAAGGGCCCTGAAAAGAGCACGATTTCCAAGATATCGATTGGTAACATCTTGCCTCCCAAGGATTCCAAATTCCTTGTGCTGTCAGAGACCCCCAAACAGCTCTCTAACCTGAAAGGCTTGCATCTGTGGTGATCACAGACCAGATAGGACGAGCAAAAGAAGTCCCCTGAAGAATAGAGTGGTTATTTAACCACCAAATCAAAGAATGGTGTGTATTTGGATCTAAGAATATCTGCTGTGATATTTGAGAATAATCCTTGCACCACTAGCATAGCATACAAAGTTGGAGAAGTCTCATGAAAACGAGCAAAGAGGATTGCGTCCGATGCAGCAATCATAAAGGCTTAGTACTTCCATACACATAGCAACTGAAGGGAATGAAAGACTGAAGGTTTAGACAAGCTGAAATCTTATATTTTTCTTATATTGCTTGTATTTATTCCTATTTGAAGAAGGTCTCCAGACTGAGTCAGATGGTTGAGGGGAGGAGGTAGTTTTCTGTTCTGACGAAAGGAACAAAATCGATTGGGAGCTTTGAATTACCCTTTAGACTTTTTGTCTTGGAGAAGAAAATCTCCCTTTCCTCCAGTGAAAGTAGAAATAATAGAATCCAGTCGAGACCCAAATAAATATTTGGAAGGAAAGAGATAGTAATCAGGTTTTAGATACCATATCAGCATTCCATGATTTAAGCAGTAAAGCTCTTCTGGTAAAAATAGTTAAAGTGAATGTAAACTTTGATGAAATAGTGCCCGTTTTTTAAAAATACAATTAAAAACAGGGGCACATTAATTCATCAAAGTTTACATTGCAGCGGATTTTACAAATACTTACCTTCTTCTCCTGAAACACCGGACTGCCGATCCCCCGCCTGCAGGTCCTCTGTACTTCGTCAGCAATGATGAAACCGGCTTCCTCCAATCACGGCTTCCCCCCCAGGAGCATCCATCTGGTGAGGCCACGCCATGATTGGAGGAAGCCAGTTTCGTCATTGCTGTGTAAGTACAGCAGGAAGAAGCAGGCGGGGTGATCGGCGATCTAAGGTTTCAGGAGAAGGTAAGTATTTGTAAAATCTGCTGCAATGTAAACTTTGATGAATGAAAGTGCCCCTGTATTTAATAGTATTTTTAAAAAACGGGCACTATTTAATCAAAGTTTACATTCACTTTAAAGACAAAGTTAATTTTCATGATATCAAATACTGCATCACAGATAAAATTATTTGCGGGGTCAGTAGATAATTGCTGAGCAAGGTACAGGGTACTGTACACAAGGCATACTCTCCACAAATTGATACGATAAAAAGTTCTAAGCTTTAATGCATACACTTTAAAATGCAGTGAACAAGTGCACATGAGCTCGAATCGCGTCTGCTCGTGATTCCCTGTCTACCTTGTTTCCCTGAACACTATGTGTATCGTTTGGAATTTTTCGTTGTGGTTTTAAAGTGTATGCATTAAAGCTTTGGAACTTTTTATCTTATAGATTTGTAGAGTGTATGTATGCCTTATGTACAATACCTGTATCCTGTACTTTGTTTGAGTGTTGTTAGCGGAGACCCTCTCTGCTGCATTGAAGGCGACATACTCCTTTACCCATCCTTCATTGTGTCATAAGTACAGATGAGTACGTCTTCATGTTGAAGCTCTGCCTTGGAACACTGTTCATGTGAGCGCTTTTCCTACAGAGTTTGTATGCATAAGACTGGATAACCAGAAAGTAGAAGCAGCCACTCGGTCAGTAATAGCTGCTCTAAGAATATATCTAGTATGTAAATATACCCTTCTTAGATAAGATTCAAGTTTTCTATCTAAAGGTAAAGGATATAGTTTTTTTAAGGGTTAAGAGTTACCTGGTTTAGACCATTCTTTAGCAATCATATCAGGGAGATTAACAAATGTTTTACACAATGAATTTAAACAATTACAAGGTTTATCATCAGAAGGTTTATCTTCAATCCCTAAAGTGACTAAGACTTCCTTCAAAAGAGAATGAATGTGTTCAATTTTAAATAAAAAGGAGGATTTATCAAGTTATGTGTCTGAGGGAGCTTCATTATCAAAAGATACTTCAAGGGACACTGAACCCAAATTTTTTCTTTCATGATTTAGATAGAGCATGATTTTTTAAGTAACTTTCTAATTTACTCCTATTATCAATTTTTCTTCGTTCTCTTGCTATCTTTATTTTAAAAGCAGGAATGTAAATCTTAGCAGCCAGCCCATTTTAGGTTCAGCACCATGGATAGCGCTGGTTTATTGGAGGCTTACATTTACCCACCAATAAGCAAGCATAACCCAGGTTCTCAACCAAAAATGGGCCGGCTCCTATGCATCACATTCCTGCTTTTCAAATAAAGATAGTAAGAGAACGTAGAAAATGTGATAATAGGAGTAAATTAGAAAGTTGCTTAATATGGCATGCTGAATCATGAAATATAAAATTTGGGTTTAGTGTCCCTTTCAGTATTCTGTTGGTCAGTACATTAATAGTACAAGGTAAAATGTGATCTGACCTCTTCCATTTATTTGAAGGCGGCAGTGCAGTCAGGGTCTTCTCAATGGCGGTAGCAATGAACGTTTTAATTGCTGGGGGTACTGGGCCACTGATGGCCGAGGATTGGACTGAAGGGTTCGGCATGTATTTAGAATCTTTAACTTTCTGACCTCCATCAAGAAAATTTTCATAGATATGGAATCTATTAGCGTTCCCAAGAAGGGAACCCTTGCCTGTGGAATTAATGAACTCTTTTCTAGATTCACCTTCCACCCGTGAGTCCTCAGAAAGGACAGAACCATGTCCGTATGAGACTTTGCCAGATGGTAAGATGACGCCTGGATCAGAATATCATCCAGATAAGGTGCCACTGCAATGCCCCGCGGCCAGAGAACCGCCAGAAGGGACCCTAGAACCTTCGTGAAGATCCTGGGTGCTGTGGCCAACCCGAAGGGAAGAGCCACAAACTGAAAATGTTTGTCCAGAAAAGCAAACCTTAGGAACTGATGATGATCCTTGTGGATAGGAATATGAAGGTATGCATCCTTTAAGTCCACGGTAGTCATATATTGACCCTCCTGGATCAATGGCAGAATTGTTCGAATAGTCTCCATCTTGAAGGATGGGACTCTGAGAAACTTGTTTAGACTTTTTAGATCTAAAATAGGTCAAAATGTGCCCTCTTTTTTGGGGACCACGAAAAGATTTGAGTAAAACCCCTGCCCCTGTTCCAGTATTGGAAAGGGACGAATTACTCCCATAGTAGAGAGGTCTTCTACAGAACACCTCTCTTTTTATCTGGTCTACAGACAATCGTGAAAGAAGAAACCTCCCCCTTGGGAGAGAACTTTTGAATTCCAGTTGATACCCGTGGGTCACGATTTCCAGTGCCCAGGGGTCCTGAACATCTCTTACCCAAGCCTGGGCAAAGAGAGAAAGTCTGCCCCCTACTAGATCCGGTCCCAGATCGGGGGCCGCCCATTCATGCTGTCTTGGGAGCAGCAGCGGGCTTCTTAGGTTGTTTACCCTTGTTCCAAGCCTGGTTGGGTCTCCAAATGGGCTTGGCCTGAGCAAAAGTCCCTTCCTGTTTAGCGGAAGAAGAGGAAGAACTCACTTGGAGTTCCGAAAGGAACGAAAATTATTTTGATTACCCCTCAGTTTAGCTGTCTTATCCTGAGGCAGGAGAGGACCCTTACCTCCCATGATGTCAGAAATTATTACTTTCAAGTCAGGCCCGAATAGGGTTTTTCCTTTGAAAGGAATAGCCAAAATCTTTGACTTAGATGGCACATCAGCAGACCAGGATTTTAACCATAACGCTCTACGTGCTAAAATGGCAAATCCGGCATTCTTAGCAGCCAGTTTGGCAATCTGAAAGGCGGCATCTGTAATAAAAGAATTAGCCAGCTTAAGAGCCTTAATTTTATCAAAAATATCCTCTAAAGGAGTCTCAGTCTTAAGAGACTCTTCTAATGCATCAAACCAGAAGGCCGCCGCAGTGGTAACTGGTACAATGCAGGCCATCGGTTGTAAAAGGTAACCCTGATGAATAAACAGTTTCTTTAGAAGACCCTCCCATTTCTTATCCATAGGGTCTTTGAAAGCACAACTGTCCTCAATAAAAATAGTTGTACGCTTCCTTCGAAAATCAAGACAACTTAGGCCCCACCGGAGCTCAGGACTCTGCTGCCTATGCGATCCAGAAGATACTGCGCGTCTGAGCGCGAAAAACAGAATTTATGCTTACCTGATAAATTACTTTCTCCAACGGTGTGTCCGGTCCACGGCGTCATCCTTACTTGTGGGAATATCTCTTCCCCAACAGGAAATGGCAAAGAGTCCCAGCAAAGCTGGCCATATAGTCCCTCCTAGGCTCCGCCCACCCCAGTCATTCGACCGACGGACAGGAGGAAAAAATAGGAGAAACCATAGGGTGTCGTGGTGACCGTAGTTAAAGAAAATAATTCATCGGACCTGATTAAAAAACCAGGGCGGGCCGTGGACCGGACACACCGTTGGAGAAAGTAATTTATCAGGTAAACATAAATTCTGTTTTCTCCAACATTGGTGTGTCCGGTCCACGGCGTCATCCTTACTTGTGGGAACCAATACCAAAGCTTTAGGACACGGATGAAGGGAGGGAGCAAATCAGGTCACCTAAACGGAAGGCACCACGGCTTGCAAAACCTTTCTCCCAAAAATAGCCTCCGAAGAAGCAAAAGTATCAAATTTGTAAAATTTGGCAAAAGTGTGCAGTGAAGACCAAGTCACTGCCTTACATATCTGATCAACAGAAGCCTCGTTCTTGAAGGCCCATGTGGAAGCTACAGCCCTAGTGGAGTGAGCTGTGATTCTTTCAGGAGGCTGCCGTCCGGCAGTCTCATAAGCCAATCGGATGATGCTTTTAAGCCAAAAGGAAAGAGAGGTAGAAGTTGCTTTTTGACCTCTCCTTTTACCAGAATAGACGACAAACAGAGAAGAAGTTTGTCTAAACTCTTTTGTAGCTTCTAAGTAGAATTTTAGAGCACGGACTACATCTAAATTGTGTAGCAAACGTTCCTTCTTTGAAACTGGATTCGGACACAAAGAAGGTACAACTATCTCCTGATTAATATTTTTGTTGGAAACAACCTTTGGTAGACAACCAGGCTTAGTACGCAGAACCACCTTATCTGAATGGAACACCAGATAGGGTGGAGTACACTGCAGAGCAGATAACTCAGAAACTCTTCTAGCAGAAGAAATAGCAACCAAAAACAAAACTTTCCAAGATAACAACTTAATATCTATGGAATGTAAAGATTCAAACGGAACCCCTTGAAGAACTGAAAGAACTAGATTTAAACTCCAGAGAGGAGTCAAAGGTCTGTAAACAGGCTTGATCCTAACCAAAGCCTGAACAAATGCTTGAACATCTGGCACAACTGCCAGTCGTTTGTGTAGTAGGACAGATAAAGCAGAAATCTGTCCCTTTAGAGAACTCGCAGATAATCCTTTATCCAAACCTTCTTGTAGAAAGGAAAGAATCCTAGGAATCTTTATCTTATTCCATGGGAATCCCTTGGATTCACACCAGCAGATATATCTTTTCCATATTTTATGGTAAATCTTTCAGTTACCGGTTTTCTGGCTTGAACCAGAGTATCTATCACGGAATCTGAAAACCCACGCTTTGATAGAATCAAGCGTTCAATCTCCAAGCCGTCAGCTGGAGGGAGACCAGATTTGGATGTTCGAATGGACCCTGAACAAGAAGGTCCTGTCTCAAAGGTAGCTTCCATGGTGGAACCGATGACATATTCACCAGGTCTTGCATACCAAGTCCTGCGTGGCCACGCAGGAGCTATTAATATCACCGAGGCCCTCTCCTGTTTGATCCTGGCTACCAGCCTGGGAATGAGAGGAAACGGTGGAAACACATAAGCTAGGTTGAAGGTCCAAGGCGCTACTAGTGCATCCACTAGAGTCGCCTTGGGATCCCTGGATCTGGACCCGTAGCAAGGAACCTTGAAGTTCTGACGAGACGCCATCAGATCCATATCTGGAATGCCCCATAGTTGCGTCAACTGGGCAAAGATCTCCGGGTGGAGTTCCCACTCCCCCGGATGGAATGTCTGACGACTCAAATAATCCGCTTCCCAGTTTTCCACACCTGGGATGTGGATCGCAGATAGGTGGCAGGAGTGATTCTCCGCCCATTGCATTATTTTGGTCACTTCTTTCATCGCCAGGGAACTCCTTGTTCCCCCCTGATGATTGAGATACGCAACAGTCGTCATGTTGTCTGATTGGAATCTTATGAATCTGGCCTTTGCTAGCTGAGGCCAAGCCCTGAGAGCATTGAAGATCGCTCTTAGTTCCAGAATGTTTATCGGGAGAAGAGACTCTTCCCGAGACCACAGTCCCTGAGCTGTCAGGGATTCCCAGACCGCGCCCCAGCCCACTAGGCTGGCGTCGGTCGTGACGATGACCCACTCTGGTCTGCGGAAGCTCATTCCCTGGGATAGGTGATCCTGGGTTAGCCACCAACGGAGTGAGTCTCTGGTCTTCTGATCTACTTGAATCACTGGAGACAAGTCTGTATAGTCCCCATTCCACTGTTTCAGCATGCACAGTTGTAATGGTCTTAGATGAATTCGCGCAAAAGGAACAATGTCCATTGCTGCAACCATCAATCCTACTACTTCCATGCACTGAGCTACGGAAGGACGAGGAATAGAATGAAGAACTTGACAAGCGTTTAGAAGTTTTGACTTTCTGACTTCTGTCAAGAAAATCCTCATTTCTAAGGAATCTATTATTGTTCCCAAGAAGGGAACTCTTGTCAACGGAGACAGGGAACTTTTTTCTATGTTCACCTTCCATCTGTGAGATCTGAGAAAGGCCAGAACGATGTCTGAGTGAGCCTTTGCAAAAGACGACGCTCGTACTAGAATGTCGTCCAAGTACAGTACTACTGCAATGCCCCTTGGTCTTAGAACCACTAGAAGGGATCCGAGTACCTTTGTGAAAATCCTTGGAGCAGTGGCTAACCCGAATGGGAGGGCCACAAACTGGTAATGTTTGTCCAGAAAGGCGAACCTTAGGAACTGATGATGTTCTTTGTGGATAGGGATATGTAGATACGCATCCTTTAGATCCACGGTAGTCAAAAATTGACCTTCCTGAATTGTGGGTAGAATCGTTCGAATGGTTTCCATCTTGAACGATGGTACTCTGAGAAATTTGTTTAGGATCTTTAAATCCAGGATTGGTCTGAAAGTTCCCTCTTTTTTGGGAACTACAAACAGATTTGAGTAAAATCCCATTCCCTGTTCCGCCGTTGGAACTGGGTGTATCACTCCCATCTTTAACAAGTGTTCTACACAATGTAAGAATGCCTGTCTCTTTATTTGGTTTGAGGATAAGTGAGACATGTGGAACCTTTCCCTTGGGGGTAGTTCCTTGAATTCCAGAAGATAACCCTGAGAAACTATTTCTAGCGTCCAGGGATCCTGAACATCTCTTGCCCAAGCCTGAGCAAAGAGAGAGAGTCTGCCCCCCACTAGATCCGGTCCCAGATCGGGGGCTACTCCTTCATGCTGTTTTGTTAGCAGCAGCAGGCTTCTTGGCCTGCTTACCCTTGTTCCAGCCTTGCATCGGTTTCCAGGCTGGTTTGGTCTGTGAGGTACTACCCTCTTGCTTAGAGGATGCAGAATTAGAGGCCGGTCCGTTCCTGAAATTACGAATGGAACGAAAATTAGACTTATTCTTGGCTTTGAAAGGCCTATCTTGTGGGAGGCCGTGGCCCTTTCCCCCAGTGATGTCTAAGATAATCTCTTTCAATTTTGGCCCAAAGAGAGTTTTACCCTTGAAGGGGATATTAAGCAATTTTGTCTTGGATGAAACATCCGCTGACCAAGACTTTAGCCAAAGCGCTCTGCGCACCACAATCGCAAACCCTGAATTTTTCGCCGCCAATCTAGCTATTTGCAAAGCGGCATCTAAAATAAAAGAGTTAGCCAACTTAAGTGCGTGAACTCTGTCCATAACCTCCTCATATGGAGTCTCTCTACTGAGCGACTTTTCTAGTTCCTCAAACCAGAACCACGCTGCTGTAGTGACAGGAACAATGCACGAAATGGGTTGAAGAAGGTAACCTTGCTGTATAAAAATCTTTTTAAGCAAACCCTCCAATTTTTTATCCATAGGATCTTTGAAAGCACAATTATCCTCGATAGGAATAGTAGTGCACTTGTTTAGAGTAGAAACTGCCCCCTCGACCTTAGGGACTGTCTGCCATAAGTCCTTTCTGGGGTCGACCATAGGAAATAATTTCTTAAATATAGGAGGGGGAACAAAAGGTATGCCGGGCTTATCCCATTCCTTATTCACTATGTCCGCCACACGCTTGGGTAAAGCGTCGGGGTGCACCAGAACCTCTAGGAACTTGTCCATCTTGCATAACTTTTCTGGAATGACCAGGTTGTCACAATCATCCAGAGTAGATAACACCTCCTTAAGCAGTGCGCAGAGATGTTCTAATTTAAATTTAAATGTCACAACATCAGGTTCAGCCTGTTGGGAAATTTTTCCTGAATCTGAAATTTCCCCATCTGACAAAACCTCCCTCATGGCCCCTTCAGATTGGTGTGAGGGTAAGACAGAACAATTATCATCAGCGCCCTCCTGCTCTACAGTGTTTAAAACAGAGCAATCGCGCTGTCTCTGATATGCAGGCATTTTGGATAAAATATTTGCTATGGAGTTATCCATTACAGCCGTCAATTGTTGCATGGTAATAAGCATTGGCGTGCTAGAAGTACTAGGGGCCTCCTGCGTGGGCAAAACTGGTGTAGACACAGAAGGAGATGATGTAGAACCATGTCTACTCCCTTCATCTGATGAATCATCTTGGGCAACTTCATTATCTGTGACAGTACTGTCCTTACTCTGTTTGGACGCTTTGGCACAATTATCACATAATTTAGAAGGGGGAGACACATTGACTTTCATACATATAGAACATAGCTTATCTGAAGGCACAGACATGTTAAACAGGCTTAAACTTGTCAGTAAAACACAAAAACCGTTTTAAAACAAAACCGTTACTGTCTCTTTAAATTTTAAACAGAGCACACTTTATTACTGAATATGTGAAAAAATATGAAGGAATTGTTCAAAAATTACCAAAATTTCACCACAGTGTCTTAAAGCATTAAAAGTATTGCACACCAAATTTCAGAGCTTTAACCCTTAAAATAACGAAACCGGAGCCGGTTACAGTTTTAACCCCTCTACAGTCCCAGCTACAGCCTTTGCTGCGACTCTACCAAACCCAGAGGGGAATACGATACCAAATGACGCCTTCTAGGAACTTATCCAACTATTTTCAGGTCCTCACACATGTATCTGCATGTCTTGTTCTCAAAAACAACTGCGCAGTAATGGCGCGAAAATGAGGCTCAGCCTACAACTGGGAAGGCCCTTCCTGACTGGAAAAGGTGTCTAACATAGTGCCTGACGTTAAAAAACGTTCCCCAAGTTTATAAATGTAAAAAAACAGCATAAACATGTATAAAATGCCCAAATAAAGCAATCGATTGTGCCCATAAAAGTGTCTACCAGTTTTATAGCCCATATTAAGCCCTTTATTCTGCTTGAGACTAAGAAAATGGCTTACCGGTCCCCATGAGGGGAAATGACAGGCTTCCAGCATTACACAGTCTTGTTAGAAATATGGCTAGTCATACCTTAAGCAGAAAAGTCTGCTAACTGTTTCCCCCAACTGAAGTTACTTCATCTCAACAGTCCTATGTGGAAACAGCAAAGGATTTTAGTTACTGTCTGCTAAAATCATCGTCCTCTCACAAACAAAATTCTTCATCTTTTTCTGTTTCAGAGTAAAATAGTACATACCAGCACTATTTTAAAATAACAAACTCTTGATAGTAGAATAAAAAACTACAACTAAACACCACATACTCTTAACCATCTCCGTGGAGATGTTGCCTGTGCAACGGCAAAGAGAATGACTGGGGTGGGCGGAGCCTAGGAGGGACTATATGGCCAGCTTTGCTGGGACTCTGCCATTTCCTGTTGGGGAAGAGATATTCCCACAAGTAAGGATGACGTCGTGGACCGGACACACCAATGTTGGAGAAATAGGACCCACCCACCGTGGGCGTAACTCTAGCTTTACTAAGACCCGCATGGGTCGCAAAGAAAAAACCAAACATGTTGTTATCCAAATAAGAATAAGCCATGTGCCCCTCTTGTATACACTGAAACATTGTAACAACACTGCACTCCCTCAGGCCAGTGATAAAAATAATGACCGCCCTTAAGCAAAAAACGCAGCTCCCAGCGTCTAGCCCCCCTTGAATAAGACTCAAAGATATATTTTACATACTTTGGCAATCAATATAAAGGGATTCCAGATACACCATTTCCTTACATATAGTGCATACTGCTTACCCCTCCCCATATAGGGAATAATGTCAACCTGTTCTGATGCATCAAGTCTCCCCAGAAACAAAAGACTGAACATACCTCAATGCTTGTAGCAAGACACCGTTCTCCACACTGAAGATTTTTCTGACATTACCTTCAGCTGTGCTGTGGGAACCATCATGGATCTTAGATAACGTTTGCTAAGATCATCAACATCAGGGCAGAAAATAAGATGTCTCCACTCCTCTTGGGAAGTTATAGACTGATTATTTTTCCCTGAGAAAAAACATAATTTATGCTTACCTGATAAATTCCTTTCTTCTGTAGTGTGATCAGTCCACGGGTCATCATTACTTCTGGGATATTACTCCTCCCCAACAGGAAGTGCAAGAGGATTCACCCAGCAGAGCTGCATATAGCTCCTCCCCTCTACGTCACTCCCAGTCATTCGACCAAGGACCAACGAGAAAGGAAAAGCCAAGGGTGAAGTGGTGACTGGAGTATAAATTAAAAAATATTTACCTGCCTTAAAAACAGGGCGGGCCGTGGACTGATCACACTACAGAAGAAAGGAATTTATCAGGTAAGCATAAATTATGTTTTCTTCTGTTAAGTGTGATCAGTCCACGGGTCATCATTACTTCTGGGATACCAATACCAAAGCAAAAGTACACGGATGACGGGAGGGATAGGCAGGCTCTTTATACAGAAGGAACCACTGCCTGAAGAACCTTTCTCCCAAAAATAGCCTCCGATGAAGCAAAAGTGTCAAATTTGTAAAATTTGGAAAAAGTATGAAGCGAAGACCAAGTTGCAGCCTTGCAAATCTGTTCAACAGAGGCCTCATTCTTGAAGGCCCAAGTGGAAGCCACAGCTCTAGTAGAATGAGCTGTAATTCTTTCAGGAGGCTGCTGTCCAGCAGTCTCATAAGCTAAACGAATTATGCTACGAAGCCAAAAAGAAAGAGAGGTAGCGGAAGCTTTTTGACCTCTCCTCTGCCCAGAGTAAATGACAAACAGAGAAGACGTTTGTCGAAATTCCTTAGTTGCCTGAAAGTAAAATTTTAGAGCACGGACTACATCCAGGTTGTGCAGTAGACGTTCCTTCTTTGAAGAAGGATTTGGGCATAAAGAAGGAACAACAATCTCTTGATTGATATTCCTGTTAGTAACTACCTTAGGTAAGAACCCAGGTTTAGTACGCAGGACTACCTTATCCGAATGAAAAATCAAATAAGGAGAATCACAATGTAAGGCTGATAATTCAGAGACTCTTCGAGCCGAGGAAATAGCCATTAAAAATAGAACTTTCCAAGATAACAACTTTATATCAATGGAATGAAGGGGTTCAAACGGAACGCCCTGTAAAACATTAAGAACAAGGTTTAAACTCCATGGTGGAGCAACAGTTTTAAACACAGGCTTAATTCTGGCCAAAGCCTGACAAAAAGCCTGGACGTCAGGAACTTCTGACAGACGTTTGTGTAACAGAATGGACAGAGCTGAGATCTGTCCCTTTAATGCACTAGCAGATAAACCCTTTTCTAAACCTTCTTGTAGAAAAGACAATATCCTAGGAATCCTAACCTTACTCCAAGAGTAACCTTTGGATTCACACCAATATAGGTATTTACGCCATATCTTATGGTAAATCTTTCTGGTAACAGGTTTCCTAGCCTGTATTAAGGTATCAATAACTGACTCAGAAAATCCACGTCTTGATAAAATCAAGCGTTCAATTTCCAAGCAGTCAGCTTCAGAGAAGTTAGATTTTGATGTTTGAAGGGACCCTGTATCAGAAGGTCCTGTTTCAGAGGTAGAGACCAAGGTGGACAGGATGACATGTCCACCAGGTCTGCATACCAAGTCCTGCGTGGCCACGCAGGTGCTATTAGAATCACTGATGCTCTCTCTTGTTTGATTCTGGCAATCAATCGAGGAAGCAACGGGAAGGGTGGAAACACGTAAGCCATCCTGAAGTCCCAAGGTGCTGTCAGAGCATCTATCAGGACTGCTCCTGGATCCCTGGATCTGGACCCGTAACGAGGAAGCTTGGCGTTCTGTCGAGACGCCATGAGATCTATCTCTGGTTTGCCCCAACGTCGAAGTATTTGGGCAAAGACCTCCGGATGAAGTTCCCACTCCCCCGGATGAAAAGTCTGACGACTTAAGAAATCCGCCTCCCAGTTCTCCACTCCCGGGATGTGGATTGCTGACAGGTGGCAAGAGTGAGACTCTGCCCAGCAAATTATCTTTGATACTTCCATCATAGCTAGGGAGCTTCTTGTCCCTCCCTGATGGTTGATGTAAGCTACAGTCGTGATGTTGTCCGACTGAAACCTGATGAACCCCCGAGTTGTCAACTGGGGCCAAGCCAGGAGGGCATTGAGAACTGCTCTCAATTCCAGAATGTTTATTGGCAGGAGACTCTCCTCCTGACTCCATTGTCCCTGAGCCTTCAGAGAATTCCAGACGGCACCCCAACCTAGAAGGCTGGCGTCTGTTGTTACAATTGTCCAGTCTGGTCTGCTGAATGGCATCCCCCTGGACAGATGTGGCCGAGAAAGCCACCATAGAAGAGAATTTCTGGTCTCTTGATCCAGATTCAGAGAAGGGGATAAGTCTGAGTAATCCCCATTCCACTGACTTAGCATGCACAGTTGCAGTGGTCTGAGGTGTAAGCGTGCAAAGGGTACTATGTCCATTGCCGCTACCATTAAGCCGATTACCTCCATGCATTGAGCCACTGACGGGTGTTGAATGGAATGAAGGGTGCGGCAAGCACTTTGAAGTCTTGTTAGCCTGTCCTCTGTCAGGTAAATCTTCATTTCTACAGAATCTATAAGAGTCCCCAGGAAGGGAACTCTTGTGAGTGGAACGAGTGAACTTTTCTTTTCGTTCACCTTCCATCCATGTGACCTTAGAAATGCCAGCACTAACTCTGTATGAGACTTGGCAGTTTGAAAGCTTGAAGCTTGTATCAGAATGTCGTCTAGGTATGGAGCTACCGAGATTCCCCGCGGTCTTAGTACCGCCAGAAGAGCACCCAGAACCTTTGTGAAGATTCTTGGAGCTGTAGCCAATCCGAATGGAAGAGCCACAAACTGGTAATGCCTGTCTAGGAAGGCAAACCTTAGGTACCGATAATGATCTTTGTGAATCGGTATGTGAAGGTAAGCATCTTTTAAATCTACAGTGGTCATGTATTGACCCTCTTGGATCATAGGTAAAATTGTCCGAATAGTCTCCATCTTGAACGATGGAACTCTTAGGAATTTGTTTAGGATCTTTAAGTCCAGGATTGGTCTGAAAGTTCCCTCTTTTTTGGGAACCACAAACAGATTTGAGTAAAACCCCTGTCCCTGTTCCGATCGTGGAACTGGATGGATTACTCCCATTAACAAGAGCTCTTGTACGCAGCGTAGAAACGCCCTTTCTTTGTCTGGATTGTTGACAATCTTGACAGATGAAATCTCTCTCTTGGAGGAGAGTATTTGAAGTCCAGAAGGTATCCCTGAGATATTATCTCTAGCGCCCAGGGATCCTGAACATCTCTTGCCCAAGCCTGGGCGAAGAGAGAAAGTCTGCCCCCCACTAGATCCGATCCCGGATCGGGGGCCCTCAATTCATGCTGTTTTAGGGGCAGCAGCAGGTTTCCTAGTCTGCTTGCCCTTGTTCCAGGACTGGTTAGGTTTCCAGCCTTGTCTGTAGCGAGCAACAGCTCCTTCCTGTTTTGGTGCAGAGGAAGTTGATGCTGCTCCTGCTTTGAAATTACGAAAGGAACGAAAATTAGACTGTCTAGTCTTGGCTTTGGCTTTGTCCTGAGGCAGGGCATGGCCTTTACCTCCTGTAATGTCAGCGATAATCTCTTTCAACCTGGGCCCGAATAAGGTCTGCCCTTTGAAAGGTATATTAAGCAATTTTAGACTTAGAAGTAACATCAGCTGACCAGGATTTTAGCCACAGCGCCCTGCGTGCCTGAATGGCGAATCCTGAATTCTTCGCCGTAAGTTTAGTAAGATGTACTACGGCCTCCGAAATGAATGAATTAGCTAGTTTAAGGACTCTAAGCCTGTCCGTAATGTCGTCCAGAGTAGCTGAACCAATGTTCTCTTCCAGAGACTCAATCCAGAATGCCGCTGCAGCCGTGATCGGCGCAATGCATGCAAGGGGTTGCAATATAAAACCTTGTTGAACAAACATTTTCTTAAGGTAACCCTCTAACTTTTTATCCATTGGATCTGAAAAAGCACAGCTATCCTCCACCGGGATAGTGGTACGCTTAGCTAAGGTAGAAACTGCTCCCTCCACCTTAGGGACCGTTTGCCATAAGTCCCTTGTGGTGGCGTCTATTGGAAACATTTTTCTAAATATCGGAGGGGGTGAGAACGGCACACCGGGTCTATCCCACTCCTTAGTAACAAT
The DNA here is from genome assembly GCF_027579735.1 of Bombina bombina. Classification (NCBI taxonomy): domain Eukaryota; kingdom Metazoa; phylum Chordata; class Amphibia; order Anura; family Bombinatoridae; genus Bombina; species Bombina bombina. The sequence goes on from NC_069508.1 coordinate 99,757,410, forward strand.
TTCAGTAAGTCTCTTAGGTATAGGAAAAACCTCAGTACTCGTCGGTACCGCAAAATATTTATCCAACCTACACATTTTCTCTGGTATTGCAACTGTGTTACAATCATTCAGAGCCGCTAACACCTCCCCTAGTAATACACGGAGGTTTTCCAGTTTAAATTTAAAATTTGAAATATCTGAATCCAGTCTGTTTAGATCAGAACCGTCACCCACAGAATGAAGTTCTCCGTCCTCATGTTCTGCCACCTGTGACGCAGTGTCTGACATGGCCCTAATATTATCAGCGCACTCTGTTCTCACCCCAGAGTGATCACGCTTACCTCTTAGTTCTGGTAATTTAGCCAAAACCTCAGTCATAACAGTAGCCATATCCTGTAATGTGATTTGTAATGGCCGCCCAGATGTACTCGGCGCTACAATATCACGCACCTCCCTCTGAGCGGGAGATGTAGGTACTGACACGTGAGGCGAGTTAGTCGGCATAACTCTCCCCTCGTTGTTTGGTGAAATTTGTTCAATTTGTACAGATTGACTTTTATTTAAAGTAGCATCAATACAGTTAGTACATAAATTTCTATTGGGCTCCACTTTGGCATTGCAACAAATGACACAGGTATCATCCTCTGAATCAGACATGTTTAACACACTAGCAAATAAACGTTTTTTATCTCAGTCAAACTATAATTCTCACAGCTCTGCTGAGAGAAATTACCTCCCTCAAAATAAGTTTTGAAGACCCCTGAGCTCTGTAGAGATGAACCGGATCATGCAGGGAATACAATGAGTTGCTGACTGAAATATTTGATGCATAGAAAAAGCGCCAAAAAACGGCCCCTCCCCCTCACACACAGCAGTGAGGGAGAACAGAAACTGTCAGAAAAACAGATTAAGCAACTGCCAAGTGGAAAAATAGTGCCCAAACATTTATTCACACAGTACCTCAGCAAATGAAAACGATTTTACATTCCAGCAAAAACGTTAAACATAATCTCTAGTTATTAAACAGCTTTATGTATTTCTTACAGTGTAATTCTAGTGAAGTACCATTCCCCAGAATACTGAAGTGTAAAGTATACATACATGACATTATATCGGTATGGCAGGATTTTCTCATCAATTCCATTGTCAGAAAATAAAAACTGCTACATACCTCTATGCAGATTCATCTGCCCGCTGTCCCCTGATCTGAAGTTTACCTCACTCCTCAGATGGCCGAGAACAGCAATATGATCTTAACTACTCCGGCTAAAATCATAGCAAAACTCTGGTAGATTCTTCTTCAAACTCTGCCAGAGAGGTAATAACACACTCCGGTGCTATTTTAAAATAACAAACTTTTGATTGAAGATATAAAACTAAGTATAATCACCATAGTCCTCTCACACATCCTATCTAGTCGTTGGGTGCAAGAGAATGACTGGGAGTGACGTAGAGGGGAGGAGCTATATGCAGCTCTGCTGGGTGAATCCTCTTGCACTTCCTGTTGGGGAGGAGTAATATCCCAGAAGTAATGATGACCCGTGGACTGATCACACTTAACAGAAGAAATAGTACTCACTGGCACCATTTTAAAATAAAAATACTTCTGGATTGAAGAATCTAAACTAACACCTCACTTTACCTCTTCCTATCACTAACACAGGCAAAGAGAATGACTGGGGGGGAGGGAAGGGAGGAGCTATATATACAGCTCTGCTGTGGTGCTCTTTGCCACTTCCTGCTAGCAGGAGATTAAATCCCACAAGTAAGGATGAAATCTGTGGACTCGTCATATCTTGTAAAAGAAATAAACCTTACAATTATTACCTAAATAATTCCTATTTAAAACTAAATACATACTTACCTGTAAAATAAAACCTAAGCTAGCTACAATATAACTAATAGTTATATTGTAGCTAGCTTAGGTTTTATTTTTATTTCACAGGTAAGTTTGTATTTATTTTAGACTAGTTAGTAAATAGTTATTAACTATTTACTAACTACCTAGTTAAAATAAATATAAAACTTACCTGTGAAATAAAACCTAACCTGCCTTACACTAAAAACTAACATTACAATAAAATAAAATAAATTAAATTATTAACCTCTTAAGGACATATGACGGAATTTTTCGGTCATAAAACAATTGAGCAAACTGAAAGCTGTGTCCTTAAAGGGACACAGCTTTAGCTATATAAAAAAAAAAGGTATAGCTGCATAGATACAATCTTAATTTAAGATTTTACAGATGGGTTTTAAAGTCCACTTTTGATAAAAACATTATAATGAAATATCTATATATTGCCGTCCTGCCAAAAACTGCCTTCTCTCTTACAATAGATTAATGATTTACCTTTACTTGTTGGTACCTTAGCATTAAAGGGACATTAAACCCAAAAACATTCTTTCATGATTCAGACAGAGAATACAATTTTAAACAACATTCCAATTTATTTCTATTATCTAATTTGCTTCATTTTTTTAGATATTCTTAGTTGAAGAAATAGCAATGCACATGGGTCAGCCAATCACATGAGGCATCTATGTGCAGCCTCCAATCAGCAGCTACTGAGCCTATCTAGATATGCTTCTCAGGAAAGAATATCAAGAAAATTAAGCAAATTAGATAATAGAAGTAAATTAGAAAGATGTTTAAAATGGTATTCTCTATCGGAATCATGAAAGAAAAATGTTGGGTTTAATGTCACTTTAATTCAAGCATCTATGCTTTTTGCTTTAATTAAGAATCTCTATATTTAGGATCTTTACCGAAAACTAAATGTAAAATAAATCATTACCTAAGAAAACTGTACAGAATATGGTGACCATCATAATTCATAAACATGTTTATTTTAGGGGGGAGAAAAAACATTTTGATTGGCACACAGCTTTTAAAAAAGCATGACATTTTACAGAATGCAACATTAAGTGTATTTTATTTCTATTAATACCCAGATGACAGTTTGCATACATTCATTACTGTTCTCTCTATATGGTCACTGACTTGTCCTTTAAAATCTATCATTCCCCTGCAAGACACAAACTAATAGTCTATTTAAAAAAGTGTGAAAAAAGATCAAAGAAAATATCATACAGTAAATATAAAATAGTGTCAAATATCCAAACTGTGGAGAAACACCACATTCATTTTATAGGTAAAGCGGAATCCACTATAGGAGCAGCAGTAAAATACCTTAAGTTGCGGTTTGTCCTCTGGATTAGAAGAAATGTCGCCTTGCAACGGAACCAAGACAAAGTCTTCACTGTTTATTATGGATGCAGATTCTGGCAGTTCACTGAACCTCTTGTCATCCATTGTTGCTGTGCTGGTTGTGATAGATAATCCACCTCCTCAGCTGTTAGGGAAACAATACTTTGTAAGAAAATGGATATAAAAATGCAATACTTTAAAAGAATATTGGAAAAGATAAGTGAGAAAACACTGTTTTAAACAATCATTCATTATCAATGCTCCAATGTCACTCTACATTCTTAACTGGAGTGATATGGGGTTGCACAGAGTTACTATATATAGCCTTGGCGGGGGTTTAACCCAGAATTTTGATAACAAATGCCCTCTTCCTAATAAAATCTCTCTCGTGGGAGTAGGGTTACCATGCAAATGCCCTGGTTTGGTGGGAAACAGCCATGGCCAAAAAGGTGACATTGTAGGTATGGGCAGTATGTTGCAAATGCACAGTTATTTATTTAGAGTGTATGTGAATGAGCATGCAAGTGGCTGTGTGAGAGTTTGTGTTTGTCAGTGTCTGAGAGAATGTGTGTGTGCGCAAGTGTATATGCGCGGGCGAGTGTGTGTGTTAGTATGTGAGAGAGACTGTGTGTGTGTTAGTGTGTGAGTGTGTGTGTGTTAGTGTTTGAGAGGGTGTATGTGTGTTAGTGTTTGAGAGGGTGTGTGTGAGATAGTGTTTGAGAGGGTGTGTGTGAGTTAGTGTTAGTGAGAGAGTGTGTGTGAGTTAGTGGTTAGTGAGAGAGTGTGTGTGAGTTAGTGTGTGTGAGTTAGTGTGTGTGAGAGAGTGTGTGTGAGAGAGTGTGTGTGAGAGAGTGTGTGTGTGAGTGTGTGTGAGTTAGTGTGTGTGTGTGAGAGAGTGTGTGTGTGTGTGTTAGTGTTTGAGAGGGTGTGTGTGTTAGTGTTTGAGAGGGTGTGTATGAGTTAGTGTGTGAGAGAGTGTGTGTGAGAGTGTGTGTGTGTGTGCGTGGCCGGACTTTTAGCAGACGGACATTTGGCCGACGGACATTTGGCCGAAACACAAGTGGCTGTCAGATAACAGTCCGGCACGAGATAGATAGATTTGATAGATAGATTGATACATAGATTAGATAGATCTATAGATGCAATAGAAACATTTGATAGATACGATAGATAGATAGATTTGATAGATAAATAGATAGATTTGATAGATAGATAATTTCCCAGACAAAGAATTACAAAACGTGCGGCCTGGGACCCATGGTAAGGTTCCCAGAGGCAGTTGCGGCGCCCGAGGCTCTGATTAGAACAGAGCACTCTGGAACATATCTGCCCTCGGCCGAAATCGGAACATTCTTTAGCTTTCTGTCTGTCAGCCAAATGTCCATCTGCCAAATGTCCTTCTGCATTTTGTCAGAGCACCGTGTGTGTGTGCTAGTGTGTGTATGCTAGTGTGTGAGAGTGTGTGTTAGTTTTTATGTGCTATTCACATAGTGTGCATGCTGAAAGTGTTTGGGTTTCGCCTAAATTAAAGGTGGCAACCGTAAGAGGGAGGCAGGGAAAAACCTCAATTTTGATGCTTATAAAATGTATTTACTTAAGCCTAGATTTAGAGTTGGGCGGTAGCCGTCAAAACCAGCGTTAGAGGCTCCTAACGCTGGTTTTTACCGCCCACTGGTATTTGGAGCCAGTCATTAAAGGGTCTAACGCTCACTTTCCAGCCGCGACTTTTCCATACCGCAGATCCCCTTACGTCAATTGCGTATCCTATCTTTTCAATGGGATCTTTCTAACGCCGGTATTTAGAGTCGTGGCTGAAGTGAGCGTTAGAAATCTAACGACAAAACTCCAGCCGCAGAAAAAAACCAGTAGTTAAGAGCTTTCTGGGCTAACGCCGGTTTATAAAGCTCTTAACTACTGTGCTCTAAAGTACACTAACACCCATAAACTACCTATGTACCCCTAAACCGAGGTCCCCCCACATCGCCGCCACTCTATTAAAAAATTTTAACCCCTAATCTGCCGTCCGCACGCCGCCGCAAGGTACGTTATACTTATGTACCCCTAATCTGCTGCCCCTAACACCGCCGACCCCTATATTATATTTATTAACCCCTAATCTGCCCCCCTCAACGTCGCCTCCACCTGCCTACACTTATTAACCCCTAATCTGCCGACTGGACCGCGCCGCTATTATAATAAAGTTATTAACTCCTAATCCACCTCACTCCCGCCTCACTAACCCTATAATAAATAGTATTAACCCATAATCTGCCCTCCCTAACATCGCCGACACCTAACTTCAAACATTAACCCCTAATCTGCCGACCGGAGCTCACCGCTATTCTAATACATTTTTTAACCCCTAAAGCTAACCCTAACACCCCCCTAAATTAAATATAATTTAAATCTAACGAAATAAATTAACTATTATTAAATAAATTATTCCTATTTAAAGCTAAATACTTACCTGTAAAATAAACCCTAATATAGCTACAATATAAATTATAATTATATTGTAGCTATTTTAGGATTTATATTTAATTTTACAGGTAACTTTGTAATTATTTTAACCAGGTACAATAGCTATTAAATAGTTAATAACTATTTAATAGTTACCTAGTTAAAATAATTACAAAATTACCTGTAAAATAAATCCTAACCTAAGTTACAATTAAACCTAACACTACACTATCAATAAATTAATTAAATAAAATACCTCCAATTACCTACAATTAAACCTAACACTACACTATCAATAAATTAATTAAATACAATTCCTACAAATAAATACATTTAAATAAACTAACTAAAGTACAAAAAATAAAAAAATATTTACAAACATTAGAAAAATATTACAATTTTAAACTAATTACACCTACTCTAAGCCCCCTAATAAAATAACAAAAAACCCCAAAATAAAAAAATGCCCTACCCTATTCTAAATTACAAAAGTTCAAAGCTCTTTTACCTTACCAGCCCTTAAAAGGGCCCTTTGCGGGGCATGCCCCCAAAAATTCAGCTCTTTTGCCTGTAAAACAAAACATACAATACCCCCCCCCAACATTACAACCCACCATCCACATACCCCTAATCTAACCCAAACCCCCCTTAAATAAACCTAACACTAAGCCCCTGAAGATCTTCCTACCTTGTCTTCACCATGCCAGGTATCACCGATTATTCCAGGCTCCGAAAATCTTCATCCAAGCAAAAAAGGGGGGCTGGCGATCCATAATCCGGCGGCTGAAGAGGTCCAGAAGAGACTCCAAAGTCTTCATCCTATCCGGGAAGAAGAGGCGATCCGGACCGGCAACCATCTTGATCCAAGAGGCATCTTCTATCTTCATCCGATGACGACCGGCTCCATCTTGAAGACCTCCACCGCGGACCCATCTTCTTCTTCCGACGACTTCCCGACGAATGACGGCTGAAGAAGTCAAGAAGAGGGTCCAAAGTCTTCATCCTATCCGGGAAGAAGAGTAGATCCGGACCGGCAACCATCTTCTTCTAAGCGGCATCTTCTATCTTCCTCCGATGAGGACCGCTCCATCGTGAAGACCTCTAGCACGGACCCATCTTCTTCCGACAACGTCCAACTGAAGAATGACGGTTCCTTTAAGGGACGTCATCCAAGATGGCGTCCCTCGAATTCCGATTGGCTGATAGGATTCTATCAGCCAATCGGAATTAAGGTAGGAAAATTCTGATTGGCTGATGGAATCAGCCAATCAGAATCAAGTTCAATCCGATTGGCTGATCCGATCAGCCAATCAGATTGAGCTCGCATTCTATTGGCTGATCGGAACAGCCAATAGAATGCCATCTCAATCTGATTGGCTGATTGAATCAGCCAATCGGATTGAACTTGATTCTGATTGGCTGATTCCATCACCTGGCAAATGAAATGTTTTTCTGACAAATTTCATTTATGTCTCCTGTATCATGTGACAGTTATCAGCCAATCACAAAATGCATATACATATATTCTGTGAATTCTTACACATGCTCAGTAGAAGCTGGTAAAAAAGTGAAAATATAAAAAAAAAAGACTGTGCACATATTGTTAATGGAAGTAAAATGGAAAGTTGTTTAAAAATTGCCTGCTCTATCTGAATCATGAAAGTTTAATTTTTACTATAGTGTCCCTTTAAATAAACCCCAGTCTCCCAGCAAGTTATCTAGTCTGTTGGCATGGTCAGGCAGACAATTAATTGCTTCTGGTAGAACTACTGTAATCTGAAAACTAGTTTCTAATCACTGCAGAAACTGGCTTCTTTCATCTACAAAATATTTTGAGTACCTTCCCAAAATGTAATGATAAACACTGCTGAATTATTGCGAGAGATGGTCTTTTACTGCTGTATTGTGCAACTTTGAAAATATAAAAAGCCAGAAAGACTGCCCACAGTCTTGAAAAAAAGCTTATTCCGTTGCATTAGCTGAACGATGCAGATTTTCTCCCCTTGCCCCAAGAAACTTAGTGGGTTTGGAATTCTGCTGGCAAAAAGGCAAACATTTAGCTAGGAAAAGGACTGACTATGAAACTTTGCTTGGCTAGCCAATAATTTTTTTTTAAAAAAAAATGTATGTAAGAACTTACCTGATAAATTATTTTCTTTGATGGTGGCGAAAGTCCACAAGCTAGTTACTGATGGGATATACATTCCTACCAGGAGGGGGCAAAGTTTCCCAAACCTCAAATGCCTATAAATACACCTCCCACCTCACTGATACCTCAGTTTAACGTATAGCCAAGTAAGTGAGGTGTAGAAGGATTAAAAGCATAAAAAAGAGGAAAAGGATAAATAACGTGCGTTATACAAAAAAATCATAACCCCCAAAAATGGGTAGGTCTCGTGGACTCTCGCCACCATGAAAGAAATTAATTTATTTAGTTCTTACATAAATTATGTTCTCTTTCATATAGGTGGCGAAAATCCATGAGCTAGTTATTGATGGGATATAATACCCACATAAGATGTGTAAGTCCACGAGTAACTATAGAGGGAGGGATAAAATAAAAACAGATATTTCTGCTGAGAAAATAAATCCAAAAAAATGATTCAGTTTCCTTAAAAATTCAAAAAACTTAAATCATAGGCTTTAGAATCAAACTGAGACAGCTGCCTGAAGAACCTTTCTACCAAAAGCTGCTTCCGAAGAAGCAAAAACATAAAAATGGTAAAATTTAGTAAATGTATGCAAAGACCAAGTGGTAGCTTTGCAGATTTGATCAACTGAAGCTTCATTTTTTGAAAGCCCAAGATGTGGCAACTGATCTTGTAGAATGAGCTGTAATTCTCTTAGGTGGAGACTGCCCCGCCTCCAAATAAGCTTTGTGAATCAGAAGTTTCAACTAAGATGCTAAAATGGCAGAGGCTTTCTTACCTTTTCTGGAAACAGAAAAAAAATAACAAATAGACTAGAAGTCTTTCTGAAATCTTTAGTAGCTTCAACATAATATTTCAAAGCTCTTACCACATCCAAAGACCTTTCAAGAGTATTTTTTAGGATTAGGACACAAGGAACAATAATTTCACTATTGATGTTGTTAGAATTCACATCTTTAGGCAAAAATGTAAACGAAGTCCGCAAAACAGCTTTATCTTGATGGAAAATCAGATAAGGAGACTCGCAAAAGACAGCAGCCAATTCAGAAACTCTTCTAGCAGAAGAGATAGCAAAGAGAAATAACACTTTTCAAGAAAGTAGTTTAATGTCCAAAGAATGCATAGGCACAAAAGGAGGAGCCTGCCAAGTATTTAATACCAAATTTAGATTACAAGGAGGAGAGTGTCAGGGTGCCAGGAATCAGACTGAGACAAGAAGTGCAAAAATAATCACACCTTTATTAATAGGAAAAAATAATAAAAAGTCCACAAGTAAAATAACAAGCCAGGAATCAAAACCAGAGCTGGTAGTCAGACGAGCTGAGTCAGAAGCCAAAGTGAATAGTCAGATGAGCCGGAATCAGGAACAAGGAGAACAGCAGAGTCAGGAACAAGCCAGGTATCAGGAACCAGTAGGGACGTCAGACAGCCAGGTAATACACAGGAGCTCTCACAAACAGGTCTGAGACAACGCAAAGCATACTGAACAGAGGCCCTTTAAATAATAAGTGATGACATCACAATTCTGAGACTGCATCCTGTCTCTCACGGATGATGTATAACAGTCTGGCCACTAAAGGAAGTGGAGGAAATGAGCAGCATCACACAGTATGCACCAGAGTAGCAAGAGAGGTGAGTAAAATGGCTGCCAGCAGCACATGGCAAACAGATCAGGGAAAAAATCCTGACAGTACCCTCCCCTCAATGATCCCTACCCCGCGGGAGGACAAAAGGCTTATTGGGGAAACGGGTATGGAAGGCACGGAGGAGGACGGGAGCATGAACGTCAGAGGAGGGAACCCATGAACGCTCCTCCAGACCGTAGCCCCTCCAGTGAACCAAATACTGTACGCGGCCCCTGGACATACGAGAGTCAATAATACTGCTGACCTCATACTCCTCATAGTTGTCAACAAAGATAGGGCGGGGACGAGGCAACACAATGATAAACCGATTACAAACCAATGGTTTCAAGAGGGAGACATGAAAAACATTGGAGATGCGCATTGCAGGAGGAAGGTCAAGAGCGTAGGCCAAAGGATTGACCCGTCGGAGTATTCGAAAAGGACCAACATAACGGGGAGCCAGTTTATCGGAAGGCACACGAAGGTTCAAGTTGCGGGAGGACAGCCAAACTCTTTCACCAACCTGGTAGGAAGGTGCCGGCAGATGCCTACGATCAGCCTGGAACTTTTGGCACTGCATAGAACGATGAAGGCAATCCTGAATCTGCACCCACGTGGAACGGAGTTGCCGGAGAAGCTCCTCCAAAGCCGGAAAACCCTGAGACATGAATGAATCGGGCAACAAGGATGGTTGAAACCCATAATTCGCCATGAACGGGGATAACTTGGAGGAAGCATTAATAGCACTATTACGAGCAAACTCTGCCCAAGGTAACAGTTCAGACCAATTATTGTGGTGATCTGAGACATAGCAATGGAGGAACTTGATTAGACTGTTCCGCAGCCCCATTGGATTGAGGGTAATATGCCGAGGAGAAGGAAAGCTGGATCCCCATTTGAGCACAAAAGGAACGCCAAAATCTGGAGACAAACTGGCTACCCCGGTCCGACACTATCGCCTTTGGTAACCCATGTAAACGGAAGACCTCCCGGGTAAAAATTGAAGCAAGCTCCTGAGCGGTAGGCAGCTTCATCAAGGGAATGCAATGTGACATTTTAGAAAAACGGTCAACCACCATAAGGATAACAGGATTGCCATCGGAAACAGGGAGATCGACAATGAAGTCCATGGAAAGATGTGTCCAAGGACGCTCACCATTAGCAATAGGTTGAAGAAGACCCACAGGAAGACGTTGATGAGTCTTATTCTGTGCACAAACTGAGCAGGAGGCAACATACGCAGCCAGAACGAAGAACTGGCCACCAGAATTGTCAAGTGACAGACCAAATCATTTGGTTCTTGCCTGGGTGATCTGCGGCTTTAGGATAGTGGTAAGTGTGCAAAAGTTTAGTTTGAAGATTCTCAGGAACAAAACACTTACCACTAGGTTTCTCAGGAGGTGCATTGGTTTGTGCAGCCAGGATCTCCTCCCCCAAGGGAGAAGTCAAATTAGTATGTATAGTAGCCAAAATATGGTCAGGCGGTATAACTGGAGTAGGTACAGACTCCTCCTTGGACAGAGGTGAAAATTGTCGAGAGAGGGCATCAGCCCTAACATTCTTACTACCAGGCAGGTAGGAGACCACATAATTAAACTGAGACAAAAATAGCGCCCATCTGGCCTATCGGGGCGACAAACGTTTTGCTTCAGATAGATAAGTTAAATTCTTGTGGTCAGTAAGAATGAGCACTGGAACGCTAGTACCCTTGAGAAGATGCCTCCATTCCTTGAGTGTCAAAATTATGTTGCCAATTTCATAATTGCACTCCGCTAGAGACAATTTCTTAGAGAAGAAACCACACGGATGCAAGGAACCGTCAGGCGTAGGACGTTGAGACAAGAGGGCACCTACTTTAGTCTCAGACGCATCGACCTCAAGAACGAAAAGCAGGACAGGGTTAGGATGAGCCAGAACTGGAGTGGCAGCAAAGGCAGTCTTAAGACAATCAAAGGCCTTAATGGCAGTAGGTGACCAATGGAGTAGATCATTCTCTTTACGGGTCATGTCTGCGATAGGTTTGACCAAGGAAGAAAAGTTTTTAATAAACTTTCTATAGTAATTGGCGAACCCCAAAAAACGTTGAATAGACCGAAGACCAACTGGGCGAGGCCACTGCAGATAACTTGTCAGGATCCATGGAGAACCCTGCAACAGAGTCTGATGGAACTCACATTTCTCGAGTTTACAAAACAGGCCGTCCTCACGTAGTCTCTGAAGAACCCGTGTCATCAGAACGATGAGCTTCAAGTGTGGGTGAGTGTATGAGGATGTCTTCTAAGTACACCACAACACACTGTTGTAAAATATCTCGTAGGACATCATTAATAAATTCCTGGAAAACAGAAGGAGTATTACATAGGCCAAAGGGCATTACAAAATACTCATAATGCCCACTCCTGGTGTTAAATGCTGTTTTCCATTCGTGGCCCTCCTTGATCCTAACGAGATTGTACGCTCCTCTCAAATCAAAGTTTAGTAAAGACCGTAGCTCCCTTGAGGCAGTCAGACAGTTCCGTAATGAGCGGAATAGGGTAAGCATTCTTAATAGTAAGACGATTAAGACCCCTATAATCAATGCATGGTCTTAACTCGCCACCTTTTTTCTTCACAAAGAAGAAGCCAGCCCATGCAGGAGAGCAGGATTTGCGGATTATCCCACGCGACAGAGCATCGCAAACATACTCCTCCATAGCACAATTCTCCGCAACAGACAGAGGGTACACCCGGCCCCAAGGAGGAATGGCTCCGGGTTGCAGGGCTATGGCACAATCGTAAGACCGGTGAGGAGGCAACGTACCGGCACGTCTATAAACTCTCGGTACTCCTCTGGCACAATACTTTAACTGGTTTCCGAAGACAAGTGGAAATACATTGCGGAGACCACAACAAAATTTCGACCTGCGCCAGTCAAGAATGGGATTGTGCATTTGGAGCCAGGGATAACCCAGAACGGAGAGCCCCAACAGCCATGGATATCAGAGCAGTTTCGTGAGTAACAAGTGCGGGCTGAAGGGGCCTGCCATCAATAGCCTCAATAGCAAGCGGAACAGACCGGGGCAAAACAGGAAAGGAGTGTTTTGATACAAAAGCACTGTCAACGAAATAGCCCGCAGCACCGGAGTCAACAAGAGCCTAGGTGACTATGGGAGGAGTCCACCCAAGAAAGGACAACCGTGACCTAAGGTTTCTCCTTTAGCGGTTCTGGGGACGAGGATAAACCACCCAAGGTCTGCCCCCAACAAGACCTTAGGCGTGAGTGTTTCCTGGCCGTGTAGGACAAGACTTCAAAAGGTGGTCCTGTAACCCACAATAGAGGCAAAGACCCTCCCTCCCCCTAAAGGCCCTCTCCGCTGCAGAGAGATGCATGAATCCCAAATGCATCGGCTCAGCAGTACCTGGTGACTCGGGACCAGGAGGCATGGGAGCTGAGGGAGGCATGGGTGGGAACAAACACGTAGTAGACAATGGAACAGGAGGCTTCCGCAAGCGCTCCTTGAAAGAGGGCGTCTCACTTAGTCTGATGTCAATTAGGATCAAAAAAGACACCAATGCCTCGAGATCCTCTGGTAAATCTCTGAAAGAGAGCCAATGAAAGAAGGCGGCAACAAGGGCTTCATTGTTCCAACCTACCTCTGCAGCAAGCGTACGGAACTCAATGGCATACTGAGCAACAGATCTTGTACCTTTCTAAATGGACATGAGTCGTTTAGCAGCAGAGGAGGAGTGAGCCAGAACATCAAATACCCTTCGAAAGGAGGCCACAAATTCAGGGTAATTTGAAATCACAGGTTTATTAGTCTCCCACAAGGGATTAGCCCAGGCAAGAGCTGTGTCAGAGGGTGACGAGATGAGAAATCCCACCTTAGCTCTGTCAGAGGGAAACGCCTGAGGTAACATCTCAAAGTAAATGCCCACCTTGTTCAAAAACCCTCTGCACTGATTAGGATCGCCTCCATATCGTTGAGGTAGAGGTGCAGAACCGGACATGCTCCTGGTAGGACTAGGTGCAGCAGCAGAAACAGGAGCAGCCATAACTTGCGGGACACTTTGGTCCAAATGTACAGTGCGAGTTAGCAGGGTTTGCAGGGCTAGTGCAAATTGATCCAAGCAGTGATCCTGTTCATCCATCCTGGAAATTATGGCAGGTAAAGGTGGATAATTAGCACCATCAGGATTCATGGCCCTTGCGTAATGTCAGGGTGCCAGGAATCAGACTGAGACGAGAAGTGCAAAAATAATCACACCTTTATTAATAGGAAAAAATAATGAAAAGTCCACAAAACAAATAACAAGCAAGGAATCAAAACCAGAGCTGGTAGTCAGACGAGCCGAGTCAAGAGCCAAAGCGAATAGTCAGACGAGCCGGAATCAGGAACAAGGAGAACAGCAGAGTAAGGAACAAGCCAGGGATCAGGAACCAGGAGGGACGTCAGACAGCCAGGTAATACACAGGAGCTCTCACAAACAGGTCTGAGACAACGCAAGGGCAAAGCATACTGAACAGAGGCCCTTTAAATAATAAGTGATGACATCACAATTCTGAGACTGCATCCTGTCTCACACTGATGATGAACACCAGTCTGGCCATAAAAGGAAATGAGCAGCATCATACAGTATGCACCAGAGTCAGCAAGAGAGGTGAGTAAAATGGCTGCCAGCAGCACATGGCAAACAAAGGAGGGAAAAAACCCTGACATAGTCAAACCCGTACTGAAACAAATCAGCAGAGGTAATGGAATACGTTGATCTGTAAAGGGAGGCAGAAGAAGAGTCCCTGCGACCGAATTTACAGAGAGCCTATGAAGGATTTCCCATGAGGTAAAAACATATTATCATGAGGCAGTACTCCCTTTACATCCTCTGACAAGCACTGTACTGTCAGATCATGTTACACTGTCCCTTTCATTCTTAATTGCTCCATCATGTTTGCTATATTAGCCACCTCCTACTTGCACACTTTGCTGGTTTAATTTTTTCCTATCAAGTATACTCTCAGCAGTTTCTAGTTACTGAAATTCCTAGCCAACCTAGTCTTACCTGGTTTCAGATCAGAGTACTCGATCACCGTTTCGTGATCACAACTACTGGCCGCCTCCTGCACCATCCTACTTCCTAGGTGACGGTCGCTGCAAGACATATGTCATCAGCTACAGCCATTGCCGACTCCGTACACAGGCCTTCACAGTGTGAGCTGCCGCTCGTCCTGCTAATCTCACAACAAACTTAGTAACAAGAGGATTCTGCCTCCAACTCCTTTTGGCAGACACTTTGGGAACTCAGGTCTGCACAGGGTGAGCTCCCGCTCATCCCCTTGTTCTCACACCGTTCCACCGCATCATTGAGGATTCAGGCTTCTAAAGCCTCAGGGCACGCACACTGAGAATACAGGTTGTATGTTTTACTTGCTCCTATGATATTTTGGAACTGTTAAACGAATAGTGTGCAAGTTAGTTGTGAAGCTTGACTGATGGTTCAATTCTCATACGCTGAACTCTAAGTGTTTCCTATCTTATGTTTGATAGCTAAGCTTTGCCAGATATTCATACTTAGTCATATTTTATGCATTAGACTAATACAATTGTCTGGCTATATCAAGGCAGAAGGATAACATTTTTGCTATAGACTATAGCTGTTATCTTTACTGCCACAAATACCAACTTACTGTCTTGTGTATAAGGTTCTATCTGGTAGTTATATCGCAAGCAGGATCAATCTGATAATTACAGGACACAATAATATCCAGCCTTGACATGTACTCTCAGGGGAACTGGGCTTCAATATGCTCTGAAGCTACTTTCACTAAATAAATCAAGCACATCACCATGCTTCAACCACCTCCAACGGAGGAAAAATAAAAACTAAAAAAAGGTATGAGTGAGGTGGGAGGGGTTTTATAGGAAACTTTGCCTTCTCCTGGTAGGAATGCATATCCCATATGTAACAGCTTGTGGACTCTCGCCACCTATATGAAAGAAAAAGAAAATGTAAAAATATCCAAACATTTTCTGTATTGAGCAAAATAAGCATTAAAACCCCATAAAAAAACACATTACCTACATACTAGAGAGAGTGCACAACCAAATTGCTGATTGCACAAAAACGCCAGCAGATATCTTAAAGGACCAAACACCTATTACACAAAGGTGCTAAAAAAAAAAAAAGAAGTAGGAGCAACCGCAGCATCCAGGATCCCTAAATAAGCAATGAAGATCCCCCTTAGCTCAAAAGTATATGTGCTGATGAAGCAAGCACTAATAAGCTGGCCAAGGGCATTCCTGATGGATAAAACAAAACGTTAACCTAGTACTGAGAATGTTATCAGTAGAAAGTCCTGGAGTAAGAATAAACAACAAATAAGTGCAAAGGAAGTTTCCTGCACTAAATGTCAGAAAGGAATATGATTATCCGTTTAAATAAGGATAAAAATAAATCTAATACTCCAAATATGTCCCCTATGACTAAGTCAGTACTGAAGAGGGGAACTTCAGGGTCCTAACCAGGAAACCCTAAAATTAAAAAAAAAAAAAAACAATATTGCACATCTTCATTCTTCACCAACCTCCAGCAGAGGCAAAGACAATTCGGATTACTATAAAGGTGGGAGAGGGTTTATATAGAGCTCTCAGGTTTGGGAATCCTTGCCTCCTCTTAGTGACAGGGAAGAGTAATTCTTGGAGTAATGGATTGTGGACTCTCACCAAATGCATGAAATAATTGTTCTTTTGTGATTCAGATAGAGTATGCGATTGTAAGCAACTTTCTAATTTACTTCTATTATCAAATTGTCTTTGTTCTCTTGTTATCTTTAGTTGAAAAGTAAGTGCGTAAATTCTTGCAAAGTTGCTGCCATAGTGTTCCTGAGCTATTTCCTGCAATGTAGTGCTTCAGGTGCCTGCCTACCTAGGTATCTCTACAACAAAGAATACAATAGGAACAAAGCTAATTTGATAAGCAAATTGTTAACTTAAAATAGTACGCTGTCTGAATCACAAAATACATTTTTAAGGTTTCATATCCCTTTAACATACAGCTTGGTACATGGAATATACAAGTCATAAATTCTCTAAAGTTAACACTTTAGGAGTAATGCAAGCCTACTTATGGGTCAAAAATGACCCAAAGTAAATTTGTTGTATTCAAATTGGTCTTGCTTTTAAAAGTTTTAATTTCTAAATCAAAACAAGCCTACAAAAGCGAAGGGAACTTCCATTCTTTTTTAATTTTTTTAATTAGAAAGGAAGTTTGACACAATAAGCTAATTTATTAACAAAGAGGTTTCAGAATGACAAATCTTTGACACTAAAAGGGAAGTAAGACCATATTAAAAGGACCACTTGCATAAAATATAGAAACAGAAGGGAACTTTCTCTGAGAATCTGCATGATGCCACAACTAGCAATACATATTACTAAGTATTTCCAAGTGAAGATTATGGTGAGAAATCGTGCACATTTTCCATGCTCAGAGAGAACTGTTATGTCACAGGTATTTCCTATGAGCAAAACCACTTAATCACGGTCTCAAAGTTAGAAATGAAAAATTATGTTCTGTATGCAAGATCCTTAGGGTTCGATTTATCAAAGCTGAGGCGTACAGGGGCTCATATACGCGCCCCTGTCCGCCTCAGCTCGCCTCTTGCGGGGAGAATTTCCCCGGAGGAATTAACCATTACACAATAGCGCTATTTTGCGCTCGCGTGCAATCCCGCCCACAGCCAATTATGCGTGGCCAGGAGCCGTCAATCTCCTCGGTCGGACTAGAACGCAGAGATTGAATTTCGTCACTGTTGAGTTGGCAAAAGGCTTTAACAAGCATCGGTCTGATGACCGCTGCATGTTAAATACGGCGTGCAGGTTCTGCTGTGAGAACCTGCAGCCGTAGTGGTTTAAAGGCTGGCGAAAGCCTTTGATAAATCGACCCCTTAGTATGGCCTTGTTATGTGAACAAATGTTTATCCTGGTATTAAACTTTACTATAGGTCAGGTAAACAGCAGCACACATTCCATGTCACTGATTTCAAAAGGCACACGGGGAAGAGGACAACAGTAAAAGCTAGATCCAGCATGGCTGTCCTTGCCTTCACACTTGCAGGGGCCAAACGTGTGGTGCTCCAAATACAGAACAATGTGTTCAGGTGAAACAGAATAGAGCAGCACAGGCCCCAGCCATAAAATCTCCATAGAGAGGTTATACAATGGGTCGTAATAAAGAGCTCAATAACTTTAAACATGGCACTGCCATAGGATGCCACAAGTTAGTGTGGGAAATTTCTACCCTACTAGATCTGCCCTGGTCAACTGCAAGTGTTAGTTATCGTCTAGGAGCAACAACAGCCAACCATGAAGTGATAGACCATGTAAACTCAGAACAGGGATGCCAAGTGCTGAAATGCGTACAAACTCGCCTGTTGGCTGGAGTAGTGTAAAACTGCTGTTTAAAAAAAAAAAAACAGTAGCTAGGAGAGACCTCTAGGACACAGAGGATAAGAGAGTACCTGTGCATAATAGAGAAAGGAAGAAAACATAATTTATGCTTACCTGATAAATTCCTTTCTCCTGTAGTGTAGTCAGTCCATGGGTCATCCATTACTTATGGGATTATATCTCCTCCCTAACAGGAAGTGCAAGAGGATCACCCAAGCAGAGCTGCTATATAGCTCCTCCCCTCTACGTCATACCCAGTCATTCGACCGAAACCAAACGAGAAAGGAGAAACTATAGGGTGCAGTGGTGACTGGAGTTTAATTTAAAATTTAGACCTGCCGTAAAAACAGGGCGGGCCGTGGACTGACTACACTACAGGAGAAAGGAATTTATCAGGTAAGCATAAATTATGTTTTCTCCTGTTAAGTGTAGTCAGTCCACGGGTCATCCATTACTTATGGGATACCAAAAACAAAGCTAAAAGTACACGGATGACGGGAGGGACAGGCAGGACCTTAACACGGAAGGAACCACTGCCTGAAGAACCTTTCTCCCAAAAATAGCCTCCGAAGAAGCAAAAGTGTCAAATTTGTAAAATTTTGAAAAGGTGTGAAGTGAAGACCAAGTTGCAGCCTTGCAAATCTGTTCAACAGAGGCCTCATTTTTAAAGGCCCAAGTGGAAGCCACAGCTCTGGTAGAATGAGCTGTAATTCTTTCAGGAGGCTGCTGTCCAGCAGTCTCATAGGCTAAACGTATTATGCTACGAAGCCAGAAGGAGAGAGAGGTAGCCGAAGCCTTTTGACCTCTCCTTTGTCCAGAATAAACGACAAACAGGGAAGAAGTTTGTCGAAAATCTTCAGTTGCCTGCAAATAAAATTTCAGGGCACGGACGACGTCCAGATTGTGCAAA